>NC_072802.1:43240925-43865925 GCF_028583425.1 Eublepharis macularius
TAGGAGTAGCAGACTGGCCACGGCTGGGAACGGGATGCAGAATTGGACGGACCCTTGACCTAACCCAGGAAATCTCTTCTCCCATAAGACACGCAGTTTTGGCTGGAATGTGTGTGCGCACGCACTGATTACTTGTATAATATGCAAAGCTGATCTGGTCCCGGCAGAATTAACATCCGATTATAAGCAGCAGGAAATCTGTTTTCTGTCAAGTAGGAATTGAGGCAATTCCACTTTATCTCAAGAAAACAAGCGTCTGCTGGGAAACCTGGGCCCTGGAGAACATTCTGATTCCCAAAGAGCAAAGATACAGAAATAGTATGGTGAGGTTCAAAAAAGTTGCCATCTCTGGGTTGGGAAGTTCTGGGAGATTTGGGGGTGGAGCTTCGAAAGGGTGGAGCTTGCAGAGGGGAAGGAGCTTGGAAGGGATATGATGCCATAGAGGCACCCTTGGAAGCTGCTGTTTTCTCCAAGGGAACAAATCCCTGTAGCCTGGAGATCAGCTGTAATTCTGGAAGATCTCCAGCCCCCACTTGGAGGTTGGCAACCCTAGTTGACGGGCACTGCCTCATCCACTTTAGCAGGCTAGCCTCCACTCCTCTTTACCCATGCCACCTTTTTAAGATGACCCCACCCCCATTTTCTACATGCCTGCAGACTAAGGTTGCTAAGTCCAGACTTGGAAATTCCTGGAGATTTGGAGGTGGAGTCTGGAAAGGATGGGGTTGGGGAGGAGAGGGACCTCAGTGAGTGTGATGCCACAGAGACCATCCCCCAAATCAGCCATTTTCTATGGAGGAAATGATCTCTATCGTCTGGAAATCCGTTGTTATTCCAGGAGATCTCCTGGCCTTACCTGGAATTTAGCAACCCTGCTGCAGACAATCTAAATACAAACATAAAGCTCTGTCCTGATCTTGTTCAGTCCAAAACTGAGAGATATGGAGTGGTAAGGCTGCCAACTCTGGCTTGGGGAAATTAGTGGAGATTTGGGGATGGTGCATGGAGAGGGCAGAGTTTGGTAAGGGGGTTCAGCAGAGATGTGGTGCCACAGAACCTGCCTTCCAAAGCTCCCCTTTTCTCCGGGGAAATTGAGTTCTGGGGATCAGCTGCAATTCTAAGTGAACTCCAGGCCCCACCTGGAGGTTGGTAACCCTTCCAAGTGGCTGCCTTGGCTGAGCCAGAGTCCAATGCAGATTACAGAAAGTCAAGAGCAGTTTAAGGTTCTGAAGTACAAATGGAGATGAAAAGGAGGGGGAATTCTGCAGTGACAGGCAATTGGTTTGGATGAAGGAGAGTGTTGGAATTCAGAGACCTACACACGGAAACGCAATTGTTTCTTTTTCAACAGCTTAAATGAATGCAGACTGTCACCTCTCTTTTCTTATATTTAAAAAATTCATTGCATTTTGCTTATTGCAATAACCAACTAATCTCTTTTCAGTCACCAATACCATAATAAGCCAGGTGGATCTGCATTCTTTTGTATTGCATAATTCTAAGACATCAAAAAGTAGAGTTTCTAATAAAGCAATGGTGTGTTTGGCTTCCTTCTCTTATCCGTGCAGTGGTGATCAGCATAACCATAGATGCAATACCCCAGACCTTAAATAATTTGTCCAAAGAAGGGCTGCTGGTGGTGCAGCTTTTTCCATTTTTCTGCAATAGCCTTTTATGCTGGCACTAGCAAATCTGACACCCCTTTTCAACCATCAGACTCAACTCTGTATTTTAAGTGTCACAGTACCTGTTGCCTGGTTTTTCTTCTTTTTACAGTGTGTGGCCCTCCACTCCTTAGTGATCTGCACGGGCATACGGCCTGGCTCCTCACAACACATTGGCTGTCATTAGACTAAGAACTTTATCCCTACCAGCAGCCATAAGCTCCCTTGAGTTCATTTCCTTTCTGCAGAAAACCTCATCGTTCTTACTGGATCCATCTGCCATTCACTGTCTTACAAAAGAGCTGCACGGCATTGTTGATGCTCTTTGGCCTATGCTAAGAACATGCTGTTCTTATTTTTTCTCTCTCTCTTTTCTGGTCCTCTGCCGTCTGGACTGGGCACCAGTCCCTCTTCTTGTCCGCCCATGTGTAAATGTTCTTTTGATGCAATTATCTACTGTAGCAGAGCTGGACTAAGAAGCCTCCCAAGAGACATCATAGCTTCTACCATCTCACTGAACCTGTCCAATAACTTTTTGCGTATCTTGGCTGCCGATGACTTCAGCAACTTGACCTTCCTCAATAGCCTCTGGCTGGATCACAACAACCTGACATTCTTGTACCCAGGTGCATTTAAGTCCCTCTACAACCTGAGGGTACTCTATCTCAGCAGGAATTCCAGGCTGACCTACCTTCATGCCAATACCTTCCAAGGTCTAGGCAACCTCATCACCTTGGACTTATCCCACTGCAACCTCTTTGAGATCCACCCAGTCGTGTTTTCCCACTTGCCTTCTCTGGAAGTGCTTGATCTGACTGCCAACAACATGCGCTACATCCCACAAGCTTTCCAAAGCCTGACCAGTCTCACAAGATTATCTCTGGAAAGGAATCACATCGAAGCTGTTGGCAGAGACTCCTTGAAGGTCATGAGAGCTCTGAAGGACTTGAACCTTCGCAAGAATCGCATCTGGGCCATCCATCAAGATGCCTTTCTCCAACTAGACAGGCTCAGAGTGTTAAATTTAGGACACAATTGTCTTTCTGATTTACCTAACCGGCTTTTCAGTGGATTAGCCCAGCTCAAGACCATGCACCTTGAGGCAAACAGATTCACTAGGATCAACTGTTCCTTTTACGGCCTGCGCAGCCTGAAGAAGCTGTACCTGAACAACAATCGCATCGCATTCATCGCAGCCACTGCTTTCTCTCATTTGAAAGAACTGAGCTTTCTTCACTTAAATAGGAACAACCTGAGCTACTTCTCCAGCCGCCTGTTCACAGAACTGCCCAAGCTGAGATATGTGTTCTTGTCCCACAACCCCTGGCAGTGTGATTGTGGCATGTTGTGGTTTGCCGTTTGGATACTGACCTATCAAGGGGTGATTGAAGGCTTACACTGCGCTTTTCCTGCAGTTCACAACACATCACTGCTTGGCCGTCTTGCACAAGATGCCTTAGCCAGCTGTTCACCTCCATTGGGGTTGATAGAGGAGGATGCCTGCGATGGACCCCACACAACTGGAGCTTCTCCTTCACCTGCTGCTCCTGAGAAATTGCTTGTCTTCCTGCTCTCCTTGCAGCTTTGGCTCTCGGCTGCTTGGTCCTTACGTGAACGACCCGATGTGGCTACTCGTTAAGGCTTTGAAAAACAGGGTCTTGTTTTCTGCATTCTGCCAATTCAAAAGGTGAGATGGATTTATCCTTTTGGGAAAGTTCAGTCCCAAAAGAAAAAGTCTGCTGTTAGCCATGGACACTCAAATGCAATTCATGCTGCAGGTGTGCACGCTAACAGGATGCTAATCTCGTTGTTTTAACTGGGGGGAGAGGGGGGCATGCACGCTTAAGCAGGTCAGAAATTCAAGAGATGGATTTCGAGACCAGGCATTTAGAAAGGTGGTGCTTGGACGTGGATGTTTGCAAGCTACCTGACTCTAGTGAGGTGCCTCTGATTCCCTGGCAGGCTGAGAGTACTCAGGTGAGCAGCAAGGGGCACAGACTACCCCTGAAGAAAGGAGTAGTGCTGGCCTAAGAAATATCACACCACACTATTTGCATTCTTGAGGTACCCTTTGGGGGACAAACTACAATAATCTGATGTATAATTTAAAATTTTAAAAAAGAACCGACACAAGGGGAGGGAAGCTGGATTGGGACCACAGCAGCAAGAGAAGCTTGTTAATTCTTCTGAGAAAAAACACTCCCCGCTCCTGCTCCCTGCCAGCTGCTTTTGCACTTAGTAAAAGACACGTGCAATACATTTGCCTTTCCCCCTATCAGGCTTAATCGCTACGTGGAAGGATTTCTCTTAAGAAACATCAAAATTGGAAAGAGCTACCCCTCCTATGGCCCCTATCCAGTTTGGTTCCCCCAAACTGTCTTTTAACCTTAAATTACATAGGGGAATGCTGGAGACATAGTTTACCTTGATTTCAGTAAGGCTTTTGATAAATTTCCACATATTATTCTTGTTGACATGTTGGTAAAATGTGGGCTGATTCCGCACACATTGGATAATGCACTTTGTCAATCGTTTGAGGTGGATTTTTTGTTCCGCACACAACAAAATCTGTTCCAAATGATCTATAAAAAGGATTGGAAGTGCATTATCCAACATGTGTGGAATCACTCGTGGTTTGGATCCTATTACCGTTAGGTGGATTTGTAATTGGTTGACAGACCACATCCACAGAGTCCTTGTTAGTGGTTCCTCATCTTCTTGGCGAAGACTGACAAGTGGAGTGCCTCAGGGGTTGGTCCTGGGACCTGTTTTATACAACATTTTTATCAATGATTTGGATGAAGGAATAGAAGGAATGCTTATTAAATTTGCAGATGACACTAAATTGGAAGGGGCAGCAAATACAGTAGAAGACAGAACCAGGATACAGGATGTTCATGACAAGCTGGAAAACTGGGCTAAAACAAATAAAATGAATTTCAATTGAGGTAAATGTATATAGGTAGGAAAAATCAAATGCATAATTATAGGATGGGGGAGACTTGTCTTGGCATTGTATGTGTGAAAAGGATCTAGGGGTCTTTGTAGACCATACAGTGAACATGTGTCAGCAGTGTGATGTGGTAGCTAAAAACGCAAATGTGATTTTGGGCTGTATCAACAGAAGTATAGTGTCCCAATCACGCGAAGTGATGGTATCGCTCTACTCAGCTCTGGTTAGAGCTCACCTAGAGTATTGTGTTCAGTTTTGGGTACCACAGTTTAAGAAAGATATAGACAAGCTGGAAGGAGTTCAGAGGAGGGCAACAAAGTTGGTGAGGGGTCTGGAGACCAAGTCCTATGAGGAAAGGTTGAAGGAGAAGAGAGAAGACGACTGAGGTAATATGATAACCATCCAACTTGAAGAGCTGTAATATAGAGGATGGCACAGAGTTGTTTTTCGTTGTGCCAGATCAAACCAAAACCAACCGGTTAAAATTAAATCAAAAGAGTTTTCAGCTAAACATTAGAATTTCCTGACAGAGTGGTCTCCCAGTGGAACAGGCTTCCTCAGGAGGTGGTGGGCTCTCCTTCTGTGGAGGTTTTGAAGCAGAGGCTAGATGTTCATCTGACAGCAATGCTGATTCTGTGAACCTAAGCAGATCATGAGGGAGGGCAGGAAGGGTTACATCAGGGCTTAGTTCTTGTGCCATCTTCTTACATGCCGAAGGTAATGCTGATTGCCATTTTGGGGTCAGGAAGCATTTCCCCCCAGGCCAGTTTGGCTATGGATCCTGATGGTGTTTTGCCATCAACTGGGCATGGAGCAGGGGTCAGTAGGGGTGTGGAGGAGGGGTAGTGGTGAATTTTCTGCATTGTGCAGGGGGTTGGACTAGATGACCCTGGAGGTCCTTTTCAACTCTATGATTCTAGGGAGATCTCTAAAATCACACGAGGCTGATTAGATGCCTGCCTGAACCAGAGCCTGCCCACACCAGGATGTGAGGCCTTAGCTAAGTGGTAAAATCACATCCTTTCTATGCAGAGGGTTCCAGGTTCAATCCCTAATGTCACCAACTGAAAAAGGATCTCAGGTGGCAGAGCTGCAAAGGAAGAGAGGAAGGAAGGAAAGTTTGCAAAGAGTTAGAGCCCATAAAATGTGAGGCTAGAAGGACTAGTGTTGTGACATCTCACAACAGAATGTACTTTTTAAACATTAGAACTGTTGTCAAAGACAGAGTCAAGCTGCAAGTGACGAATCACACTTGCCTGGCAAGTGAACAGACTCACGTGTACTCCTCCCTGTTTACGTGCCATTCACTTGCGCTCCACTTGATCAAGTGGAGCGCAAGCGAATGGCACATGAACAGGGAGGAGTACACGTGAGTCTGTTCACTTGCCAGGCAAGTGTGATTCGTCACTGGTAGCTTGGCTCACAGTCTTTCATCTGACCTGGTCCCTAAGGTCTGGAAACAGTCTCAGCCAAACAGCCCATTTGCTGGGGTTGAAAGATCTTGCCGAGTCTGATCAGCTCCCAATCCTGTATGTAATTTCCCAGGTCAATTTTACTCTACTCCTGGATCTGCTACCATTCGGCATTAAGGGAAGCGCGGAGTAGGAAAAGGAAATGAAAACGTCTTAAAAGAGCAGTCGAGGACCATAAAAAGGCAGCAAACACAAAAGGGAGTTTTGAGGCTCCAAGATCAGCACGTTTATTAAAGGAGTTTTTGTGGACTTCTGCTTCAGAAAATCCATTTGTCTTTAAGGTGTCCCAAGATGCTTCTTTGCTGGAAGAAACATTGTGACCTCCCCCCCATAAGCATGGGGACCCTGCTTTAATTCCTGCACTCTTCTGAAGACTCAACTATGAGGCTGCCCTGATTTTTTCCAGCCCCATAAATGCTACTAGTTACAAACTTGGCTAGGGTTGCCAGCCTCCAGGTGGTGGCTGGAGATCTTCCGGCATTGCAACTGATCTCCAGGCAACAAACGCACCCCCCTGGAGAAAATGGCTGCTTTGGAGGGTGGCTTCTATGGCATTATACCCTGGCTGGGGTCCCACCCTCTCCAGGCTCCACTCCAACATCTCCAGGAATATCCTAACCTGGAGCTGGCAACCCTATGAATCCAACCCCAAACAAAAACAACCAGGAATTTGGTTGGATCCTGCTGCTTAGAGAATAATGTTCTCTCTTGGGATACCAGCATCCTTAGCAAGCCTGAAAGGTACAGACTGCTGGGTATCATTTGAACAGAACTCAATAGCAAGTACTTGGCTGGTACTAAAGAAATGATTTGAAGAATAGAACTTTTGTGTGTGTGATAAGACTATGAGAAATCCAGACGAAACATACCCATGAAGCTGTGCTACAACCAGCATGAAGACTCAGGCTGGATGCAACTCTCTTGTTCTAATCTGAGCAGCTGAAGGGGCTAAACCATTCCATTATGCCTGGAGATTTGCAGGCGATCTTTTTTAAAACACTGGAATGAAGCTGGGGGAGAGGATTGCCATTTACTTGCAGCAGCCATGCTGGGGGTAGAAGTATTCCGCTTTCCCCCCACCTGTACCATTTTCCAGATCAGACATTCACAAGTTTCTCTTTGCCCTGCAAGGGGGAAAAACCACCGGTACCTACTTTTGCTTTGTTCTTTAAAGCCAAGGGATCAAAAGCAGGTCTCCAGGTACAATGTTCCATTTGGTTGTTTTCATGTTGCTCCATGGACAGCTCCTAGAAAGGTGCTGGCTGGCCCCCAGCTTTCTAAAGCAGCAATTCCTGCTACATTTCATTCCCACCCCCACCCCCCGGCCAGTCACTCTTTGCATTCTTGAACTGATGTTTTCAAGATCTTGCCTTGCTCTGCAGCTGCCCTGACCATGGGAGGCCCACCAATGTCACTGAAGCCTGCCATCACCTCCACCAGGAACCTCCTAAGCCCCTAGTGTATGCCCCCCCATGCAGCTCTCTTGCTTGCTAGATAAGAATGTCATAGAAAGATAATGATGAATTATGATCCAGGCGAAGTACAACCCACCCACAACTGGCACCCACCCCAAGCAGCTTTCCTCCAAGCAGAGAGACAAATTTCACCAGGGAATGTGACCTCCTGCTCCCATGCTTAGCTGCCAAGCTGTCTTGGCGCCCATGTGTTCCCTCCCCAGCTGTTAAGATAAACCCCGCTGCTTTGGTATTGCCCAGCAATGAGAAGATGTAAGAGGACCAGAAAGGCTTTCTTGAATTGCAAGAAGGCTGAGGAGGAGCGCCCCCTGGTGCCCTCAAAGGTTTATAGCAGCAGGATCCACCTTCGCCCCAAGTTGCCCTCTTCCCAAATTCAGTCTCATGCCTTGTATTCAATTGGCTGCCTGCAACCTTCAGCGATGCTCATTAAAACAATAAATACAGATGAGCATGTGTCTGCAAAATATATGGGGATGGCTAATTGTTGCTTTTAAGGGTCATGTAGAAAAGGGAATCCCAGCAGTTGCTGCTTTCCTTTTCTCCTGTATGCTAGGCTGAGCCTGCTGTAATCCCCTCTTCTTTATAAGCATTGCAAGCAAACGAGACTCATCCTCCTTTGCCTCTAGTCACTGTGGGTCAGTTGGGGGACATAGTGGAAAAGGCAGAGTTTAAATGGCTCTTCTTCCTCTTCTTTCTTGTACCTTCTCTGCCCAATAAGCTCACTGGAGTCTGTTTGTCTCCTACCCTTCTCCCAATCATATTGGAGTGATTTTTCCTTCTGGACATCCTCCAAAAGATCTTCACCTGGTCCAACCTGGTTCCAAAGAAAAGTTTTAGGCTCTTTTCATTTTTATGGGCTGAGGTTAAGTTTTGTGTGGTCTGCTCTGTAGATTCAAAACTCAATTCATGGAGCTTAAAAAAGTGTTTACTTAGGGCTCGGGACAACTAAGACAGAATTAATCCACATTAAGCAATACTGAGTCCACACTCTTGCTCAAGAATGCAACAAGGTGTCCCACTGAAGCAGACCAAGTTTCATGAAGTCTGGCATTTGAAAGTGTCCCACTACTGGCTGGCCCAAGAAACCCATTGAGGTGTGTTCTAACTTTCTACCTGTCCAGTTATATACCACATTGTAGTGATGATCCTTTATTGGGATATTGCATGGATGCTGGGCATCTTTTCTCCTTGGATGTTATTCTGAGGATCGTTTCACACATCATCCGGCCCCATCTCAGTCTTGTAGGGCCATTGTCCCCCCTTCTCCCCGGTGCAAGTAAATGGAAGTGGCTCTGTTTGAAGCTACCTGTTAGGCTAAAACTCATTTTTTAATCTAACTCAGCCTGGGGCAGCCTGATGCAAAGATGTTGGTTGACAGAAATCAGTTTGGCCTTATTAAAATGATTTTATTTCATCTACACTTTTGCCGTCATAGTACATTGCTTGGAAGATCCAGGGAGACAAATAGGATCTGAAGGATAAGCTAACAGCTTGCCAAAGCCAAAGTACACTTGATCCTATGGATAAAATGCTTCCCCCCCCCCCCCGCTCTTTGGTGACAACATTTTGTTTATTTATAAAAAAATACTTTCTTAAGTTTCAGCACATTCCGCTCTTCAAGTTACTGGTCCCTAACGTTTATGGAGCTGGCCTGATCCCATCCATCAAACACTTCTCACACAGTTTCACATACTTCTAAGAGCACTTTAAATAATTAAAAATCCAAAAAAAAAGGAGTTTGTCGTGGGAAAAGGAAAAAAAATACTATCTCAGCAAACAACAGACCCAAGCTATGGTACAAAAAAAATTGCATTCATTCAGTTCTCTGGATTTAATTAAGCCATTGGCAATGCAGTAGCCTTGGAAGGTGATACTTCTCACATGAAGAACTTTTTATAAAAAGGACATAGCAAAAATAAACTGGCTATGCTTACGTCTGTAAAGTAATCAAAAATATTGCTAGGCTGTACAGGAAAAACGAGCAGCACCATGAATGAAGAATACTGCAGGAAGACTGATCTTTGGAAGTATCTTCCCCCCACCCCCACCCCTCACACACACTCTACACCCTTCGACATCTGTGCCGTTGCCTGAACTATGCATATGCTGGGATGTTGTAGAAGTGCAGAAAACCCAAAGAACCTGGTTATTGGGCACAAAACCCCACTTCCTGAGAATCAAAGCTTTAATTATTTACGCTTCTATTTCTTGTGGCGGTAAAGACATCTTGGAAGTGAGTGGGTGTTGACTGCTTAAAATCTCAGAAGCCTGAAAGGAGGCACAACAGGTTTTCCTGTTTCTGTAACAGTAGGGTGTAGGGGGGCAGGGTTAGCGTCAGAGTCTTGCATAGCTCCCCCTGACTAAATTAAGCAAACTAGTTAAAACTGCAGAATAAGTTATGCAAAACAGAAGTTATGCAATTGCCCAATTTGAAGTTCTAATTTTTGCAGCACAGAACATGGCTTACACCCAGCCCCAGCTACAGCCTTTGTAACAACTGAGTGACAGCAAGCTCAATGAAAACTCAAAGCCTTCGCATGCCTGGACCATGAGATTTTTTTTTTAAAAAAAAGCCTTGTTTTAATTTGTAAGAACCGAAGAGCGAGATGTGTCTTTCTGAAGACTGGTGCCAGCCACCTCTAGCAGCTCACCAAAGAACTGAGCATGTGTGGGGAGAAAACTTTGGTCATCATCCTGGCAGGCTGCTCCAGGAAGCTGTTCTGATTCGGATGCATTTCCACAGGCACGTGAGGAGACAAACCTAACAAGGAAGTGTCAACACAACGCCCGGAACTCCATGGAAAGAGGTTCTGTGAGTTAACACTCCCCTTCCCCAGAAATTCTCTCTGCATTCCTGCCTTGCAAAGCGAAACTCTGAGTCCTTTTCTTAAAAACAAACAAACAAAAAATAAACAACCGCTTGGACAGTTCTTGAGGGCTGACAGCACTTCAGGCTGAAAAGGCTGATCCCGCAAGACGCGAGCCGAAGGGGAGGTGGACGTTTGGGCGCTTTGGTGTGGAGCCAGGTTTTAAACTCTCTTCATTCCTCGGCCCATCAAGCAAGCAAACACGGTCATCACCATCTTGGGCTTCACCTCTACGAGGTCTTCGGGGAGAGCATAAACTCTGGCACCAATTCTTCTAGCCATTGACACAGCATACCTGATGAGGACGGAGATGTATTATATTGTTAATACAGGATATAATGCAACATACCTTGAAAATAAAATTTGTTCTGGATCCAAAGACTATGTTATTGGGTATTTTGCCCCATAATTTCCCCCAAAGTTTTTAACTATATGATAAAGGTGGTCAGAGTGATATTTGCAGCCAAATGGAAAGCTGATTGTTGTCCCAGGCGAGAAGAATGGGAAGACAAAACTAGCGGATTATGCTACAATGGCCAAACTAACAAACTATACCAATGGAAGTCCCATATCAGAATTTCAAGAAGCTGGGGGAAGTATTATGCATATTATATTAATTAAGATAAGACGTGGAAGAAGTTTAGAAGAAAATAGCAGAAGTGGTATAACTTAATGTAAACGGAGCAATAAGACTTTGATTGAAATTTTATTTAGATTTGAAGAATTAGTTGAATTTTGAGATCTTTAGAATTATTGTGAAAGTGTATCTATTTTCTTTTTCTTTTAGCGTATATATCTTTTCTTTTATCTGTTTATATTCTTTTTTGTAATCTGCAATATGTTTTTCTGCTACATTTTATATTGCTTAAAATTAATTTTTAAGAGAGATATTATATTGTTGACTTATATATTTATACCTCGCTTTTCTACCCAGTGGGGACCTAGTGGCATACGTGCTCTCCTTGCCTCCATTTTATCACCTGCACAACAACCCTGTGAGGTGGGTTAGGCTGAAAGAGCATGATTGGCCCAAGGTTACCCCCCAACCTTCCTTGACAGAGTGGGGATTCAAACCTGAGCCTCCCTGATCCTAGTCCGACACTGATTATTATGCAACACTGGCTCTCTTGGCAATTTTAAATGCGAGCCAGTGTGTGTGGTGGTGAGTGTCAGACAAGAGCTGGTGAGACAAAGTACAAATTCTCACCATCAAATTCACTGGGTGATCTTGCACCAATTCATCTGGCTCAACATAACATACTCCAAATGGGCAGAACTCTTAGAAATGGGAGGGCAATCATCAATAAGAGTTGTAGAGGCTTACTTGGCATTACTGTGTTTGTCTTCTTCTGATAGATCTCCTGTCTTTACAAGGTCATAATTTATACAACCAGGTTGAATAGCATCAATCAAATCCACAACTGCCAAGCTGCTGCTGATAGTCTTGTCCTGGCAGAAAGTAAAGGAAGGCACTTTAACATTTTGAGGGGAGAAGGGAGGGGAAATGATATGCATACAAAAACAGAGATGTTATACAGCAAGTGCATGAGAAAATACACTCTGGAAACAAGGGCAGCAGTTGCATCTGGAAGGAACTAATGTCTCCTGGGGCCTCGTTCTCCCTGAAGGGCTAAACTGTGTGTGACTCTATCACTTCAGGCAGCAGATGGGAAGGGCACATGATTAAAGCATACGCCATACCAAATAAATAAATCCCCCTTCATAGAAAACTAGCATGATATAGAGGGTTCTATCCCAGCCTTCTACTTGACATGCTAGTTTTCTATGTGCAAGGGATTGGGGGATGGGAACATGCATTCAACCTTCTAAAATCCTCCCACTTCCCACCTGCAAGGATGCAAGCCAGACACATGGGTTTATCACTTCAGTGAAAACTAGGACTTGGGGGTAGATGTGTGTGCTTTAAAAAAAAGCCTGTATTTTTCAGATTCGGGTCTCCAGAAAGCCATAAATATTGGTATTCCAGATATCTGGGTCTGCCAATACTTGTTTTTGTATTTGGATTTTTTCAGAATTCTGGATATATTTGGCTCTATTTTTCCTTCTGGGAGAATCTCTCCAGGGAGCGTGAGGGTCTCTTTGTCATGCAAATGGCACCAAAATTGCAACAGATCAGGGGCTGCCTGTCCACTGAAGATTATTTGGGAATGCCAATACCAGTATATCCAAGAATCCTGGATTTGATTGGGATTCCCAAATAATGGCCGTTTTCACACTGTTTACCTTCTCTTGGAACGACCCTGAACATCGCGCAAAAAATGCGGAAGATCGTATTATCTCGTGCGAGATTTGCATGACATCGTGCAAATCTCGCACGAGAAAATGCAGTCTTCCGTGTTTTTTGTGCGATGTTCTGGGTTGTTCTGAGAGAAGGTAAGCAGTGTGAAAATGGCCAATGCCGATCAAGTATTTTTCTGGTATAATTGTGGACTGTATATACTGAATTAAACACCCCTAAATGGGGGCTGCGGAAAGACTGAAAAAACTGATCACCACAGAAGTGCAAGGGCCAATGGCACAGCATGCCTGGTGTCCTTCCTATATGTAGGTGTGTAAAGACATGCAGGACAACAAGTGGGTTGGCATCTCCACCAAGTGGGCATCTCCACCGAGTGTTATAGCCAAGGTGTTTTCAGACACAGAAAGCCAGCCTCCCTTCTTTCTCAGTTTGTAAAAAAGAGGGAAATTAAATGCCTATGCCCATGTGTGCATGCACACACACCTACCTTAAAGCTCTGAATGGAACTCGATTTCTCCGCTTCCCTCAAGGTCCTGTTCACCCAACTGACAATGATATCATCATTGGCTTTTTGACCATCTCCAAGATCCTCAAGGACATTCAGGGTGTACCTGGGCACAGAAGTGAGACACTGTTATCCCCTGAGTAAAGACAAGGAAGGACTTTTGAATAAAACTACCTTCTAGTTTGGAGCTCAGCATCAAGGAAGTGGGTCGGCCAGCAAAAAGAATCCCAACACCTGCTGCTCCCTGAGATACTTTAATTAGAGGTGCTGGGGATTGAACTTTGGGGCTTCTGCATGGAAAGAATTGCTGAGCAACACACTCTCCTCGTGGCTGTTTGTGTACGAGGGTGGGGATAGGAATATGGGTTGTTTTCTTGAGATAGGACCAAATTCTCTTCTTGCTGGTGATGGTGTTAGTATCTTGGTGCTGGTACTACTACTGCTGAGGCACAGCAAGATAGCCCACCCACACCAAAGCGAGGTGATGGTAAGATTGTTAGGATGAATTTCTGGGTCTTTTGGGATATCATCCATGAATGATGGCGGTTTTAGGCATATCAGGATCTACGGATGGGCACTTCTGGATGAGGCTCATGAAACAGCCTGGTTAACAAATGCAAAAACTTCTTCTACCCACACCTGTCTTTGGAAGCAGTGAGAGTCTCCTACCCCCTGCCCCCCAGGCTAGGGAGCAGCATGCGTTTACTCATCTCACACCACAGTTTGCTAATACCTTCTCATCAACTGCCAGACTAAAGCCAGCGTGAGGGTTGGGTTCCCGTCGTTAAGATCCTGCCCACCAATGCCAACCAGGGAGAACTTTGCCGGGTGCTTCCCCAAGTCTACGGCATAATTACAATTTTCTAGCTGTATGGGAGGAGGAGGAGGAGGAGGAGATGGAAAGGAGAGAAAGCAACAAATAAAATTTTGTGCCATGATATTCTACAAGGTGACAACATTTAAAGACAAATAGCAAAGGCAGGAGTGTCAAGCTGCATATTGTTAATGAAGCCCTAAACTACAGGTTGTAGAGACAGTTTGAAATAAGGTGGTACATTAATTTTAGGAAAGAATCATGCTCTGAAATAGACTACCCTGTTTTGGAGCCACATCTGAAGGACCCTTAAACAAAGCAAGGTCCTCCCAAATCACTCCAAACCACCGCATGAAACTCACAGGGAATGGAGAGGACTGCCCTGCCCTGGTAAAAGCCATCCCTGTCAAAATTGGGCCCTTTTGTTGTGCAGGGGTACACAACTCATTCACATGGGCCATAAGGGATCTTGACTGGCACTAAATGTGACAACATCCGTCTCCTTGAGTTCCTCTTGACCACTGGGAGGGTTAGACTTCCACCTCGGCTGTTCTCTGGCCTGTAAGATGGCGTTCTCCCCCTCCCATGAGAAACGTCTTGTGTTTGTGAGCACCCAGGAAGAAATCTCCCCATTGCTTCACAGGGCCTGCAAACGCCTCGTGGTGTTGTGATCTCTCCACCCTGGAAACTCCTCGTCAGGTCTGAGTGGACCAAATGAAGTAACAAATCAGCAACAACCAAAACAAACGAAATGAATATTCTCTTTTGCACACCCCTAGCTTTAACCCTGAGATTCCTCAGAAGCTTCTCAATGAGAAAATGGTGAACAAGCTCCACTGAGAACAAGTTTCTCAATGTCAAGGCATCCAGAGTTTTCAATGAGAAGATGGTGAACAAACTCCACTGAAATGCAGCTTGCACAACACAACTGATCTCCCTTTGCAATCTGGGATTGGTGGGTGTGTCCTAGAATGCGGGCAGTTGATGCCAGGCAGCAGTGAAAGCCAAGAAGTCTGTCCAGTGGCTGCCCTGAAACTTGCCCCAGAACCTTTTGCGATGCATGGGGTCTCCTCAGCAGACAAGGCAATGAGCAATGCCTTCCTGGAAGGCAGAAATTTGAAATGAAAACCCCACTGCATTTCAGCAACCAACCACAGTGTTACCTTTTTCATGTTTGCTCCAAGTTTTGGGTACGGGGGCTTGTTGACTTTATTCCAGTCTACAGGAACTTTGATCTTTTCGTAGAGCTGTAAGATCACCAGTGCATCTTGCAGGTCTCTAAAATGGAGAGGAGAAGTTAGCAAGGCCTGCTTATGAGCACTGTGCTTGTTTGTTGTTTTTAAGCTCTGTTTTCAGACGTCATTGGAACCTGACAGTTCTTGCAATTCAACAAGACCTACCCGTAGAGGTGGTTGACGTGTGGGTTTACTCCAAGGGAATTCATCCAGTTGCGGAATGTTCTCTCTTCTCTGGTCTCACCTAAGGAATGAACATGATATGGAACCAGTTCTACACATGCACGTATAGGCCTTTCAAAGACAGAGGGAGTCTGGGAGGAACACAAACATGCTCACCTTCCAGCAGGGTCCAATCAATGTCCTGGTTCTCAGGCTTGGTGAGTGCTGGGTACTTGTTAAACAAGTTTGCAACGAATGCCAGGTTCAGCTTAGGGTTGCCACTGACAACATCCGCTGGAGTAACAAATTGCCGGCAGCCCAGCCTGTCTGCCTGCTGCAGCATGCACTCAGCCCTCTTCAAGTCATCTTTCTCCTAAGGAGGAAGGAGTGGCACGTCAGTCATCTTGCCAGCCCTCATACTATTTGCTTATTTGCCGCCTTTGAGCCTAAGCCAATCTGTTCACAGCTGATCTTCTTTTCTATGTGTGAATGGTTGTCAACAGAGTAGCTTCTCTCCAAAGAAGACAGCACAGAGCTAGATTCTGGGGCTCCAGGTTGTATATGCCACTTTTATAATGAAAACTCACAACGAAGTGGTGTTTCTCTGCAATCAGTTGTGGGTACTCCAAGTTATAAGTGTGCTCTTATCTGGGGAGGTTTTTTTAAAAAATCCAAGTGTTTTATACCGGCTTTCCATCATCAACAGGCCTTCAAGGTTGCTTATACAAAGGATTTAAAATCCATCTACAATAAAATCCCATAAAGCAAAGATGCAATCATGTGTGGATTTCCCATTGTTATATCTCTCTCATACCCCATGGGGGTGAATTTAATAAGAAAGAGCAAACATAAAAGAATTACATGGTGGCATTTTCCCGGAAGACAAGATGGCATAAATCCATCTGCAAAGAGTGCCCTTATTTGTTTCCAAGATGAAACATTCCAGACAAGCACAGTGGTGCTTTTATAAAAGCATAAAGTGATGCATGGTGTGGAGAAACCAGAGAAAGAATTTTCTCTCTGTTTTCTCCTAGGTTCTTGGGTGCACCCAATGAAGTGTATGAGCAGTAGATTTAAGATGGACAAAAGTAAGCATTTCTTCACACAACAGAAAATGTCACAGGATTTAGTGATGGCTAGTAGGCTACTGGTCATGATGGCTAAAGACTTCCTGAATACTAGTAAAGAATCCAGTAGCACCTTTAAGACTAACCAATTTTATTGTAGCATAAGCTTTTGAGAACCACAGCGCTCTTTGTCCCATGCATCTGACAAAGAGACCTGTAGGTCTCGAAAGCTTATGCTACAATAAAGTTGATTAGTCTTAAAGGTGCTACTGGACTCTTTTGCGACTACATACTAATGCGGCTAACTTCTCTGATTCTTGAATACTAGTTGCTGAGGAGGCAACAAAGGGGGAGGGGTAAGGCTATGGCCTCCATGCCTTGTTTGTAGGCCTTCTGGACATCTGGATGGCCACAGATGTGGGGAAAGGATGCTGGACTATTTAGACCTTTGGACAGTCAAGACTTTCTATACTCTCTAGCCTGCCTCAATGACTAATCAGGAGCAACGTGCATGCTGTGCTCATCCTAAGGATACAAAGTCTGTTAATAGCATGTAAAAGAGTCTTTTGCAAGAAGTTGGAAATTTATTTTCAATAATGCCACAGACTGTACTAAATATTACATTTTCACTCAAAGCCAAAAGAGCCCCAAAGCTTGGTAGATTCACAGGAGACCAACAATGTGCCAATACTTACATTGAAGCCAGACATGTTAATATCAATCTGGGGCTCTCCTTCTTTCTGCCCTTTGGGTGCAATTTGGTTGAGGAGATGGAAATATGCCCTGGAGTCCTGGAGCCAATTTAAAATAAGAAGAGGAGTCAACCAGCAGCTTGCATGTTGCAACAACCAACATGTACAATGCACATTAGCCAAATTACTAATCTTAATGCTATACAAGTAGAAATCACAGCTGTACCTTAACAGAGTTATTGAAGTCAGTAAGCTTGCAAAAGTGAAATACAAAAGCAGAGGGGAAAGCAGGGCGAAAGAAAGGAAGCACGTCAAAAATCCAGGAAGCACAAGAGAAAAGAGAATGAAAGAGGTTAGTGGATCCCTTGCAACAATGGAGAAGAAACAGCCGAATGTCACTGAGTCCGTACAATTTTATATACAACTTTCATAGAGGCTGTCCACTTCCATCCTCTGTGCTTGCTAGGGAAACTGGACCAAACCAGACACCCAGATACCTGGCTAGCAATGAGTAAACTAGTCTAGGTAACACCTCCGTGGATTATGTTAACAAGACTACTGCATACCTAAACATTTTACATACCTTCTACGGCCACCGCTGTATATGCTATGGCTTTTCAAGAAATACAGGTGATGGAACTGGGGACAGCATTTAGCATCCTGAGAAAAAAAGCTTTTATTTTTCAAAAAGCGTATTTCTAGCCTTGTGATGGCAGGGATTTGAACATGGCAGGGATTTGGACACTCTGGAAATCAGCAGTGTGGCTGGATAAGATTTCAACTGCTTGGGTGGCAGTCTCGGTGCCCTGAGCGAGCTCCTTTCCCCTCAATGATTCATCAAAATAAAATGGGTTCAGTATGCATAAGTTACAAAATATTCTGATGCAAAATATTAATGTTTTTAGCACGAAGTACATTCAGTTCCCAAATGTGGACTATTAACAGAAGTTTAATGGAGTTATCATGGGATGGGGAAAGAATACTGACAACAATTCACAGCAGTGGAGGCCATATGTACCATCACAGGATGCAGAACCTAAAGGAACCCAAACCAAGCTTGCTTGTTGCGGTCTAATGGCTGCATGGATTACAGCGGCATGAAGACAAAACCCCATAACAAGCAGCTTGGGAGAAGAGGCTCCCCATCAATTTGCACCACACCGGCACAAAAAAAAAAGGGGGGGTGTATTTCTGAAACTGGTGGAATCAAATGGGAGCACTACCTCTATTTTCTTGCATTTCAGGCACCACAGCCTGTGTATGTAAATGGTGGCCTCAGCGTGTGAGAATCTGATCTGTTTGAATCAAGAGATGGGCTAGTCAAACTCTTCTTTTCAGACGTCCAAAGGGCTAAAGACGGTGTGCAGGCACGACAGAGAGGCAACAGCAGAGAGTGAGTGAGTGAGTGAGTGAGTGAGTGAGTGAGTGAGTGAGTGAGTGAGTGAGTGAGTGAGAGAGAGAGAGAGAGAGAGAGAGAGAGAGAGAGAGAGAGAGAGAGAGAGAGAGAGAGAGAGAGAGAGAGAGAGAGAGAGAGAGCGAGCACCAAGTGAAATGTGTGTCTAAAACACACTTCTAGTACTTTTTTATCCAGCTCTTCCTCCAAGGAGTTCACAGTAGCATACATGGCTCTTCCTTCTTCATTTTATTCTCACAACATACCTTTGGAGTAGGCTAGGCTAAGAAACTAGCCCAAGGTCACCCAGCATGCTTCAGGCAGAGTGGGAATTTGAACCCAGATCTCAGTCAGACTTTCTAATGATATTCCTTCAATGCATGCTGTTCACCCTGTGCTAGCTAGCTAGAAACATGTTAACAGCTGTGCCACCTTGACCCAGCTTTGGATTCTCTTCCCCAATCTTTTCAGTTTACTGAAGCTCCACAAGAATAGATAATTCAGGTGAAACCAGGCTGCCCCTTATGCCAGGCCTGCCGATACCTTAATCTCTGAGCTGAAGTTATTGATCTTGTGCCACCCAGCATTTTCCAAGTGGAAGTTTGCCCATCTCAGGAGCAGCTCCTCAGGGGACAATTTCATCAGGTCTTCTAAGGTTTCCCCATCTCGAAGCAAAGCAGCCAAAGCTGAAAAAAGAACCACACAGGCAAGATCACCGGAGGTGTCAAATAAGCATTTTAGTCCTCCCAGTGACAACTGACGGGGCAAGCTCTTTTAAATTTGAGAGAGGAGCAATCAAAACCAAGCAGTATTACACTGGGGCTTGGAAGTAGCCCATTTCCTCCCAGCCCTGGTGTACTACCGTGGTATCAGCCATCTTAAAATGGCAAAGTAAAATATTACGACTCTTGAGATGCCAGTCTAGTCATAGCAGGTACATCACATTCTGTGCACAGCATGGGGGTAATTCAAGTTCCATGCAGAGGTTAGAAACAAGCATTCATTCAGATTCTGTGACTAGAAGGAAAGCCCCCTTTTCTCTCCTTCCCCACCCCTCCCAGCCATGGTGCCTTCCCAGAAGAGAGACCAGCCCCTCTCCAAAACACAAAGAGGAAGAAACTAGCATGTGCACAACACAGCAAACCCTGCAGTTGATACAAGTGACTGGCCAGGCTGCGGTTAGTCTCCTATCCAGGTGTGAAAAGTTCAGGTCTTGTTTACCTTCATTTCGGCTGAGCTCTATGTCTGCAAACAAGCCAATCTTGATAATCTGCCACAGGAGTCCCAGGACCAGGTGCGGCTTCCCTTCCCGCAAATCCTCTGCTCCAATGTTGACCACGTGGCACCCAATGGCAGAGGCGGAGTTTAGAGCCAAGTTCAAATTCTCCTGCAGACAGAAAGGCTAGGTTAGAGAGGTCTTGTGTGAGGCTCTCTTCCACGCAAAAAACATTTTCAGTTAGTCAGATCTGCCATGGCCGTGCTGATGCCTCCAAGATTCCCAGTTATTTTTTCTTCCAAAAGTGTTACCTTTGAACTAGGTGGAATAAAAGCTTCACTAGACTGTGGCATTTAAAATTTCCTGGCAACTTTGCTGCAAAGCTTGAACATGCACAGCTGGTGAACTGTAAACAACCTTGCACTTAAAAGTCTGTGTTTGTTTTAGGAATGTGATCCAGCTTGGAGCTTTGAATGTCCAAGTGGAAAGAGAGAACTCTAATAGTTTTGGGAAAGTCAGTAAGATGGCCTCGCTAGAATGCTTTCTCAACCTAATAAGCTCCATGTACAATCATGGTCACGTGCAGAGACCCTGTCTTCTTACAGCGATTAATATTTACAGAACACTGTCCCTTGGCGACGAGGCTCCCTTTCAGGAGGAAACAAAGGCACTGTACAAAGGACCCTTTAATAATTAAAGGAAAACAAAACTCCCCTCTCAAGGCAATTCCCGAGGATCAATGAACAAATCCAGTGTTATTTCAGTCTGCTGGAAGAGCGAGTTGGAACAAGATCCCCCACCTGAATTATGAATGGTGTCAGCTTCTTCTTGTTGATTGCTCTTTCATCAATTGTGTCAGGAACAGAAAGGTTGATCATTTTACTGGGGGAGAGAGAGAAGAATATTCAAGTTAAAGTAAATTTGTTCAGTATTTCTGCAAAAGGAAAGCGAAATGTATTTTCAACTAAAACATACAGAATCCAGTTTCAAGTGACACTTGTGATTCTGTGTAACTAACTGCTAAACTAGATATTTTTTTTAATAAGAAATGTTCACAGCAAAAGTCTATGAATTAATCACAGTACCTTAACAGGCACTTCTGTTTTCGTTAAGAGAGACTATGGGAAGAATATATATTCTTCAATCATAAATTCTAAAACATACACTGTAAGTAAGCAATGTACCTGTTTAATCATGTACAGTGTGCAAACTTTAGAAGAGAGGTAAGGTGATGCACACAGAATACACAATATAATTCTATGAATGTATTGATTCCAGTCCTTCTAGCTGGTAGATGCAGACAGACTAAGATGACCTGATTTCAAATCTCCATGCAAGGCTCAAACAGACACAATGCTGGCTCTGCCAGTTAATTTTTTTCCTCTATAACTAGATGTGTGTGGCTTTGCTCGGATTAAGAATACAAACGATGAGGAAGGGGGTTTAATCCTTCTCCCTGCACCATTTTCCCCACCTGAAACGTCCCTGAAGAGCTATTTGCACTGCTGAGTAAATAGACAAGTTCTAATATCAGTATCTGTAAATTTACCCCAAAAGCACAAAAAAGCAGATCCCCAGGCCATGTCAAGTTGGAGAGGCTTAAGCCTCCATTCCCCCAATCTAAATTGGGCCCCTGAATGTCTGGATCTTTAGAGGGGGAGGAACAAACCTTGGGGAGGGGACTTATTCTTTCATTTTGAGCTTTCATTTAATATACAGATGTTTGGCTGGACTACTTTGCAACCAGTAAGAGAAGTTGTTTTTAAAATTTGAGATTTCTCTTTCTTTCTCTTGCTGTTCTGCTCCCTATCTTGTTAATGTCTCAGCTTTTTAGTTTGACCTAACAATTATTTACTATGTTCAGGGATCACTTATGGCGATGTTTTAAAAATGAAGTGAAAATTTTCTCAATCAGGTTCAAAAACAAAGGAAAATAAAATGATTATCTTTCTGCGATTTGTCAGCGCACAGGGCCATCGTCTTGCTGGTCTGGATCGGGTCAATGGCAGAAAAGACAGCCTAGAAACCCACCTCCCAACACACATGGACGCTACCTTCAGTTCCATGGAAGCAAGGCAGGATAAAATGTAATCAGAGTGTCTGTTCAGGCTTGCACTCTTTAAAGCAAGTCATTAAAATGTACTGGATAAAGAAAAATAATTGGAACTAAGAGTAAAACCAAAATTTAATCACATGAAAGGTAGTCACTGAAAATGCATTTGGTGGACTGCCCTGACCTGGACAGCCTAGGCTAGCCAAGTTTCTTCAGATTTCAGAAGCTAAGTAGGGTCAGCCTGATTAGCACTTGGAAGGGAGACGGCCAAGAATTTCAGGGTCATCATTACACAGATGCAGGAAAAGCCAAGCCTCCTCTGAATGTCTCGTGTCTTGAAAACCCTATAGGTCACCTGCCACCTGTGATGTGATGAGTTTTCTCCAACGCATTTGGTACACCGAGATCACATATAGCTGGAGTGACCTCAGAAAATTAATATGGAAATATCACTCGTGGTCTTTGCATGAACTCGCTTTTGAGCTTTTTGCAGCACAATCCTAGATTAGAAGGGTGTAATTCTGCGTAAGACTGCAGTGGGTGTGCAGCAACTGCAATTTTCTCTTCCCTGCACAGTCCCAGTTGCGTCCATAACCTGAAACAACCAAAGCTCTCAACTTACCACAGAACAATTCCATCCCCAACAGCTTTGAAGAGATCATCTGTGTTTGGGTTCATTGGAATGACATGCCTGCAATCTGGGTCATTTTCTAAGGCTTTGTTTATCCAGTTCACAAAGGCGTATTTTTCTTCCTCTAAAAAAAAGGAGGAAAGACTGTAAGGTCACTCCTTGTATATTTGCCACTCAGTTGCCACAGCAAAGTAACACAGAGCTCAATGCTACAAAAAATCTTGCACCAAGTCTACCACCCCTGCCCAAATTGCTTGAGAAAAGAAACTATGGAGGAATCAGGGGTAGAAGATTCTTCAGCAATGTGCCACCAAAAATACCAGCTATCCTGGAAGTGGTGCAGTTTTAACAGCTGTGTGACTGCAGCAACCAAAGGGTCAGGAACCTGCATGCCAAAAACTGCCCCATACAAACTGCAGAATATGGTTTCTAAGGAAGTGCTAGTCTGAATGGGGAGTCTGGACTTTGGTGTGTGTGTGTGTGTGTTTTAAAGGCCTTGATGCATGCATCAGCTCAGCCATAGCTTCCTGATCTCAACGGGCAGAGCTGGTGCCAGACAAGCATGGAACTTGCATACAGATGAGGGTAATGTTCTTTTGAAGTAACGATACAGCAAGGTATCTTCTCAGCTATGGGTAACCAAGGAGGTTGGAACAACAGAAAAAAATAGAATGGTTGAAAATGACTAAAAGTATGAATTAAAAACACTGGTATAAGCTTTAATTAGAAACTCAAATTAGATTAAAAACATCATATGGTTTTACATATAAATATTAAAACCTTGTATATAAATAAAATAAAATCACTAATATAGAGGTATAATAGGACAACTCATTGCCATATGTACAGAACCAATAAAACCAGACGCGTTTCAGCCCAAAGTGGTATGAAAATATCACAGACAACACCCCATCAATAAAATACATAAATTAAAAATAGATGACCTAACACACAACGAATGCTGAGATGAAACTGAAAATAACATGGAGTGAATTCATTCCTTAGAATTCTGCCCCGGAACAGCATGTGATAAAGTCAGGGCAATGTATTATAACAGGAGTTGTAATTTCTTTGCTCATAAAACTTATATAGCCAGGTCAAGATATACAATTCAAGATGGAATGCTCAACCAAAGATGAAAGAGCACTCCATCTTGAATTTTATATTCTTCTTGACCTGGCAATATAAAATTTATGGGCCAAGAAATTACAACTCCTAATATGATACATTGCAGCAACTAGTATTCAGAAGTATAGTGCTTCAGAAGGTGGAGGTTCCAATTATCCTGCAACATGGAGTTCCACAAGTTAATTAGGCTTTATGTGAATAAGTACTTTCATCTGAATCCCACTGTCTATCAATTTCAATGAGTACCTTCCAAGTTCTAGTTCTATGAGAGAGGGAGAAAAAGTTCTCTCTATCCCATACATCACTCTACATGCCTTTCTTGTCTCTTTTGGTAGCTTCCAATTCACAGGTTTATTTTGGTTTAACCCAAACGCTATTTTCATATCAAAGAAATACCTGAGTAAGAGTGCTGAGTGCCTTCACTAGACAGCTCAGATGTACCACCGATAGCACAAATGCCTTCTTTCCGGTTGATGGCTTTTCTGAACGTTTTAGCAATGTCACTGCTCTTCACCTCTTGAAAGATCTAATTATAGTACAAAACAGACAGCATTTTCAGTGGTATTACCCAGGCCCAGGACAAATTCACTAGATACACTCTGTGAGAATTCTAGGTAACAGCACCATGTTGTGTGTGTGTGTGTGTGTGTGTGTGTGGTGTGTGTGTGTGTGTTTCCCTGAAGGGCCATCAAATAAGGCATAGAGACTAAAGTCTTGATGTTGCTGCCTAGCACTAGTATTCAGAGATTCCTGCCTCAGAATATGGAAGCTCCTTTTAATCACCACAGCAAGCAGCCACTGAAAGACCCATCATTGGAAGAAGCCAGACACCACCCCACAGGATTTTTCCATCACATAAATTTCCCACTGCAGCAGGGTTCTCAGTGAGGTTTTAAAAAGGATTCAGGGAACTAGAATCTAGGCCTGGGTATAAGCCTACCCAAGCATGAGAGATAATGAGGTAAACTGACAGAAACATGATGGTTTACTTTCACAGTGAATAAGAACAAAGTTTATTCAGGATACACACAACTGAGGTAAATATTAACACTTAACCAGAAGTTGAGGGGAATTAGGTTTCAAATGATACATGCCTGAAGAAAAACACTCTCTCAGGCAGGATTATAGCATATAAATACATATAACATGTAAAAATATATAACATATAAATAGTTGCACTCTACTGCAACTACGTTAAATACTAGGCCTGGCAAACCCAGCTGGCATATTGCAACACATAAGTTACCCAAGTCAGGGGAACTTCACCAGAGGTGATTACTCCATATATCCTTAATTCACTCTCTTGTTAAACTAACCCTTCCCTCTCATTTCTAACTCCCACCATCTAATCCTCAAGTCCTAACTCCCTAAATCTCTCCTATCATATCTTAATCTCTCCCAGTACACAGCTCCTATGGACTGATGTAGATTTTTAATATGATTGGCTCCAGTAATGTTGGGGTACGTTTCTGTGCTCTACCTGTCACACCCGTTCAACTTCATTAGGTACCCTCAATTTCTAGTAAGAGAACTCTTCTCCTTGCACAGCTCTTTGAAAGCAGCTCACAGCTTACACTGCTGCATTTTTGGAGGGGAGACAAGAAATCCATCCCATAAAACTCAGGGAGAAACTCTACGCAGCTCAGTGTCATATGTAGTTTGGCCCTGAGGGAACCAGTTTTGAAAGACAATTTATGAACAGGCCTTTGTATTAAATCTTTCCAAAATCCAAATCGTAACAAAGGAGGACCCAGAACATCAAGGTCAGGAAGACAAAGAGCTAGTTCGTTCAAGCAAGCTAATATGTTTCCTACCTATTAAATTATAGCTTATGCCCAGGAAAACACATTTGACCTGCTTTGACTCTTGGCAACATAACAATTCTCAGTGTTACTGTATGGGTCACTGCTGGGGATAGGTGGAAGGTGGGAATGGTACTGCTTAAGGAATGGATGGGTTAATTCAAGTTATGGGCTTTTATGAAATAATTTCTGCTCTGCTGTGTAATGTTATTTTTCTATGGTTCAAAGGCAGGAGAGCAGGCCTTCTTGCAACGCAGAGAGCCACGGCCAATGAGGACTAGCAGCAGGGAACTTACATAAACAAATTCTTCAAAGCTGATCCTTCCATCTTTATTCTTGTCACCATCAATCATGAGCTTCTGAATTATTTCCCTGACTTTGTAGCCAGGAAGAGGCAGGTTGGCTTCTTTGAAGAGCTCGTGTAGTTCATAGTCACAGATAAACCCATTGCTATTGAGGTCTGGAACATAAAAGGAAGAGACAGGCTGAAAAGCAAGTTGCAAGCTGGACAAAATATTCCTTGGTAATAATCCAGCAAGTCTTGGACTTTGTCCTAGTGCATCTCCCCCCCACCCCCGCAACAAACTTTATGGAGGATGGTTGTTGGGGGTTTTCCAGGCTGTATTGCCGTGGTCTTGCCAAGACCACGGCAATACAGCCCAGAAAACCCCCAACAACCATCGTTCTCCGGCCGTGAAAGCCTTCGACAATACAATTTATGGAGGATACTTCGCTAACTCACCAGTTCCTCTAGCCCAAATGCAGTGCGTACCAAATCCCAGCAGTCCTTGGGTCATGTGCCCAGGGAGCCAACTTGGCTGCTGGCCTAACCTGTTCAGAATAAGCACAGCTCTCCAAGGCCTCAGGCAGAGAAAGGTCTTTTCCAACACCTGCTACCTGATATGGTTTAACTGCGGACAAAGAGGATTGAACTGGAAACTTTCTGCATGCAAAGCAGGTGTGTGACCAGTGAGCCACAAATAACTAATGCCACCAGTAAGTTTTCCTGCACTTGCTCCCTGTATATAGTTCAGCTTCGTGGCTTGGTTGGTATTTCCTTTATTGTTGTTGTTAATTTTTAAGTAAGGAATGCCTGCAGGACAGCATTTGTACACTAGAGGGCAATTTCAGATAAACGAGCAAGACTGGCACTGTGCTGGGGAGCCTTCTGTATCTGGCTGGCTCCCAGAAGTACAGAGGCAAATTCTCAGCGAAGGAAGTCTTCCTTTCTTTATGGATCAAATCTGACTTGAGCATCTCCAGCCATCTCTCCCCGTTTCTCAATCTTGTGCTTCCTCTGTCAACTTCACATGCGTACCAGCCGCCCGACTTCTCAGCTGCCACTCACCTGGTTGGTGAGGGGAAATGGAGGTGAGGCAGGCTGGGACATAGGCCAGGGATGCAGGAGCGTGTATGCACAGATGAGCTCCTGTTGCCTCCTGGCCCCCACACCTCTCCCCCGGTTTTACTTTGGGAGGGACCAGGCAACCCTACATCCTGCACAGTGTGGTTGAGCGTAGAAGCTCACGCAGGAGCCTAATATTATCCTGTGTTCACCAAACAACAACAACTCACCGGCTTTTCTGCAACACTCACAAGGACTAGGAGCTCCCTCCCATCCCAAGAGTGTCAACGGAAACACCTCTTCACCCCAAACTGTAGCAATCATAGGATTTGGAAGGATGGCCTTATTTTGACACTGGTGTATGTCAGGGCAAGCTGTGAACTAGGGGGGCTCCTGTTTAAATCTTAGTTCAGCTGCAGGACAAGGCAGGCCACTCGTCCTCCTTGGCCCCCTCCCCATTATAAGCCCCAGCTAGGGTTAATGCCATCAGATCTTATAAGAGGCTTGCAGGAATCACACACACACACACACACACACACACACACACCCGCTAATAAGGCCTTGCCTAAGTTTCTGTCTAAGGTGGCCTCCACAAGAAGCAGGGCCTTTTCTATCACAGCCCCAATGCCTCGAAAAGTTCCAGGAAATTATGTCTGGCACCCATTCTACCTGCAAGCTTTTCTTCTTTCACTTCACTTCGTTCTGTTCTGCTGCTGTTCATTGTTTTTTTTTTAAATCTGTTTTTAAAATTTCTTTAAAAGCATGCTGTAATTTTTTAGAATACTATAATAGCTTCTCACTGTGTTGCCTGTAGTGAGTTAAGAATTAATTGCCTTTGGGCAAGGCAACATGGTGAAAACTAGCTACCCATTTTCTTTTATGCCACAAATGATTAACAAAGGGATATTTAGATGTTAGTGGGACCAGCCTGTTTTATGGACATTCCTTTTTTTGTTTTTTGGCAAGGGTGTCTTATGAGCTTATTGTAAAAATCACTAAGACAGTGTATGTGAAATGCTCAGAAACATATACTCAGGAAAAGAAATATTATTTTATTCGCCTTCTCATTAGTGAAGGAATCTTGACGCAAAGAACCCGAGACCTACGTACATATGAAGCTGCTTTATACTGGCCTGCCTTTAGTCCCTATGACTCGGTATTTTTTATTCTGACCAGCCACTCTCTCCAGTATCTTTGAGATCTTTCAACAGACTTAAGTATTTCAAACAGCAGGCACTGGGAAACCCCCTTATTCTCCTCAGATACTGGAGAGTTTAACTGGAGATTCTGCAAGGGACTGCGGCTGGGACCTTCCCCTTCAAAGTGTGTGCTCCATCACGGACCCCGGTCATTTCTTCGAAGGATATGTTGGACCGCAGGGCTCAATTTGCTTGTCTAACCCATTCTTAGCCATCAGATCTTTCAGGTTGTTGACAGCCAAAGTTATAAGGATTTTGTGCAACATCTACCCCAACACTACCCACTTTTGACTGGAAGACAACATAATACCACAAAAGCCACCAAAAACGATGGAGGAATTTTGCCACCACATGGGGCAGGGGTGAAGAGCCCTATCAGTATTCCACCCCTTAACTCTAAATTTGTAATTCAATCTTGTGCAAATACAACGAAAGGTTGGAGGGGGGGACGTACAAATACACAACGGATGCACAAATGCTTTTACCGTGTAGCCAGGCCAATGTCCAGCTCTCGACACCCAATGTATAATTCATGACAGTGGAAGCCGTCAATCCACTTACCAACTTTGGCAAAGGCCTCTCTGAGTTCTTCTAGTTCATCTTTGGATATCTGTGTAACGTTGGCCATTTCATACACTAAAGGAGGGACCTGCCGGAAGGAGAGAGGAAGACATTACTGAGTCCGGAAACCAAAACCTGAGTCTGGAGACCAAAAGCCTCATTAACTAACAGAGTCTGCCAAGCAATGAACAGAAAATGGACTTCAACTGCTGCATCTCTTGAAGCAGAAATTTCTCCAACCACAAGAGGGATGCACACTATCCACCCCCCCCCACCCCATGCTAGATAAGCCGTTAGCGTTGTTAATATTTAGCCCTGTCTGTAACTATTTCCTTCTGAGAATGGCACAAACTGTGACTGCCCTTCAGGATTCAGTGCCACATGCTACAAACAGAAAAAAGCAACACACGAAAATCCATAAAATATCCTTTGGCAATGGAAGCACTGTTGATTTCCATAAAAGCTGAGCAGAGGTAATGCTTCGTGGTGCAAACCGTCAGGCGTCCAGTAGCCTGAGGCACCCCACTATTTGGTCTGGTGACTAGAAGGTCAGGAAGCAAGTTTTTCCTCCTATTTGGCTCCTAGGAAATCTCACTGGTTCCTGAGTTTTGCAAAACTACCTGGAAATACTGAAATGCTGCTTTCTAGATACACGTGTAAAATGCCTTACAATTGACATTGTTAAACAAGATGCACTATTTCACTCTAGTTTTGAGGTGTGCATTTTTAAAAAATGAATAGCTCTTAATTAAGATTCTGGGTTTTTAGTATCTACAGAGAAGACATTCCCAGTAATTTCATCCAGTTCTGCTTTCCTTTCTAACTTTTTCATTGTTCTGTCTTCCCACTAACCAGACACAATAGCAAATGCAAGTTTGAAACTGTTAGTTTCCCCCAACACAGTAATGGATCTGCATCCTCCTTGGAAAATCACCCAAGATGAAATAAGTTTCAGAAGTACTGTAAAACTTTCTCTTGATATGAGGATCCTTTCCAGTTAGAACAGATGAACTGACAATGTGGCAAGGACATGGGGAGAGGTTCACATAGAAAACAGGACCATGATTCTCCTCTTTGTTCTCACTTTTGTGGGAAACAATAGCAACTCCCCAAACTGGGGAAGAAACTTTGAAGGCAGAGCCATGAACTCATAAGCCACAAGTGTACTCATATTTGCAGTAATATGGAGAACTGTGCTCCACACCAGAGGGGGTGCTAACTCACCCTGTACTATCAGTGCCAAACCACCAGCTAGCATCCCGCATTACAATAACAGCTTACCCACTTCCAGCTGAATATGGAAAGGGCATTTCTAGCAAAGGGAGGAGCAGGCCCCAAAATGGGTCATATCAGAGCATTTTGTCAAGTGGCAAGAGACCGCAGTGGCTGTGCGCCAGACTATGTTGTTTGAACAAGCCCTGAAAGTGTCCCCCTACCCCCTGGCCTGTGTTTGCAGAGTGACTAAAGAGAACTTGCTTCTTTCGAGTGCACTTACAGGCAATTGTTATGTTTAGAATGCGTATCTGCCTGGGGCTGCGAACATTTTGTTGGAGAGTGTTATTCTGTGTGTTTGAGAAATAGTTTCTATGGGGTCGGTAATGAAAAAGAAAGTCACAAAATAAGGACACAGAAAGTGCCTCCAGGGAAAGGGCTACGGATGTGGGGAGCCTTAAACAGACTGCTTCTGTAACGCTGTCTGCCAAGGCTTTATCACACACATTGCTTTGCACCCAGAGCCTGGCTGATGTCAGAGTCAGGGAGGAATTTTCTTTCCCCATCTGAGATCAGAATGAGAAGTGGCCAGAGTGCTTGGTTCCCTTCCCCTACGGTGTGTGGCTTGACCATGTGCTTGAGTGATCCAACACTGCTGGCAACTTGGCTTACTGTACACCTCAAACTCCCCTGCTCTCAACTTGTGGCTAAATCTATGGGGGACTGTGCTCTGGAGCTGTGAGTGAGGAGGAATGTAAGTGCCACGCTTCTAGTTCCTACTGTTCCTAATTTTATGAAAGCATTACCTATGTTTAAGACCTGTTAGGAAAGAGCTTACTGAAATACACCACTGTTTTGCTTCCCAAACATTTTCTTTGGCTAGTCTGCTGTTTCATCTTGCTAGCGATTGAGCACATTGGATTTTGCATAGCGCACTAGGAAATGCGTGCAGATCAGCTTATCAGAGCAAGGCTCGTCTCCCTATTGTTATTATCATGAATGGACAAGACAGAACCTCCTACACACCAGAAAAATGGCCCAGGTTGCAGAAAAATCTGAAATCTAAAAAAACACAATGGGGGGTTTAAAAACCACAGGATGATAAAAGAAGCACCTGTAGCTTTAACCAGATGGCCCCAGTGGCTGATGCTAGACAACCATAACAGTTTAACCAGTATGCCAATCTTGGTTTCTGTCTGTAAAGGCAGGAGAAGTGGCAGCGCCCTTTCCAGGGCTGTTTTGATCTTTGAAGGAGGTCTCATTGGGGCCAGGCCCAGAAGCAATCTACAAATGACTTGATACCATGCAACTTACATGACTCACCCAGGCCAGGCTGTTTGCTATACTGTTCAACAGTGTTGCCTTCCTATCTCAAGCCAGTGTAGTGTAGTGGTTAAGAGTTTCAGAGCAGGATCTTGGAAACTCAAGTTCGAACTACCACTCTGCTGTAGAAGCTCACTGGGTGACTTGGATCCAGTCACACACTTTCTGGCTAACCTACCTCTCAGGGTTGTTGTGAGGATAATATGGGGGCAGGGAAAATGATGTAAGCTGCTTCGGGTCTCCATTGTGGAGAAAGGCAGTAAATAAATGAAGTAAATTAATAAATATATAATAAAAATAAACACGAAAGGGGGCAGATAAAATGTAAAGTTGTTTAGTGAGTTTGAAGAAGAGAAGGACATAGGTAAAGGTGACCATGTATAGGCTGACAGAAGGAGGGAAAGAGGAAATAGTGTGGGGGAGGGGATACAGGGGAAAGTGAAGTACCCCCGGCCAGTCCTTGCAGGTTCCCCAACATGAAACTGGGCCCAGCTCAGCCGGCACCACTCAACTGGGCCATAGGGGAGAGGCTGCCAGGGGGAGAAAAGTGAAGGGGGGCAGACCAAGGTGAGTGGGAAGGAGAGAAGGAAGCAGGAAAAGGAGGAGAGGCTATGGGGGGCAGGGAAGGGAAAGAGGACATGGCGGGGAGGGGAAAAAGAGATGCCCCTCGCAAGTTCTTGTGGGTCCGCACTTGTGTATTAGGAAATTAGCCTTCTCAGAATCCTGAGTATGTACAGAATGCTGGATGGGGAGATTTGAGTATACGTAGAGGAAGCTTCCAATTATTATTTTCCCCCATATTCCCTATTGCAGTTTTTCATTCACCCCCAAGCTTGTAAATTTATAAAAGCAAAGTGGAGCCAAATCTCCTCCTGCTTCCCCACTACCATCTTCTCCAGCCAACTGGATGATCAGTACAACTTGGCTGCACTGGGCAGCCACTCCCCAGGTCAGAAGACAATTTCCCGGTGAATACTGAATGTTCTCAGAATTCCCTGCAACAATGGAGAAGTGCTACAAAAAGACAGTTCTCTCTCACACACAAACAGGAAGAGAAGGCAAGTGACCACAAACTAGTTACAAGGGAAAGTGTGTGGGGGGGGGGGGGTGGAGGGGGGGGAACCAAAGGGGAAAGGAAGATTTCCAGGTTTGGCTAGTCCTCAGGCTCCCAGCTTCTGAGATGGCCAAAATTATCTTCCTGTTCACAACAGATAGGTTTGTTATAGCAAGCAAAGGGTTGAAATATCAGCAGATCAGGTTAGCTCCCTGCTAGCTACAACCCATTCTGACCAAGGTTCTGGTCATCTGGGTAATCTGTTTTAGCTCTGTTGACAGATCATTTCAAGTTTTATGAACTAGGTGACCGATCAAGGGCTGAGGCTTTATTTCTGTCAAGAGAACGGCAACCCCAGCTGCCACAAGGAGAGCAACACCCATAGTTTAAACACAGGCTAAACACCGGCACCCAGGGGAAGGGAGAGAGAGGAACGGCAGGTAAACAGATTGAAGGAACTAAGTCAGCTTTTATATGACTTCCTTGGACACACAGCTTGTCCTTAACAAGCCTTACATGTCGTGGCAACTTGGTTGCCCCTGCTTGCAAAAGTAAAAATGTTAAAGCCAAGGTCGATTCTTGCCAAGTAGAATCAATTTAGACAAAAGTAATATTCAATGGGATGAAATGAGGTTATGGCCATAAAAGTTTCTGCCATGATTGATCTGTTAGTCTTTAAGATGTCACAAAACTCTTTTGTTGCTGTTATTTTGGCTGCAAAAGGCTAACATGGTTGACCCCTCAGGGAACTGAAGTTAAAGAGTTATAGTTGTGTGAAAGTAGAGAGAAGAAAACAAAAAGATTTTTTAAAGAGATAATGTAGCATAATGGCTAAGATCCAGAGGAATTAGCCGTGTTAGTCTGTAGTAGCAAAATCAAAGAGTCCAGTAGCACCTTTAAGACTAACCAATTTTATTGTAGCATAAGCTTTCGAGAATCAAGTTCTCTTCTTCTCGAAAGCTTATGCTACAATAAAATTGGTTAGTCTTAAAGGTGCTACTGGACTCTTTTTCATAATGGCTAAGAATCCCTGGTTTGAATTTCACCTCTGCCATAAACTCATGGGGTGGCCTTAGGCACACTGCAAGCAATATAGCAGATAAGAATACTGACCTACATTACAGAGGCCCTAGTCACAGGTTACAGTGAACACACATACAATCCATGTACTGCATATACATGATTTTTCTTTATTAAGTACATTGAGCAATTCTTATGTTAAAGTCAACGCATGTACAGCTGAATGTGCAATACAAACCCCGCATTTATCCAGATACTGGTTTGTAGGGTTGCCCCAACTTGCCAGTCTTTCTGAAGGGGCAGGGGATTCCACTGTCAGGCCTATGGTGTGATGTCACTTTGGGAGGGGGGAATCCTAGAAGTAACATCATGCCTCTCTAGAAATTGCCAGAGATTCTATGGTAAAGCCACAGAGGAGCCAGTGATTTCTAAAGAGGATTAACATCATTTTCTAGTTTCTCTGGGTTTTACCATTAAGTTTCCAGTGATTCCTAGAGAGGTGTGATGTCACCTCCAGGGTTTTCCCAGAAGTGATGTTACACCAGCAGCTGCACCCCATGTCTCCTCCCCACCCAGCTTCCACTGGTTGCCAGGCCAGGCATACGAACCCTACTGGATTCATTCACGGAGAACATGTCTTTCTTACAAACAGATGTATGCATGTACAGGCGGGCTGTATGTGTGTTCACTGTAACATGTGAACAGAGCTAGAGTTTTAAGAATTGAGCTATGGTAGGAAAAGCACTTTGCAAAAATGCTAATGTGTTTTAAAAGTAGCCCACTGTGTATTCGGAAGTTTGTAGTTCTTGCCAGTAATCTAGAACTGAGAAAATTACAACAAGTCTACTGCTGAGACTGTGTCAGAGCAATACTGTTAGGCCAGCCCAAGATTTACTCTCAGCACACAAATAGCATGAGTGGAACGACACAGATGAAAAGGACGGTTTCAGATTATCCTGGAGATCACATGGCTGTTTTGGGGGGCAAAATTATTCCAGCTGGATGTAAAACGAGAGAATATATTGGAATCAGAAGGGCAGCACTCCAAAAATATACTGGAGGTTTGTGTACTGACAAAGAATACAAGAAGGCTACATCAATCTCTCTCTCATATACACACCCACAGAGAGAGAGAACTCGACTCCTAAGACGCTTCTCACACATACACCTAGGGTTGCCATCTCCAGTTTGGGAAATTCCTGGAGATTTGGGAGGTGGAGCCTGGAGAGGGTGGAGGTTTTGGAGGAGAGGGGCCTCAGTGAGATATAATGCCATAGAGTTCACCCGTCATAGCAGCCATTTTCTCCAGGGGAACTGATCTCTGTTGCCTGGAGATCAGTTGTAATTCCGGGAGCTCTCCAGCCACCACCTGGAGGCTGGCAAGCCTACATATATCTTTAAGGTAAAAGCCCTCATCATCAGGATTCTGAGAGAAATAACCAGGCCCGCTTCGTGAACACACACTTTGGAAGCTGTTCTTACCTACAGAGTTCTAGTTTGTGTAACGGGGTCACCCTCTGAGCCAGGAATGCATAGAAACAGAGCTGCTGCCAAATGGAGACTGCGGCTGTGGCGTTTCAGGGCCTGTCAGAGGTGAGGCGGGGTGGGGGAGGAGGCGAGAGAAAAAGAGATGTCTGTTAATAATGCCTGGTCGACTCTATTAAACACAGAGAAACAGTGAGGTCAGCTACTGCTTTTAGAAACAGAGCATGCTAATAAAACCACTCATAATGCTTTTATACAGAGGAAAAAGGCTCTGGGAGGGAGGAGTTGGAGGGGTCAGGCAGTGCTAAAGCAGAGCATGTCTGGAACACTGCAGTTAGACGAAGTCTCGAGGGTCACTTGGTTCAATTCTAGGCAGGGAAAATGCAGTTTATGAGCTGCAGAGTACGTTCCTGTAGCCCCCTTGAGATTCCCAGAGAAGTACAGTTGCTGCAGACCCAGTCCCCACTCGAAGGACAGCTGTGCACGCTCCCCACATACTTCTCTGCTATTTGCTTCCACTTAAGCTTGCAGAAGCCAACCAGAAAGTTCTCCATCAAGCATACAAGCAAATTCCTCAGAGAGTTCTGCAAACCAAGTCTGAAAACACGTCCTTCTCACACAAGGGGGGTGGGGACCTGCATACTCCATTACATGTGAAGATAGTGTCTCTCTGAGAAGCCACAATTGTCAACAGGTACCCAGAGAGTATTGCCCAGCAAAACATATTATGAGTGTCCTGGAAAGAATAACTTGCACCCTGTTTTCTTTGTGGCTATCACTCTGGGGAATTTATCCATTACCAGGAAAAAACGGTTCTCAGGCTGAGCAACAGCCATAAGCAGGCTGACATTTCTCCTGCGAGGAGCAATACATACTCTCAAGCACAGTACAGAGTTTCAGTCAGGGTTAGGGTCTTAGACATCCTGGAGTCCTAGGCAAGGGTCCACTTCTGGGACCCAGAATCATTACCATCCCTCACTAGGGACAAGCAAAAAGCAGCCCTTGCTCCAGATGGAGTGGGTGTGAAATGGTGTCACTTTAGCCCAAGCCCCCAACAGGCCAGATGTGAGTGGCGGCAGCAGGAGCCCTGCTCTTTTTATCCCTCCCCCGCCATTAGAGAGGTAGTGCCACGGGCAGTCAGGGCCCCTCCCAGCAGCTGCCCCTGTTGCCCATTGGCTAACACTGCCTTAGTTTCAGTTTCCTTGGCATAGTGAAAACAGAAGGTGTAAAGGAGGAAAGAGTCCAATTTCATATTATTTGTTCTAACCGGGCCTGGAGAAGCACAGCTCAAGAACTGAGGGTTTTCAGATGTACCATCTCCATTTTCCCACAGCAATGACAGCCAGCCAGAAGTATTAACCTATTACCCTGTTTACCGAATTCCTCCCATGCCAAGGGCACTGTTTGTTGCATCAAGATCACTCCCAAATGCTTGGCTGGAGGCACTTCAGTTCTCCTTGAAAGAGAAACCAGAGCTTGGAGGATACGGTGATGAAGACTGAAGAGTGGCTGAGCAACTACTTCAAAGGTCTCACCCACGACAAGGACCGCAGGCTTCAAGCTAGCCTTTTGATTCCACTGGGTCTCCTTCACCCTCACTGTGCAATGGACTCCCACCCTCCCCATCACTCTGAATGGGGCTTCCCTTGGAGGTCTCTTGCTGAGCACACTTCCGCCATTCTGTTCTCTCTTTCTGCACTATTTAATCCCTTTGTTCTGTTCTTCAATATTTGTATCGCTTCCTTTTGTTGCTGTTCTTCCCTAAACTTCACTTCTGCTTCCTACTTTCACCACATCTCCGCAGAGACCACAACAGGGTAATCCTTTCCCGTTTCCTCTGGGGCTTTAACTATTTTATTAAGTATTTCCCAACCTCTCTCTCCAAAAAGGAGCCAAAGACAATTTATGCATTCATTCTTACTATACAGATACATATACACACACACAGAGACTCAGCAAACATTTAAAAATGAGCATCACCACATGCTAAGCAGCAAGAAGATCACAAAGCATTAAACAAGTCAACAGACCGTTTAAAAGCATGCAGACATGACATAACACCAGCCCAAAGCCCTTTGCGGGAAAGTGACCTTGCAATGCTTCCTAAAATCCAATAGAGGGGGCTCTTCCGGACTGTTGCCTCAGAAAACTTGGACAATGACTGACCACGAGAACTACAAAGGCCCAGGGGGGGGAAACAACAGCATCAAATTGGGGGAAATAGGCCACAGCTCTCATTGTCAGATGCATCTGACGAAGAGAGCTGTGGCTCTTGAAAGCTTATGCTACAATAAAGTTGGTTAGTCTTAAAGGTGCTACTGGACTCTTTACTAAATTAAGGGAAATATCAGTGTTGCAGCAAGTGGTGCAGGACCAGGGAAGAAATGGCATTCACACACATCCATGCCATGTCGCTCACTGCTGCTGCCCTCTGCTCCTCCTCCTTTCCCCCTATCACGCCTGCACAGAAGTATCCCTGTGACGGTGATTTTGCCAGGATCCTTCTCCCGTGGCCAGAATTACTCCCCTCACTTTCCCTGATGTGAAGGTGCCCCTCATACACTGAGCTGCTACTTTCCTCCTTGTTGAAAACATCCAGAAGAAACACAGGCAACTGGTCTGTTTCCACCAGACAGGCAGGCAAAGGGCAGCTCAGGAGAAGGGGCTGTTTACAATCCGAAAAATACAACTCTGCCTCAATCCAAATCCATCACACAAACACACTTCAGCTGTTACTTCACAATTAAAAAATCACACCGGATATCCAGACATCCTTCTAGCATCTCTAGTCATCCCATTTTTGTCCAGCTCTTCCTCTGCCATTCTCTCCTTTTCCATTTTCTCCTCACGAAACCCCTGTGGGCTAGGTTAGCTTGAGAGAATGCCAGCAGCTCAAGATGACCCAGTGATTCACTGAGGAGGGGCTGCGGCTGAGTCTTGGACTGTCTGCTTTGCATGCAGAAGGTCCCATGTTCAATCCCCGCCATCTCCAGTTTAAGAAGTCAGATAGCAGGTGATGTGAAGGACCTCAAGCCGAGACCCTCGAGAGGTGCTACCTGTCAGAGTAGACAGTACTGACATGGAGAGACCTGATTTAGTATAAGGCAACTTCATGAAAGTAGCTTCAGCTCAATGGGATTTGAACCCACGCATCCCCAGTCCGAACTCTAAACTCTACTGGTTCTAATCTGGTTTGATCCTCATGCACAGTATGTAAGTTCTCAAGTGATGCAAGTCTATATGCTTTTTGCTTTGTATGAAAGTCTCTCCATCTTCATTTACTCCAAACTGCCCAGGAATATTATTTGCTGCCTCATGTTTAAACAGATTTATTAGATGGCAGAAAGACATCTTCTGGCCCACCTGGCATCCATTTTCCCTGTCCCTGCAGCAGCCATTTCCTCCCTCGCCCCAGCCACTTGGAGGGCTTATTATTTTTTCAAAATCAGAACTAGAACATCATTGTACTGAAATGCCACTGTAGCAATAGGTGTAGCTGGTTCTCTGGATTCCCAGCTTTCATTGGGGGGGGGGGGGAGAGTAAGTCTTTAGCCCCTTAAAAAGGCACATCTTTTTTAAAAATGAAAGCTGGATATTCAGAGAACCGCTATACTTATTGTTTACAATGATATAATGACATCACAATATTCTTGTGGAGTTTTTTTTTAATTGCAAAATTCCTGGTGGCCCAGGGGAAGGCGATGCCACTTCGGGAACTGATACTGGGGACAGCCTCTGTCTTGTTGTACTTCGGGAACTGGGGCAGGGAAACTGTAGGGAAACCTGCTATTTGGAGGTCCTGTGGCTGCTGTGCTTTATCTGCGGCCACACTAGCAACAAGGAAAACAACAAAATTCTGTCCCTGTGTGGAAGACACCAAAGTCCAAATGCCTCGACACAATGCAATCTCCACAAGATTGTCCAAGCTCAGCCTTGGTTTCAATTTGGTTTGTGGGAAGCCATCCATAAGAATGCTGATGATTGTTGACTGACTGATACAGCCACAATGTCTCAACGACAAAGTCACTATTTATTTAGTCAAAGGAGGAATTTATTCACAAATTAGTTAAGTATTTGCTTTAGCTTGCTGGATGCAATCCGAGGCCCTGACAGAGAGCAAACCCACAAGGTCAGGAAACGCCCAGCTCAGAGGACAAGAGAGACAGGCCCAGTTCATTCATTCTGACTAAGGGAAGACTCACCAGCCACACCGAAAGGAGTGGAAACCAGGACAAAGGAACATTTGGGTGCAGCTGTGGAAGATGCTCAACGTCTCTCCTATTACCTAACCATGGCTGCCAATAGCTGGGTTTCTGGACAGTAAATAGCTCGGTTCAGGGTTGATGTGGGGACCCTGGCAGATGAACTTTTGTGGAACAAATTATTTTTATCATAATTTACAGGGGTAACTCTTAATGTGCAGGCATGCACCCATGTCGGCTAGTGCTTTGTACCATTCATATTTTGTCCATTCTCACAACCATCTATGAATTCAACTGCATTCCCACATGGCAGACAGGGAATTGGAGACAAGAGAGAGGTGTTTCTCCAAGGCCACCCAATAAAATGACAGGAGAGGTGAGATTTCCCCTCCCCCTGCTCCCAATCTATAGGATACAGGCCCAAATCTTCCATGTGGTTGGCACCTAATGACAGATACCTGGAAGGCAAGTTTATACAATCAGCTTCGGCAGGAAAAACATTACCAATGCAAACAGGCAGAGGCAGGAGAGCAGATGGGATCAGCATTCCTCATGGAAGGATTTTGATTTTTTTGGTAGCACAAAGCAGGATAATCCTCCTGATTAAAAACGAGTTAATACTGGGGCTTAACTTAATAGGGTTTCTCAAATTTGCACTGGAGAGTATAAGACGGCTGGGACAGTTTTTCTTTATGATGCTATTGTGGCTGAAAGAAAACCGAGAGGAACGGTGCCAGCCCCACCCCTCAACACGTGCACACTTACTCTTTCCTTGGAGGAGCAGACACCACATGCCAGTTTTATGGCTTTGGCTGTAGAAGGTCCCAAATGATGATCCACGCAAGCAGATAACCCAGGTCCACTGAAACAGCTCCAATGTCTGGGTGCCAGACTCAGGCTAGATGGTGCCCACCATCAGTTTTGTTAGATATCACCTGGCTCCAAAGCAGTTTCCAATAGTATGACTATTTTCAGCCCTGCCTTTGCTAACACAAGGCAGCAAACTGGGGCAAGGTTTGGCTGGCAGGAGAGCCTCTCTTTTCAGACTAGGGAAACTCCCAGACACGTTAAAAGCTACTGCTGGGCACCTGGGAATGTGCAGAGCCTGCACTGCACTGTACTTCACCACTTGGCAGACCCACCCACTTCCTAAACAGTTGGAGCTGTATAAATACCAGGCCCAGCAGCTAGAAATGCAATTAATTTTTCAGTTGGCTCTGGTGAAGAGACATGTTTTAAAATAAATATGTGTGAGTGTTTCTACTACAACTGGAAGCAAAGAGCAATGGGAGTTTCCAAGGAGAGGCCTGTTTTGATCACATGAGCAGAAGCATAGGGAGTTCTTTCATGTTGTGCAACCGATTTTAAAAGTTGCTGAAAACGAGGGATGTGGGCTCACATGTGCACATGCACACACCTGGCACCATTAAATGTGGTGTGGTCCAATGCTTTGATGATCAGGTAAAAGACAAAGGATGAATAGAACATCCATGTAGAGAGGCTCTATACTTTTCAGCCATGCTCCACAAGCTGGCCTTTGTTGGAAACAAAATGCTGGGTTAGATGAATCTTTTGGTCTGAACCTGCAAGGCAGCTTTTATGTTCTTACTAGCAACAGAGCCCGTTGTGTGGAAAAATACAACAGGCTCTAGAAAACGGATTTGGCAGGCCCTTGCTGTGAGGCCTTGGGAGGGCCATGTTGCCGTGCCAGGCCTCTCCTCCACCTCCATGGCTGCTGAGGGGCCTTGGGAGGGCTGCGCCGCCACACTGGGCCTCCCTGCCACCTCCACAGCCCCTCAGCGGCCTGGCACAGGCATAGGATGCCCTTCTGAGAGCTTTGGAGGCCGTGTCTGGTTGGGTGAAGCAGAGCAGACTGAAGTTGAACCTCATGAAGATGGAGGTCCTGTACTTGGGCCTTGGGCTGTTGGGTGCGAGGTTCCATCTCCCAGCCTTTGGGAAGGCCCCATTGGTGCCCGTCTCATCGGTTAAAAGTCTTGGCGTGATCTTGGATTCCTCCCTGTCTATGGAGACCCAAGTCACATCTGTTGCCCAGACTGCTTTTTTCCACCTGCAGCAAGCCAGGCAACTTGCCCCCTATCTCTTAGCCCAGGAACTAATGACAGTGATCCATGCAACGGTCACCTCCAGGCTGGACTACTGTAACTCAGTCTATGCAGGGCTTCCCTTGGGTATGATCCGGAAACTACAATGGGTCCAGAATGCGGCTGCTCGTGTCCTGATGGGTGTTCCATACAGGACACATATTACACCAATCCTACAGCAGCTTCACTGGCTCCCCGTAGAATTCGGGATCCATTTCAAGGTGTTGGTTTTAGCCTTTAAAGCCCTAAATGGATTGGGACCAGCATACCTGAGGGACCATCTGTCCCTGTATGTGCCCCGGAGAATGCTTCGTTCAGCGAGTAAGAACTTACTGGTGATCCCTAGCCCCAGGGAGGCTCGTTTGGCCTCGGCCAGGGCCTTTTCGGTCCTGGCCCCAACCTGGTGGAACTCTCTGTCTGAGGACGCTCAGGCCCGCCAGGATCTTGTATCATTTTGGTGGGCCTGCAAGATGGAGATGTTCCACCAGGCTTACAGTTGAGGCCACCGTCAGGACCATCACTGATCCTCCCACCAGTCTCCGGTATTCAAGTACAGCTCGTGTGTCTGTCCGTCTCCTTTGTATGCAGGGGGCAGGAATGTGTAGCCAACTATATCAGGTTTTTGTATATATATAATTTTAATTGCTGAATATTATTGTAGAATCTGCTATGTAATTGTATTTTATGATTGTTGTACCCTGTCCTGAGCCCACTTGTGGGGAGGACGGGTTAAACACCGAATAAACCAAAACTAACTAAACTATAGGGTAGCCAGGTGCCCTTACCCTCCAGGCGGAAGACCAAGCACACATCTCTGGGTAGTCCTCATGCACATGGGCTACACAATGATGTCACTTGTAGGGCGTGACATCATTGTGCAGGCCACATGATGCCCTGGGAAGTGATCCTGCGCTCCGCAGTGGGGTGCATCAGACCCAATTCGGGCCAAATCAGGCTGCTACAGAGCGTGGGAGCATTGCCAGGGCAGCACAACCAGCCATATGGAGTGCTCATATGTTCCACAGTGGGCTGAATCAGGATTCAGGCCAGATTGGACACATTTCAGGATGAATTGGGCTGCTGTAGAGTCCGAGAGTGCTGCTGGGGCAGCGCAAGGGGCCCTGAAGCACTCCTGCACTCCGCAGTGGCCTGATTTGGCCCCCATTTGACCTGAATTGGGCTGCTGCATCACGCGGGAGTGCACCGTACCATCAGGGAGCATGCCTTCAGAGGCGTGTTCTCCCACTTTTTCCACACCGGCCAGGTAAGCAGGGCGGGGGTAGAGGGGGGGCAGGGGGTGGTGTAGGGGGTGACGTGGCCTTCCCAAGGCCCTACTGCAGCCAGCTGTGGCCACCTCCTCAGGACCTCCAAGGCAAGTAGTGTTGCCCAGGACTCCCCTTTTATCCTTCTGAGGAGTGTGTGAGTGCACCTGCGTGAGGATAAAAAATGAGTTGCCACCAATACGGCTTGCCCTTTTTATAGTAGGATGTACCTTGGGAGCAGCTAAGTGCCCCCTTAATAACGTACAGCCAATGGAGATGGAATTACCCAGATAACTTTTGCAAGGTGATGATGGGTGAGGGTGTGAACTATGGAGCCAGAGCACTGCCTCTCCGTGAAGCCAACAGCTCACCGAGTAGCTTAAGGAAAGCTAGCATCAGCTGCCCCCATATAGATGTTGATGATGGTATGACCTGTATTACAGAATTATTCAATGGTCAACATCTGTTCATACACAAAACCCAAAATATAAATACCAAGTATTGTATGTGTGTGTGCCATGAAATTGTTGTATGTGTGTGTGCGTGCCATGAAATTGCAATCAACTTATGGCGACCCCAGCAAGGGGCTGTCAAGGCAAGTGAGAAGCAGACGTTGCTTGCCAGTGCCTTCCTCTACAGAATCTTCCTTGGTGTTCACCCATACAAGTACCGACCCTGCTTATGTTCCAAGATCTGATGAGATCGGGCTATACCATGATGCCTTCTCTCCCCCTGTGATTATTACTTTTCTTTTATGTCTCCCCTTTACCTGGCAATCAAAGGCAAATGATCTCAGTGCATGCAGGTTCCATTATTTGCCATTGTGGCTGATGGCTAACCTGTCTGACATATCCTTTAAATCCATCTAAGCTACTAGATGCCACCACCACAGTTTGCAGGAAGGAGTTCGTAATTGGTCTACAGTGCACACTTCTCTTTCCCCTACTCCAGACAGCCTGTTTTTCATGCCACTTTGCAATAAGAGGGCTGGCTCTGATCCAGCTTTGAGGCCATTCAAAGCAGCAGTTCCAGCTGCGTCAGTTTAAATTACCAACACTGGAAGAATCCAGGTTAAAAAGGTTAAGCTCTCATGTCTTTAAAACTGTTTAACAGCAGCAACAACGACAGATTATGGGGGGAAATTAGCCAAATAAAGGTGGCAATGCAAACACTAGTGGGACGCTCACTGCTTACTGAGCTCTTTTGAGCCATAAAAAGTGAGTCTTCTGCATTCCTGAACCTGACGCCAGAGACTGACAGACCCATTTCAGTAGCTCCTTTTCCGGGAACTGTAGCCGGTTCCACATTGCCTGGCAAAAGCAGCAAAAATTCTTCAAACACATTTTTCAACAAGGTCATCGAAGCAGTACAAGAGTCAGACAGATGCAATCTTTAGACCGCAAAGGTTAGGAACAGGATGGCACAAATATTGCAGATTATAAACAATACATTCTAACAGAAATAAAAAATTCCAAGCTGCCAGCAAATACATTCCTAGCAAGAAAAGACACCCACAGCATCAAGACGTCATTCTGGTAACCATATACTAGAGAATACAGAGGAAGAAAAATCTCCTAAAAATCAAGAGCAGGGATTGATTTTTTAAAATCTATTTATATTGGAAGCCTACCCTATCACAAAAGATCATGGCAGAAACGAATGCCCCTGAATCTACAGATTTTTTTTAAAAAAATCTGCCTTCCCAGTCAAAAGCCAACTGGAAAGCTTTTACAGCTTTCCAGACAAGGGTTCTGGTGAGTCTTTAGGAGAAGGGTATTTCAGAGTTCACGATGCAACTAGGATACGATCACATCAGCTAAATGGGAGCAGCAGGGCAGACTTATAAACACCTACTTACCAATGGCAGCTAAGAATCAGGTAGGGAAGCTTCACAAAAGTCAAAGTTTCTTTTCCTTTAGCTCACAAACCAGCTGGGGGCCCATAAAGCACTGTTGGAGCAACAATTTGGAAATTTCCTGTTGCACAAAACTCAACCACTCTGCAGTGCTATAAGCTCTCAGGTGCTTGAGCTGTCCACACACATTCCAAACCTGACCAACTCTCAGCTGCTCTTTGTATTCGGTGCCCCCTGGAGCATGAAAAGCCCTCATCAGGCCGTTTGGGAGGGAAAGGTGGTGGTATTTTTTATTTTTGTTAATTTACAAGGTCTTGTTTTTCTGCACATCTGGGAAGTTCCCCGAATATGGAGAAACCTTCACTTTATCTGCCCAGTGGTGCTGTTTCTGTGGTTGGCACAAAGGCCTCCAGAGTTTACTATTAGATAGTGTGACAGCTAACAAAGGACGGTGTGCTAGTAACAGATTTCTTTACAAGGCTGAAAACTGGACATGAAGTAAAAAATGCCCTGGTATGAAGCAAGTCATTTGAGGTATTGCTTGGTAATCCCCTACAGTTTTATTTTTTTATTTCATTCACAGCCTGCCTTTCTAGCTGACACTCAAGGCAGGTGACAAAATATTAAAATATTGGCCGAATCCACACTTCCCTACCTTCCGCTTTTCATGTGCATTAATCGCGCTGGATTCTATCCCGCAATGTCCCAATCTGTGTTCACATCGCTTCTCTTATTGCCGCTGCCTCACGCTATACTTCATCCACATCCCTGGTAGAATCGTGCAGTACAGGGTGGGTTTAGATCCGACGTCACCGATTACGACATCACATTCATTTTTTCCCCCATTTTTTCATCAGATTTCCTCTATAGCGGTTTTTTGCTAAATTGCTATGGCGAGGCCACACCCCTATGATGCCTGTGATTGGTTAATGTTATTCTATGCCTTCTTCTTTGAAATCCATTGGACCATTATTCTGGCGGGCTAATTTGAACTGAATATTTAAGGTGGGGGTGCTCCAAACTCTCCAAACGGGCAGACTAATTATTTGACGCTTGAATGTAATGTTAGAATGACGGATTTCCGCTATAACGGTAATTTCAACAGTTAAAAAAAATTTTTTTAACAGCCACCGATATTTCTGACTGTTTAGCTTCCTAAAAATGACACGGAAATGGAAATGACGCCACCCCTTGATGTCTCCGCGGGGATTTTGGATTTATGGCCGGGATTGTGCAACAATGCTGGGAAAGTCCCCTTTTTAAAAAAAAGGGGGGGGGGGAAGGGCGGGCAGGCAGGCATGCTGCGGAGAGAGTGGTAAAGCTTGATAATTGCATGGCAAAGAGGGATGGTGTTCCGGAAAGGCTGCAAACACGGAAGTGGGGTGGTTTGAAGGAGGCGGTCTCCTTGTGAAATGCTTCTATTTGTCCACATCCATGGTGAGAACCGCGCAAGAGAAGCATTTGAACGCATGACAAATTCGTCTGAGGCGCTACGCGAAATACGCAAGAGAATGGCGAGATTGAGGTAAGAGTATGTGAACAAACCTCTGAGAAGTGAATAATGGGCGGGAAAAAAAGCGGAAAACTTGAGACATGTGGATTCGGCCATTGATCAGAGAGCATAAGACATCCAATAAACAATTACAGAAGTGGAAAACAATGCAAACAAAAAGTTATGTCTAAGTGATTTGAATTTTCTGGGCAAATTAAAATCAGAAAATTATCCAGTATCCTAAATACAGCACAATCTGATGTAGCACATTTATTTTGACTTATATTTTGTCAATTTAAAAGGTACTCCATCTTAATTTTATGTCCGAATTCCAACAAATACTTACAGCGAAATATTTGATGGGGGGAAGGTGTGGTTTAAACATTATATGCAAACAAATTTCAAAGCTTTATGTGGAAATTAGTTTTATTGTAACAATACTTATAAACATTTAAATATAATGTACCTCTCTTACATGGTGTAAATTTAGTAACTTTGGTTAAACCATTTTAAGATATTTGTAGTTATGACTTATATATCTATGTCAGAGTGTTTTATGTGTTTAAATTGTAAAGGCCTTTGGCTATAGGCAATAATCTACCTGCCTACCTGATGTAAATTCTAAAGGGGGGACCCATCCAGTCTGATAAGGGGCTCCGAAGAACTCAGAAGTCAATGTGTTGTGTTATTCTGATTGGTCTAAATGAGAGCTGTTCCATGGATTACGTTCTTGGAAGTGGGCACACAGAGGCTGCAATCCTAAGTACACTTACTAGGCAGAGAGCTACATTGAACTTAATGGAATTTACTTCTGAGTATGCATGCTTAGGACTGCACTATACTTTCAGTACAAAGTACTGTGCGTCATATACTGTGGACATGGTTGTCCACTCACAGATTTTACAACAGAATGTAACTCTCGTCCTTAGAAGTTACTGGGGAGCCTCAATGCTTACATTACTTGTTAGTTCCATATCAGACTGGGGAGTACAATATTGCTTCCTCCATGTGAGAACAGACCTCAAATTAAGAACTCTGGCTGTGCAGTTCAGGTCAAAATGAAAGCTAATCAGGTGGATTCACAACTTCTTTTTTTTTTAAAAAAAGGACTATTCTATGTATTTGTGATTTCATCCGCCTCTCCATGTTCACAAATTAATAAAACTTTAATAAAACATACATATACTCTCTCATACAAGACCAGGGGAATAATCATTTGAAAACCATTAACTGCAACTTCAAAACTGGCATGCTTGCTTAATATTGTATTGGCAATGACATCCATTCCTTGTAGTTAATCTTATGACAAGACGAATCTTTAGAAGAGGAAAGCTCCACCTCCCACTCACACACTTGTGCTCCTCTGCAACATGTGCTTGGTTTGAGGAAAAGACGTCAACAATAATAGGGCGCAGTCGCCATCAATGGAGCCCTATGGTTGGTTGCTCAAATGGCTAATCCAAGAAGTATGAACTCTAGGTGGGAAAGAGATGAAGGGCAATATGGGGGCTAGTTTATCATTTTAGTGCTGCAAGAACCATGCAGGCAGACACAGGAAGCTTTGCCCATGCCAGTGGACCATAATGGTCTCAGCACATAACAGCCAGGTTCAAACCCCACCCCCCCTCAGCTAACAAACCCATCGAGTGGGCTGGACTCATTAACTTTTTACCTGCAAGTGTCTGATGTGATGTAAAAGATAAAATGAAAAGGATACCCTGTAACCTAACCAATACCTTCAGGATTTGTAAATAATTCATATGCTACGTTGTTGACTTGGCAATTTTTTTTTAATAGCCAGAATTAGCCGCCTCGTTAACTGTGTTGATCTTTTCTACACAGACATCTTGACTGGAACCTACACTGAAAACAGAAATTAAAATGGGATCTCCTGAGTCCTCCCATACCTTAATACCGGTAGCCCCTGCCTGCTCTGAAGAGGGAGCTTCCAGAGGAGCCTGCACTGGGTAGATGACAGGTCAGCTCAGCAAAAACAAAAAGGAGCGTTGTGGCATCTGAAAGACTAATGGAGGTATTGTGGGTGGCAGAAGCTTTCATGGGCTGGAGCTCACTTTGTCAGCCAGCCCACAAAATCTTCTGTCACAATGTAACTGTCTGGTCTTTAAGGTGCCACCGCACTTCTTTTTGCATTTGCTGGAATAGACCAGCACGGCTCTCCTTCAGTTCAGATAACAGATCTGCAGGGTTTGCCCTGGGAGGAGCTGGCTCGCATTTCAAACACTGCGAGAATAAACTTGCAAAGAAAACCACTTTCATGTCTCCTCACCCATCTGGAATTACTGGGAGCCTTTTAAACCTGTAGGATCAGTGGTTTTAAACAAGTTTAAAATAATTACCCTGCTCAGTTTTATGCATTCTCCAAGTTTGGATCCTCAGCTTCTGGAAGTCTGGCAAACTGCTTCTGTTACGATTTTTATTCTGTTTCTAATGGGGTTGTTTACAATCATTTACATTCATTTTCAACCTACTGTTACCTGCCTGTAGACTAATGGCACAAACCGGAATCAAAATACATACAGGCACTCATTACAGCAATACTTGGATTTGATGATCAAAAAGAAACCAGCTCCTTTAGCCAGGAATGAGAGAAGAAAGGCAAAACATGGACTGCAAACAATTTGCCTTCAAGCAAAATAACCGCGTGCGCAGGATTGCAGCCATGAGCTCTAACAGCTTCGCAATGAACATTTAAAGAGTCGGGAGGAGCACAAAACTCTCAAAACAATGTGTCACCAGGAGGACGGTCTTTTGAATCCCACACAACTTTCCTCCCCCTTTCTCCCATTTTCACACTCAAGCAAAGAACAGTTTTATGGGAAGATCCAGCACAGAACTTCTATTAAATTGCAAGCTCCTGAACGAAACCATGCACGCCTGTGCTCGCCATGAATTTTACAGTGCCTTATTACCCGATTGCTTCAATGCTGTCTCTAGTCTATGGCAAACAGCAACTACTTTTCTACAACCCAAACTGCTGTTTCACATTAGATCTGCAAAAATATTTACTTAATGTGCAAGGCTGCCCCCTCCTCCCTCTGCCATTTCCTGATGCCCCCCCCCCCAAATCCTTAAAACCCTCCAGGCCTTCCCTACTTCACAGGATTTAAAGTTGAAGGACCTGGGTTAAACAACCCCCTAGAAAGAAACCTGACAGGCTATCACCAGGCACTGACCAACCCAGCATGAAGCAAATCAGAATGTTCCAGCTATGGATCCATCCCATTACCGGACAGACAGAAGCATACTCAAGGGCACAAGCAAAGGGAAGAGACACACCTGCTTGTGTCTTTTGCAAGAAGCGTCTTCTTAAAATTTCTTCCCACTGAATCCACATCCCTCCTGAACCGCTAGCAAAGGAATGCCACAGACAAAGGTAGAAAGTAATTGGAGAGGAATCTAGCCAGGCTGCTGAGCCTCAGAGTTTCTCTTCGCTGCACTGCAGCAAAACTGTACCCAAGTTGCAGTTCTGGATTCTCGAATTTAGCCCCCTTACCTTGCCCTGTCGGGATTTCTGAGAAGAGCAGACCTGATCCCTCGCCTAGCCCAGGCGCAATGTGGAACTTTCTCCCACGCCCAGAAAATTAATCTGGAAGGCCAGCATTCCTCCGACAATTGTAATTCTAAGCAGCAAGTCACAACACTTCCTGCCAGCAAATGAGAGCATGCTGACAGAAGGCTGAGCAATTTAAAGCCCCCCCAACCCCGCCTGCTCCAGAAACTTGCATTACACAGCAAAAACTTGGACAAAACCCTTTGCAAGCCTGCTCTGAGCCTGACACCAGACAGATCAGTCAATCCCCGCCATCTAGGGCACGAGCGTCACTGAAGTGTGACTTGTGAATTAAACAGCAGCCCCAAGAGAAAGGTCTGGTTGCAAGGAGAAGGCAGTGAGGCATCTTTACACATTGCTCCAGCATGAGTCAAAAGGCAGTGGCATTGCCTAGCTTATCTTCTAACTGCATGCATGAAAATTATTCTTTTCTAAGCAATTCCCTTTAATGCACACCAATCCACTTTTCATCCCAGAAAGGGGGACATCTCTCTTTTTTTATATCAGTACTAACTGCAAGGAGCTTGAGTAACCAAAGATGTCACATTTTGAAAAGTAGTAGAGCCTGACAAAACATTTTCTTGCAAAGAACCACCCTTCATCAACAGGGAAAATGAGTCACCCCCTCATTCATGTTCCTCAGCCATGACCTAGAAATGCAGATTCAAGCAGCTGGATTTCCAAAGTGGCAAACATTTGGGTTCTTTGGGAGGAGGGAAGCATTAAACATAAGGGCTTGGATCCAAACAGCCTTGCATGGATTACCACATGTGTAGTGGGGTTCTCCTGCCCTTCTTCCTGCTACACATACCTCCATAAGGTGCTTCTTTGGACCCAAGCCAATGAAAACGTCAGAAGAGAGTTTTTGTAGCAAAATCAATTGCGCTAAAAAGAGTACGTAGCAATAAATTCATACACAGATTTGAAAGCTGTATGGCATTGCCCAGAAGGGGCCTGCCACGCAAATCAAACCCCCTGAACAGCCTTTCCATCAGGTACGCCCCCAATTGTATCCCAAGACACAAGTGGCAGCCCACAGACCATTTACAAAAATGTATTGATCTCCATAATGAGCTGCTCCCACAAAGAATGGGCTTTTTAAAAACTAGCCAGTGTGCTCTTCTCAACAGGGGAAGCGGCCGTGCGCCAGATTTTGCACCCTAATGTAAAAGAGCAGGACATATGCAAGGCTGATTAAATAGCCCCAAGGGATTAATTTCATACTTGCAGTCTGAAGGGTTGAGGCAAACCTCACCTGTGTGTCAGGGAAGTGAGAAGATTAAATACCCATGACAGTCTCCTCCAGTTGTAATGCTTCATTCTCATGGCCTTCAATGAAAGGCAAAAGGCTCCTCCACCCCTCGTCAGGACAAATGCTACCAAAATGATAAAGCCGATAGACACTAATTTGGTTCTTTGATACTTGAGCAGAAATGCAAAGCTCTTCTGCAAACATGCTCTGGAGATGAACAATCCCATTTTCCCTACAAGAAACCCTTTGATTGCCATCAGTGATTGGAACAAAGGCCACGATTAGCACTGATTGGAAAGGGGAAATCTGGTTCTGAACCATGCAGCAACACCTGAACAAAGCAGCTCCCCAATCAATACGGGGTGGGGTGGGGAGCTGCAACAGCAGTGGAAGAAGCAGGAGAAGAAGGGTTGTTGTGAGGATACAAAGAAGGAGAGAATTATGTAAGCCACTCTGGGTTCCCACTGGGGAGAACAGCGGAGTATTAATAAAGTGAATAAACAGAACCAGAGAAACCTTCAAGCCCACCTGGTGTGAGAGAATCTTCAGTTAACACTGAATGTTACTATCCAGTGCAAATTTGGCTTTTCCTGGTTCAAAACTCTTGGAAGTTTTAGCATCAGACAGGGGCTTGCAGACTTATTCATTTCAAAGAGTTCTATCCTCCTTCCCTCTGTGTTTGAAGCAATTTCCAGTATTCAAAAACAATACAGTGACATTCACTAAGCACAGCTTCAGAGGAGTTAGCCATGTTAGTTTGAAGATGCAAAATAGTAAAAGGTCCAGTATACCCTCCATGCATATGATGAAGAGAGCTGTGGTTCTCAAAAGCTTATGCTACTTTAATAAAGTTGGTTAGTCTTAAAGGTGCTACAGGATTCTTTACTATTAAGCACAGCTTCAAAACATTCCACTAGTGTAGCCACCCAAACAGCAGAGATTTGAACCAGTGTGGAGTAGTGGTTAGAGTCAGACTAGGATCTAGTCGACTAGGATTCGAATCCCCCACTTTGCCATGGAAGCTTGCTGGGAGACCCCGGGACATCAGTCTCTCTCAGTTCAACCTACCTCACAGGGTTGTTGTTATGAGATAAAATGAAGGAGTGGAGATAGATGTTCTCCCCATTGGGGGAAAAAGCAAGGTATAATTATCTAAAACAATAAAACAAACAATAGGCAACATACAGAATCCACAGTCAGTCTTTCCTTCTTTCCTTCCTTCCCACAGTAATGTTCAAAATGCCATAGTTGCCTCAGCATATTCAGATCAGGCTAGAGGCAGAGAAGAACAAAATTAAAATGTGATCAAAAAACCCACAAAACTTTAAATGCCCATCAGTTCCTGGGAAGTAGTGGAGGAAAATCTTGGGAAGCGGTTGGCTGCTCCGGGAGCCTCCCAACGCTACCTGCCCTGGTGATGCAAGATACAATTATACACAGGAAGTGAAGTCAATGTACACAGAAGATGCCAGCTCAAACCTGACATGCCTGGACAAGGAAAACAGCTCTTGACTCACAAATACACCCATTGCACTTTATATACAGGGCGGAGGAGCAAGGCCAGTTTCCCTTGCAAAGCAGGGATCTATGCTCCACTGCCACTGTTCTTTAATATCAAAAACACACATGCTCCACTTCCTCTTAATTATACTTTTTAGAGTCTAAGGCCATACATTTCCAGAGGCTTCAGTCCCAAGATCTCTGCTTTCCTCATCTCTGTCATCTAGTGTGAAAGGCATTTGGAAGACGCTGTGGCTAAGAGGAGACAGCAATAAGCTCAAGATTCCAGGAACACATCAACAGTTCTTCTTCCAAGAATGACCCACCCAATTTTTCCCGCCCACCCTCAACTCTGAAACCACCACTTCATCGGAGTGTGGTAACAGAAACCTCCTGGCCATTTTTGCAGAAAGCTGATAGCAGATACTGTCGGAGGCAGGCACTTGGCAGTGGTCTTTCCGTATTTTCACAGCTGCTCTGCAACATGGGGCAAGTGGTGTATAGCCAGCTTGCCATTGCCCAGGGAAGTACTGGGTGGGGGGCAAAGAGGCTTTTTCAATAGAGACCAAATGGCTGACAGGCAAATACAATGGTTAGAACTAAATTGGGCCACAAAAATAACACTGGGCTACAACTCTGTACACCGATGTACAATGTTCTCTGAAGCCCTTCAGCACCTTGGCTGCGCATAGGACAAGACTGAAGCTTTGGTTAGCCTCTTACAAAATCAGGATGGTTATATCCCCCTTCACACAAGACACTTTCTCTCCTCTTTCCAAAGTAAGAAGCCTAAAAAGCAACTGTCTGGCACACATGCCATAGATGTATATTTGGCTTTCATTACTGGGCATTTTCTCATCTTTTGTTCTTCCTCCGTACGTTTACCCCGAGATTTGAGATGTAATAAAGCCTGTGAGTCAGAGCTAAATTTAAAACATGCCTCCTGCTTTGTTCAGCTTGTCAGCATCAGGAAATGAATGGGTAGAAGGAGCTTATTAGAGGCTCCGAAAGAGACATTTGTCTGTATTGTGCTTGGATTACACTTTTAGTCTCCAATTCTGTCAGTACGAGGGAGCCAAAATTCAACAAAGAAGCCCACCCTCCATCAATATGTGCAGGCTTCTAAAGGTGCCAATAACTCTCCTCCTACTCTTTGCTGATTGCTGTTTCTATTACAGCAAAATAGCCACAACAGAATGATAACTGAAGAAAGAACAAAAGAAAAAGTCGCACTATAGGAACCTTTGAAGCAGAGCTCCTAGAATGCCCTGTCATTATCTCCTAGTCCTTTATCTGCCTGAAACCTCTCCTTAAAGATTGTCTCCTAGAGAAAAGGCCACTGGGCCAAGATGCTCCAGAGAGTTGGCTCAGACACACATCCTGTTTTCGAGGTTTATATCACAAGTGAAAAGCATTCAGAGAATGCAAGTCACTCCACATGAAATCTGGAAAACTCTATATAAGAGCACAGGCAGAAGGAGAGGCACAGGTGCTGACCTGGGGGACAAGTAATATCTGTAAGATCTCCTTGTTTCATCCACTGCCAGGGTTTTCCCCTTTCAAGGTTTCCCTTCTTTCTCAAACCTCCTTTGCTACAATCTTTCTTGAAAGACTTGGAATCAAAGCAGGTTTACAGCCCTGTGGAAGAGAAGAAGTACATTTTCAAATCTCCAGCTCACATCAGAGCCATTTTACTGCCATCATCCTATCACACCTGCCATTCTCCCCACAACCACCAGAGGTCTTCTTTTTTAAAAAAGGCAGTTGCTATAGTGCTATAAAGCTATAGGCTATAAAGCTATAGCAATATAGCAAGTATGATTTTTTTTAAAAATGCTGGCAAAAAGCCCTCTGGTGGTACAAGGGAGGAAAATAATGAGCACCAGGGGATGACTGAGGGAAGTATGGAGAAGGCACCAATGTGGATGTTCTGATACAGAGATATTCACTGCGGCAATTAGTAGAAGCTACCTTATTTTTAAGATGAGTCAGGACTGTTGCCACAGGAGAATACTTACGCAACATAAGAGAGGCAGCTGGGAAACCTTCCATAACAGGCCTTGTGGAAGGTGGTTCTCATACTAGCTTGGAAGCGTTTTCCTGTTCAAAAGCAGGCAAGAGGCTTCCTGCCTGAACAAGTTATCTGCCACTTAAAAGAGTTTGCATACTACTTGGAAAAAGTGTGTGATTCTCCAAAAATGTTATCATGCAAGACAGAAGTTAACTTCTTTAAATGAATTGATCTAGAAAACCACCTCTGGGGCTTATCTAGCACTAAAAAACATTGATATGCTCACCTTACTGACCCATTTCCTTCTCCTTGCATCCAGTCATAATCTCCTATAATCTTACTTGCCATAGAAGTTTTATTTTTTTAAACTGCATTCGGTATGACAAAATGTGTAGGTATATTTCACTGAGCTGAAAGTTGATATATCATGCAGTGGTGCACATCCAAAACATTTTTCCCCATTGCCTTCTGGAGTGAAACTGAGTAGACATTTTTGGTGTGGACAATTTTACTGCCCCAGTTGTGTCATTTCCCCCAAATGCTTAAAAACAGAATTTAAATATCATATTAATTATTTTCTTATGGCAGCAAGAATATTGTTAGCACAAAACTGAAAACAAATTACCTAACAGAGACATCTGGATCTGCCAGGTATGGTTTATTATGCTTATGGACAAAATTTCCACATCTAGACTTACATTGGAAAGGAAACAATTCGCTTAAGAAAGATTTATTACAAATTGGCAACATTTCATTGCGCGTTGGAAAAGGATCAAACCCGATGTGAATGTCAAAGGCACAAATGGCTAGAAGTTGAGCATATGTTGAGTATATATTGTTATAATTCAATCTAGACGCAATGATAATTTTTAATATTTCTTTCTGCATGTTTACAATACTTTTTTTTAAAATCACTGTTCCATTGAACCCTACTGGAACTAGGGAAAGCAGTTGCAATTAGGAAAATAAAACTAGGAAAATTGTGGCCCAGGTCTCATAAACATCAGATGAAATGCTGAACCAATGTCTGCACTGAACCACTTCAGGATGCCAGTGGGCACTCGCATGGAATGCTCCCCATACAAATAATTCCACCACCACCACCCCTATAGAAAAAGTACAGTCCAGGCAAGTATGCCACATCATCAACAAAACCTAGGACAGAATGCATATGCCTCTGTGCTGCAGCAATCCCTTAAGCTTTGCATAGACAGAGGATACAGTTAACTCCTTTTCACAATGATAAACTGAAAGCAAATATGGTGTAGTGGTTATTGTCACACTAGGTCTGGGAAAAGCCAGATTCAAACCTTGTACTTAAAATGCTCACTGGGTAAATGTGGGCCAGTCCCTTGCTCCCAGCCTAGATCACCTCACAGGGTTGTTGTGAAAAAGGAAGAACCATGCATGCAGTCTTTGGAGGGGGGGCAGTAAAACTGTGACACATAGATAAACCTCTTGTAAATAATATGCATCATCTTCTTAATCTGGTGATAAAAATCCTAAAATAAAGATATTCTTGCTTGACAATGAAGAGTCTAGACTCCTTCAGATTCTCTGTCTGGAGTGTGTGAAAAATCGCTTATTAGCTATAGACTGCATCTAGACATGGCAAACAAACCAGAGTTTTCTCTGTGGCTGCCACACCCAAACTGAGGGCTTCCTTATTCTACACGTCCTCATTCTGACCACAAATTGCTATGACATGGAGAGTGGGACATTTCAACAAATCAGAGTTTGTTTCTTGTCTACAAAATGGGACCATGGTTTAAACCTGGTTTAGAATTCCGGTTTGCAGTCAAGAGACCTAAACCAATTTGTTTTAGCACCCCAGTCTTGAAGACGAATGCTTTTTGGAAGCAAAACTCATAAATGTAAATATTTCAAGAAACACCTCATATTTCTCAGGTACTGGACTTCAAATGCTCATGACCAAGGTCACCAGCAGACAATGCCAAACAAGATTGAGTGGTGCAGACTTGAACTTACTACGCTGTTAGCACCCACAAGCTTTTTAAAAGGACGTTTTTGCCAAGGAAAGCCATCCAATCCAAAGCCTTCTTCATTTGTAACCTACCTGGAAGATCTATTCCCCCCCTCTTCCCACCAAACCAAGGACCTGGAAATGTTCTAGTAGCTGCCAGCAAGCCTCTGAGCACCAGTGGATAGGTCGCAACTGAGAGTGGCTTTCACCTTCGTGCCCTGTTTGTGGGCTTCTCAGAGAATCTGGCCGGTCCTTACTGGAGACAGAACGCTTTGGTCTAATCCAGCAAGGCCCTTAGATTCTTAGCATCCTGGTGTCATGAGAACATGGATCAGCCCAAAGGTCCATTTGGTGCAGCAGTCCACTTCCAACAGCAGCCAGACAGATATTTTTGAGACAACCTCTCTTGCTGTTTGTCCCCCAAGTATACCGCCTCTGTACAAGGAGACTCCGGTTACCCATGAGTAACCCCATCCTGCTTGGAAAGATGAACTTTTCTGAAACAGAGTCAAACCAGCTGCCTAAGGATACTTTCACAGGCTCACTACAATCCTTCACAGCAGAGCTACAAAAGGATACACCACCCTCCTTTGTGTCTCATTTACCAATTCAGGAATCAATTAGGGTGTCATTTACTTCCCAAAGAATCAAATCCTCTTCCAAAAGGTCAAAGCATATACCAGCCAATATGGCACAGGGAGACAATTACCTGGACACGCCGAGAATAGAGCAGCAAATGTTTAACTTGCCTCTGTGAGCTAACTTGGCCTAGAAGATCCTGGGATTCTTCGGAGGCTTTTCAACATCATGCCATTCTGAATCCTCTGCTGATATGGGAGCACAGAGCAAACAGCTACTCGTTTTACGGGTGAGGATGTTATTTGTGCAATAACCAAAGCTGGGTGTGCCTCAGACTCTACTGAAGCCAAAATAACCATTATGTTCCAAAAGACTGATGTCTGGCGACCTTTATTTATAGATCCCCTTCTTCAGCTATTCAGGGAAAGTGACCTCACTTCTTTGGGGTTTTTAAAATACAATAACATCTGCAGAAGAAGAGACAAGAGGGAAAATCCATCCATCCTCTGTATTTGTTGGCTACTGCAGGAAGGTGGGCAGCTCAGCTAGCTCAGAATTAGCAAGTTCCTTTTCATTGTGGATACTGTACTTTTTTATTTTTAAGAAGTACAAAAATGGCCAGTGTCAAATCTGTCCCTTAAATGGAAATAGAAACAAAACATGGAATGTATTCTTAGGGCAGATACAATGTTTCAATGCATCCACAGCAACATTTGCAAAGCTGCTCAACGGAGGAGAGTAATAATCCCCACAGCAACCAGGCAGAATAGCTTTTTGTAAATGGGGAGGTGGTTGGCTTGCAGTCCCACTCACATAACCTGAATGGTCAGCCTACTGCTGATGTGCCCTCACCCAGTTCTGGTCAGACAGACAACCGTCCACAGAAAACTGATCTCATGCACAACTGGTTCTTCCTGTTTGTCACAAAGTCAGCTGTGCAAAGGGTGAAATGGCTGACCCTTGTGTCAATCACCTGGTGTGACGCTTAGAGTGTTAGAGTAAGAGTCTCTCTACACGAGACTCCTTACACAAGGACATTCAAGTGAAGAGAGATGCAATGTTAGCCAGGAAGCCGAGTTTTAAAAGACAGAGCAGGAGGCTCTGTCAATTTCACCTCTCTACAGGAAGGCAGTTTAAAAAGACAGAGCAGCAAGGATTGCTCCTCAGAGGCTTTGTTAATTTCATCATCACTTCCTAAAGTCTCTGCCAATTTCACCTCCCCTTTGGGGAGGTAAAGATGAAAGTAACAAACCCTCTGAGGAGAAATCTCTGCCAGCTGTGTGTAAAGAGGTGAAATTGACAGAGTCTTTGGCTCTATCATTTTAAACTATGCTTCCCAGCTAACATTGCGTCTCCCTTCACTTGAGCAGCTTCATGTAGTGCAGAGAGACTCTAAGCCTGGGAAGAGCCAGGATCAAATTGCCACTTAACCATGAAGCTAAGAAGGTGACCATGAGCCAGTCACTCTCGGCCCAATCTGTTTTACAGGGCTTTCATAAAGTTAAAATGGAGCAAGGGAAAACCTTGTATTCTACCCTAAGCTCGATCAAGAAAGGGTAGAACAAAAATGAAGCAAGAAAATAAAATCACAAATCCACCTCCCTTCCCCAGCTAGTTGTGTAGTGTGCTGATTGGCGGATCCTGGTGAAAATTACAACACCGTCCCTGCCATCTACAGCAGAGATTCAAGCTCTTTTAAAAAGATATCACAACAAACGTTCTACTGGAAAACCTGCTAGGTGCTTGCTTTTTTTAAAAAAATCCAAGATCCTGCCTGCAATATGGGAGGAGGGTGCATTTAGAGCCAGAAAAGTAAGTCACTATAAGAATAAAGTATGGGGGGGGGGAAGAGAATTCATTCTGCAGTAGTAAAACCTGACCAGCCCTTGCAAACAGAGTATATCGTTATTCACTCTAATATTGCTATGAACACACAAGAGACCAGTCAAACTCTTTGTTGTTTAGTAACTTTTATGGACTTTGCAATACAGTAATACACTCTGACTGGGCACAATTCACCCCAATTCTCCTTTGAAAGCTATAATAAAGTGAATGAGAATTGCACGGGAAAACTAAAATGTTCTTAGACAATCCCCGCTCATTTCAATGTGGCTTATGCAGAGAAATACACATGGTGGATCATGCACAAAGTCATCACAATTTTTTTAAAAGCATGATGATCATTTCTTCCCACTCTTACTCAAAATTGCCACTGGATCTTATGGACTGCAGTCCTGAGCTCATATCACCTACCTACAGTGCTATCCTAAGCAGAGTTCACCATCTGAAGTTCATGTGCTTAGAAGGGTGCAACTCTGCTGAGGGTGGCATTGCCAGAGATGTAGTCCAGTCCACTGGAATCAGTATGACATACTTCCAAGTTTAAGATCCGAGTGCTTAAAGTACCTAGGCAAAATCATCCTGCAAGGAACGTGCATACAAACAGCACAGAAGTGAACAGATTTAGACTTTTAACTGTACTAACAGTGCAATCCTACGCAGGTTTACTTAAGAAGTAAATCCCACTATATTCAGTGAGGCCTACTTCCAGGTAAATGTGCGCAGTTACAGGACCAGGCTAGGAGTCCTGAATTACAGAGACACAGGGGAACCCACTCTCAAAGAAACTTACCCAGTTTGCTACAAACTAACCAAATCTGACAGGTGCACCTGCGAGTCACATTTTCCATGCACAGACAGGAGACATCTGTACACAAAGTATCTCTGAGACTGCAGTAACAAATGCAAATAGCATTGCCCCTGTTTATGGAGTCCAGTGCTCCACGGTTCTGGAAGCAAAGGGATACTAGCAGCTGATGCTAAGGTGGGGAAATGACTCTCACTAAATAAGAGGAAACTTGGCATGGGAAGAAGCTTAAACATCACTCCTGTGCAACTGTCAGAAATTACCATTCATTATTATACTTCCTAGTTTATTCATAGCCCCATACCTGCCCAGAGAAAAACTGGATTGGAGACTGTGTGTTTTCAGTTCAGGAGAAGGCATTTGGGGTGTGTGATATTGGCTGATGCTTTGCAACTTTGTCTGATCTCATGTCTTTGAACTTCTGGAAATATGTTACAAAATTCGAGTAAATAAATAGGAACCATTAACTTCACATCAAAAGAGAACCCCCTGAGAGAAGGGAGTTCTAAATCTGGAGAGCAGCCACCAAAAATGCCTCTCTCTGTATGCTCACCAGGGTTTTTCCCTGCCACTATGAAATACTAGCGCCTCTTTTGGCCATCAGCTCTTAGGCAGTCTGTGCAGGGCTACTAGCACTTTTTAAAAAAAGCTCTGCTAGCCAGTATTAAGACTACAATCCAATGCACACTGACTGAAGTGTACATATGTCTCTCTTATTTCAGAGTAAGCTGGGCTGTTTCTCTGCCACTACACACTGATACACAGTAATGGCACCTCTTTCAGCCATTAGGACTTGGGCTGTCTGTGCTGAATTAATAGTACTTTTTAAAAAAACACAAAAATGCACTGGATCTCTCCATTCATACTTGGCAACCCAAGGGATGCTCTCCAGAAACACAGGTAATCAGTGAATATAATAAAATGGCCATTACAAACAATAATAATAACATACTTTGTAAACTGCTCTGAGTGGGTGTTAAGTGGTCCTGAAGGGCGGTATATAAATCAAATGTTGTTGTTGTTATTATTATTATATTTGGGCCCTGTAGCATGTTGAGTTTCATGAGTCAAAAGTCAATGCCATGAATGATGCCTCAAAAGTAACATGGACATTGGAGAAGACCTACAAAGTGCTCTACATGACCCAGATCCAAAATCTGACCCAGCTACAGAATTTGAGCATATCACAGTGGTTAAATATTGGGAGTTATAAAAGGGCATTAATGCTTGTCATGTTAGGTCAGAGCTCCTGAAACATATTTCATCCTAAGCAAATGAATGGACTGAATTATTCCTAACCAGCATGGTGGTGCTTCAGGAAACAAGGATAATGTACCACTGCACACAAGTAAGGCTTACTCTAAGAGATTTGCTGGATAAGGGCCATAGCAACCTGCAGCCTTTTCCAGCACAATGAAAATGGCATCTCCTATATCCTCACCTGTGTTTCTGTGGCATTTTGAGTCATTGACTTATTTAGAAACACATGACTTCCATATCAATCATTTATGAAAACCATCTCCAAGATGGTGCAGCAAATATGCAAGCAAGCATATGCTACCATGTAGCATGTGTCAGCGTGCGGTATTGACCTGTGCATATATCTGGGGGCAGCTGTTTGCAACATTTGTTCAGGGAGGAAAGAGGAGAAGAACAGAACCCTTTCAAAGCAGTTGCCCCAAAGGGGCAGGTGGGAAGAGAATCTCTACTTCGCTGATAAGTCAACAAATCAACCTCTGGTATAAAGATGAGGATTTACCACATGTGTGGCTGGACAACTGGCAGAATGCTGGACAACTGGCAGCATGCACAACAAATGCTGTCCCGGGATGCTTGGACCACTTTCATTTGGACTAAAGCCATTGCTTGAAATATCCAACAAACTGCAGAAATGAACAGGGAATGAGTAGTCTCAGAGTGCTTACAATTGATTTAATGTCATTGTTTGTATCAAGGCAAGTGTAATGAAGTGCTTAAATGTTGGACTAGGTCTTGGGGAGATCCCACTCAACCATGGACTCTGCTGGGTGACCTTGAACCACTCTCTCAGCCTAACTTACTCACAGAGTCCTTCTGAGGATAGAATGGACAAGGGGATATCCACGGGTTAGATCCCAAAAGCATTTTTGTTCTATCTTACCCAATCCTGCTCTTTACTTTAGCCCCAGTCCCACACGGCTTTTATCTCTCCAGATCCCATGATCCCCATCATAGCTTGTTTAGTGGTCAATGGTAACCCCTCCACCCTCTTTCACTAGGAGAAAACCGGGTTGGATTTATGCTGCTTGGAGATCCTGAAAGGACGGACAGGATAAAAATGCAGAATAGAACAGAAGGCGGCATTCCACGCAAAATTCTTGGCAAAATGGGTTAGGTGCAAGAGACGTCTGCTTGAATTAACCCTCTAACCACTGCTCTACAACAGCTCAGGAGCATTTTGAAACTCTTTCTTTATATACAGCAGTCTGCAATGGCCAGCTTGGGGGGTTTCTCCCCTCGGCTTCTGGTGACTGGTAATAGCTCTGCCAGGCTGAGCCTGCCAGAGTTGGCAGGAAGGGAGACTAAAGGAAACCCAGCATAGCCTCCTTTCTTATTAGCACCTCAGCTCCTGCAGAGGAAGTTGCATGCTTGGTCAAAGCAACAGCCAAACCTTATCAGAAAGAAAACTTTGCATTCTGCAGACTCTCTGCCAGCCACATCGACCACAAGCCTAGTTTGAGACACAGCAAAGACACAGAGAACACACAATGTTCTCAGAACAGAAAGTCAGAGAAAATTGTGCTGCTGTGTTACTCAAAATGAAGAAATGGCTTCGGCGTAGCCTGATCACTGACAGGGACAATTGGCACCAATGGACTGCCTTCTGCTCATTCTCTAAAGACACCCTGGAATGTGTGTGTTTTTTAATCACACCCAGCTGTAAGGTAAAAGTGGGCTGTAATTGGTTTTGCTTGACTAGAAGAAGCCATTTGGGAGTTTGAACACATGAAGCTGCCTTGTTCCGAGTCAGGCCTTTGGTCTATCCAAGCTCAGCATCCTCAACTCTAACAGGCCCTGGCTGTCCAGGAGCTCAAGGAGATGTCTTTCACATCACCCATTGATTTAACTTGAGGATGCCAATATTGCTTTGAGACTAAAATGGTCTGCCTGTGTATCTGGCACTCTGCCCCAGAAGGCCTTTTGACCAACACCTGACCAGAGGTGAATGCAAGGATAAAGGAAACCCAGAAATCTCACATTATAAGGTCCTTGCATCCCCCACATGTCTGCCTCAGTCCTCTCAACAGACAGAACTTAAATCTTCAGTTGCATGGGGGCCTGACCTGGGTCTGGACTGTGGCACACAGAGAGAGAGGGCTGAAGCTTCCCCCATAACTCTGCCTCAACCTGAAGTGGCCCCGGGGGGAGCCTCTATATGCCCCACAGTAGAAACTTATGTGTAGCCTCAGTCCCAATCCAAATCAGGAATATGTGCAGCTGGAAATTAAGCACTGAGCATGGAACACAGGGAGCACATCTGTGAACAGTACTGGGTCAGATATATGGGGAACATGATAACTTTGCATCATGTGATTCAGATCCTGAGATACAAGAAATGCAAGGCTTGGAACTGAAACTGCATACCTCAGTATAAAAAATATTAAAGCAAAACTGCAAATTCAGGCAAGCCGATACTGTATGATTTCAAGTTCCATCTGGCATTTTCTCCTATAAAAAAGTAGAGAGTCCTGCTAGAAGATCAGCTCTAGCTATGTACAAACCTGAAAAGAGAAATTACTCTGAAGGTAGCATGCATTGGATGCACTCCACGGGGAAACACCGTCTTCACTACATTTCCAGCTTCCTCTGACATTCCATATCTGCTTCTGACCAACAAGGAGCTGTACACAAAACTGTTTCATAATTCAACTTGCCCCGCTACGTACATCACTCTGTAGATCCTAACCAACTAAATCGATTTACTTTTCATAGTAAATCATGAATCATTTTGCCGCTACAGCACTTCCTTTCTGTTTCAAGGGGGTGGAGGTGGGAAAATCCCTCCACAGAACAGTGTGAAACCTCATGGAACAAGAAACTTGGGGTGGGGGTGACTTATAGGTTGAAATACTTTTCAGTGAAGAAAAATATGCCATTGACTTTTAACCCCCACACAACAAACAAAATCTGTTGTTTTAATACCACATGTGGGTTGTTTGTTGTGTTTTAAATTTTTTTAAGACATATATACCCCACATTTGTCCTCAATGAGGACCTAAACGCAGCATTTGATATTATTCTCCCCTCTTCCATTTTATCCATACAACAACCCTGTGAAGTAGGTTAGGCCAAGAGTGAATGAATGACCCAAAGTTGGTCAGTTAGCTTCCACAAAAGAGCAGGGATTCAAACCTGAGTCTCCCAGATCCTGGTCCAACACTCATACCACAGCATCATTTTTGGCTAAAGGTCCCCCAAGGCAGCTAAGGGTAGTTAAAATAAAAACAATGATGAACACCAAAAATTATAAACAACATGCCAGCAGGAGGCAGTACAAAACTACGTTTCAAAATACCTGGCAGAATTTTTTTTAAAAACTCCAAACTGCTCTTTTTAAAAGAGCCAATGAGATAGATCTGCTGAGCCCACTTGGGGAAGAACCACCACCCCCTCCCAAGAGGAGTCACCACCACCAAGACACTATTTCAAGAAAATGTCAATCTGACGGTGGTGGAATGGGGTCACTAAACAGGACCACTAAACAGGTATTCCTGCACATGGGTTTGAAGCTTGCAATCCTGCCCCACCTTTGGATTTAGGAACATCAACAACCGACCACAGCAGCGATTAAACACATAACAGTTCAATGGCAACATTTACTAAGTCAGGAATCTGGGCAGTGCTAATAAAGAAGCAACATTAAATCAGTCCTCAGCTACATAACCAGAAGCATCTGTATATTTTACATACTGATTTGTATATTGCCCTTTGGTTACAAATCAAACAATAATCAGTTAAGAGAAGAGGCTGATTGGTGCTTCAAAGCAGTAATGCTTCTCCTGTCTAATGTTCAGGGTGGCGTACATAATTCTTTCCTCCATTTTATCCTCACAACAACCCTGTGAGGTAGGTTAACCTGAGAGTGTGTGACTGGTCTAAGGTCACCCAGCAACTTCATGGCATAAGTGGGGGTTTAAACTTGGGTCTCCCAGACCCCAGTCTGATACTCTAATCACTAAACAAAGTCAAGAAATGCTGGATGTTATCCCGCAAAACAGTTATTCTGTGGGGAGGGCGGGGTATACATCGAATAAAATAAATAAATAAAATAAATTATTCGCAGGTAAGTAATTTTATCCATGTGAATGAAGCACACTAGTCTTTAGCCTCCAGACACTATCCAAAACCCCATTAAAAGCAGCAGTGGCAGGAGGTGTCATATTTATTCCCCTACAGGGAGAACACATCCGTTTGTGCCTGCGGATTCTCAGGTGGGCTGTTTTCTTGCTCGCAAAAAGATCGGTGAGCACTCGATTCCAGTAAAGAGCTGGCAGACTCCTATTTCCCTTGGAACAAAGTTCTTGTACTGAAATTCATGCAATGTCAAGAACTGTCCGTGGAAGTTTTCTGTACAAATGTGATCCCACTACCTCTCTACAGAGGTAGAGAGAGAGAGACAGAAAAAGAACAGCTCTGCCTTCAAAAAGCTAAAATCTGAGATGTGCCTATTGTATTTATGTGCAGAAAAGAGCAAAAACAGGAAGCATGGTTTGGGTCGCACACCCACATTCCACTGGGAATTATGCAAGACTGTAACAGCAATTTGCTGACTAGTAACTCAGTAGCATTTGCTTGGGGCTCTATCCCCAGTAAAGAAAGGATGGATGTTCGAAATTACAACTTTCCCTAAGGGCTTGTCACCCTTACTCAAGGAAACCTTCAATGCTGTTATTTTAGGTTTTTATTCTGCTATACCAGTTTGCATTTAGGAACAAAGTATCTCTTAGTCATCACCGAATTGTGATGCTCGGCCTCTAACCTAAAGTATATAATGTTTTTGAATCTGTTCCAGCTTTGACATTTGACAGGAAAGCCAGAGGCTTTCAAAAGCTTCTTAAGAAAGCATGGCGGGCGGGCGGGGAAGACGCCAGTCTGGGGGAAAGTCTGAAGTACAGATCGGCCTTCTTGCTACCGGAAGGCTAATGGCACATCCATCCTGGAGCAAGGGTGTGGCTACATCTGCTCTCCAGTAACAAACTGTCATCCTTCTAGAAGCATCAATTCCTAGATAAATCAGAAGGACCGCTACATCAACGCTCTCCCTCCCTGCCAGGGGCACTTCCCCTCTCTCCAGATTGGAACAAAGTCCTAATCTTGCAGCAGGGCAGCCCCACAAAGCAAGCATCTATTGGAGTCGCTGCCCAGGGGAATCTTGTGCAGAAGACCAGTTGCAAACGGAGTTGTTAATGAATCAACCCATTCAGAGAAGATTTCTTCACCAGTGTCTCCAAATGGGAACCCCCACCGTGGCAGAAAGTTTAGGCAATCTGAGTTCTTGCAGTTTGGCTAAAAAGCTGAGAAAAACCACATTGGGGATTTTCAAATTAAAACAAAACAAAAAGACAGTCCCTTGAGTTAAATAAGAGCCATATGGGTAGGAGGCCTTGAGAGGAAGGGGAGACAGGAAGGGTTCTTGGGGCCCACATCTTCAGAGGACCTTGCATGGTGCCTGGAGGGCTTCCTTTCCCCTCTCCTGCTGAGGCATTTATTTGTGGAGGGGGGAATGCAAAACAGACACAACCACTGGGATGGGGCTGATCTGAACAGCTTCTTTCTCTCAATTCTGTTTCATCATCCCAACCCCTTAAGTCCAGGGCAAAAAAAAGGATGTGTTTTTAATCAGCAGGACAGAGGAGCAGTTGGCAAGAGGGGGCTGCCATCAGAACCTGTGGGATGTAGCAGCCAAAGTTCAAACAGGCATTCTGGTATGAAGCTAATGGTCTGAGCTTGGGACAGCCACTCTCTCTCTCAGCCTGAACTGCTTTGCAGAATTGTTGTGGGGCTACAAGGGAAGCAGGACTGGGGTTTCCCCAGTATTTTTCCTCAAAGGGACCTGACTTAATTAGACTCTTACACTCCGCGCCCCCACACACACACCCCAAGCTACCTAAAGAGGGAGGCTCCATATTGGGTTTGAAACGCGTCACTCAGATGAGCAATGCAGTCAAGCCAGGAGGTCAGGTTCCGAACTCGTGGCGTATTCACACGAGCGCTCTAGAAAAGCAGCGTGGGTCACCCCATCGACGGATCCCGGGGGAGTTTTGTGGGTCTGCTGGCCAACAGCTTTCTCACCATTACGGGAGTCCGCCAGTCCCTTTGGAAGAGCCACCCTCCATCCCCGGCGCGCCTTTACCACCGCCGAGGCAACCTGCGGCCAGGCAGGCGGAGCCCTGCGAGCAGCACCCTGGGCAGCTCAGCCAGCCGCTCCAGGATGCTGCAGGAGGGAGATGCGCCGGGCGGGGCTCGGCACGTACGGCTGGCCCGAAGTACCTAAAGCGGCTCCAGCCTGGCCGAAAAGCATGGTGCAGAGCCGCCCGGCTTTGGGAGACGGCAGCAGGCGCGCTTCTTAGACGTCCGCGCCCAGAAAACTCTTCCCACGTCCAAAAGGGGCCAGGGCGCGCCAGCGCTCCCAGGGATCCCCCTGCCTGCCCAGCGCGCGTGTGGCTCTCCCCGCCACGCGGGCGGCGGGAAGTTTGGGGACCTGCGACTCGGCCCATTTCCTGCTCGGCCGTAGCCCAGCTAACCCCGGGCTCCTCGAACGGAGGCGGCCTCCCCTTCCGACCGCCGGGCTTGCTTTGGCCACCGCGGCGGCTGTCCCCGGGGCCGGAGTCGGGGGGGCCGAGTTCCCGAGGCTGCAGGCGCCCCGCCGGCCACTCACCGCTGGCGTTCGTCTTCGGCTGCCCGGCGCGCTCCTCGCGCCTCAACACCACCGGCGGCGGCTCTGCCTGGGCTCTCCACGCCCAGCAGCTCGTCGCCGCATCCCCTCACCCTGCCCCGTCAAGACCCGCCTCCGGCCCGGCAGCGATTGGCTTGCGAGCCCGCGCATCAAGGAGGCAGAGGGAGGCCATTAGGCAGAGAGGCGGTCAGTCACTAACCCGCGGCCGGGATTGGAGAGGCCCACCCGCCCAGGGGCTGAGGGACCCGGCTCCAGACGGGCGGGCCCGGGAGAGCGCTTCATGGCGCTCGATGGAGCGCTCGATGGAGTTTGGTTGTGTCCCGCGAAAAGTTCAGAAGCCAGGCGGAAACTGCCCCCTTGCCAAGCCGTGTTTCACACATGCTGCTCCCCGGGCAAAGTTTCGCGCTCAGCTGGAACGCGCTGCTTCGGAACACACTGCAGACTGCTTTCCCCCTGCGAAACAAATGGGCGGCGGCTATATATTTTCGCGTAATTTTCTACATCTTTTAAAACCTGACGGTACCACACATGGATGGAGGGATGGGACGCTTGATGCTAAGCAGTTGTCTGGCGCTTTCAGTGTTCAAATTGCTTCCCACCCAATAATCCTTCCAACAGCCCTATAAGGTAGACCAGTATTATTATTCCTTATTTTGAAGGGGGGGGGGGTAATGCTGAGAGTGACTTGCTTGGAGTTCGTGGCAGAAGAGAGATTGCAGCTAGTGATCTCCTCTTAACCTGGTGGTCCTCATGTCCGAACATGGGTCGTGACTCGTGACAAGCTCTTCAACTGAGGAACCTTTTATAGAACTGCAGCAAAGATTTCAGGGATGCATCTCCAGCTGAGAGCCCCTGCAGCGGGAGAACAGTGATCTATACTTTCCTTGTGCTCCAAAGACCTCTCAGATAACAGACTCATTAAGTTTACAGCATATATTGCCATATGAGAACAAATCCACAAGGCAAGTTACAGTATTTTCTAAAAGCCACAATAAAATAAAATGCACATTACAACATCTTGTAAAAGAAAAAAAATAACATCATCCGACATCATCAAGGAGCCTTAAGCAGCTCCAAAATGCAAGTCTCGGAAACAGCAGCACCCTGAGGAATTTATATGACGAAGGATTAAGGAAAAGAGGGTAGAACAAACTTCTGGAGGAATTCCATGACCGTGGAGCTACTACCCAGAAGGCCCTGCTCTCTTCTGGCCACTCTTCACATTTCTGAGGCAGAGGCCCCAATGGAGAAGCAACTTGGGTGATGTCTTCAGTCTTGTATAGGAGAAGGTGGTCTGTGGTCCCACATAGCTGCAGTTTCAAATGCTGGGAAATTCATTGCATTAGGACTGCAGTGCTTATGAGATTGATTAATTTAAAATCTCTTAAGTGTTTTGAAGGGCGCCTGCAATTAATTGATCAGAGGTTTTAAAACATGTTAAATCTATTGGTGGCAAGTGCCTTTGAAGAAAAAGCATTCCTCTGCACGTTCACAGGAGAGAATGCCTCTTCTGAGATGGGACTACTATCAGATGAGCCTGTATCACCTAAAAACAGCTTTCTTTCTAATTGGTTTATTCTTATAGAAATGTATGTAGATTTAATTAACTAAAACATACAGTTTCTTGATTTTTTAAAAAAGCAAATGGCAGTCCTAACTGCAGTGTGAACTGATTAAATGTCAGGCCGCTCCATTCGGTGGCTCGGGTTCAAGGCTCATCACCATGTATTACAGCATTTTGCTCTGAATTCTTGCCAAGGTGTTTCAACATCTCCCCCTACAACTTCCTTCACTTGTTCAGTATTTCATCGTTGTTTTGCAAATTATTGCTCTACTTCCTGTTTCTTAACCGAGGCTTTTTTTAAACAGAAAGAGTCTTTTTTTTAAAGTGCTTTCTTTCCCACTACCTTTTCGATCTTCATGCCACCCACACTCGCACCACCTGTTGGTGGTGAGCTATTTCCTCATCCAGCAAACCCAAGTTGTATGCCAGCTGTTGTGTGGAAAGTCAACCGTACTGTCCGAAAGACAGTGCTGATCTTTAAGATACCTGATATGAGAGGCCCCAGACAAGAGGCTGATGACCACATGCTCTCCTTCTCAGGATGAGGGCAGTGGTGGTGGACCTCATAAGTAATTAGCATTTACCAAATGGAGGTGCATTTTCCCCTACCAGCTGGGTGGAAGAAGTGAGGAACAATCCTTCAACAAAGACTCCTGTTCATAGTATGCAACTGGGTGCTATTTATTGCATTTCTCCCATTATGGAGCCTAGAGTAGAGATTCCCAAGCAGCGTCCTATCCAGGTCCTAACAGGCCCAGATTTGCTTAGCTTCCAGCCACATGCTGGGCCCCCTTTACCCATCTACAGAAGTCACTGGCTGTACACTGGACTTGGAAACCCCCAGTATACTCATTCCGTCCCACCCCCACCTTCAGTCCAATCACCCTTTCCTACACTGGTAATTTTACTTCTGATGAACGGAGGGGGAAAATGCAAAATTTAAAGAAGAAACGTCAGAAACCCTGTGAACCCTCTTTGAATAGATTTTGGGTAGATGTAGGGCAGACTCTACTGAGAGCAGGATATGGATACTGACTGTGTTCTTACTGATAAGATATATTTGATTGCTCTGTATGTACGTGGCTGTTGGATTTGACTGTAGTCAGTCAACTTGGCCCATTGACTGGTTTTAATTATTTTAAATAATGATTTCTGATTTTAGTATTACTAGCCATTGCCAGCTCTGGGACAGCTAACAGATTCAAATAATCTATTTGGTAGATACAGACCTAGATGCAAACGTTATTTTCAGCTCCACAGTGTGAACTTGCTTCCTTCCTGCCCATCAGCAGCCAGTGGGTACAAACCGTTTTTTTAAAATTTGAACACACACACACACATTTTAATTGCTATGATATGAAATGATTGTAACAAACATTGCATAATAAATTCTTTATCTCCCCCTGCAAATAAACTAAGGTGCTTAATAACTAGAGCTATGTTACTTCAGAAAGTCGTTTTTAAGACAACTTCCTTTCCATTCTCCTGCAACAAAGAAGAGATCCGAAAGATCTACAATCAAAGCTGTATTCAAATTGATCTACATTTCCTCATTTCTCAGACATAATTATTTGTGTTTCATCTGCCTGACACCAGATAGCACCCCTTTCTGTAGCTGTTGGATTTGCAGTTGGCCAGCAGCTGCTCTGGGAATTTAAAACCTTAGCAGGAAAACGGGAGAAGGAAGGACACAGCAGCTGCCCATGAACTCCATAAGGTGTCCAGAAACCATCGTGCCTCATAGCTATCAGCCTAGGGCTGGGCCTAGAAACTCAAGGCAAAATCTTAAGAGGTAGCACTAGACACAAAATAAAATAAAATCACCCTTTGTGGGGGGGCGGGAATAGGGTCTGTATGCCAAACACAGCCTGTGTGTTATTGTTTTAAATCTCTTTTGTTGCTGTATCTTTAGACAGCTGTTAATGTACTTTAAATTATTATAGTATTGGAGAAATTTGAGATGCTTCCATTGCTTTGCTAAAAATCGGAAGCCTGAGAATAAAGCAAGAGCGATACGCACTTTTAAATATGCCGAATCACTTTCTTGGAGGAAGGTGACATTGTATTCCCCACCTTTAGTTCAACTGTACATTATACTTTACCCCATTTTGGGGGGGGGCATACCCCTCTCCCTCATAACGCAAGAGTGTTGTGCTCCCTTAGCCACAGTCACATCCTCCTTAAGTGCTTTGCTGATTGCCAGCCTGAGCCAGGCGCCCATCATTTATTTATATGCTTGGCAGCACATCTTCAAACAGACAAACAGATCACGCCAGGCGAAGACGTTGTAGCTGTGCCAGAAAATGCTGGGCTTTGGGCAAGTGGCTTTGCAGCCTCTCTGGAGGCAGTCAGTGCCTCTATGTCCTTTGCTGTTGGGGCTTCATCGTGGCTGGAAATGAGAGACAGTGGGAAACCATAATTTGAAGAGCAGCAAAAAGATGTGGGACAAGAAAGCATTTTCTTATAGTTGCCTTGCTGCAAGAGTCCAGTACATCGAAGGGTATGTCTTCCCCAGAGAAGTATAGCTGTCTGAAAGAGGTTAGGAGTCTCTACAGAAAGAACTACCTCCCCAAACTAGCTTTCCAGACTTCTTAGGAGGAAGCAATGACAGTTCAGATTGCTATAAAACATATCTACATATTGGGTACATCTATGGCAAAGATGTCAAGATGAAATTTTTGTCCCATGCAATTGTTCTCAACATAATGGGGAGGAATTCCTGTAGCTACTAGGATACTGTCCTAGCCTGAAGTAGGCAGCCAGCCTAGGGTCAGTGTGGGGGAATGGTGGTTACAGTGTCCATCTAGGATCTGGGAGACCCAGGTTCAAATCCCCACTCTGCCATGGAAGCGTGCTAAGCAGGGCTTTTTTTCAGGGGGAACGCGGGGGAACGGAGTTCCAGAACCTCTTTAAAATGGTCACATGGCTGGTGGCCCCGCCCCCTGATCTCCAGACAGAGGGGAGTTTAGATTGACGCAATCTCAGCTCCCCTCTGTCTGGAGATTAGAGGGCGGGGCCACCAGCCATGTGACCATTTTCTCTGAGGGCAATCCACTGAGTTCTACTACCTCTTTTCCCAGAAAAAAAGCCCTGGTGCTGAGTAACCTTGGGTGAGTCACACACTCTTAGCCAGGACTGATAGAAAGATAATATGGAAGAGAGGACTGCTTTGAAAGGTGGGTTATAAATGAAGTAAAAAAATAGTTGAAAATTAAGGAAGACAATGAGGGTCTGTCAGAGACTCTGGGCTTGGGAACATCACAGCCTAATGCTCCAGTTTGGTTTTTCTCAGTTCTAAGACTGATCAGACCAACAACACTGACTGAAAAGTAAGCGCAGGAAGGAAATATTCCTGAATAGAACTTGTGAAGAAGTGGAACTATATGGAACAAGTGATAAAGGGGAGAATTATTTTTTCTTGCTTTCACTAAACAGAATAACGAAACAGAAAAATAACACTTAGTATCCATATAGTGTTTTATTTAGCAAAGCTGCCCATGGGGATGACATACAAAAACAGCCTCAGATTAAAGTCTAGTACAGGATCTATATAAAAATTTAACAACATAAATAATCTGCAAAACGCAGCAGCATATATCATTTCAAAAATGACACAAAAAACCAGTATCAAAAATGGGCCAGGAGACCTGAAAGCACATCTGAGCAGAAGCAGTAATCAACTGTAAAAAGCAAGGGGTGGGGGGGACAGCTATAGAAACACAGAAGTAAATAATCTTTACACATTACCTCCACAAGTGGTACAATGATTCTGTACAGAGAAACAGAGGCCAATTCATGAGCCATTGAAGAACTGCAAGAAGCATGTTGTTCCCTGACCTAGGGTTGCCAGCCTCCAAGTGGTGGCTGGATATCTCCCAGAATTACAACTGATCTCCAGGCCATAGAGATCACTTCCCCTGGAGAAAATAGCTGCTTTGGAGGGTGGAATGTATAGCATTATATGCTGGGGGTCCCTCCCCTCTACAAACCCCTTCTCTCTCCAGGCTCCATCCCCCAAATCTCCAGGAATTTCCCCATCTGGAGTGGGCAACCCTACCCCTTTCCCTGGTGGTCAGTCACTAGGCACGTCCCTAAGAATGACCTTTAACAGTTGGGTTGTGCTGATCCATCATCTTCTAATATGAAAAAGTGAGCCATTAAAAGAACGCCAGCAACAGGCACCATTAAAAAGGGGTTTCCTTACACTTGGCCTATCAAGGTCAGTATCTAACTGTCAGTGGCTCTCCAGGACCTCAGGTTAAAGCTTTTTGTTTTTTTGTTTGTTTATGTCATTTATAGACCACCTTTCTCACTGAGACTCAAGGTGGATTACATAGCGTGAGACTGGTACAAATCAGTATCGAGGACATTTCCATATGGTATCAAGCCGGTCCTTTTAATTGGAGATCCTGGGGAATGAAACTGTTTCCTCCTGCACACAAAGCAGATGCTGAGCCACAGACATGCTCCAAATGGCTCATAAATTCAATGGCTCATTCAGACATCTCCTTCCATCATCCTACAGACAGCATCCAACTACTGTCACCATTGATTCGAAGGGCTATGCAAGGACACCCAACTGTTGAATAGCTGCAATCTGGTTATTTGTTTTAAAGTGATTATATTTTTGGCATTTTCTGGAACGAATGGACGTCTGGAGAGTTGGTCAACATGTCCTATGAGTTCTGATTCGAAAGAATCAACAATAGAAGTGACAGAGCTGGCAGTCTTATTCTGGAAGTGCAGGAATGGTAAGCAGGGCTTTTTTTCAGGGGGAACGCAGGGGAACGGAGTTCCGGAACCTCTTGAAAATGGTCACATGGCTGGTGGCCCCGCCCCCTGATCTCCAGACAGAAAAGAGTTTAGATTGCCCTACGTGCCGCTGAGTGGCATTTTCTCCGAGGGCAACCCACTGAGTTCCACCACTTCTTTTTCCAGAAAAAAAGCCCTGATTGTAAGTAATCATTCTCTTCAACTAAGCAAGTTTTATATTTTCATTGCTAGAACTTCCCACCACCATCACCACCAGCAAGGTTGGCTTTTTATAAGATAGATAAACCTCTTACTTATAGATGTAATCTTCAAATCCTGTTGACCCATGAGGAGACACACAGATAGATAGCCAAGGGTGATAGATGACACTTGAATTTGATATGCTGTTTTCTTGTCGCTGCCCCCACCCTGTGCCTCAAGAAATGGTTTTAAAGTGATGAAAAGCCGATAAGGGGAAAGAAACCAGAGGATGTGGGTTTACTGATGCTTTGCCTTACTGAACATAGGAAGCTGCTTGCTATTGAATCAGACCAATGGCCCATCAAGGTCAGTATTGTCTACTCAGACTGGCAGCAGGTCTCCAGGATCTCAGGCAGAGGGCTTTCACATCTCCTACTACCTGATCTTTTCTACTGGAGATGCTGAGAATGGAACATAGGACCTTCTGCATGCAACCAGAGCTCTGAAAAGCAGAGAGGATAAGACAAGATGTATGGGACTAGGCAGGGCTTTTTTTCTGGGAAAAGAGGTGGTGGAACTCAGTGGGTTGCCCTCGGAGAAAATGGTCACATGGTTGGTGGTCCTGCCCCCTGATCTCCAGACAGAGGGGAGTTTAGATTGCCCTCTGCACTGCGGCGTGGAGGGCAATCTAAACTCCCCTCTGTCTGGAGATCAGGGGGCAGGGCCACCAGCCATGTGACCATTTTCAAAGGTTCCGGAACTCCGTTCCGCTGCGCTGCTGCTGAAAAAAAGCCCTGGGACTAAACAATGTTTGTACCTGCTAGGGTTTTGTTGGGTTCCAGTTAACTCTTGGAAGAGGGTCTGGTAGCCTTGAGTCATGCAGAAGAGGTATCATTACCGTTGGCCAGTGGTGTCATAGGTGGTAACGCTAATGCTAGATGCTGATCCTGTCTTGCCTTCCCATCTTAAAACAACTTATTTGCCTAGGCAATGTGATGGCTAGGGCTGGTGCTCTGGAAGTCAATGGGCTTAGAAGAGTGTGGCTCTGCTTAGGACTGCACTGTAGGTCAGGGAGCAGAAATGAGCAATCTGAGAGCAGCTCAGACTGAAGAATCACACCAGAACATTGAACTCTAAAGCCTCCTGATCTCTCCTAAGCTGGTAACCTGCTGATCACCTACAGTGGTGGTGCAGAAGTACAGCAGTCATCACTGAGTCAGATCGTTGGTCTATCAATGACTTCTCTGTAGACTTCTTGGACAAGCAGTAACTCTCAGAGCCTTTCTCATCACTTACTATCTACCTAATGCTTTTGGCTGGAGATGGCAGGGATTGAACCTGGGGTTTCTGCATTCAAAGCAGATGCTCTGCCACCAAACCACAACCCCAAATGGCAAGCCAGCATGCTGCTGCAAAGAAGCATCTGGGTTCCACTTCAAAATCCAGGGTTGGGTACCCCAGATGCTTTATAGCAATTAGTGGTGGTGGAGAGTGCTGTCAAGTCATAGCTGACTTACGGCATCTCCTGCTGGGGTTTTCAAGGCAAGAGACTAACACAGATGGTTTGCCATTGTCTCTGCATAGCAACTCTGGTCTTCCTTGGATGGCTCCTATCCAATTATTAACCAAGGCTGACCCTGCTTAGTTTCCAAGATCTGATGAGATCAGGCTGTCTGGGCTATCCAGGTCTGGGAATAGCAATTAGTTGTTTTAATTGACTGGATTCTTCTCACTATTCCAGCTTGCCACCTTGAGGTTTCCCAGACTGAGCCTCCTCTACATTTGGTACAGCCATTACCCAAAAGAAATCTTTGATGCCATGCAGTTTTCCATTGGCCCTTCTGGGCTCAACCATTTCCTCCTACTGCCTAGAGAGGTCTCCTCCAGCTGCTGGGTCTTCTAGGCTGCTCCAGGAGAATTCCCTATTCTAATCTACCCATCTCAGTGCATGCCATCAGTGCATTGAGAAACAAGTGGGGGATAGAAATGCAGAAGTTTGTGCAACATCCTGGAAGTTGGCCAACACCACAGAAAGAACAGAATAAGCTGAGGCGCGAAGCTGAAACTACAGCCAAGGCAAGTAGAGCTTGTGTTTCTTTCAGAGGCAGTAACCTTGAAAGCCACACAGAAGGAAACAGAAATTTAGAAACAGAATGACAAGAAGAGCCATTTGAGGAAAGGTTGATGAAAGGCAGAAGATCAATAGCGAACGCAAGGAGAAGAGGGGGATGTTTTTAGAAAGCGGAATAGCCAGCAGCCAAGCCAAGCTGAGGAAATGGATCTGCAACCAAAGAAGGAAGGGGGAAGCAATGCAGAGAAACTGGGCAGGTGCACAGAGTTGTGGCAAAGGGACAAAGTGTGTTTATGATAAGAAGATATCTTAAAATTTCTAGAGGAAATTTCTACTCTTCATCAGAAAACATCGTTCCTTTTTAAAAATAAAATATAAAATATCACATAGCTCGACAGGGCTAAAGTCACCCAGACACAAATAAACGGCTCATAAGTAGAATTGCTAACCTGCAGGTGGGGCATGGAGATCTCCTGAACTTACAGCTGAGCTCTAGGCTACACATATCAGTTTCCTTAGAGAAAATGGCTGCTTTGGAGGGTGGACTCTACGGCTTTATCCCACACTGAGGTCCCTTCCCTCCACAAACCTTGCTCTCCACAGGCTACCTCAAATCTCCAGGAATTCCAAACCTAGAGTTGGCAACCCTAATCATAAAGCAGTGGTTGGGACAGGCACATTTTGCATGTCTTTTGGCAAGTGGAGAACATTGGGTACCAGCAGGTGTCCCTGAGCAGCCAGGTCCCAAGAAGGAAGATGTAGGCAGCTCAGTGTGGATCCTGCATTTGTACAAGTGTGCCATGTGAGCAACTGCTGTTCTGTGATGGATGAAAAGCAGGGTGTATGAATGAATAAGCATCATACCTTGTACTGTGCGCAGAACTCAGCATCCCTATAACACCAGCATTGTGTTTACAAAAGCAAGTTCCTCACCCTTCAGCTATCCACTAGCAAGATGTGTGTGAGCAAAACCACAAATGCCAGGAGGTGCTGAGGGCAGCAGAGTGTGTCTTGCCTTCCCCTGATCAGTGGCAGCAAAACTGCTTTGGCAGAATATATAAAAAATGGTAGCATAGTAGTTAGTGTAAGATCTTGGGAAACTGTGTCTGAATCCTCAGTCTGCCATAGCAGCTCGCTATGTGGTCTCAGGCCATCACTCCCTCTTTCAACCTAAACTACCTCACAGGGTTGTTGTGAATAATAAAATGAAGAATGGGGAAATGTTGTTGGGTCCCCATCGGGGAGAAAAGCAGGGGGAAATTAAATTGTATCTATTTTACACAATTTTGTACGCCTCCTTTTCTGTCCTCGTAAGGGGTACCAAAGTGGTAATTGTGGGCTGCCTTGGCAAAGTAGACAGAGCCCTTTAGGGTTGCCTGCTCTAGGTTATTAGTACTATTATTATTTAGGAAGTTCCTGGCGATTTGGGCAAGTGGATCCTGAGGAGGGCATGGTTTGGGGAGGGGAGGGAGCTACCACAGAATCCACATTCCAAAGTAGCTGTTTTCTCCAGGGGAACCGATCTCTGTTGCCTGGAGATCAGCTGTAATTCCAGAAGATATCCAGCCACCACCTGGAGGTTGGCAGTCCTACAATCAAAGCTGCCTGTGATTGTCTTGAGCTCCCAGAACCTCCTGTCTCTTGCCCTTTATCTTACCCTCTTGCCATCTCTGGTTCCCTCCCACCAGCCACTGTTCAAACCTTCCCACGAACAAAACACTGCGGAAAACATTACCCATGCTTGTGTGCTTTCTGCAAAGTTTGTCATTCAGCAGCTCCTACCCAACTGCCTTTTATGGCCTTCTCTCGCCTTCATTCCCCGCCCGCCCGCCCCAGCCTCTTCAGTAAAGGAAGGAAGTCCACTGAATCATGCCAGCCAACAGGGAAGTGTGTAACAAGCAAAGGAAATGAAACGAGAGACACTCACACCCCTTCTCCATTTTATTGATTCTCAACAAGCATTTTATACATTCAATGGATGTTTATGCAGGCTTGCGAACAAACATTACATGTTTGCTTTAAAACAGAGCATTGCTGGGCAACTGCATTGAGTGGATTCAGAGGCAACTGATGCTCCAGACAACTGGTCTCCCAGTGAAGTATCTATGACCGCATGAGGCTGATGGACGTTGAGTAAGACCACTTGGTCTCCAGCTTGGGGCTGTCTCTCCTGGGCTACTGCAGCGCTCATAAACCTCAGCGGGGGAAAGATCTTTCCCAACACCTGCTCCTGGAAATATTTTAACTGGAGATGGCAGGGATTAAATGCAAGACCTTCTGCATACAGCTTTAACCCAAATTAGATGATTGGTTCATCTAGCTCAGCTAACAGACAGCAGCTCTAAGTTTCTCAAGAACAAAATAACGTCTCCTAATACCTGCTGCTTTAGGGGAAGATGTCTAGAACTGAACAACAGACCTTTTGTATGTGAAGCAGATCCTCTCCTCTGATTGGGGAGGGTAAATCCATGACAGGCAAACAGGAAGGCCATACCTAATTGAAAGGCTAGCCTATGTTTAGTCTCTGAGATATACTTTTCCTATGTGTCAATGCATTTATCATGCACAGTCTCATGTTATGATAGGCTAACTTTTGTGGAGCAAAGGGGAGAATGCAGAAGTTCCTTCTCAGACATGAAGCAAAGGAGAGAGAGGTCCCTTCTCAGAAACAAAGCATGTCAGGTGCCACAAAGCAAGGTGTCATGAGCAGTATGGGCTAGGAAACAGTACTTAGTTGTGCCCGCCGGTGTGCTTCATGCTGGGAAGGGATACCTACTGGAGTACTTTGAGGCTAACAGGAGAGAAGAGTGGGCTGCGAATGTAATCGATGGAAATGAACGGGTGAGAGATGGTGACTTGCCTATATCTGACCAATTAAATGGGGGACATAGGAAACTACTGTGTGCCCATCCAACCATTGGCTCATCTGCCTGTTCCAAGTGGCTGTGACTGTCCAAAGCTTCAGGATAGGGTAACCATCCTCCCGGTGATGTCTAGAAATCTCCCAGAATTACAACTTATCTTCCACCAAGAGAGATCAGTTCCCCTAGAGAAAATGGCTGCTTTGTAGAGTGGACTTTATGGCATGACACCTTGCTTACCTCCCTCCCCTCCCCTTTCCAGGCTCTACCCCCAAAATCTCCCAGAATTTCCCAACCCAGAGCTGACAACCCTACTTCAGGCCGAGGCCCTGATCAGTCCAGTTACCTGAGAGATTGCACCTCAGACATCAAGCATGCAAACCAAGGATGTCTTCTGTTGAGGTCAGGCCCTGCCTCTTTGCTTATTCTGAGATTTGAACCAGGGGCAACAGGTCATATGAGTGCTATTCCAGCTTCATACCAGATGGCCTTTTGCTAGATCTGGTAATGGTAAGAAATAAGGCCTTAATCATAACTAGGTTTATTGTCTTAGTGGAGCACAGACAACACCGACACAGAACTTCACCTTCTTCAGTCATGCTCCAAAACTATAGGGGCTGAAGAGGTCCAAACAATCCCAACTAAAAGGCACAAAACCCTCAGACATATACAGCTCCTTTGTTAATCAATTACTGCTCATTAAGTCCATGGTTTGTCAGATGCCTCCGATGATAGAGACAAGAACTGAGGTTAGACAGGCTCCTGGTCTGACAGACAAAGCAATCTTATGCAGAGTTACCAACTCACTGCTAGTGGATTTAGACTGGAGTAACTTTGCATATGACAGCAGTGTACATCTGGCACATTTTATTTTGAGTCTCATATGGCCATATCAGGAAGAAGCTCCAAAATGGGAAGCCCATGTTCATTTTCAAATTTTACTTCCATGTTTTAGTTCCATATTTTCTGACCTGCTTCCTTGTTTCTTATGTTTTCCATAATAATAATAAATGCAATCACAGGACTAAAAGCTGACTTTAAAAAGAGAATTGTGAACATTGCATTCATTGCTCTTATGGTACAGAGTCTGGGCTTTGCACAGTGTAGCTGCAGTTATCACTACAGTTTTATGGAAGGATTCAGTCAGTAATCTCTCCTTGGGGCCTAATGTTTTTCAGGACTGTGCAACCTCTCAGGAAGATTTTCATTTTGCAATCCATGTTCCCCATCTGAAACAGCAGAGGGGGTTTTTGGTGAGAAACCTATCAAGTATTGTGATTAACAGTTCATAACAGCAAACGTATTGAAGACTGGAAGCACACAGACAGTAAACCAGGCTCAACAGGAGCCAATTTATACATAAGAAAACCACACCCCTTTTTAGCAACAGCCAATACAAAACAAGTAGTTAGAATCCTTTCTTTGCATAAACCATATACATAGAAACTTATTTCCAGTATGGTGATTATTTTTTATTAGGGGTCATTTCGTAGAAAAAGAGCTGGAGGAACTCATTAGCATAACTCATTAGTATAACTCATTAGCATATGCCACACCTCTTGCCATCACTGGAAGTGTGTCATTGGTATAACTGATTTGCATTTGCCACACCCCCTGACCTCATCTATTCTGGCTGTTTTGGACCCAATCCTGGCCATTCAGGGCCAAAATTGGGCTCAAAATGGCAAAAAGGGGCTGAAAATGGCTGAAAAGGGGCCCAAAATGGTCAGGATTGGGCCGCTGAGAAGCGGGAGAGTGATCCACCACCCATCAGGGGCCCAATCCAGGCTGTTTTGGCCCCAATCCAGGCCAAAATGGGCCCAAAATGGCCGAGAGTCAGGTTGGCAGGGCCACCTGACATGTGACCTCTTTGGACAACTGCCGGAACTGCGTTCCTGTGCGTTCCCCCTCGAAATGAGCCCTGGTTTTTATTATACAGATCTTTTTTTTTTTAAAGTTTTTTATTGGATTAGAAATATTTTAATGTCCATTACAATCAATTTCCTTTAAAAAAATTCCAATTCTAACCCCCTCCCTTTCCCCCCCCTTTTGTTGACTTCCAACAGTTTTCCAACCCCTTATCTATTTTCCCCTACTCATTTCAAACTTATTTTACCTATTAAACATATACTTTCACTCTCTTCTAAGCTTACCTATTATATCACAATGCTGTCTCATTTCCCTTTCCATTTAACTTAACAACTAGATAATACATTTCTGGCATATATTCTTCAATAATCATTTTGGTAACCTGTACTCTATCTTACTCATTCTGATCTCCTCTATATTGAACAAACAATTTATTCCTCATTATACATAACTTTAAGTACATTATAAACATCGCATACCTTCAATATAGGTCAATCAATTTAACCCATACTCCATATATTACTCTTTGTTTTATACTTTAAGCATAAGTCAATCAATTTGACCCATATTCTGTATATTACTATATATTTTCCCCTACTTTCTTGTATTCATTCATTTTGATTATACAGTTTCTCCATTATACCATTATCTGCCAGCAATGAGATTAATCAGTTTCTATCCCTAATAGTCAAATAAAATAATTGCTTAGATATTTTTCAACTCTCCCCCCCCCCCCCCCGGTATAGTCACTTCTCTCTTCTTTTGTTATATTTCAGTAATTTTCAAACTGCCACAGTTCTCCTCCCACCTCCCATTTTTTCACCAAGTATTGTTTCAGCTTCTCCCAGTCTGTGTTAAACTGTCCTGGATCAAGGTCTCTCAGTCTTCTTGTCATTTTGTCCATCTCCGCCATGTACAGCAATTTATAAATCCAGTCCTCGATGGTTGGCACTTCTTGTACTTTCCACTTCTGCGCGTACAAAAGTCTAGCCGCTGCCGTCATATAAAATAGCAATGTCCTGTGTTGTGCTGGAATATCCTCCATTCCCAAGTTCAGTAGCAGGAGTTCTGGGTTCTTATTAACTTGAAATTGTAAAATCTCACTTATTACTCTTATTATTTCCCCCCAGTACTGCCTAGCTACCTCACAAGTCCACCACATGTGATACAAAGATCCCTCATGTTTTTTACATTTCCAGCACTTGTTAGACATATTTAAGTTCCCTAGTGCAATTTTCTTTGGTGTCAAATACCAACGATAAATCATTTTATAGACATTCTCTTTAATGTTAGTGCATGTCGTAATCTTCAATGTATTTTTCCACAAGTATTCCCACGCCTCCATTGTTATTTCTTTATTAAAGTTTATAGCCCACTTCACCATCTGCACTTTAACTGTCTCATCTTCAGTATACCATTTTAACAACACCTTATAGACCTTAGAGATTTCCTTTTTATCTTCTTGTAGAATTACTTCCTCTAGTTCTGAGTTCTCTATTCTTATCCCTCCCTTTGCACAATCCGAGTTGTAAAGGTCTCTAATCTGTCTATATTGAAACCAATCATAATTTGAAGACAACTCTTCTTGCGTTTTTATTCTTAACTTGGAAAGGTCTGTTCGTGTTATTTCCTTATATGTTAAACATCGTTGTTCATTGTCAACAGTTCTCGGGTCTATTACTTCATAAGGAACCACCCAAGAGGGAGTTCCTTCTTGCAGGTAGTTTCTGTACTTCTTCCAAATTGTGAAGAGGCTTCTACGGATATAATGGTGCAAAAACATAGAGTCTGCTTTTACTTTTTCATACCACAAATATGCATGCCATCCAAATATTTTTTTATATCCCTCTAAGGCCAGTAGTTTACGATTTTTCAGAGTCATCCAATCTTTCAGCCACACCAAGCAGATTGCATCATAGTAAAGTCTTAGATTGGGCAGTTGCATTCCACCTCTCTCTTTTGCATCCTGTAATACTTTCATTTTCACCCAAGGCTTCCTGCCTGCCCAAACAAAATCCGATATTTTCCTCTGCCATTTTTCGAATTGTTTAGAGTCCCGGATAATTGGTATTGTCTGTAACAAAAACATCACTCTTGGCAGCACATTCATCTTAACCACTGCAATTCTTCCCAACCATGACAAATTCAATCTATTCCATTTAATCAAATCTTGCTCTATTTGAGTCCACAATTTCTCATAGTTATTCTTGAATAGATCTATATTTTTTGCAGTCAGTTCAATTCCCAAATATTTCACCTTACTTGTTACTTCACAGTCTGTAATTTCCGTTAATAACTGTTGTTTTTGTTTAGTCATATTTTTACATAATATCTTTGATTTCTTTTTGTTTACATAGAAACCTGCCAGATCTCCAAATTCTTTAATTTTTTCTATTACCTTAGGCATGTTTTCAATTGGATCTTCCACAATTAACATTATATCATCTGCAAATTCTCTGACCTTATAGGAAAAGTCTTTTATTTTTATTCCACGGATCGTATTGTCTTCTCGAATCTGTATCATCAAAATTTCCAAGACTAAAATGAACAACAGTGGAGACAATGGGCAACCTTGTCTTGTACCTTTGCCAATAGTCAGTTTTTTAGTCAGCTCGTCATTCACCACAATTGCTGCACTCTGGTCTCTGTAAATTTCTTTCACTGCTCTTATGAATCTTTCCCCCATTTGTAGCTGTTCCATGGTGGCAAACATAAAGTCCCAGTTCAAATTGTCAAATGCTTTCTCAGCATCCACAAAGAAGAAACCTTGTCGTAATATTCAATAGCATTTATAACTGTCCTTAGATTGTCTCTGATTTGCCTATTCGGTAAAAAACCAGCTTGTTCTTCTCCAATAACTTCGGATAACCATCCCTTTACTCTTTCTGCCAGGATCTTCGCAAAGATCTTGTAGTCATTGTTAAGTAAGGCAATTGGCCTATAGTTTTTAACATTAGTCAAGTCTTGTCCTTCTTTGGGGATCAATGATATATTAGCTTCACTCCAAGTATCTGGAGTTCTTTGGTCTCTCAAAACACCATTGATCACTTCTTTTAGGAATGGTACCAGTTCATTGACCATTACCTTATAAAATTTAGCTGCAAGTCCATCAGGTCCTGGCGCCTTTCCCAGGTTTGTTGTCTGAATTGCCTTTCTTATCTCCTCCTCTGTTACTTCACTATTCAGTTTGTCTCTCCAATCTTCCGAAATTACTGGAAGCTTCATTTTCCCCAAATATGCCACTATTGAGTCTTTATTCACTTCTTTTTTGTCATACAATTTAGCATAAAATTTGTAAAAAGCTCTACTAATAGCAGTCTGTTCCAAATGTACTTTATTGTCCTCACATATTTTATTTATTGTCTTTTTCTCCTTTCTCTTCTTCAATTGCCATGCCAGGTATTTCCCAGGTTTATTTGCGCCTTCAAATGACTTTTGGTTCAATCTCTTAAGATTCCATTCCAGTTCTTTATTATTTATTGCCGTCAACTGCTCTTGAAGGATTTTAATATCCTGGTAAATTTTCTTTTTCCCTGGTCTTTTCTTTAATTGTATTTCTTTGGCTTTTATTTTTTCCATAATCTCCTGTCTCTTCTCCTCTCTTTTCTTTCGAGCTCTTCCATTTAAGCCCATCAGTATACCTCTAATTACTGCTTTGTATGTATCCCATACCTTGTTGGTTGGTACTTCTCGGTTCATGTTGTACTGTATGAAGAACTTAGTTTCCCTTCTCAACATCTCCATATTTTCTCCCTCTTGTAACAAGTCCTCATTTATTCTCCATCCTTTCCTCTTAGTTCTTTTTCCAAACTTCCACATGATTGGGTTGTGATCTGAGCCTACCATAGGCATTATTTCTACATCCTTAGTCCAAAGCACTAAATCTTTTGAGGCCCAGATCATATCAATTCGTGATAGAGTGGAATGTCTTGCGGAGAAAAATGTATATTGTCTACCTATGGGGTTCTGTATTCTCCATACATCTTCCAAAGTTTCCTGCTGCATTAATGCAAAAAAAGTCTTTGGTAATAATCCTCTTTTCTTTTGAGCCGTTGCTGATTTTTTATCCTGCTCCAAATTTGTGACTCCATTGAAGTCTCCTGCAAGAATTATCTGGGCCGATTCCAGATGACTAACCTTAAGTCGCTTCATGCCGCCCTCTTCCGGATCGCGACGGGGAAAATGCGAAATATCGCGTTTCCTCGCGTGAGTTTTGCGTGTCGTCGCGCAAAACTCGCGCGAGGAAACGCGATATTTCGCATTTTCCCCGTCGCGATCCGGAAGAGGGTGGCATGAAGCGACAAGGTTAGTCATCTGGAATCGGCCCTGGTCATAAGAAAGTTCATCTAATTGCTTCCTCAAATCCTCAAAAAAACTCTCTTTTGCTCCATTAGGTGCATAAATTCCAATCACCAACACTTTCTTTAAATTCCATGTACATTCCACTGCTAGAAATCTGGCTTCCACATCTCTAATCACTAACTTTGGCTGTAGCTCCTCTCTTATATATACTGCCACTCCCCTTTTTTTCTTTTTTGAGGCCGCTACAAAATCATTGCCCAATTTGCTCAATTTAAGATATTTTACATCCTGTTTTCTAATATGAGTCTCTTGTAGGCACACAATATCACATTTCTGTTTTAATAGCCAGTGGAAAATACTTTTTCTCTTATTGGGTGAATTAAGTCCATTTACATTCCAAGATATAACTTTACACTCCATATTCATAGCCTTGTTGCTGGTAAGTCCTTTTCATTGTCCCTCATAAACTTTTCCATTTCAAATTCAGATCTGATGCGCTTTTTCACTCCTCTAAACTCAAATGACAATCCTTCCGGTAGTTCCCATCTGTACCTTATTTTCATGTCCTTCAAGATTTGGATTAAAGCTTTGTATTTTTTCCGGTCAAGCAACACTGATCTGGGTAACTCCTTCATAATAATAACCGTCTTGCCATCAGCCTCCAATGGGTCTTGAAATTGCTTACTCACAATCATTTCTCTCATGTTTCTGGTCGTAAATTGCACAATTACGTCTCTTGGTAGTTTCCTCTGGGTCGCAAATCTTGAATTTATGCGATACACCACGTCTAGAATAGCCACAATTTCCGCCTCCTCCTTCCCCAGGTATTCAGCTAACACCTCAACAATTTGTTCTTGGGCTGTCTTTCCCTCTACCTCCAGCAAGCCGCGAAACCTCAACTGCTTCTCCATATACTTGCTCTCCGCAACCGCCATTCTTCCCCTCATCACCCTCATGTCCGTTCGTTGCGTATCTGAAAGGTTCTCCACTGCCTTCTCCACTACATTGACTTTTTGTTGTGCTGCTTGCACATCACTTTGTATTGTTTCCATTCCCTTCTTCACTTCTGCCAGTTCATTTTTTACTGTCTCTTTAACCTCTTTAACTTCCTTTACCAGCTCCTGTTGGACCTTTAACATTTCCAAAAATCTTTTATCCAGATTTTCTATAGCCGTTTGCCACTCTTTCTTCGACATCGTGGGGCTTGACTTGCCTCGCTCCCACGTATCTGCTCGTTTCCTTAGCTCCGTGGCGCCTGGCTTAATGTCCTTTTAATTTAATTTAAATGTCCCGGTTTCATGAAGAAAAAAAGACGCTTAAAGAGTCCAAAATGTCGGGCGTCTTTTCTCTATGGTTTTTCAATAGTTTTTGTAATCCAATATGGCCTACTTCCTCTTCTGCTGAAGTCAATGCCCTTCCCTTTCCAAAAATGGCGATTCCCTTCTTCCTGTCTGCCAGTGAGGGCCGTCTCTCTCCCGCAGCTCTATCCCTGTTACGTACTTCCTGTTTCCCGTCTCCTCACTGCAGCTCTCGCGATGGTAGAAACTTTCTCACAGTCCATTATCTCCCCACAGCCGCAGGTATGAAAAACAATTATCCAATTTCTCTATTAACTTCATTTAAAATAGTCCTTTTTCTAATCTGTTTCTTGCCGAGTCTTCCTTTAGTTATAATCAATCTGTTGCAGTTTAAAAGTCCACTTTAATGCTTCATTACTTTAAGTATTTCGTCCCGTTTCAAGAGATAGTGATCTTTACCTTTTCAAACGTCTTTCTGGGTTGTAATCACTGCTTCAATCTCAAGATCTCTTCCACCTTCTTTCCCCCTGTTGAAGCTTGGGCATGTAGGTCTTATGCCAGCCGCACTGGCCCCAGGACTGCCGCAGAGATTTAAGCCGACCTGTCGTAGGGTGGGACCTCAAGAGTCGGGAGAGAGTCCGTTGCGCAGGACCCCCCCTCGCCCGAGATCAACGTGCCCTGAGGTGCTTGAGCGTTCTATGCCTATTCTCCGCCTGAGAATAGGTGGCCGCGGGCTTTTTGGCCCCCGCCGGCCGCTGAAACGGCAGCCCGGTCAGCTCTGCTCTTAGAGCTGCTTTAGACCTCCATGGATCCCAAGCCGGAAGTCAGTTTTTATTATACAGATCTGATTGGCCACTGCCAGTATGAAACAACCAATAGTAATGAAGGCTTTAGGAGCCTTAGCTCAGGCTGAAGCTATGCCAATACATAACAAAACCCATTTTCCCTTTCAGATTTTACGTGTTTTTGTTTACTTCAGTCTTATTTCATTTGTAAGCTCTGAATACTTATGTACCTGTGTATTTGGCTCATAGTTGCACTGCATCAGAGGTTTCACAGTCTTAAGGCTGCAGAAACAGTCGTACATGACACCGCAAAACTACAATCTGGGTTTTTTTTGTCCCCAGCACTAAAAAGAAACCCCACTTGCTCCTGGATGGATTTGCAGAAGAGCCGACAAAATCAGGATGTGAATTATGGTAAGTCTACCTATTGTTTCAGAACACAATTCTGAATGGCTTAGGCCCAAGTTTTTACATGAGCTACATTTCAGATTGAATTAACTGACAACACTAGTCAATTCTCTCTCTCTCTCTCTCTCTCTCTCTCTCTCTCTCTCTCTCTCTCACACACACACACACACACACACACACACACACACACACACACACACATGTTTGATTTCCATTGGAAATAAGCCATTTAAATTCTATAAAGGGCAATAATTAAATCCTGATTTTTTTTTAACATCAAATGCTATGTAAGCTAGACTGTCAAGTATTACATTAATTTGAACTTTTATTTGGACCCTTTCCATAAAGAAAGCCAAACTAATGCTGGCTTTAGGGGAGGAAATACTTCAACAGTTATCTTTTTAAATTAAAGACTCTTTGTCTGAGGCTGATTAGAGTTTCTAGAAAACCTCTATACACTAATTCTTGTTGTCTATTTGTAGCACCTATGTATTTAGCCACTGCAGCTGCATTAAATAAAGTGCTTTGGGGTTCCACTGTGTCAAACTGATGCAAAATGAGAAAAGATACTAACTGTATCTCAGGCCTATTGGAAGCAACGGCCTTCATAAGATGGGCTGGGAGGGTCAGAGCCACGTCCACCAGTCTAGCCCAGCATTCTGGTTCTTGCCAGTGGCCACAGGTAGGGCTTGAAATGGATGCCTTCCCCACATACGCACATGGACAAAAGTGTTGTTGACACCACAAGCCATTCCTATCCTGCATAGGGTTGCCAGCCTCCAGGTAGTGGCTGGAGATCTTCCAGAATTACAACTGGTCTCCAGGCCTCAGAGATTAGTTCACTTGGAGAAAATGGCTACTTTGGGGCGTGGACTCTATGGAATTATGCCATGCCAAGGTCCTTTCCCTCCCCAAACCCCACTTTCTCCAGGTTTCTCCCCCTAGATCTCCAGGAATTTCCCAACTTGGAGCTGGCAACCCTAATCCTGCATGCAACTGGTAGTCAGGGCAACTCCTATGGAGGCTGATAGACAAGGACAGAAAGAACAGTCCAGTGAAGGAGTCACGAGAGAAACAGTAGCCAAAACAAAAAATCATGATGACCTAACTAACAAGTACAATAATAATTACTCTCACAAACCAATTATTACAATATTTCAGCATGCATTTTATAAATAGTATTCAAGATAACCAATTGCGCGCGCACACACACACACACAAACCTTGCCACGGCAGCTGCAAAATGCAGTACAATAAGTTGAATTCATACAGGGTTTTTTTTAACATAAAGTGCTAGTGCCAATTCCAATATTTATACAACACTCATTGCATAATGAAAGTGCAAATGCTACAATGATTATGATTCATAGAGCATAATGTGCCACCCCACAGTCATAACATTGCATAGAAATTCTGCAAGCAGACAGCTCGTGGATATAAGTCAAACAAAAGCTGATGCAATCCTTACTCTGCTTATAATAGGATGACAATTTACCATTCACGTCAGCCCATCACCCTCACAAGGAATTCATAATAAAGTACACTTTATTATGCACTTCCTTGTGAGGAAGTGCATCAGCTTTTGTTTGACATCCTGCCGTCAGCTTTTGTTTGACATCCTGCCGTCTTTGAAAAAGATCCGAAACGGTCCTACGCCCAGGAACCGGTCCAACCGTCAGATGGCACGTCCTTGATTGGACTTCTTCTTCCCCTCCACTTATATCCACGAGCTGTCTGCTTGCAGAATTTCTATGCAATGTTATGACTGTAGGGTGGCACATTGTGCTCTATGAATCTTAATCATTGTAGCATTTGCACTTTAATTATGCAATGAGTGTTGTATAAATATTGGAATTGGCACTAGCACTTTATGCTAAAAAAAAACCCTGTATGAATTCAACTTATTGTACTGCATTTTGCAGCTGCCGTGGCAAGGTTTTTGTGTGTGTGTGGAATACTATTTATAAAATGCATGCTGAAATATTGTAATAAGGACAGAAAGAAGGCAACACAAACCCTCTTGTAAACCCTCGGTATTGCCAACTTTGACAGCCAAGCAGACAAGACAAGCATGCTAACCCTCCTGGGTGAGCTGGATTTTTTCTTCTTAGAAGCAATGCTTTTCACAAGGAAAATTTGGGACTGCGGGGTGGTATGTGATTGCAATTCAGGTGCCAAGGACACACATCTTGGGTAGAGAAGGGGATACACTTCATCAGGCTCTAGAGTTTTAGAGGACCCCATGGGACTCTTCATCATCGCTTTTAACATGAGCGAACACAATACAGCTTTTGCATGAGTCTCCTTTTTGAAGCGCACAAATGTTCTTTTGGAACTGCACATCCTCCCCACCCACCCTGGGAAGTGCACATTTTGTGCCTGGCTGCACTTTTTTAAAAGCCCAGGATTCTCATAAACCTTGAAGGACAACCATTGGTTTTTGTTTTCTACGTTTTCAGCCTTGAGAGATGGTGCCTCTGTTATGGGTGGTGGTGGTGGGATATACAGTGAAATCTAACTCCTGGGGCCTGGATGGCATCATCTTTCTCCTCTCTATTTCCTCTGTCCTCAAGAGGACACCCATGCAGTACAAAGAGACCCCTCAGTTCCTTTTAGAGGCCACAGTTATGATTATGAGGCCATTCTCTCTCTCTCTCTCTCTTTCTCTTTCTCTCTCCTGCTTAGTTCCAGAAGCAACTTGCATTCCTGTGGTTTCCTCAGCTCTACAACTGCAGGCGGCTCTGGTTGCAGCCTGCTTTCCTTCCTATCCTTCCACCCTCTTCTGCCAACTAGCAAAGGACACACAACACACAGGCAGCTCCCACCCTTCTCTGAAAACAGCTCTGCTCTCAAGGCTGGGTGGAGAGTTTTAAATCACTCCTGTTGGCTGCTCTTCTGTCATTAACTAAGAAGAGAGAAAAAGTCAGACTCCAGAGGAGGCTGGATTAAAACTCTCTGGCTGCTTTAGGGCAGCTTCCATTCAGGCATGCTGCCGCACTTACTTCTTCTTGCACAGAAATTGGCTGGCTCCCTCCGCCCCCAGCTCTCCATGTAGCTCTCAAGCAGAGGCTCAGAAGCTCCTTAGCCCCCCCCCTCCCAGCAGTTTCAAGGCCCTGTTCAATCCACCTGAACATTTATTCATTGTATTCAAATATTTATATCCTATGATAGCATGTCCTTCAGGCAGCTCATATCAAGAAGAAAATGCACTCAGATGCTGCATTAAAAGTACAATGACAAAGAATAAAAAGGCGAACTTGACATAGGCACAATAATTCTGAGAATCCACTGCTGAGTCCAATGAATCTTGTATACTAATAGCCGAGGGGTCCTAATGTGAGAACACTTAAATCTGAGACTGGAGCCACAAATAGACAAGACAGATCTTCCTACACATCTGGAAAATGTCCCATGTTTGCAGAAAGAACTGAAGTCTAAAAAAGGAGGGGGGGAAGTGGTAAAAAACCCAGATGATAAAAGGAGTGCCTATGGCTTTAGGCTCGTATCTTGTCTTTGCTCTGTAGCAAGGAGGAGCTCTGTAGCACAGGGACAGGGGCAGACTTCATGAAAATGAAGTAGGAAAAATTGCACAAGCTTATGCTCCATATTTAAAGATTCTCAGTAAATAAAAAGTCTTTTTACTTAAAGAATATTTTAGAGAACAATTCCACAGTATTTTCTTTATAGATTTGCCTTTTGCTGAATGGACAACGATAGACAAACCTATGCTTTGTCCCCAGCCCTTTGCATTGGCTCTCCTTGACTCCCACAAGACATTTGTATTTTCCACACTATATTATATGCTAATAGCCAAGTGGCCCTGATCTGAGGATATTTAAATCTGGAGATTGGAGCCATGAATGGTCAAGACAGATCTTTCCACACACCTCAAAAATGCCCCAGGTTTGCAGAAAAATCTGAAATCTAATACACACACACACACATACACCCCCACACACAAATTAAAGGGTTTTTAAAAACATGAAATGATAAAAAGAATGCATGTATCTTTAACCAGATGCTTTCCATGTACTGTTGCTAGGCAACCAAAACAGTTTAGCCAGTATTCCAGGGTTTCTCAGTAAAATACAGGGGGAAGGCGCAGGGCCCTTTTCAGGGCTGTTTTTGCATTTGAGGGTTGCCAGGTCCCTTGGGGCTGAAAGCAGGGGATGGGAGGTGTGCCAGCAGGACCTTACCTTGTGTGTACACACAGTGTACATGCACTCCAGAATGCTCCTGCATTGCCCTAAGAACGATGTTATTCCCAGCACAACATGAGAGCAGAGCAAACTGGCAAGTTTCCATCCCCATGTCTTCCGCTGCCCACTGCCAGTCTGGTAAGAAGTGGTGGAGGACAGTGGCTGGAAAGGGGGTTGGTAACTCTACACTGAGGCCAAGCCCAGAAGCAACCACTGAACAACTTGATTCCACATGACTCACCCAGGCCTGGCTGCTTGCTGCTATTCAACAGTGGCCTCCCCTCAAAAAACAAGTATAGTATAGTGGTTAGAGTTTCAGAGTAGGATATGGGAGAGTGAGGTACAAATCACCACTCTGGTGTGGAAGCTCACTGGGTATCTTTGATCCAGTCACACACTCTCAGCCTAACCAACATCTCATGGTTGTTGCAAGGATAATATGGAGGCAAGGAGAATAATGTAAGCTGCTTTGGTTCCCCATTGTGGAGAAAGTCAGAATATAAATGAAGTAAATTAAGAATGATAGATGAAGATAGGGTGGCAGATAAAAGGTAAGTTGTTTAGTGGATTTGAAGGAGAGAAGGACATAAGGAAAGATGAGCATATGGGTGCTGCCAGGAGAAGGGAAAGAGGAAATAGTTGGGAAGGGGGTGGAAATACAAAGAAAAGTGAAGTAGCCCCGGCAAGTCCTTGGAGGTTCCCCACCATGTAACTGGCCCCAGCTCACCTGGCACCATGCAACTGGGCCATAGGAAAAAGGCTGGCAGGCGGAGAGAGGGAAAGGTGAAGGGGGCAGACAGAGGTGAGTGGGAAGGAAAGAAGGAAGCAAGAAAAGGAGGAGAGGTTATGGGAGGGCCCTTTTCTTTGTTCTGGGAGGAGGTTTTGTTTGTTTGTTTAACTGATGGTGTACCAGTCAAAGAATTAGATGTGGCTACTGTACCTCATTTTATTTTTCAAATACCAGCTTTATAAAGGGATTCAAATAACCAAATGTTAGATGAATCTGAGAAAAACCAATCAACAGTCCGGGGGAGGGGTGCAGGCAGCAATTCATTGTTAATAGAGTTGCCCCTCTGTCTGTGTTGTACTTTCTGGTTCCCATTTATGCCTCAGCTTCTTAACAGTTAAATGATTTCTAAACTCTGGTACATTTAAAATTTGGCAAAATAACAAAGCAAGTGACCAGTCAAGATCCAGATGGGCAGTTCTAAGAATCTATTTGACAAGCAGAATGCCAAGGATCAGGAGAGATTTCTGGGGGCCCATGGAATCAGACCTGCCGTGTAATTTGTTTTCAAATTATTTAGGGGTTGGGTCTTGGTAGTGCCAGCGGAACCTCAGAGGGAATCTTTGTCTGGGGGCCTGTGATTGCTCTCAGCAGCTCCAACAGACAATATTAATTCCCTCATGTTGGAAGTACAAATGGACGTATTGTAATGCTCCCCCTCTCCAAAAAATGTAAGTGGCATCAAAGCATTTGGAACATGACGTTAATGGGAAGATTCACCCTTCAAATTAAACTGACAAAAAGGCTGAATTAAGCCTGAGACATTTATTGCAAAATAGTCTCTTTCTTTCTTCCATTTTCCAGAGTCATTTCAGAAAGATGCAGACCTTCTTTGCACCAACTCTGAATTTCAGGAATTTAAATGCTCTGAATTTAGACATGTATGTATTTCAAATACTTTCTTGGATTTGGCTCTTCATTGGGTTCAGATTGAGAATGCTGTAAAAGCTGGTTTTGTTATGAATTTGCTTGCTTTTTCTTTTCAACTTTCTGCATATCAAACAAAATTTTCAATAATGGCAAATATAAAAAGTACAAAGGACACCTGTGTAGCAAGACTGGAGACTGTCAGGGGTAAATAATCCTGTTGAATAAGCAAACAGCATCCCTGGTGTTTCCAGAGTAGAAATCTGGCTCCTTCTCCGGCACTGGAGAATTTCTCTGCAATATCTTCCAACCTCATTGGAGTCTTTCTGGTCTGGTCTTCCTCCATAGGGAGATCCTCTTGAACCATTTGCAAAATCTCTGGGAGTTGGTTCCAATCAGGGGTCATTTCGTAGAAAAAGAGCGGGAGGAACTCATTAGCATAACTCATTAGCATAACTCATTAGCATATGTCACACCCCTTGCCATCGCCGGAAGTGTGTCATTAGCATAACTGATTTGCTTATGCCACACATCCTGACATCACCTATCCTGGCTGTTTTGGACCTAATCCTGGCCATTCAGGGCCGAAATTGGGCCCAAAATGGAAAAAGGGGGCTGTAAATGGCCAAAAAGGGGCCCAAAATGGTCAGGATCAGGCTGCTGCTGAGTGGGAGACTGATCCACCACCCGTCAGAGGCCTGATCTGGGCCTTTTCAGCCCAAATCCAGGCTGAAACGGGCCCAAAATGGCCGAGAGTCAGGTGGGCGGGGCCACCTGACATGTGACCTCTTTGGGGAACTGCTGGAACTGCGTTCCTGCACGTTCCCCCTCAAAATGAGCCCTGGTTCCAATAGGGACAAATGACATGCCTGCTGCTAAGACCCACATTTCTATAATCCTATCAGACACAGGAAGCAGTGGAGTAGATGGCCACATTTCCTGTTTAGGAGTTTTGCTTGGAGCTGGCTTGTGTGTGCGTGTGAGAAATATGTATTTTGAAGAGAGAAAATGCTCACATTGGCACACATGTGAAGGCAAGTTACAGCAGAAAAGGAAAGAGAAACTGATTACAGCAATAATCTCCCACATCACTGTAGATGCAGTACTGCTTGTCAATGGTCAGTGATTTGATGAAGCTTGTTTCAGTTTAATAGCCTGCTAAAGTAAAAGTACGCCCCAGAGTTCCCTCCCCAGGCTGTATGCCCCTCTCCCCGCTCAGAAGTCAACATTCTAATAGTGCAATCCTAAGTGCACTTTCCAGAGAATCAGCTCCATTGAACGGACATGAGTAGGATTCTGAGTAAACCTGCTTAGGATTGCCCTCTAAGACACTTAGATGTTACTATCTATCTATCTATCTGCAAAAAGGTGCCTGTCTCTTATAACAGCGAAGGAAAGTTTGAAACAATGCAGCATGTTCCCCTTTCAGCTTAATATTCAGCACTATTGCAAGAAGGGAACATACCAGGTCTTGTTCAGCAGGAGACAGCTTATTTCCTTTGATGATGTAATGTGGAAATAGGAGGGGGGACTCTTTGAAGATGGGGAAATGATATTGACATCAGTCACATGAGAGACAGGGTGACTGCTGAAGAACAGCCAGTCATGCATGTGAGAACAATGGGTCCTTGTATCAAGGGGCAAATGCTGATGTGCCAATGGGAAATTTAAGTGCCTGTGAGGGATGCCAGTTGTTAAAAATAAATATGGATTGGAGAGAGAACTAGAAGGGAATGTGGATCAGAGAGAGAACTAGATGGGGATGGTGGTTCTGTCAAGATCATGGAGCACTCAGACAATAGCTAGGATGAGAGACATCACAAGACATATACCTACAGATACATGTATATAGAAGCAAAGGATGACTCGAGATGGCTGACGTCTTTAACAAGGATGCTTCTGAATTTCAGTTCTCACAGGGGGTTGGAACTCTGATTTTGCATGACTGTTGCTGATTCCTCTGCCCTGATCCTGCTAGTACATTTGCAGTGATATCCCAAGCAGAGTTACTCCAGTCTAAGCCCATTGTAATCAATAGTCTTAGACTGAAGTAAGTCTGCTTAGGAGGACTTAACTTTGTAGATAGTGTCTCCTCCTCGGGGGTGGGGGGTGTCCAATTGTGAACTCAATTAGGCTGAGGTCACACTGTTGGCTTAGCAGCAATCAACATGGGGACTGATACAAATGCATGGCTTGCAGGTGACTGGCCCTTACCCTGACATGTCAGTCACATGCAAAAACTATATTGTCTTTGTATAGTTCTTTCTTGCACAGCAATAACACTAGATACAGAAATCCTGAAATTTGCTCCTGGGCCCTCCTTCTCTCTTCCTGAAGTGGCTGCCCATTCAGTTCCTCTCTTGGTTTGCTCAGCTAGCACACTCCCAAGAGCACAAATCCTCCTTCTTTATGATATGTACTGTAATTACATAAACACATGTTCACTTTTCTTTATAACTAACAACCTTACCTATGTATACAACTTCAAACCACCAAAACACTCTTGATTAAGGAGAAGGGACTATTCAAATTATGTGAAATAAAATGAAGTGAAATCTAGGAATGTTCCTGCAGGTGAAGTGTCATCTTCTCCCTTTCTACACTGGCTGCCTCTCCTACCATGCGTTCTCTCCAGAAAACCCACCACTCCTGCAACAGATGCACAGCATGGGTGGCCACGATTATTCAGCCAGCCAGTCTGCCAACAGCAGCCAACAGTGGTCTGTGAATAGCCTTTAGGTAGCACAATGCCTATTACTGAAGCATATGGAGTCAGGCCATTATGGAGGCCTCTGCTTGCCAACTGAGGGAGCTCACTCAGGTTTTACAATAAAAAATTGGGGGGCAAAAAGCTTCTTAGCCCTAGCCAGTCATTGCCTGAGAACCACAGCTTGACTCATGAGTAACCAGTCAAAGTCTGAATGACCAGAATCAAAGGGAGGAACTGGGAAAGTTCCTTGAAGTCCTGGAGAAGTTGCATGAGCCTCTAAAATTATAACTCCCTGTCTAATTGCATGCTTGTCCAGATAGAGAAGGCAGGTTTATGGTATCTGTTATTGCTTTGGTGCAGAACATGGAATAACTGAATGATGACTAAAAAAGAGATATGTCCTGTAAAAAAACAGAACAAATGGCTACTTCTTGGTAATAGAGGGAACCACCTTCTCAATCTCTTTCATGTTGCCACCAAAAGAGGCCATGCCAGTGGATGTTTGTGCTGCACTCTTATAAAATGCCACACCCTTCTTATCTTCCTTCCAAAGGATCCCTATAAATAATCAACTGTCCTTGAAGATGGAAGAGGACAGGACAAGAAGTGGCTGTAAGCCGTGAATGTCTCCAAACGCACCTCAATCTGTGTACCTTGTTTAATCAATATTGTGCCTTAAGAGACAGAATGCAAGTGAAATGCATCTAAAAATGGTGTTGAAATTGCATCAGTGGAGAAACTTTTAACCGCTACATTTCTCATTTCCTTCCTTCTTATGAGGTCAGTTTGCTACAAAGTCAACCATGTCATTTCTTTCTTGTGCCTAGACTAGCCCAAAGGATGAGACATTTGCCACAGGAGCAAATGGGTGCCATTTAAGCAGCAGCCTGCCCCCCACTTGCTCTCCATGTCCCTTGCCTCTGCTTTCTTCCTCTTGGAGCTCTGGGAAAATCTCAAGGAATGCTCTACCAAGTGACCATATTTGTTTCTTTCTTTAAATGAGTGTATTCTACTTTTCTAAGCAGCTTGTTTGAAGCAGCTAACAACTTATCAGCATAAGAATTCTATGGTCTTTGGCCAAAACATGCACAGACTAGCCAACTTGGTGTCTAATATATTGCAGCATGAGGAGCAAAAGGTGAGTCCATCATACATGGTGGTTTCCACATGGGGACAAATCCCTGTTTTGCTCTCATTGCCACAGTAAATGCAAAGGTGTATTCTCAGTGGCAATAGAGTCTCTGCATGGGGATTTTCTCCACGCGGGCCCCTCATATCCACCATTCTCACCTTGGTTCTGGCAAACGTTTTGCCAGATTTTTGTTATATTGATCATACAGATAAAACAATTGTCTTTTAATACTATGGGTTGGATCCTATTACTCCCTTCCGTGAAGCCTTCCTCTAACAGACAAGGATGTCCTTCAACAAAGAAACACTTTTCTCCATCAGAGAAAATCTTTCTTCAACAGAAAAAAGTCATTCTCTGTTGGAAAAAGTTTTTCTCCCTTGAAGGAAGACTTAGCAGAAGAGAGTCATAAGATCCATGGAAGGAAGTCATGGGATCCAACCCTATAGTGATATGTTAATAACTGATAATTTTTTAAAAGCAGCAAAAAGCCTGCTGTGTGTGTGGGGGGGGGGGGGGTGCCAAATGTATCATTGGATGTGGGCAGGCTGCAGGGAGATACAGAAATCCATACTTTCCTATCCATACTTTCTCCAAACCCACTCTGGGTTAAAATATTCCCGGAAAGATCATAACAAATCAGATTTAGGGAAACCTGCAGCAGAGCTGGAGAAGACATGGGCGAATGCATGATGATATTGCATGGAGCAAAAGCAACCGTGTTGCTCCAGGCCAGGGTGTGGGTGTGTGGGTGGAGGGGGGGGTCCACATTTCCCATTAATAGAGTTGCCAACTCCATGTTGGAAAATTCCTACAGAGAACCTGGGGAGGGCATAGCTTAGGTAGGGGGTAACCTCAATGGGGTGTAATGCCATGCAGGCCACCCTCCAAACCAGCCATTTTCTCCAACTGATCTGTATTGTCTGAAGATCAGCGGTAATTCTGGGAGATCTCCAGGCCCCACTTGGTAGCTGGCAACAATTCCCATTGAAGCATGAGATTCATACTCTGGGTCTGTTCCAGGCTCTGTTTTTGCTAATTTATGGTCCCGTGGAAGCCATAGTGAGCACATTTTATCAGATTTTGGATGTGCTGCTGACTACCACCCTTTCTCATGGATGCAGATCTTTGCTAACTCATTGCCTCATGATGTATTGATGGCCACTAATTAGATGGCTTTAAAAAGGAAGTAGAGACATTTGTGGAGGAGAGGCCTAGCAATATTATTAGGGTTGCCAATTCTAGCTTGGGAGATTCCTGGAGATTTGGGAGTGGAGTTTGGGGAGGATGGGCTTTTGGGAGGGGAGGGAGCTCAGCACAGATATAATGTCATAGTGTTCCCTCTCTGAAGCTACCAGGGGAACTGATTTCTGTAGTCAGGAGCTATGTTGTAATTCTGGGAGATCTCCAGGCTCCACCTGAAGGTTGGCAACCCTAGCTATGAGCCATGATCCTTCTGTGGAACTCTCATGATCAGAGGTAGTATAATTCTGAATACTGGTTTTTGAGGAAGGTAAGAAGGGAAGCTTGTCTATCCCTGTCTTCTGGAGGGAATGCGCTTGGAAATGGGATGCTGTGCTAGATGGAAGTTTTGGTCTGAACTAGCAAGGTTCTCCTTATTGAGGGGTTATGATTTTGAGTGTTTTGTAAGTTATGAATTGTTGTATTTGTTGTTACCCCCCCCCTCGCAAGGGCGGTGAGCTAATTTATGCTTGCCTGCAGAGACTTATGGGTCCGATTGGTTTCCAGAATGCCCTGTGGGATCCAATGCTCCACGGCGGTTCGTTGGATGAGCTGGTGAGGCTGGCTGTTCAAAGACATCTACAAGATTGCTCCCTGTCACCCTCTTCATCCTCGTGTCCAACGGGCCCCTTGGTATATAGAGGAGCGATGGCAGAAGAAGCAGGAACTATGACAGCTTGAGCAAGTGTGGCGTCAATCTCATGATGAAGATGCAAGATCATCTTATAGGGTGCTTATGAAATCCTATGAGGTGGCAGTGAAGACTGTGAAGAAGGAATTCTACACAGCCTCTATTGTGTCAGCTAACTCATGCCCAGCAAAATTGTTTAATGTGGTTCACTCGTTGGTCTCCTTGACGGATGGAGACCATCAAATTCTGAATTCAGACATCAGCTGTGAGGCTTTTGGGAGGTTTTTTGCTGATAAAATTGTATCTCTCCGCTGCAATTTGCCAGCCACAGTTGATACAGTATGTGAACTAGAGACCCCTTGGCCATCTTTGGGGCCAATATTCGATCATTTCAGTCCACTCAGTGGGGATGAGATCAACAGGACCCTGCAAGCAGTGAGGCCTACCAATTGCTTCCTGGACCCGTGCCCGTCGTGGCTGGTAAAAGCTGGTGTCAATGGAGTACGGGGCCAATTGGAGGCCATTGTCAACTTGTTCCTAAGCTCTGGAGTTTCCCCTGGGGCATTAAAGGAGGCCATGGTGAGGCCTCTCCTAAAGAAGTCATCTCTGGACCCCACTGATCCAGTCAATTACCACCCAGTTTCGAACCTCCCGTTCCTGGGTAAGGTGATTGAGTGGCCAGTGGTGGAACAGCTGCAGGGGTTCCTGAATGAAGTCTCAGCCCTAGATCCCTTCCAGTCTGGCTTTCGTCCAGGGCATGGGATGGAGACACTGCTGGTCGCCCTCACGCCCTCACGGACGACCTCCGCAGACACCTGGATCGAGGTGGATCGGTGCTGCTGATATTATTGGGTCTGTTGGCAGCGTTTGATACGGTTGATTATGAACGCTTGACCCACTGCCTCACTGACATGGGGATACAAGGAGTTACCTTGCAATGGCTTGTCTCCTTTCTCCACAGTTGAGGACAAAGGGTGGTGCTTGGAGAGAGATTGTCATCCTGCTGACCAATGGTGTGCGGTGTCCCACAAGGGGCAATACTCTCCCCACTACTGTTTAATATCTATATGCACCCCTTGCCCAGTTGGTGCAGAGTTTCGGACTTGGGTGTCATCAATTTGCAGATGACACCCAGTTATATCTGATGAAGGATAGCCAGCCTGGCTTGGCCCCAGATGTCCTGGAGCATGCTTTTGAAGCCATGATGGGTTGGTTGAAATAGAGTCGACTGAAATTAAACCCTATGAAGATGGAGGTCCTGTATTTGAATCGTGGAGGTCCAGGTACCAGACTTTGACTCCCGACCCTCAATGGGGCACTGCTCACGCCAGTGTTGTTAGTTAGGAGCCTGGGGGTGATTCTGGATACCTTCTTGAAAATGGAGGCACAGGTCACAGCATTTGTCAGGTCCTCTTTTTTCCATCTACGACAGACCAGGCAGCTTGTCCCTTACCTTTCAACCAGTGACTTAACTATAGTGATCCAGGCAATGGTCATCTCTAGGTTGGACTACTGTAACTCGCTCTATGTGGGGCTTCCCTTGAGTCTGACCCTGAGACTACAGCTGGTCCAAAATGCAGCAGCGCTTGTTATTGTGGGAGCACTGAGCAGAGCGCATATAACACCTATATTGGGTCAGCTGCATTGGTTGTCAGTTGAGTACCAGATCAGGTTCAAGATTTTGGTATTAACCTATAAATCCCTATGCGGACTGGGACCAGCGTATCTGTGGGGCCACTTTTCCCCATACGTACCCCAGAGGATGCTCCGATCAGGAGAGAAACATCTGGTCCCTGGCCCCAGGGAGGCCCACCTGACCTCAACCAGAGCCAGGGCATTTTCAGTCCTGGCTCCAGTCTGGTGGAACTCTCTGTCTACTGAGACCAAGACCCGACAGGATTTGTTATTGTTTTCCTGGGCCTGTAAGACAGAGATGTTCCACCAGGCATATGGCTGAGGTCAGGCTTGGCCTCCACCAGCTGAAAAATGAAAAATAAAGAGGAATATAAGATCTGAACCCTCCCCACCTTGCTCTGCTGAGTTGAATTGCTGTTTTATTGATTGCCGCCACTATATTTATTATATATTAATGTATATTTATGATTGAATGTTTTTAAATTTTGATTGTTTTTATATTGTATAAATTAAAATTTTTAATGTGTTTTTAACTTGTTGTAATCCACCCTAAGCCCTTCGTGGGGAAGGAGGAATAGAAATGCAAAGTAAATAAATAATGTTTATTATACTGTAGAAAACCTGTGTGGGGGAGAGAAAGAGAGAAAGAAAAGAATGAACACGCAGCTCTTGCTTGGATGACAAGAGAGCAGAGGTGGTGTAAACTTCAATTCAAAATCTTCTCTTCCGGCCCCCTTTCCTGTTTCTTCAACATTAGGTAGAAGTGTGTCAGATTCCTCCACAGCAGTGGCTGAGCTTCTAAGCCCATGCACTCTTACATTAAGCAGCTCCAAATGCAACTGCGCAAAGGACAGGAAATTCTATTTCAAAGGTGTCTGTGCTCAGGCAAGAGTGTTGGCGTAACTCTTGTTTTGGATCAGCATTTGCACAAAAATAAGAGTAGCTATTCTTAAAAAGTTTTTCTTGAAAAAGCATCATATTTAAAATGGTCTCCTCCCCAGATGTGCTTGCTGCTTCCTGAGCCTATGAGATAAAAAGGACCTTTCTGGATTTGTTAACCTCAATCTAAAAAAGGAACTCAACATGCACTGTTCACAAATCATGCTTGGCTCAAGTCCAAGTGTTGAAAACAGCAAAAGCCCAGTTCTTTGGCTCAGAGTTGAAATGCTGATATACCCCTTCTCTGTGGCCTGCTGGTCAGCTGGTGCCTCTACAAAGGCCTGGTTGTCTAACTTTAGACCTTTCGCCTACACCTGCTATTCTGGGCAATGAAACAACTGCAGCAATTGGCCCCTTCGTTTGCTACAATTGTGTGTGCAAATATAGACTCTGGCTGCTTCTGCCTTTTCCTTACTGTGCAACATCTGTTCCCTCTCAAGGAAAATCTCTTTAGAACAAAACTAACCCTCAGTGGAGAATCAAGCTTGATCCTATATTTGCCAAATCAAAATACTCCAAAGAAGAGGCTTGTTTTTCTAGAGTTTAGAGGTTTTGCAATAAGGAATGTTCCTTTTTTATTCTTAAAGTGTAGTTCTGAAATTCCTTACAAGAATGATTAATTTTTGAAACATGAAGTGCTGGGGCTCAGAATTCCTTTGCAACCAACCACACCGTCTCTATCTGGCTTGGAAGCCCTTAATCCAAACCCCAGATGTGCAGAAGGCGGCTGTAGTTATTCACTGGAATGAGAAAGGAAATCTACACATCATCAGTGGAGTCCTCTTTGTTTTCTTTTCTGTTTGACAAGAGATTCTGGGGCTAAGTTTTAGACCTATCTGTCTGCAAAAAGCACACAGTGCTTAGATTGCTAATTTTGGCCCAACTCTAACCATGTTTACATGGGGGAGCAACCCTGAAAGGCGTCAGCCTCTTGGTGAGGTGGCATATTCTAAAGATAAACTGGAAGGAGACCCAGGGGAAAAGGTCGCTTCTGCATACTTTTCTGCTCCTCCAAAATTAATTTAGAATTGAGCAGAGTTCTTTCCTCTGTTCCTATTGCTTCTCCCCCTCGCTTCCTCCCTGCAACCTCAGGGCAATTCATTCCTCCCATGGTGTTTAACCAGAGTTAAGGCTCATTCTGTGACAAAAACACTAAAAGCAAAGGGTGTAGATCATCCAAAGGTAAATAACACCTTCTTTGGGTCCATCAAACCATTAGCTTTCTTATGTGTGCTGGCTAAGCCTTGTGAAGGGAGATAGAAAATAAGTGACATTAGAACTTTTTGTTCAGTTGACTTATGCAAGTTTCCATGCTCTATGGAACTCTTTGAGGACTTGCCCTCAAAGAGCACATGACCTTTGTTAGTTCTAGAACAAGGCTTATAGACTGCTGTACAAGAAGTTTTAGTTGTGTGTACATTTTAAATAGTTTCAGATGGGTAGCCATATTGGTCTGTAGAAGAGCAAGACTTGAGACCAGTAGCACCTTAAAGACGAATGAGATTTCCCAGGGTAAAAGTTTTTGAGAATCAAGTTCCTTTTGTCAGATACAGGTAGGAATGGAGATCCCTGAGCCTCTATATCCTAGGCCGTTTTCACATGCACCCTTAAGATCGAGCAAAACTCACAGAACGAAGCGTCTTCCTAGCGCGATTTCCCGGCACAATCCTCAAATGGTGCGATGATGTCAGATTCGTGCCATTAAACAGGATCGTGCCGGGAAATCGTGCTAGAAAGATGCTTAATTCTATGAGTTTCGCATGATCTTCCAGAGGCTTTGGCCATGTGGAAACAGCCCTTGTCAGGGGGTAGAAGGAATGCTGCAAAAAAGGGAGTCAGATGTAAAGGTTCATTTTCAGTCATTTTTCATTTGATTAACTGTTGATCTGTAGACTCAGAAATATTCCATAGTGTAAATGCCTTGGGGAATTCAGAAGTTGCTTATCTCAGAGTTTATTCTAATTTTTCCTTGAAGTCCAAAACCAAGTGTATTCAGTTAAGACTGTCTCACTAAGGAGAGAGACTGCTGAGGCTCAGAACCAAAGAGATGGTCTTAGAACAATGGCTGTTGCATGCAGAATGTTATCTGTTCTGTATCTTCTCTGGAAGAACAAGCATTTTATTAAGGAAACGAGGCATGCAAATAAATGGAGCACCAAACAGTCTCCAGTCTGATTAATGGGTCGCAGGCCACAGAGCTGTCAGGTTCATACAATTTATAGTGCTGTTTTACACAGTGACTTAACAGTGTGCCAAGTAAACATCCAGGTAGCTAAGATCACATTGCATTTTTTTAAACTTTCAGTTTATAAATGTTTGTATGTGGATTTCATTAAAAAAATACAGATGCAGTAGGTGAAGCTGGATGTAGGAGGTTCATAACTAGAGATGGGCGTGAACCAAAATTCATGATGAACCAGGCTGGTTCATGGTTCGCGAACCAGCGGTTCCTCAGATCCCATTTCTGACAAACCGCCACGAACTTTAGTCTGGTTTGTTTTTTGGTTCATCACTGCAGACAGCCTGGTGCTGATCAATCAATTTCCTAGGCAACGGGGGATGGACTTCCTGCAGACCTTCTGCTGACACAGAAGTGACGATTTTCTGACCTGGATGTGACATTTTCATGAACCAAATGAACCGGTTCGCGAACGGGGGGCAGGTTCCTGAAAGTTCGTGGGTCATGAAATTTGATGAACCACGAACCACATGGTTCGGTTTTTTTCCGGTTCGTGCCCATCTCTATTCATATATGGTCAAAATAAAGGAAAAGTCTAATGGCACCTTAAAGACTAACCACATTAGTTTCAATATAAGCTTTTGTGAGTCATAGCTCATGTCTTCAAATATCAGAATGGAAGCTCATACAGGGAATTCTTCTTATGAGGTAGATTAGAGGTGGTAGGAAAATAGTTTCAGGTGGGTAGCTGTGTTGGTGGGGAGAAGGAGACAAAGAGGTTTGGAGTAATGATGAATTTGAAGTGTAAATTATCAGTGAAAGGCAATAAAGGAGGCATTGAGGTAGGAAGGTCAAAAGCTCTGGGTAGTCATGAAGCTTGCATGGCCATATTGAGCAAGACATGGCCTCATATAGGAGAAGTGAAGAAACAAATCAACAGGGCCAGACTAGTACCCAGAAACAGTCTGCTCCAGGACAAACCTAAAGGAACTAACAACAGAACACCACTGGTTGTCACCTATAGCTCCCAGCTCAAACCCATCCAACGTATCATCAGTGAGCTACAACCCATCCTGGAAAATGATACCTCTCTCTCAGAAGCCCTGGGTGGAAGACCTTTCCTTGCCTACAGACAGCCCCCCAACCTTAAACGACTTCTCACTTACAATCATGAATCGGCCAGCAGAGTCACCAGCACAGGTACCAGGCCCTGCAACAGACCCAGATGCCAGCTCTGCCCCTATATCTACCCAGGGAATACAATTACAGGACCCAATGGCATCAACTACACTGTCTCTGGCTCTTACAGCTGCTCATCCTCCAATCTGATATATGCCCTCATGTGCCAACAATGTCCTTCTGCTCTGTACATTGGACAAACCAGGCAACCTCTACGCAAAAGAATAAATGGACACAAATCTGACATTAGAAATGCCAACTTCCAAAAACCAGTGGGAGAACACTTCAATCTACCAGGACATTCCATCAAAGACTTAAAGGTCGCTGTGGTTCAACAGAAACCTTTCAAAAACAAAATCCAACGGGAGGCTGCTGAATTGGAATTCATATGCAAATTTGACTCTGTCAAGCTGGGACTGAATAGAGACTATGAATGATTATCACATTATCACAGGTTACAGATTTCCTTTACAGCGGCGTGGTCTGGGGGAGCCCAGTGGCGCCTGGTATGGGCTTTTGGGGACCACAGTTCTCTTTGTCAGATGCATCTGGCAGGGAGAGCTGTGGTTATCGAAGGCTTATACTACATAGGAATTGGATGCTTATACTGCTACAAACTAACACAGCAAACTGACTCCACACCAAAAGGAGATGTTTACATTTACTAGCAAAGGAATGTTTTGGTTGCCTCCCCGCTAATTGCATCCTGTCCCCTTCTGATATATGTCCTCTTCTCTCCCCTCTCCCTCCTCCTCTTCTGTATTTGCCCAGTTTGTATCATGCATCTGACGAAGAGAACTTGATTCTCGAAAGCTTATGCTACAATAAAATTGGTTAGTCTTAAAGGTGCTACTGGACTCTTTTTGATATAGGAGAATTGTGAGGCTATATGGAAAGATGGCCTGTTGCAGGGAAGAGGAATTGGTTTGGAGACAAGGGTTGATAAATATATTTTGCAGACTAGCTACAGATTCTGAGGGCCATACATGTCACTAGCTCATTTCCCAAAATGGGTTTTATTTTAAATTCCACAATAAATAAAATCTACATTCACCAAAGCTTTTCTGTCCCAGAAGCAAATTTATAAAAGCCACTCAGATTAAACAGCTGTGTTTGCAGCCAGTTTCTTCAAAACATAACAGCAACTGCACTTATATACCACTCTTCTAAACAGATTAGTGCCCCACTCAGAGCACTGAACAAAGTCAGTGTTGTTATTATCTCCACAATACAGCTGGGGAGCTGGGGCTGAGAGGAGTGGCTTACTCAAGGCCATTTGCAGAGTTTGTGACAGTAGTGGGATTTGAACCAGCAGATGGCTGGCTTACTTGCACCCCAGCTACTTAACCACTGTGCTACAACAGTATGATCCAAAAGGGGCCTGCTCTCTGGACTCACAAGCACTATTGTGAACTAAGAGTTTGCAACTTGTTCTTACAGGGCTGTTAGTGAGAGGCATGACTTCCATTGCTCATGAAGAATGTGCACCCAACTGATCATGTGGTGTTTCAGGATGCAGTACCAGTGTCAGTTTGCTTTGTGGCTGTATAGTCTCATGGCACCTGCTTTGCTTTGATTCTTGTGCTCTTTTTTCTTGAGTAATTTACATTGTGGTTCACTGGATTCTGTCCCAGCAACTTCTGCAAGTCATTCATGTAAACCGTTCTCCACTGGGGCTCTTTTCTTGGAACCTCTCTGGGCATGTATGGGGTCAAGCACTCCCCTCCAGTGACTTAGCAGTTTTTCAGACGCATGGGATTTGCTTTCATATACACCCCCGCAAGGTGTAGAAGATAAATTTTCCAGAACTCCATCTTTGGGTGGAGCTAATCTCTCATGGACAGGCATGAGGCTACAGATGCAAAGTTACCTGTATTGAGGATAGAAGCTGTGGAGGAAAACAGATGTAATATGTTAAATGAAATGAAGGTGGTCTGAGTGCATATTGTCTGCGCTGAAAAAGAATGCTTCAAAATGCTACAGATGTGACTTCAACCCCAATTCAAATGTTCTATTTTTCTTCACCTTAAATCAGGAAGCAGATGAGGAAGCTGCAACTTTAATCAAATTAAAGCAAAGTAAGGAGCTAGCTACCTTGGCAAGACGTTAAAAACCAACAGAACAAACATGTAGAAAAAAGTGAGTGTATGTCAAGGAGGGAAGCACCGTGGCTAGAATGTAAAGAACAGGCAGTAGAGTTGGAAGCAGCAAGCATAAGACTACCAGCTACAAATAGGATTGCCAACCTCCAGGTGGAGCCTGGAGTTTTACAATCACAAAGGAACTTTGTACTACAGAGATAAGTTGCCCTAGATGGGATACCACAGATCCATGTGAAGCCACCATAGCATAGCTACAGCAAATATCTTTGCATTCACAACAGCAATGAGAGCACAGTAGAACCCACCTTCATGCGGTGTGAAAGCAGCCTAGGCCAGGAATTCTGTTACCCAATCACAAATGAATACAGGAAGCTGCCTTTCACAGCATCAGACCATTGTTTTTCATTTTTTTTAACATGCAAAGCATGTGTCCTGTAACCCAGTCATGGACTCTCCACACATATCAAGTTGCCTTACACCAGCTCAAACCACTGGCCCATCTCAGCACTGTCTACTGTGGCTTGCAAGGGTTCTCCAGAGGCTTAGGTAAAGTCTTCCCCAGGACCTGCTTGTTGAAGATCTTATAAGCAGAGGTGCTGGGGATTGAACCGGGGGTTCTCTGCATGCAAAGCAAGTGTCTACTACTAAGCTATGGTACCTTTCATGACAATGGACAGGTCAGTCAGGGCCATCTACATGAGATCCAAGGTGATGTAGTGGCTGAGCGTTGAACTGGGATCTGGAATGGAAGCCAATGGGTTTTAAAGGGTATAACTCTGAATAGGATTGTGCTGTTCATTTCTCAATCCCATAGTCTGGAAGGATAATGTAAAAGACGGGGAAAGATCAATAAAGAATATTCATTGGCAATTATACAAGTACAAGAAGACAATTGTAGTTAGCAAATAAATGAAATTTTTGTTTTTAAAGAAAGCACATTTCCCCTTCAGGTGTTACAGAGGCAGTAAAAAAAAAAAGGAAAATCACACAGGAGCCCTATATGCAAAATGGCTGCATGATAACAGAGAATTCTGTTCTGTAGATATAAGCAAGCCAGGCAATCTACCTTTTATACCAGCTAGCTTTCTCCAGAAAATATGTTTTAAGAATGCTGATTTTAAGGGATTTCTCATCTTCAGAATTGTTTAAACTCAGTAAAAGGCACCTAACACAGACACACCCAAAAGAATTACTATAAAAGGAACAGTAGCATTGCTAAGTCCAAGTTGGGGAAATCCTGTAGATATGGGGGCAGATATGATTTGGGGAGAGGCAGGACCTCTGCAAGATATAACACCATAGACTCTACCTTCCAAAGCAGCCGTTTTCTCCAGGGGAACTAACCTTTGTTGTCTAGAGATAGGTTTACCATTCCACCAGTTGGAGCAGGGCATTCCCCACTGCCAGCAGACACTTCCTGCAACTGCTCAGCTTGTCAGTGAGGAAGGAATGGAGGGAAACATGGGAATATCAGCAGCATCCCAATGCACTGACGTCACTTCCTGCACACTTGAAAGTAGGGTTGCCAGATCCACTGGAACTCAGCCCAGGGGATAGGAGTGGTGGTGGGGAGGTGCACTGGGAGGGAACTTACCTTGCACATGCGCTTTGCACACACTCACTCCAAAGCTCTTCCTTGTGCCATTCCTGGCACAACAAGGAAGTGCTCTGGAGTGCATTCCTGCACACTTTGGAGCTCCTGATCCCATTCCCTGCACTGTCCCCCCAACCTGCCAGGTGAGTGGTGGCAGGGGATGAAGTCTGGGAATGGGGGATTCCCTGCTCCCACGGGGGGAATGGTAACCCTACTTGGAAGTTGGAAGTGACATCAGTGTGTCACCAGTTGAAGCCAGGGATCCTCTGGTATTTGAGTAAAACTCTATGGTTTGCAAAAATACCGGCACATCCCTGGCATTGTGTTGATGTCACTTCTGAGTGCATGAGAGTGATGTCAGATTATCACCAATGATGTGATGATGTTGCTGGCAATCTCCCCTGCGACCGGGTAGCCCCTTGGCCCCTGATGGTTGCAAGGGGGCACCATGCAACCCTATCTGAAAATCAGTTAGAATTCTGAGAACTCTCCAGGCCCCACCTGGAGGTTGACAACTGTACCTCTGACACAATGGGGGATTGTTATGAGTGAAGAAAAAAACGGGTAGTTATCAAAGCAAATACAAAGAAGCTGACTGTGTAGGATTTAAAAGAAGTTAATGAGACAAAAACTGGTGCTGAACTAAGCAAGGAAGCAGCTGAAAAACAGGAGAGTTGAGCTGAGTCATACTTAGGAATGGGCTTAGGAAAAACACGAGACAATGAGGAAGCTTCTCTTCGGGCTCTACACTTTCCCCAACAACTCAGATTCTTCCAGCTCCTAACATTTCCCACGTGCGTTAATGTTAAAAACACTTCTGCTAAATAAAATGGCAAACGTTTATAAACACTTCAGAAGTGGGTAGGAAACGAAACGTTTCAAATGAAAAAGGAACTCAGAGATGGGTGGGTTGACTCTGTCAACTTGATGGGTGAGGTTTATTATGTTATTGACAAGGCCCAGGTGGAGTCGATGTACAGGTGCAATTACGTTGGAGAAGTTGGTACACAAACATTTATTTTATTTATTTATACATTAAAGTAATGGGTTAACAACGAAGAAAGCAAATAAATAAATCTTTAATTACTTCTGATAAGTGGAATAATATAATCTTCTTCCTCTGCACCTTAACTCTAGCATGCGATCTTTTGCTACCAAATCTAAACCCCAGCTATTTGTCCGGTTTAGGGCTGCCAATTCTGAGTTAGGAAATTCCCGGAGATTTGGGAGTGAAGCCTAGAAGGGCAGGTTTAGGGGAGAAAAGAGACCACAAAGGGGTATAATTCCACAGAGTCTAACCTCCAAAGCAGCCGTTTTCTCCAGGAGTCCAGTAGCACCTTTAAGACTAACCAATTTTACTATAGCATAAGCTTTCGAGAATCAAGTTCTCTTCGTCAGATGCATGATACAGAGACTGGTCAAATATAGAAGAGGAGGGAGGAGAAGAGGAGGAGAGAGAAGAGGCAATTAGTGGGGGGGAAGGGGAGGGAGCAACCAAAACATTCCTTTGCTAGTATATGTAAACATCTCCTTTTGGTGTGTGGATCAGTTGGCTTCAAAGGAGTTTGCCTTGTTAATTTGTAGCAGCCAAACAGCTAGACCATCCAATTCCAATGCAGTATGAGCCTTAGATAACCACAGCTCTCCCTGCCAGATGCATCTGACAAAGAGATCTGTGGGCCACTGATCTCTATATTCTGGAGATCAGTTGTAATTCCAGGTCATCTAAAGGTCCCTGGAGTTTGGCAACCGTAGCTCAGACTTTACCTTCCTTTTATGTCTCATGTCACACAAACTGGAAGTGATGTAATTGTATTGGTGTGATGCTGTTGCATTTACCAAAAACTCTATGGGTTAACCATAGAATCTAACCATAGAGTTCTGGATAGATCCTGGAGCACCATGCTGGTGTGATAACACCACTTCTGGTTTGTGCCAAAGGGACACTGTAGCTTTGGTGTAATGCCAAATGCCACCCCCTTTTCCCCAGTGCCCTGTCAAGCACTGGCAGGGAATTAAGGGTCCAGGGCAGGAAATCTCATGCTATAGCAGGAGACCTGGCTGCCCTGTGCTTGATTGGCTTGGACCTCCTCAAATAAATAAGTTCTGTCCATAGAACTACAGTGTAGGCTTGTGTGACATAACTGCTTCATAACAGCTGCCCTCTCATCACAATTTCACTTACACACAAACACACTTTCTGAAGCCCCACACATGTAAGGAACCAAAGATTTAGCCAGGTCTTGTTTTTCAAATGTGTATTTTCTAACTCTACATACAAAAATAACTATTAAAAAAGGAGATTCAGCATTTCTTCCAGGACAGGTTGTTATTTATAAAAGTTACATGCATTAGCAGAACTGGGGACTCTGAAAACGGTTTTAATGCTATCTTGCATTAAGTGCCAGGATATTCAGTATTGCAAAATGCTATTGGCAATTCCTGATGGTTTATGTAAAAAATACTTATTAGACATTTCCTTAACTTCATTGGGAAGCTTAGTCATTGTCTGAAGAGCCCATTGCCGATAACACCCAACTGAGCTACAGCAACGTTTGGATATCAATGTGATTTAAGAGGTCGTATCTCTGAGCTTTAGGCTGTTTTTACACTGCTTACTGGCCATGGAACATTGTGCCGAGCTCTCAGAATGACAGCGTCTTCCTGGTGTGATTTCACGCAAAATCGCGCCAGGAAGATGCTGTCATTCCGAGAGTTCGGCGCGATGTTCCATGGCCAGTAAGCAGTGTGAAAATGGCCTTACTTTCTTCACATGGGTTGGATCCAGCCAGCTTTTCCATTGGTGAAAATAGAAGGAGGGGTCCCCTCTGGCCATCAAAAAGCCTATGCTGGGGATCATGGAACCTTCATGTGAGACTGAGGCTGTAGTAAGAAAGACAGGAATGGAGTTTGAATAAAGAAGCTGGAAGGATCTAACCCCTAACTTCACTTTTGCACACAGATAGCATCGCCAAGTGATATTTTACTCCATGAAATAAGTAAAGCTCTATTTTAAGGGGGCCTCTCTCTCCTCCTCCCCTTTCCTCAGTACTCCTATGCTTCTTATCAAGATTTTAAAATGGGATGGGGAAAACCCAGCTCCATCCATTAAAATAATTACTGTACATTTTAAAAAGTCAGAAGGGCATATTGACAGGAAGTGGCATCTAGTGATTTCTGTCTTTTTTTTCAAATAGGAGAGTTTGTGTCATCTAATTAATGCCTCCAGTTAGGCACCCCCTCCCTCACCTGCCCACCCTTGTTCAATTTTGCATAAAGGTAGAGGAGATGGAATGGAAAAGTCAGATTGCCCAGGGGCCATTTTAGGTGCATTTCAAGTTACAAGTGGATTCCCTATAATGACGCTGTATGTGTTTGAGGAAGCGGATGGGCTGTGGTTTAAGGCTCCAGTAAAGTTCAGACAATCTGTCTTGAGACACAATAGTCACATCCAGGGGAGTCCAGGGCATCCCAACCCCATTACCAATACTGCCATTCCTAATACTGCAGCTTTGACAGCCTACTGGCCTTTCTATTGCAGCTGCCATGTTTTTGTTAATGCTACTGCATGTGTATGCTGGTCTTCTGCTGGTCTTTCAAGTGCCAGTGGGCAATGATGGGAACTGTCAGGAGGTATGAGAGACCTGGCAAGCCTAGTGGGCACAGAGCTTGTGTGTGTTTCCAGCTGCCATTTTCATGCCTATGCCTGTTGAGTCTTGGTTGTACACATAATGGTGCAGGATCATCCTGGATGTTTTGGTAAAGCTTAAATGTAGGGAGAACATAGAATACAGAATTCACCTAGAAGAGGGAAGAGGAGAGAGAGAAAGAGAGAACTGGCTAGCCTTGAGGGGAATTTGTTATGAAGTATTGGGTGTGTGTGTTATGTATTGTCAAGTCCAGGGGTCATTTCATAGAAAAAGAGCTGGAGGAACTCATTAGCATAACTCATTAGCATATGCCATGCCCCTTGACAGCACCAGAAGTGTGTCATTAGCATAACTGATCTGCATATGCCACACCCCCTGACATCACCTATCATGGATGTTTTGGACCCAATCTTGGCCATTCAGGGCCGAAATTGGGCCCAAAATGGCAAAAAGGGACTCAAAATGGTCAGGATCAGGCCACTTCTGAGTGGGAGAGTGATCCACCACCCGTCAGAGGCCCGATCCAGGCCGTTTCAGCCCCAATCCGAACTGAAACGGGCCCAAAATGGCCGAGAGTCAGGTGGGCGGGGCCACCTGACATATGATCTCTTTGGGCAACTGCCAAAACTGCGTTCCTGTGCGTTCCTCCTCGAAATGAGCCCTGGTCAAGTCACTTCACCAGGACCCTAGGAATTAACAACCTCAAAAATGTCCTATTATTAATAGCAGAGCCGAGATCCTGCACACTGGAGGCTTTGCCTTCCTTTATTGAATCAAGCCATCTTATTTTCTGTCGTTCTCTTCTCCTACTGCCTTCCACCTTCCCTAGTATTATTGTCTTTCCCAGTAAGTCTTCTTGATGTCACTAGATTAGATCAAGGCAACAATTGCACGTTGTTAATTCATACAAAGTCTCCTAAATACAGTTTCTGAAAACAGCTGCCACCTGTGGAGACAATGTTAAGAAGCAGGTCTTACTGCTTCCAAGCAAGAACTCCCTTGCAGCCAGTCTCCCAAAGCCCATTAGACTGTCTTTTTAAAGAAAGGAAGGACTTGGGAGTTCATGGCTTCCTCTGGTTTGGAACCTGAGAACAAAAGCAACTGTGGCAAGAGACAGGCAGTGCTTCAGAGGCTGAGGTTGTTGAGCTAGCTGAGAAGCTGTTGAGTCAATAGAGGCCCTGTCTGTCAAAAACTGGGTGGGGGCTGAGCAATGATCCCATCCCATGCTGACTGCATGAAAAGGCAAATGGTTCCTTCCACTGCCCTTTTACAGCAACATCTGGTCTTGGTTAGTAATGCAGACCTGCAGGTCTTTTATCTTGCCCTTTACAAGGTTCTTCTAGGGACGGATCAGGTGGCAAAAGGAATGTGCAACTACCCTCGTTTGGCTTGGTTTGTCCACAATGCCCATTTACTGCACTTTCCCCTTTTTCTGCTCTATTTTGTCAGGACAGTAGGCTATTTTGGGGTCAACTAATTACAAAACATAACAACAACACAGTCTGTGCACAGAGGTAAGTGTACGTTCTTTTACACAACAATTTTGCTACAAAATCCACAGAAAAACACCCCAAAATCTGAGCTTCTAATCTGAGATTAAATGCTACTATTTTGTATCATTTGTCATCTGCAACAAGCCTTCCGTTTGGAAGAAACTGCAATATCCTTAAAGGCCGGAAGATTGCTCAGAGCACATTTCTGTGCTTTCCATCATGTACACTGACTACTCGCTTAACAGCCGAGTTTAGTTCCAGGACTTTTGGATATCTTCATCTTTTTCTTTTATTAAAAATGAATTAAAAGATCAGGAAGTTTAGTTTAGAAAAGCAAAAGTGTATGGCTAGTTTCAATCTGTGCTTATGGAAATCTCATTAAAAGGTTTTGGACTGGGTTCTATGCTGCGAGGGAGTTAACTTGGGTTAAGTGTTCAAGTCAGAAAGTGTATCAGAAAGGCTGTATGCATCTCTTATGGAACACATCAGCTCTTCATCTTTCTGCTAAAACTTATGAGGCTGAAAAATGTGACTAGAAATAATCTTTTTATCCAAGTGCATTCAGAGTTTCAAACCTTGGCTGTTTTTCAGAATGTTATCAAAATGTTTCTCTGCTCTAGCGAGATATTCCCGTGTATGCAGTAGTTTAAAACATTTATTTATACCCCACTTTTCTCTCCATTGAAAAAGTAAAGTGGTTTAAAACATCACTCTCTCCTCCTTCCCCTTATCCTCACAACCACCTTGTGAGGTAGGTTGTGCTGAGAGGACAGACACAGGATCACCCAGTGGGCTTCCATGGCAGAGTGGAGATTTGAACATGGGTCTCCCAGATCCTATTCTGACACTGACCACTACACCAGTAGGACTAATGAAGCTATGTGCCCTGTATTCTTTCTGATTTTCCAGGGAACCAACTCCTGAGAAACTTGTTAACATAAATCAGGGGAGTTACTAATGAGGCTACTTTCTGGTTGTTATGCATTTAATATGTTTATCGTTAACTTTATTTATAGTCCTCCTTTCTTGCTGATACTCATTGTGGATCACACAATTAGAAACAATGCAATAAGATCAGAGTCAAGTTGTTTTACAGCCAAGAAACTCCGGAAGGAATTTTTGCAGTCTGATGTGGTTGACTGCCAAGGTTTTACACCATACTGAATGCTACATTTTACCATCTAGTTGCTGTAAACAGTTGTGACTCTTTCAGTGACAAATGAAACGTGAAAATATAAACCAAACCTCCAACTGTGTAAATAACAGAACCTCCAACTGTATTGGTGTTCACACAAACAGTGCATAGTTTTGGTCTAATGGGATGGGGAATCCACCTTCCCATTAAAAATGCTGGACGCCTACAGTGCATTGGATGGCGTAAGGTATTCCGTATTCCGTACAAGAATAGCTTTGTAGGACAACTTAAGGAAATATTCTTCAGAAACTGAGGTCTATCAGTGCTGGGCAGAAGAGAATAACCAAGCTACCTCAGAATCATAGAGCTACCTCCAGAGTTCAATTTTGTTACAATCAAGCAGTGGTAGAAAAATTAATGCAGCTTTTTGGTTGCAGATGTTTTCCATGCTACCTGCTGACTTGGTTGGTTAGCAGCCACTTGCTCTGTGAACACATGGTTTCTCTATAATACACAAGAATCTCAATGACATCCAGGAAACCATTTATTTGAAGCCAGGTAGGTCAGAGTCCGCCAAGAAGGAAAACACAAGAAGCCCCTTTCCTGGAGGCCTCTAGTAGCTTTCAGGAGAAGGCATTGTGGCCTGTTGGTGAAAGATGGTTGCTGCCACCTGCTGGTTGCTCGATTTGCAAAAAACACAAAAATCGATGTCATTGTAAAGATATCAGAAAGCGTTGAAAGAGGAGTTTGGTTATCAGGTTACAGCTTTGAAAGAGAAAGGTTCAGAGGCCTTTTTTTAATAAGAAAAGAAGAAGCATTTTAGAGACTAATTTGCTTTATGGTTTTTCCAGCTGGATCTTGAGACAGGAGTCACAAATGTCTGAAACAACACCCTCTACCTCCTCCTTTCCAAGGTGAAATGGATACATCTGTGCAAAGCCGGCTTCCAAATTTTCTTTAAAAATAGTTCTGCTGTTTTATGCTCTGGTTGGGTTTGTTCATGGCTAGATATTGTATGCTTTGTTCAATTTAATGATGGTTTTGTTTTATAATTTCATCGTGTTTCACTTCATGAGCCACACTGAGCAAATCTCTAGAGAGGTACAAATATATTTTCTAAAAAATTTGAAAGTAAAACATTGTCTGGGTGGTGAGCTGTCAATTCCCATTCCCATTTTTTTTATACGAAGAAATGCAGTCAGGAACAGATACAAATCTCCTGTTCAAGAATGTCCAAATTCAGTCTCTCTTATCCTGATTCACACAATCCACTCCTCCACCCATTGTATTTCCTTCATTTTCTCAGTGCAATCCTAAGCATACTTAAAAAAGTGTAAGTCCACTAAAGTCAATGAGCTTAGAAGGCGTAGCTCTACTTAGGGTTCCACAGTCAGTATTGTACTTTTTAAACCTGAGCCTCAGAAGCTGCAGTAGTTATGAAGAATTAACAAGATTGTGAAGCTTCTAAAAGTGAATTTATTAAGTGGAATAGTAGCTCATCACAACCAAACCCTCAACCTAATCTGTAAAAGTGCTTTCCAGGCCACTGCCCCCCAAACCCCTCAAGTGCCACCCACATTCCCTAGGCAGCACATTCAGGCATAACACTCCTGCCCCGCCCCCACCCAGGCTGTGTTGCCTTCTGATCCCAGTGCACGGGGGGGGGGGACCTCGAAGATGAGGGTGTGGTGCTACAAAAGGCGCTGTGAACAAGCTGATGTTCACTCATGCCTCTAAGTGCATCTCAAGACAAAGCCGAGGGCCTCTTCTTCCTTCCCATGTGACTCTCTCATATCAGCATGACAAGATTAGACATGGCACTGGCTCCTTCATGGGCCCCCAAACCAAACTCTATTTGCCCTAAGCCGAAACATGGGGGTGACCATAGTCCATAGTGGAGAGGCTGGGAAGAAGAGTCCGATTCTGATCTGTGGGCCATAGTTGTGCAAAAATCTTATTGGTGTTATATTAGATGGGTCCATAACTGTGTCAAAATGATCCCAAACCATCATTAAGGAAGTGGCAGGAAATCAGTAGGGTTCAATGACTAATTCCTTTTCCAGAGCTGGTTGGAATCTACCAAGTGGACAACATTACGGCAGTGTGACCATACGGCTCGTGTTCCTTAAGGCTGTAAAACGATGCTTGAGCCTCAGCCCAGAGAATCTTTCGTTCAACGTCAAGCTCGTCTAAAGGGGGAGGGGGAGAAAGGTTAACTTGCATTCCTTTTCAGTCATCAGCTTAAACACACACATCTTTGGAGAGATAAAATTACACTAAATCATTCTGGACTTTACTTACTTACTTGTAGTCCGCTGTCCCCACAAGTGGGCTCAGAGCGGATTAACAGCATATAAATTCATACAATAAAAACACTGGTAGCAATCATGTAAATACAGCACTAAAAACATACTAAGGCAGCTCACATTGCACCCTACATCTCAGCATCCTCAAGATCTGCAGGGCAGGGTGGCTAAGATTTAGTCAATACAGAGTTGGGCACATATCCCCCCTCCCACTGGGAGGAGCCGGTTGGATGATTTTCTGCCTGAACCTCCATAAGACTGGCAGGTGTCACTTCTTAGGCAGGAGTGATTTTGCAAAGCTTAAAAAAGGAAGCACAAATCCTGTTTTGAAACCTCAGAACTGATTCACACATGCAATCAAATCATTCCATGATCAGCAGCTGAATGTGAGAACTACTGCAATTTTGGCACAGCTTGAGGAATTCCCCCTACCTGGTTAGCCATGGCCCGGAAGTTGAACCTCAAAGGCACCCCTTTGGGCTTGGGTTGGGTCATCTTTGTTGAGGTGCTTCTCCCTCTCAAGAATGGGCGTTTGGCTCCTAGCCTGTCAAACATACACACAAAGTAAATATGTCTTTTTCTGCTTAATGATGAAATGAAAGTGGAGTAAGGCAGTCCCCTGGATCCCCTTTCATAAGAGACAGACTAGCAGCATCTCCTACTAATTTCTTTCACTGTCTACAATGAGGGGGAATTACAGAAGTACAAAATCACCAGCACAGTAAAACAATAAAAGGTGGGGAGCAATGTACTCATGCATTGGGGAAAATAGCTATTCATCCAGATCTATGTTGAGTGAATGAAACAGATGTGGAAAATTGGGCCAACTGCAACTTGAATAGCCTTTGGTACCCCCTCTTCCTCTCTCATTCACCAGCTATAATTCAACTCTATCAGGCACAGACAGAAACATAAAAGCAGACAGGTACTTTCAACAGTCGTAGCCTGAGCATTTGTCAGGAGGCCTTTTAAATGATGCTGACCTCAGTGGGGAGTTTCTCCTGCTGCTCGGAGGGGACAGAATGGTTTGTAAAGGCTTTAAAACGAAAACAGGCCTATGTGCTGGTTGATACAACAACCCCAAAAGCCAATGAGATAAAGAGAAGAAGAACAAAGACCATCCAGGTTGTGCGTGTGTTCACTTACATTTTCATTTGATTAGCATGGGGGTTAGATACAGAAACGGTCAGGACAGCTCCGGAGCTTGGCTGAAGTTGCCACCTGCCAGGAGAGGGAAATATTCTGGTTTTATTATTAACTATTTTACTTCCCTTTTTTAAAAAGGGGGAGTCCTTCCCTTGCTTACCTTCGTGTCCATGGCTGTTTCCTGTCTTGATTTGACTCTTTTTGCTGTAAAAGGAAAGGCAGGGTAAAAGTGAAGTAAATAAATAATACATACAGCTGAAGACGAGGAGCGGATGAAAGATAGGATGGCTGGTGGAGGGGGTGGAGAGAAGGAAACAGGGAAAGGTCAGCATACAGGAGGTGCCAGGAGGAGGAAAAGAGGAGATAGTGTGGGAAGGGGGAAGGGGAGAGGTGCCCATTGTACACCTGGGCTCAGTCAGATGGGAGACACCTGGGGGCCATCGTTTTCCTGGGTAGAGGCTGCCAGGGAGGCGGGAGCAGGGAAGGCTGAAGACAGGTGGCAGGTAAAGGTAGGTTAGCTCATGGGTGAGAAGAAAGCAGGAAAAGGGGAGAGGCTATTGGTGCTTTCAGGGAAGGGAGAGGAAATAGTGGAGCAGGAGGAGCTTCTGCAGCACAGTAGGTAAGCAGCTGGGCTACGAATCAGCACTCTGCTAGTTCGACTCTCACTACGGACATGAACTCTGCAGGTGGCCTTGGCAAGCCACTCTTCTTAGCCCCAGCTGTACTGTGGGAATAATAATAACACTGACTTTGTTCACTGCTCTGCCCAGCACTAATCTTTCCAGAAGGACAATATATAAACACAGTTTTGTTGTTGTTGTTGTTATAAATGAAGTATCCTCCATAAGTTCTGGAGGGTCCCCCTCTTAAGTCAGTATATTTGAATTAAAGGGAGCTTCCACTATGAACCCCATAGTGTTCAAACACACCAGTCGAGGGAAGGGCTCAGTGGAGAGGCAGATGCTTCGTATGTAGATCATCCCAGGTTCAGTCCCTGGTGGTTTAAGTGAGTGAACCCCCCTCCCCAAAATCGGCCTCCTGCCAGGAGAGGAACATCTCCACCCCAGTCTGCACAACATCTAACAGTTGGAATTGTTTTTATTTATTATGCTACCTTGTTTATATTTTGGATATGATCTGCTCTACAGGGAGAGCAGAATATAAGTGCAATAAATAAATGAATGAATAAATCATCTCAGTTCGGAGGTGTCAGAAAACACTTTTTTTTCCACCTGAGCCCTGAAGAGCTGTTGCTAGTCAAATCAGACAATACCAAGCTAGATGAATTAATGGTTTGACTCAGTATAATACTGGTTGTTATATAAGTTATATTTAACTTCTCCTCTTTAATGTGGGTAAAGCAATGGCCTATTTTGTAAAGTTCATTATCAGGATTGCAGAGATGATGAGCAGGAACCGGACTCATTTTTTAAATGGCTGAATTAAACTTTCCTGCCTTTCCCCTCCAACTGCAGCCCACTGAATTTCCACCAAATGCTGCTCCTGCGGGACACGGGACCCTGAGCCACGACATCGGTGGGTTTACAGTGGGAAGGGGTAATAGGTGGAAACTGCCAATTTAGTCTGAATCCAAACCAAGATATGTGAAGCATTTTGTAAGCTGAAAATACTCTATAAATGCTAAACAGTATTATTATTATTTTTACAGCTACTGATCTAATAATGGCTATCATACCCAGCTGAAACCCACAGTGCAGTAAACTCTGCATTTCACAAAATGTAAAATAACTCACCCCTCTGCTGAAGTTGAACCTGGATTGTCTCTGCATAAAAGCTGGTCTTCGATTTAATTTGAAAGGCCTGTTATTGGAGGGCAGGGGCAATTAATACAGCTAAATTCTATGCAAGCTAAGCATTTATAATGCCTTCCTAAGCAGAGTTGCACCTAAGCAGAGTTACGTCCTTCTATGCCCACTGATGCCAATGGGCTTAGAAGGGTGTAACTCTCTAGAGGATAGCACTGCATTTCCTGAAACTGAAATGTGGAAATTAGAAATATTCAGAACCTGTCTTGCTCCCTACCCCCACCTCCACCCAATAAAATGGCTGATTGGAGATGCCAGATTTGGAACCAATGCCCTGAATTTTGTCATGCAAATTGATGGCTAGATATTCTTCCGGAAAAATCTGAAATTCGCTTCCCGAACTGGGCATGGCATATTTGCAAAACAACATTTGAAATCCAAAGAGGATGGACGCACCAAGCTTTTACCTTTGAGTGGGTGGGAAAGCATTTGTGCGCCTGAACCGCTTGACCCCTGTGGGCTGCCCCTGCTGTGGATCAGCTTCCACTCCATCACCATTCCCTGCTGATGTGGTTTCATCCTGTTTGACCTAGAAATTAACTACAGATTATTCACTCACTCACCATTAACATATCAGGTTTGACTTCCTCCATAGAAAGCAATCTGGAAGAATGGAAGGGCCTTGGTCCTACCTGTTGTTGAGCTGATGCTGGCCGATTTAAGGGGCTTGCGCCACTTGGCCTGGGGGCTGTTCTTTTCTGGGGACCAGTCATGCCATTCCAAAACCGTTTTCTGTAATACTGCTGTTTTCTAAACCCTCTTCTAAACCTGTAGGCTCCTAAAGAAATACATGGTTGAGACTGTGGTTTCTTGTGTGGAAAATAGAGACTCTAATGTCTGTTTTACGTCTTTTTATTCTTCACATCTTTACCCACAACTTCCTCCAAAGAGTTCAGTGAAATATACACAGCCCCCCCACGCCTCCTTTATCCTCACAAGAATCCTGTAAGGCAGGTTAATCTGTGAACAATTACCCAGGGCAAGATCACCCAGGGAACTTTGTGGCTGAACAGTTTTCCGGGCCAGCATCAAGGGCTGGCTTGGCTAGATATCTGCTGAAGCCCATGGCCCAGAAAAGGACCCACCCAAGGCCAGAGACTCTGAGCCCATCCACTCCCACCAGCTATGACAGTGAGCACCTGTGTTAGCCACCAGTAGCCCATGTGATCTATTTGCTGCTGGGAACAGTGTTTGGGGGAGAGAGGGGTGCGCGGCTCTTTCACACTCTTGCAAAGACCACCAGATCTGTTTCAGCCTTACAGCACTGACGGCCCTCAAAGGATCATGAAAACGTAGCACTGCTCCAGGATTGTGTGCAAGTATACGCATACATGAGGAGAGGGTAGCACCCTTAGGCGGCCACTGGAGTGCATCAGTGTCGCCACCAACCTGGAGCCAGCCCTGGGAATTTTGAGCCCAAGCCTCCCTAGGGCAAATCCAGCTTCCCTCCCACACTGTCTGTGGCACACTAGCTCTTGGCGTGTTTTCATACCATACTTAGGGACAGCGGGGGAGTGTAGGGACTGGTTTTAGATGGAGGTTCCTCTTCCCGAAGGCAAACCACGGCATGAGAAATTCCCCTGTGGCAGAGAATCTTTCTTCCTATTTTTAACTACTATATGGCTTTGATAAATTGCTCTCTTGATTCACAGCCAGGCTGTTCATCTAAGAGAGAAGAGGTTTCTTTGTCATAATCTGTTTCTTAGTTCTGTGTTTAGTTTATGGATTATTTTTCCTCAGGTATTACCTCATGATTACACCTCACTGAACATTTCTTTAGTCTCAATCATTTTTTTCTCCTCCATTCATATTTATTTCTTTCTCATTATTAATTAGATTTTCATTTAACATTCAGCCTTTGTGTAAAACATCTGTGTTAAAAATACTGTAGGAAACACACATTAACCATTTCCTCATTGTTAGTGTGGGGTTCAACATGTCAACAAGCACTATTTCAACAGGAAGACAAAAGCAGCCCTGGTCCCTTTTGAAAGTGATTGGGGAGGGGGGGAATTTTATTCCCAAACGTCTAGAGCGATGTGTTAAACCTAATCCACAAACTTAAAAAAAAAATCCGCCACGAAGGCCCTGAGAAGGCATCCAGGTCAGGGCAGCAAGCTCTGGATAACTTAAATGCATCACCAGAATGAAAAAGTTGAGAGAAGGAATAAACTAAATCTGCTTAAAACTCCCCAAAAGATTGACTAAGCTGATATTCATTTATAGCTCCAAACCTAAAAATGCTTACTTAGGGAATAAGAACTACTGAACACAGTGCAACTTACTTCTGAGTAAACAATCTTAAGCTTGCTCTGTAAAATTACTTTGACTGAAGGCCCAACTATATGTGACATTGGGTGTGTGTGTGTGTGTCCGTAACTGTGAATGCCTTAATCCAGCATTGGAACTTTGGGACAGGAGAAGGGGAGTAGACACTTTACTGACTTCAGTTGCTCCCTCTCTCAAACTGCTATTTGTCCCATGAAAGGAGGGGCCACACAAATGCTTCTAACTCCATGGTGGGAAAAGGTTGACCAGAGTTGGGAAAACAGCACAGAAGGAGAAAGATAACCTGTTCTCTAGCCTGTATCCTGATTGCCTCCTTGCATGGCTGCTGTTTACAGTTAAAAACACAGCAGGAAATTGGCTCACAGATCTCCAAACATCACATTTAATGGAGCAAGAAAACATTAGTGAGAACTGCTTGGATTCAGGCCCAGATAAAACTGGACTTAATATGGTTATAGAGAAAAAAAATGTTGCTAAACTAACAAAAACAAGAATTTGGGGTGGGGGGGCAGGGAGAGCTGTCTGTTAGTATGATCATAAGATATTTTGGGATTATTACTTCTGGACTCAGTTTAGCCTTGGATTTCATTAGCTGATTAAGGGGATGAATCAGTGGTGGAAAAAAGGGGTAAGACAGACTGACTCTTGCCCCTCCGCCCTGGAATAATGATCTTTTAAACAAGTGCTGGGTGGCTTGTGCTTAATGGGTGGAGGCCATGGTACTAAAGAGAAACACACTGGTCCTTGTGGATGCCCCAGGAAAGACAGCAAAGGGGTGTTTGTGCCAAGGTGAAAAGAGGGCTGAATTTTCAGGATAGTGACTCCAGGAAAACAACTTCTGAAACTTGATTGTGCATAAAACTGCTTCTGCTGACTTCAGCTCTGCTTTTCCCACTTCTGTTTGCTGCTGTGTACGTACCTTGCACGCTTTGTGGTGCCCAGCTCCGGAATCGAGGTCTTCCATTGCTATAGGATGGATTTCTGTTCTTGAGCTGCTGCCTCCATCTGTTCCCTGCTGCCTTTGTATTGGTCTGCCCTTTCTTGTTACGCTTTATAATATCATCTGGATTAGGAAACAGCCCCCCCCCAAATAAGCAAATCAAAGAAGCCTGTTTTTTGCTTAACTGATTACTTAAAGAAGGACCATTTATTCATTAAACATTTCTATACTATCCCCCCCCCCCCCAGTGTGTGTGTATGTGTGTATGGGGGCGGAATGTACTTTGCCAAGAATAACTGAGGGCAGGTAACAAATCTGAGCATGTCGACAATGCGATTCAGACCTTCACAATTTCAGGGTTATAAGAGCTCCATCAAAATTCCTGGGAAATATGGCTTCCCTCTACCAGGAAAAGCCCCAACCTGGAGGAGCAAGTTCAAATTGTTCAAGAAACAAACTAAAAGGCATACATGAAAGAGACAAACTAAAAGGCATACATGAAAAATGAAATCCTGCCCTCAAGTCATAGTTTACATAGGGTGACCCCTGGGGGTGTTTTCATGGCAAGAGACTAACAGAGGTGGTCTGCCATTGCCTGTCTCTACAGTCCTGGTCTTCGTTGGAGATCTCCTTTTCAATTACTAACCAAGGCCAACCCTGCTTAGCTTCTCTATCAGGCTCTCCTGGGTTATCTAGGTCAGGGATAAAAGGTGTGCATATAGGGCCAAGCTACAAGTGACGAACAACACTTGAATGGCAAGTGTATTTCTCCCTGTTCACTTGCCCTTCACTCAATCCACTTGCTGTTCAAGTGTCATTCGTCACTTGTAGCTTGGCCCATAGAAGCAAAAAAAAAAAAAGAAGAAGTTAACAGCGTGCCCAGGAAAAAACCCTTAGGAAGAAGCCAGGGAAGGACACCTGATGCAGCCACCATGCAGAAGCTGGGTCTGGCCAGTGCCTCGTGGCAGACTGCTCGAACACCCCATGCACGCAGTCTAACACCCCATGGTGAAGAAGAGCAGTATGCAATTAATGCATACATTTTATTTCGCAGACCAAAAGCCCGAGAGCGGAAGCTTAACCAGGAACGTCCGATGTGAACCGGCCCGAGGCCTAGCGGGAGCGGGTAGGAAGGAGCCCGAAGAGAGACCGAGAAGCTCCTCCCAGCCCCACAGGGGTGTGGTTTACCCCTCCCATTATCAGGCGTGTACCGCGACGGCCTGCCGTTAGCGGCTTTGCCCGCCGAGTCAGCTGCCCTAAATAGCCCGACTCGGCACCAGACGGTTCTATTTTGGGAGCCCCGCTGCGGGAGGGGTGGCGGCAATGCAGCCTGCCTCACACTTGGGGGGTGAGCGGCTGCGGTGCCCAAGTTTGCATGAAAAACTTTGGAAGGTGCGTGAAACGGTCCCAGGCCCGGGCCGGCGGCGCTGTCCGGCCTTTGCTTCACCCTTTCTCCCCGGGACCAGGAAAGGACACTCCAGTGTGGAAGATTTGGGGGAGGGGGGTTCGTTGGGCAGACCCGCTGCGAACGGCGCCAACCCCTCCTGCTTGCTGGAAGGCGCACGAAGGGGATCAGTCCCGCTACCCGCCCCGATCCAATGGGGGGGGGGGAGTTGGGGTGGCGACGTCCCCGGCACATCCCTCGTCGCCCCCCCCCCCCCGTCTCAACTCCAAAACTCTCGCACCCCGCCGCACCTACCCAGGGACAGGTCAATCTCTTCGGAGCCGGTCGGCCCCGATCCTGCCCCCGCAGCCGGCTCTTGCTCTCCGCCCGCCGCCTCCATGGGCTCTCCGCACAAGCTGGGTCCGATGTGGGCGCACTTAGCGGCCAGGCCGACCGAAGGACAAGACCTGGCGGAGCGCCCTACAAGCGCCCGCCTCCAGCCAGCTGTCTCGGCGGCACCCCCTCCCCCTGGCACCGGCACAAGCGCCTCTCCCGGATTCCTTCCCGGCCGGCTGCTCTTCGGCTTGGCACGTGTCTGACTTGTGGACACGTGCCCCGGGGACATAACTCCGACTTTCCCTGAAGTCAAGCCCAAAGGCAGTCGTAGTCCTGCACTGGCTGCTACACCATACAGGCTGTTCTCATTTCATTTATGCCCCCCCTCATTATAATTCACATATTCGTCAATTCAAAAATAAGTTATAAATTTGAGAGCATCCAGTTTCCTGTGATACCACCCTGTCAATCTATTTATCAGTTTGGAAAGCTTCCCTCTCCTCCCATTCTAATCTGTTAACTTTCCCTCATGTTGCTGGTAGCTTTAAGAGCAACCATATTGTCTCCTTCCATCACTGGCACTGAACAGAGAAATTTGAAGTTTTACGTATTCCAGCACAAGCTTTTGTGAGTCAGAGTGCACTTTATCAGATGCATGAAGTTCACACCTATAGGTAGATACATATATCCAGAGAGCCAATTTGGTGTAGTAGTTAAGAGCGTGGGACTCTTAATATGGAGAACTGGATCTGATTCCCCACTCCTCCCCTTGAAGCCAGCTGGGTGACCTTGGGTCAGTCATAGCTTCTAGGAGCTCTCTCAGCCCCACCCACCTCACAAGGTGTTGTGAGGATAACAACAACATACTTTGTAAACCGCTTGGAGTGGGTGTTAAGTTGTCCTGAAGGGAAGTATATAAATCAAATGTTGTTGTTGTTATATATTTAAAGCAGCAATAAACCAGAAAAGCCTCTTTGTAAAATTTTTCCTTGTTATCTTTCTATTGAACTATGAAGGGAAAGGTGGTGGTAGTGGTGGTATGTCAGTGGATCATAGCCAAATAAATTTCCCCATAGCTTTCTAAAGACTGTAGCTAAAGGGGCCATGAATAAAAGGGAACGGGACTGCTGCTTTTTGAGCACTTGGCCCCAGTCCAGTGGGGCAACTGCTGCGTTTGAATCATCTGAAGTTCCAGGATAAATAGTCTATCTTGCTAGCTGCACTTGGGTCTCTGTAAAATGCCCTGTAGCTCAGACATGGTTGCCAATCTCCGCACACACACACACACCCAACTCCATTAATTTTGGAGCAACTCGAGAATCAGTTGTAGCTCACCTGCTTAACTTCTGTGTCTCTGGATGCAAGTAAAGTCAGAGGACAATGCTACAATAATATAGTGATTAGTCCTAAACCAGCCCAAAACAATCACAAGGACAAATTTTGTACACATGGTGCTATTTTCATAGTGTTTAGTAGGATGAGCTGACAGATAAGGAAGGGAAAGCTAGGCTGATGTCCTGTAGAAGAGGAACTAGGAACCAAATTAATCTTGGGGCAGTCTCCCCCAACAATATACCAAGCTTCCTAACATAACATGGAAGCCGGAGGGGTTTTTGTTTACTTAATTTACAGGACCAGGTTGCAATCCACAAATTAGTATGTGTGCTTCAAAGAAGCCCCACTAAATCTAGTTAAGTGGCTTGTGGCCTTCTTCACTGAATCCCAAGAAAGGCCCACATTTATACTGTGGGGAAAAGGACAGACAGCTGGCTGACTCATTCAGAAACAGCCTTACCCCGGAGAAAAGCAGCTGTTCTCCAAAGATGTCATTTCTCACTTCCTTTCACATAATGATGGTGACTTCAAAGGCATTTCCCATTGTGCCATGTAAGGACATTAGGTAGTCTACAGAAACAGATTAAATTTTACTTCCATTTCACTTCCATTTACTAGTGAAGCCATTCACAGATTCTGCTCCATTGATTTTGTTTGTTGAAGTCACTTTTCCTCATTTGTATCTTCTGTGACAGTTCTCCACTCCTGCGTAGTGGATGAATACCACAAAGATTACTGGAATACCTTAAAGTCTCTTATTTATTGTAGAATAAATTTCTGTAGGCTTCAACCCACTTCATCAGATGAATGAAGTGTATCCTCAGGTGGCAGATATATATAGAGAAAACAGGAAGGGTCCAAAAGCCATGACATGCAAGAGCCACTGATTGTCACACTTAAATATTGGGGGTTTAATCTTATTTGCATTAATAAGGGTGCAAAGTGACAACCATGTGCATTTGAGTTTAGTGGGGATGAGTAAGAATGGTTATCAATTGTTATGTGTGGAGGAGGGGGCCTTGGATATGTATAGCAAAGCTGTGGCTGCTTTCAGTCATCACTTTTTAGTGGCATTAAACCAGGATTAACAAGAACCCAGCTTGTTCACATCATACTCTTTCCCTCTTGCACAGGAAATTAGAAACAAACTCATAGAATCATAGAGTTGGAAGCGACCTCTGGGGTCATCTAGTCCAACTCCCTGCACAATGCAGGAAATTTACAACTACCTCCCACCCACACACCCACAGTGACCTCTGCTCCATGCCCAGAGATAGCAAAATACTTTTAAGATCCTCAGTCAAACTGGCCTGGTGAAAATTGCTTCCTGACCCAAAGCAGCGACTGGTATTACTCTGGGAGTGTAAGAACAACTAAGCACTGATGTAACCCTTCTTGCCCTCCTTCTCATGATCTGCTTAGGTTCACAGAAGCAGCATTGCTGTCAGATGAACATCTAGCCTCTGCTTAAAAATCTCCAAAGGAGAACCCACCACCTCTTAAGGAAGCCTGTTCCACCGAGGGACTGCTCTGTCAGGAAGTTCTTCCTAATGTTTAGCCAAAAACTCTTTTAATTTCAGCCGGTTGGTTCTAGTCCAACCTTCTGAGGCAGGAAAACCCGCGCCATCCTCTGTCTATGATCCTAGAAATATCGGCCAACAGGAGTTAGTTCGTTGCCTGATAGCAACTGTGCCACTAATATTTTAAACAGTCTAAAAAGACACTATTAGCAGTAGCATCATTGCTACTACTATTTAAAATATTAAACAATAGCAATAATCTAAAGAAACAATTGAAACACTATTGTATTGTATTTGTATAAATATTCCAATTAAATGAAACAATAGTGCTAATATTTATTTAAATTGCAACAACGATGATACTAATCCACGTGTACGACCCAGGCACTGTACCGAAAATTAAGACACACAAAACAGCCGCGGAGCCCCGCCCCCGAGTCTGGAAATTGGGCTTTCCCTTTTGTCGGCTCCGAAAAGCAGCAACCGCGCCTCTCCCTTCGGCCCCGCCCCCTTCCCGGGGCGTGCGCAGGCGCTCAGAGGCTCGCTCCACTCCCTCCTGGCCTTCCCCCCTCCCGCCCTGCTCTGTGCGACTGCGCGGTGGGCACTCCTGTGGCCCGCTGTTATTATTATTGTGGCGGGCGAGCGGGAGGGTCCTTGCCGTGGCGTCCATGGCGGCCGGGCAAGGCGGAGGCACTACGGCCGGTGGGGGTGGCGATGGTCCCGGTGGGTCGACTCCTGGCCCGGTCCCCGGCCCAGGCCTGGTTCCCCCCGGTGCCGCCTCCTCCTTTTCCAGCTTCTCGGAGCCGGGTTCGGGCTTCTTCGGCCTGGGCCTGCCGGCTCACTTGACGCTTTCGTACCCGGGCACGGGTCCGGCCTGGGGCGCGGCAGGCGGTTACTCCGGCTGCGGGGCAGCCGCTTCGCCGCCCCTCTCTTCTTCGGCGGCGACCTCGTCGTCGGGCGGAGCCGCCTCGTCGTCCCCTCACACTGGCCGCAGCCTTGACAAGGCCCTCGAGGAGGCCGGCAGCTCGGGCATCCTTTGCCTCAGCGGTCGGAAGCTGCGCGACTTCCCCGCCGCTAACAACGGCGGCGGCTACGACCTCAGCGACACCACGCAAGCCGGTGAGGGGCGGAAGGACTGGACACGGGCGCTTCGTGGCCGGGCCGGGCTGGGGGTGGTGGGGGTGGAGTGCAGCGTCTCTGGGGGAGGCGATGTGATGGCGAGTGTCGAAAGGGGGATGCCATGGAGGGCAGCAAAAGGGGGTGGGGTTCCGCCTCGCCTCTTCAGTACCCCCGAAGCGCCTTTAGCACCATAACAGGCCCCTCGCCCACCACCTAGGATGCTCTGCCTAAGAGAGGTTCAGGTAGGTAGCCCAGCAGGATTTGAGTCCGGAGACCAACAAGATTTTCAGCGTTGGAGCGTCTGAGAGTCAGAGCTCCCTTCTCCAGATACAGGGAATAAAGGATACAATTTGAAATACAACCAGGCCTTTCTGCGCCTTGCTTTCAGAGCTTTAGCCAAGTCCCAGAAACGGTGCCAGGATTTAGCCTGGATTCGAGTCCAGTGGCACCTTAGAGACCGACAAGATTTTCAGGGTATGAGCTCTTGAGAATCAGAGCTCCTGAAAATATCCTGGGAATCTTGCCAGGCTCTAAGGTGCCAGTGAGCTCAAATCCTGCTGTTTAAGAGCCATAGGGAATTGGGTGGTGTGTGTTGCACTGGAAGGCTGAAGAAGGTCTGGTGGGATAGTGTCATTGCAAAGTGTGTGTGTGTGTGTGTGTGTGTGGATTTGGGGTGCAGGAAGGAAGGGGTGAGGCAGTGTTGCATGGGCTTTGTGAAGTCTCATGTCTCAAGAGGGATGTTGTTGGAGTGAGAGGCTGTAATTCTGAGCCACAGGGAGGGGTTTTATTCGGCATGTGGGGGAGACAGAATAGGAAAAGAGAAGGGCGTTTGGGTTAAAGGAAGGAATGGGTGGTCTTGTTATATTGCAGTGTCACAGAGAATTGGGGGATTCATTGTATTGGCGAGGAGTACTTGTCAGGCAGGGGGATGGGCTGAGTGTTTGTCAGGTGAGGGGGGATGGGTTGAGTTTCTTTTGTGGTAGATGGCGCAATGTGTCTGGCAGGTGATGGGGGATGCGGTTTGTGGGGGGTGGAGATCTGTAATGTGGGAATTAAGGTAAATGGGGATGGATTGGGAACTGGAGGCTATGTGCATGTGAATTTGCCATTTGAGTACTCTGGAGCCAGAGCTTTAATTATACAAAGAATATGAGATACAACCCTTGAAGTCAATAGATAACGGGCCCATTCTGGTCCTGCAGTTGGGAATTGCAGCAAAAAAAATTGCCCAGCCAGATTACTGTTACATGCTAGAACTTCCTAAACACTGTAGAGCTTTTTCTCTAGTTTGCTCCAATGTGCTGTCATCTTCCCTTCTTGAAGGGAGATATGCATGTATCCCATACTCCCAATGTCTCTGCCCTATAATGATACAGACTGTCATGATAGAAACACTCAAACGTGTCCATTTACACGGTTCATTCTGTAAGGTCATTTGGAAAATTTACATAACTCCAGTTATATCCAAATATCCAGGCAGACCCAATGACTTTTATACTTCCTTTCTTTTTGTTGACCATTTTAATGAAATTACCCTTAAGGTAGCAAGATTCTGTGCACAGGCTGTTCAACAAGGAAGCAGCTTGTCTGGTATTATAATAATCACTATCAATTGTATGATTCCTTGATAGAATGCTGTACTTTATGTATTATTTTTATGTATTATGTACTGCTGATTTTTGGTAATATTTATCTGATTGTGGATTATAATAAACTGATGATGAGTTGGCATTTTGTGTGATGACTGCATGAAGCTTTGGGAGATAAGGTTAGGTTAATATCTTTGGAGGAGTGAGTGTAATAAGGAATAGGTTAATGGATTGGGACTGCAAGAGGAAAGGAAATTGGAGGTCTCGTTCTAGGGGAATGATGGTGAATTGCCACTGTACCCAGTGAAGAGAGCAAATGAATATTATGGGCAGCTGCTGTTCATGAGATTTTTCAAATACATTATACAAGATTAGTTTGGTTATAAAGCAGATTTTGTTCTTTGTAACTGTAGATCCATTCAGGTATAACAAATTTTCCAGTATGCTTTTGAGAGGGTGTCACATACTGAGAGGACAAGGATAAAAAACATACATGCATGGCTTGCATTTACAAACAACATGCTTTTTGTTTTTATTTAGGTAATTTAGTAACACAGATTAGTGTTTCATCACCGCCTTTAATAATGTGAAATTAATAAAATGTATGCATTTTCTTTTACTTCAGGAATATTTTTATACACGTGTGTGTCTATTTTGCCAGGGTTATCCTCAATTATTTCTAGTTGAATTTCTTTGAGTACTATATGAAAAGATAATCAAAGTTGAAGTTATCATGTTAAATGCAGCCTGGTGTTTTCTCTTTTTCTAAAGTGTCAGTTCCATTAACTTAGAAGCTGAGATGGTGGCTTCGTCTGTGATGCTGATAATTGTGTTATCATTCTGAATGCCAGAGTGCAGTATTTTTGTCAGCCTGTGACAGTTATGTACTTCCTTGGTCTCTTTAGTCTTTGTTATTGTGGATCACATTTAGGGTTGTATACTATACTCTGTTTTTAAGCAAAAAAGGTTCAGAGGTCATATGAGACAAAGGAGAATGTTTTGCAATAGTTGCTGATGGTCTTATTTATGCACCTTCAAGTTTTGACAAGGTGAAGTTATCTTAGAAATGACGTACAACTTCAACATGGCATAAAGTAATTACTGAATTGTACACGTATGCCTATTCTATATGAGACTGAATTGAACAGGCCTAGATGAAAGAGAAGCTACTGAGTAGTCAGTGTCTTGGCCTTTATTTCATCTTTGGAGCAATTTATTTAAATAAAAGTCAACAGCCCCTGTAATATGTATAGGTCACAGTGCCTGTTAAGACAGCTTGGGTAAGCAAGGTAGAGATAACGGTCAAGTATATCTGAAGCTGGGTGAAAGCATGATTTTCATCTCCTAACTTGACTGTTCATGTTTTGTAGATCTGAAGGATAACCAGACATGCATCCTGTTTGCATAGGCTTGCGTTAATTTAGAGCTCCAATAGTCTTGCAGTAACAAATCAGCTATTAAATATCTGGCATGAAATGAAGCTTAAAAAGAAATGGGACTGATAAACATTGTATAAAACGGTGTAAAGGCTTTTTATCCTCCTAGTTGAAAAAATTAATTATATGGGGGGAAATCTTGGAAATCTTACAGTTTTAAACTAGATCTGGTATAGATTGCTTTGCCTTTGAGGGAATGCTAGTTTTGAATTTGAAAAGCTTTCGGGTTAAGAAAGGTTGAAATGTTTGAGTTGCTAGTGATAAATTTGCTTTGCAGTGATGTAGGGTTTTTTTAAGATTAGGAGGTATAATGTGTGTGTATAAGGGTGACACCTCTCAACCATTGAAGGTTGATTCAGATGTTATGCACTAGACAGGATGGTTCTGGGGGCCCCCATATTGTGTCATTTGTCAGTCAGATGTGAGTTGTGGGGTTTCCTTCGTTTCCTTGTTTGTGTTGGTTGGTTTGGATCAGGACCATACTGCACATGGAGAAGTGCCTTCTACTGCTCCCCCCCCCCCCCCCCGGCCACACCTGGTTATTTTCTTTTAATTTTTTTTTTTAAAAAATTAAGGGTTATCAAGTACATAGTCCAATTCAAGTCTTACTTTTACATTCACGTAACAATAACTTATTTACTAGTTTTACTATTAACATTTGAAGTTTCTTTTTCCTTAAATGGTTTTTCCCATATAGATCCATGAAAGTTTTGTTGTTCTTCAGTTGCTTGTTTCTGTTAATGACTGGTAGATTGTGTTCGTAGATTGTATGTTGCTTGTTGTAATATAGTCAAGAAATGGCTTTCACTTACTATAAAATTCTGTTGTCTTTTCCTGAACCTAGTTATTTTCTTGACCTGCAAGTGTCCCAGGAGTGCTTTCTTTAAGGAAATCCACATGGATAGAGGCCAGTGAAAACCATTCTGTGTCTGCTTTAGTTCATCCATGACCTGTTTCAATATAAATAACTACTATCCAATAGTTATTAACTGCCATTCCTGAGCAAGGTGATAGAACAAGTGGTATGTCAGAGACTCCTGAATGAAGTGGATTGTTTGGATCCATATCAGTCTGGTTTCAGACTTGGTCATGGGACTGAAACAGCCTTACTTGTCCTTATGGATGACCTGAGCCAGGAGATGGACAAGGGGGAGTGTGACCCAGTTGATTCTCCTGGACCTCTCAGTGGCTTTTGATATTATTAATCATAGTATCCTTCTGGACTGCCTTTTGGGGTTGGGGGACTGGGAAACACTGCTTTGTGGTGGTTTTGGTCCTACCTTGAAGATAGGTTTAAGAGTATAGTGCTAGTGGACTGCTGCTCTGCCCCTTAGTCTTTTGCCTGTGGGCTTCCATAAGGTTGTGTCTTGTCTCCTATGCTTTTAAATATCTATGTAAATCCACTAGGAGAAGTCATCTGGAGATTTGTGCTGAATTGTCACCAATGTGCGAATGACACTCAGCTCTATCCTATGTTTCCAGCAGATCCTGAGGGGGCAATGGAAAATGGACACGTGCCTGAAAGGCAGTTTTGGGATGGATGAGGGCTACAAGCTGAAGCTTAATCCCTACAAAACAGATGTGCTACTGGTAGGGGGAAGATTTCACCTAGGAATGGGAATATTTCCTGTTCTAGATGGGGTTGCACTCCTCCTAAAGTAATAAGTTTGTAACTTGGGGGTGCTGCTGGAGCCGGGCCTCTGTGCTCTATGTGAGGCTGCCATTGAAGACTGGATGCTGCAGTTGGTTACAGATTACTATGGCCAGAGTGTTGACTGGAGTGGGTCATAGGGACCACTCCAGCCTTGTTACATTTGTACTGGCTCCTAATTTGCTTCTGGGCCCAATTCAGGGTGCTGGCATAGACCTTGAAAGCCCTATAAAGCTTGGGGCTAGTATACCTTAAGGACCACCTTCTTTCATACTATCCTGTCAATTCTGGTCAACTTTGGAAGTATGGCTTTGGGTGCCTCTGCCATTCAAAGCTGGATAGATAGCAACTCAAGAAAGGGCCTTTTTGTACATGGTGCTGTGCCTTTGGAATTCCCTCCCCAAGGAGATTTGTTTATCGCTCTCTGTCATTGTCTTCTGCCAGCAGGTGAAGACTTTTCTGTTTAATTTAGTATACCCCCAATACCCTCTTATTAGCCCTCTTCCCTAGTGCTGTATGTGTTTATATGTTGATATGTTTTTACTGTATCTATACATGTATTTTAAATGCAATTCTAATGCTTTAATTATCTCTTTGCAACCTTCAGGACCCTATTTTTGGGTGGAAGGGGGGCATATAAAATTTTTAGTAAATAGTGCTTCTGTGTTTTTCAGGCATTCTATACTACATGAATATGCTTTTATTTTAAAAGAAGCATAACATTTCAAAGTATTGTCCAGCAGAACATGACAATGTAAAGTGAAGTGTATTATGTACACAGGAATGCAGACAGGAAAATTCATGTTCTTCTGTGCATTTGCTTGTTTCACAGGAATGGGATGTGGTTTTCTGAGAATTACTTAAAAAAAAAAGATTCTAGCATCCCTAATTGCAATGAAGATTTAAAATGTAAGGGCAGTGACTGCTTAAGGCATAGGGGACAAAGTGTGGTTTTGCCTGCCAGTGGTTATTGGTAGGAAGTGGTGAAGTGTATTTTAAATTGTGGAGTTTGAATGTTTTGGATGCAGCACTTTCATTTCTTTTTTGCCTCGAGAAATGTTGCACCCTGTGTGCTGTACCAGGCTAAATATGTTCATGTGGTAGAAAGTGCTGTGAAGTCATAGCTGACTTATGGCGACCCCTGCTGGGATTCATACCACCCATTTAAAAGTGTTGTGTGGCAGTTATGGGATCATGAAATCCGAAGTGCCTTTCTGTAACTTAAATCAGGATCCCCAACATTGCTGAGCCTAAGCACTTTTGGGAATTTTGAAAGAGGGTAGTAGGTACTGTCGCAAAAATGCTACGACAGGAGTGTAGCCAGTCACAAACTAGCTGTTGTGGAAAAGTTGGCTAATTACACAATGTTGGGAGGCTCAGTGTAACTAGTAGGTTCCAAGCCAAATGTTCTTTGACATAAACAGCTGCTTCCAAATGAATGTTCCGTCCAGATGCAAACGTAATACCTCCTTTACCTCTTTAAAGTACCTCTTGTTCTGAGAAGGCTTAAGGAAGTCAGAGTTTGCTCTTTGCTCTCAGGAGGAGATGGTTTGGTTTCAGTGTGCAAAAAAAGGGAAGGGTTTGAAAGCCCATTGATATGAATTTGTCTTGCATAGGTAAGGGCATACAGCTTTGATACCCTTACCCAAGAGCTCAGCATTTTGCTAGTGAGTCAGCTGATAAGGAGTAACCTGAAGCTTCCTTTTTTTGGTTCCCTTTGGATTTTATCTTCAAGCCACAAGTAAGCAACTGGAAAGCACGTTGGCAGTTGCTGTGGTGCCCCAAGATGCCACGTTGGGGTTCACTGCCTTAGACATTGTGGCGTGTTTCTTTGTGTTGTCTGATATGCAAAACAAGGTATATTATGGTTAAGCATAAGTATTTCCTTTGCTGTCTCTTGCAGCATGTAATAACAGAGGTGAGTTGTAAGCCACTTGAGTAGAGAAGTATATACAAGGAGAATATTTTGGCTCTTGGTCTCTGGAATACTGTGTGGTGAAGAAAACTTTTTCTGAGAGCCTCCAGTTAGAGAAATTAAATGACAAACCTAAAATGGATTATAATGTTAAAAGGATTCTTCAGAGACTTGTGTTGGAAAGCTGCTTTGTGTGTGATATCAAAGAATATTGTGGTCAGGGCTGGTTTAAGGTTTTGATGGACAGCCATAGGCAGAGTGCTCTCCCTTCCTCTGCCTATGGCTGTGCCTTCCTTGCACTTTCCAGCCTACCTTCCTGTGTAATAATCTTTTTAGTAGTTGACCTTCCATTTTGTATACATTTTACTTAATTCTGTCATACCTATTCTAGCAAAGCCACCAAGACATTTCATTCTGTTTTATATTGTGTTAGATGTTCCTCCTAAATAGAGATCAGTTCTGCTTTTATCTTTCTGACCTTATAGTTGGCTTCTAATTGTTCTTCCTCTTTATGGACAATTAAGGCAAAAGTCTCTTGGAGATGTGATTTATTTACGTTTGCTCAGAACTAGTAAAACAGAAGGGCTGGAAATGTTGCTTCACTACCCTGTTCCCTTCGCCTTCCCCAAAGCATATTTTTCCTATTTAAAGTCATTCTTAGGTTGAGATATTAATGCAGTACTCATTAAAGAGGAATTGTGAGGGCAGACATCCTCGGCTGCTGTTGAACAGAGATTGGTTTTCTGGTGCCTTTCCCTATTAAGGAGACTTCCTGCAGCTCTTGATCAACTTCGTCATGCTGCTTTGAGTCCTTAAGCATTTCAGTTCAAGGTCTGTGCAAACAGAACTTATCCATCCCTAACCCCTTGAGACCCTCATTAAGTATAATTTCTTATCAAAGCTTTGTGACTGTGCCTGTAAATAGACTTACAAATGGTATTTTGCATGTGCTGGTCATTGTTCTTGTCTGCACTGGGTTAAAAGAAAACCCATCTGCACAAGTATTGTCTATGCAATTGCACATAAGTTCTGTGTCTTGGAAGCAAGGGGGCAATGCCCCCAAATCTAGCAAAACAAAACAGATTCCTATAGATAGCCAGTGTCTTACTACAGAGTCTCTCGATAGACAAAATATATTAAACTTTTTAAAAGTTTTTTTTTTCCCAAGGAAGAAAAAGGTGGTAGTGTGGAACATATAGTTTGACACCCAGGACTATAAAGAAGCAGCACAGAGGAGCTCCAGTCCAGAGGAGCCTAGCACATATTGGACACCCAGAGATCATGTTGCAGTATTTTGGATGTGAACTCCAGAGAATGAGCACTGGAAAAATGGCATCAAATACACTGTAAGATCAACCATTGCTTTGAAATGAATTTGTTTTAGTTTGTGCCCTCTATCACATTGACTATAGCCAGTCTTAGATGAAAGATTAATAGGAAACTGCCTTACCAAATAAAGAAAAAATGAGCCCGGCTTTGCTTTTCTAAGATGAGTTTAATGACATGGTACTGGCATGTTAGCTAGCTCCCCCCCCCTCCCATGATTACATAGAAACATAAGCTCCATTCCTTAGCAACAAAAAGATAAGTTTCCTTCTGTGGAAATGAATTAATATCATCCTCTGACACTCTAGTTTAATACTGTGAAAATGACAGATGTTGCAAACTAGCTACTATGTCCTCTGTTTAAGTATAAGCATCTGTAATGGTTCACTGTTCAAGATCCTGCTGTTCTGGTCCAGAGCAGATAAGCCAGAAGAAAGAAATTGATGGAGACTTCAGAGGTGAGCACTTCTGATTCTCTAAGAATGGAACAGTGTTAGATGAATGAAAAATGAACATTTAGATGTTTATTTTCCAAAACATCTGTGGTTTTGTCTGTAATTTCCCCCCACTTGCCGTTAAAATGACAGAGACAAACTTAAAAATAAGCAGGAGGAAAATAACTTTAATTTACTGGCTCATCTTTTCATGTATGTAACACCCTCATACAGAATGAGGACACTGTGCACAATACATAAAGCACACTGATTTAGCTGCCTGTGTCCCTTTCACAGATTTTACAGATTTTTTTGCAGAAAAACTCTCATACTCCTAACCAGCCAACTATCCTTTGTTTAGAACCAAAAGTGTTATAATTGTTTACAATTAATGTCATGTTTTGGAAATGACAGGCAATTTACTTTGATGGCATGTGTCTGTCATTCCTTGTTGGGTACAATTAGTCTTTTGTACAGTCTTGAGTAGGACTTGTGTACTGAACTAAGAAAAGGGATGCCTCGGGCTAATTGCCAGAGACTTGATTTGGAAGAATGAAAAATAGACTTCAGGTATGCAGACTGTGTGCTATAGAAGGCTCATTTTTTTTCTTTTAAAAAGTCTTGTTATGAAGGCATCAGACAAGCACAATACTGGCCATTTTGGAAGAGTTTAAAATATATAAGCTGCCTCTTGCTTTTATCTGAGGCTGCTGTTTGGCATCTTGTCTGAGGTCATAAACAAGCCAGTACCAAAAACAGTGTTGTAGATCTGAGAAAAATTGCCAGGTCACATTCCTGGGCTAAGCTAATGTAGTATCCTAACTTGGCATTTACCCAAAATAAGGAATTGAGTAGTGGAGAGTTACATGTTTGTGGGATACAGAGAGTTGTGTTGGGCCGCTGGAAATGAAGAGATGGCAACCACAATAACACAAATTAGAAGCGTTCCCCAGACTGCCATGTTTCCCTTTATGACTCCTCTATCCTACGCAAAACTCATGTGCTTTAGTTGGCACTAGAGATGATCCAAATTTGGCACTAGATGGCACTAGAGATGAATTTTTATTTATTTATGTTTATTTAATGTTATTTATGAATCCAAGTTACTGTGGTTTTTATGTTGTCCAAAGGAGGCTTTGCCATTTATTCTGTGTCCTGGTGTGCCTGTGTGCAATTTCAGATGATTCTGGTCCTTTTCACACCTGTTTTAGCACCTTTTCTGCTTCTTATGTTTGCGGGACTTTCACACTTGCAAGGTAGTCATGGGATGCAGAACTGATGTTTGCCATGTTTGTCCACGGCATCCCCGGTTTTTCTCCCTGCGGACATATCATGAGTTTATTTTGAAGCTGCTGCCGAGTTGCGGCTGGCGTGATTAATGTCTGTGAATTCTACACTCTCCTTTTGCTTCTCTTCTCCCCACTCTCCTTTTCCCTGGGAGCTGATTGGTCTGTGCAGAATTAGCCACTCCCACCCTCCTCAGCTCTCTGAACTCCTTGTCCACCATTTTTTTTAGTAAAGCAAGGTAAGGGTCATAAGGCTGCTTCTCTGTTGGCTTCCTTCCTCCCGGGTATGCATACACTTTCTTATTTTTTTTCCAAAGCCAGGAACGATTTCTAAGCTTGCTGCTAATTCCCTGCTGGCTTTAAAAGCCAGGAAAAGAGGTTAAATGGCTGCTTTTCCCTTCCATCCTCAAGGGTATGCGCTCGCTCTCACTTTTTTTAAAGCCAGGAATGATTTGTAACATTGAAATTTACTGCTTATTCTGGGTGATCTTGGGTCAGTCACTGCTTCTAGGAGCTCTCTCAGCCCCACCCCCTTACAGGGTGTTTTGTTGTGGGGATAATAATAACATACTTTGTAAAGTGCTTTGAGTGGACATTAAGTTGTCCTGAAGGGCGGTATATAAATCGAATGTTGTTGTTGTTTGGAATGGTGAAAAATAAGGTTGTCTGTGAGTGTGTAGCAGTGTGACAAAGGTGTACAGTGATGCCATTGGAACAAAAAATGCCACCTTCAAGTATATGCTAATGGGGTGTGAACTTTCTGAGACCAAGAAGAAAAGAGACCTCAGGGTCATAGTGAATAGCTCAATGAAAATATCAACCCAATGTGCTGCAGCAGTGAAAAGGCAAACTCTATGCTGGGAAAGGGATTGAAAATAAAACAGCTGATGTGCCCATATAGATCTATCGTTCAGCCTTATTTGAAATACTCTGTGCAGTCCTGGTAACCATATCTCAAAAAAGTTATTGCAGAGTTGGAAAAAGTACAGAAGAGGGCAACCAAGTTGAATAAGGAGTTGGAGCACTATTTATTTATTTATTTTGATTTTTATACTGCTTCTCTTCAATTAAGAGCTTGAAGTGGTTCACAACAATTACATCAGTTAAAAACCAATCCAAAACATAGTATATTCAATAAAATCACAATGAAACAACAGCATAGTTCAATAATTAAAACCACTCTAGTCCAACTCCAGATTATAGAACCCTGCAAATAAGATAAAATTACAGGTAGATATAATACACAGCAATCAGCTCTGCCTTGCAATAAGAATATTAAGTACCAAAAGCATGCTGGAATAGTTCTTCCTTGCAGAGTTTTTGAAACATCAACAGGTCCTACTGGGCAAGTGTGCCTTCCGACAGTGCATTCCAGGGTGCGGACAAGGCAAGGCTGAGGAGTATTGGGATTTTCAGTTTAGAAAAGAAATTACAAAGGGGGGGGTATGATAGAGGTTTATAAAATTATGCACAGAGTAGAGAGAGTGAACAGAGAACTTTTTCCCTCTCTTCCAAAATACTAGAACTTGAGGGCATCTAGTGAAGTTGAAGGATGGTGGATTCAGGATGGACAAAAGGAAATACTACTTTTAAAATGTGAAATTTGCTGCCAGAGGATGTTCTGATGGCCATGGTATAGATGGCTGTAAAAGGGAAAGATAGATTCTTGGAAGATAGTCCATCAGTGGCTTCTTGCCATAGTGATTAAGGCGAACTTCCACATTCAGAGGCAGTAAACCTCTGAAAACCAGTGCTAGGAGGCAACATCAGAGGAAGGCCACCACAACCTCTATGACCTATTGTTGGCTTTCCAGAGTAAATGGCTGCTGTGTGAGACAGGATGAAAGACTAGATTGATCACTGGTCTGATCCAGCAGGGCTGTTCTTATGTCTTCCACCCACAGGGCTCTTCTTTTAAATATAGATTCTCTCATTTTGAAATGTTGAAATCTTTTAATGTTTGCAGCCTTGAGAACCTTGAGTTGGGTGGAAAGGCGACATCGAATTTTTTTACATAAATAAACTTGAAAAGACCCTCACTGTTTCAGAACAAAAGTCCATCTAGCATCATTTTTCAGTGGTGAGTTAGATTTTTCTGGGAAGCCTACAAGCAGGGCATGAAAGCAACAGTCTCCCCTATTGTTAATGCTCTAAACAGGGCGTTTGCTAAGCCCCATGAAGTTGTGTAATTCCCCTTTTAGAGTAATCTGAGAACAACCTTACACATTCACTGTAATGTGTGGGATTGCTTATTTTACTGAGTTAGGTGTTTGTGTGTAAATGGTTTCTCATCTGATTTGTTTAAATTTGTTCCTTGAAATATCTTCTGATCTCTGCTTCTCCTTCAGGGTACTCTCTCTGTCATAGGATATGTGGAATGGATTGGATATACCTGGGGTTTTGTTATATAATCTTTACCTACTGATTTCTGTTGAAATGTGGAAAAACTGTTTCCTTTTGTGCTATCTTGAAAGCAGACCTCCTTGAATTAGAGGCCTAGTTTCCTTACAGGAAGGCTAGAAGGTAGCTGACTCCAATTTTAAAAATGGAAATCAGGAAACTGCAGACTCATTACTTCTCAAGGAAACTCATGGAAACATCATTTAAGCTAGAATTATTAAATACCAAAGAGGAAAAATCAGCACAACTTGTACAAATGAAAATTCACCCTCGCCAAACATTTGGATTTCCTAAAGAGTCCTAAGTTAGACATTCCTGCAGAGCTTCAGTCTCAAAATTCATAAAATAATGCAAGGGCTTAAATCTAGTGAGAAGTGGAATAATCAATTGAGTTCTTTCTTCTTGGTAAAACTCACAGTATAGTAGGATGTGTACAATTGACTCAACTACTTTTTCAGAGCAGGGACAACAGTGCTGCTGTAATGGTAGATGCTGTAATGGTAGATATAAAACTGCAGAGGGAAGTGCGTCAAAATGCTCTCGAAAAGGCCCATTTGTACCCCTCATATGTGATATCTGACAGGTATGATGGGGCTACATGACATGGCTGCCTTTTTAGGGTGCTATACTTTATAGGAAGCATTGCTTCATTATTTTCGAACTCTGTAACAGTCAGTCTTTGTGAGACTTCTAGCCTTTTGCAGCTCTTTGACTTGTACCTTTCCTAAAGCTTTGTACACTGTATCTGTGATTATTAGCATGGTGGTCTAGCTTCCAACCATCTTGAAGAAAATTGAGGCTATAACTAGATAAGATGTGGGAAATCCACAATCTCCTGAATCTCTCAACCCATTTTATTTAAAAGCAGTGCAGGGGATACATTTGCATTGAATCCATGGCATGTGTGCATGTGAATCCTTTTTCCTTGTGCTGTTTCTTAGATGGAAATTGCTCTCCTTGAACCAGGAAACTGCAAAGGGCAAAGTATTACTCCCCCCTTCCTCTGTGCTATGGTCTGGATCTAAATTGTGGTTCCCCACAATTGACTGTTTTTAAACATGAAGTTAAAGACCTGGGATGAACTGATCATGGATCTCTTAAATTAGTTATGCTCTAAATTTCCTCTTCTGAAATTGAATGCTGCCATCATAAAAGGGTCTGGATACTAAAAAAAAATTGCTATGTTCATGGTAGTGAATAAGCCCAAGCTGCTTTGTTTAGCTGTAATTTTAGTTTATAAAGCTCTGGTGGAAATTGTAAACTAGGCTTTTGAACCACATGGAAAGGCTATAAATGTTTTAATAAATAATAAATATATTTAATTTTTTCCCTATTGAATTTGCTTTCCTGGTATCAATAAGGGCTATGCTTACAGACTGGCCACTATTTCTCTTTAATGCCGTACCAAATGTTAATGGTTTTTGCATTTAGTTGGCAGATTATTATACTGTGTTTCTCTCTCCGTCATACAGCCTCTTGAAGATTATCTTTCTGATTCTAAGCAGGACAATGTCTTAGTATATGAGATACAAAAGTAGATTTGTCCAGTTTCCCCTTTTTCTTGTAGAATGAAGTAATTGCAATATTCTACAGACAGGGAAGGAAACACTGTGGCTTTGGGATGTATTAATCAGCCTTTGGGGTTTGCCTTTGATCACATCTGTTCATATGACAGGAGAGAGCACAAAGAGAGCGAGCCAAAGATGTGGTGTTCCTTATTTGTCTAAAATTCAGTGTTTAGTGATGCTTGATCATGTAGCTGTTTGTTACTTGTTTGAAAGGGTTTATTAATTAAAAAACATAGAAGAGAAATATCTACAAATTGATTTCAAAAGGATTTTTGAAAGGCTGCAGACAACTGATTTTATCTCCATAGACAATGTGGGCCTAGCTTTGGCATTTGCATCTGACAAAGGGTGATCATAAAGGCTTAGGGTATAATAATTGTGCAATCCAATGCAGGGCTTCTTCATTGACTTCAAAGAGCTCAGGATGTAGTAGTTCTGCATACGATTCCAATACAAGTCTGCCTTAGTGCTCTTATTTTGTCATTGATACATGTATTGCAGATTTTTTTAACACAGCATTTACAGCAGAATATCTTCATAATGCTGATTGGCACAGTGCTATGTTTGATAGGGTGCATGCTTGTGGAATTTGCAGAGCAGTCCTTAAGAGGTGTTTACACTCTCCTAAGTCCATTGAAGTCAGTGGGCTTAGAAGGGTGCAACCTGGTTTAGAACTACACTGTAGGGAAAGCAAAACGTAATTATCTAGGTTGAACTGTGCAAGAGTGGGGGAGTAACAGGTAACAGTGGCTGAAGGTGAGCAAATGAAATTACATGTTTGATTCCTTTGGGGATGAGGATAGAATATTGGGGTTCTAAGGAGATAGATTTCTTTTTCTAATTTGGAGAGAGTAGAAAAGAAGAACTACTTTTTAGAAAAATATAATCACTCTGCAGCTGCTGAGGAAAATGGGTTAGCATCAGGAAGCAGCAGCTCCTCTTAGACAAGAGATCCAGTAAGCCAATCCAAGAAACCCATCCTGCCTGGTTGACAGTTGTAAAAGTTTATGGAAATGACCTCCCTTTCCAGAATGCCAACGAACCAAAGCAGGATGCACATCTCCATTCATCCTCAATGCTAAGTATTCTAGTGTTAGTTTACTTTGTAATATCAAATTTACAGGGTAAGGGTAAGGGTAAGTGCTACCCTTACAGTATGCACTAAAGCTTTGGGCATACTGTAAGGGTAGCACGTCTTGTACATTTTTTCACTTAAGTAGACTGATCGTTAGGAGTTTTTTTCCCTTTTAGACCTTTCCAAGAACAGATTTGCTGAAATTCCTCCTGATGTGTGGCAGTTTGCACCACTTGAGACATTGAACTTATATCACAACTGCATCAAATCAATTCCTGAAGCGATTAAAAATCTGCAGATGCTAACATATCTGAATATCAGGTCGGTAATCTTTTCAAGCCATCTAAACTAATTGTTAAACATTCCAGCTCATGAGGGCTTCAGTTTACCCCTTCTACTTGAAAAAGTTGCGTGGAGGACTGTTCTCCAGTCTGTAAACTAGAAGTTGCCAATGTCTAATTTTATTCCTGGTATTCCTATTTCAGGTGATGATGATTGAGATGTGAAGGTAAAACTTTGTTCAGTTTCAGCATCTGGACATTAACTACTGCTGAAAGAGCTTTGCTGATCTTGCATGCTTAAGAATAATGGCTGGACTGACTGCAGTACTGGAAAAAATTGGCTTTTCAAAGAATGTTGGCGCTGTGTGTGTGTGGTACCTTCAGTGTACACAGTTTTTGATTTGATGTATACTATGTGCAAGTGTGGACATGACTTACTTCTTACGTGAGTGTAGGAAATGAATGTTGTTACATGCAAAAATCATAGCAACTTCCAGTATGTGTACAAGTGGTAAATAAGGCTTGGGTTATCACACACAGTGTTCATGGAGTTTTTCTGGTGTTCCAGAGATACATAAGAAGAAAAAACCATCCTGTGTGATGCAGCTCTGAGACATTGTGGAAATGTTAGCTGTACTTTAGTGTGCCAGTTTTTGTAAACTGGTAAACCAGGCTGATTCTCTTTAGTTGCCTTGTCAGCCATCTTCATTCTTTGTTCCTGAGAGGCTCTCCCAATGCATGCTAGGGTTGTGATATAATCTAAACGGAGAAATTAATGAGATATTGGCTGTTCTTGTAGAAATGTGAATCCCATTCCACATTTTGGAGGTCCTATAATATTAACTGGAAAAGGGTTACAAACTAGAGCTGCAAAGATGGTAAAAGCAAGACTTGCTGAAAGCATTAAAAAAAGAGAGAAGACAATTGGGGAATGCAAATGAGGGGGAGGAGAGAAAGCAAACACATCTTGGAGGACAGGATAAAGTGCTAGGTGTAAACTACAAAAATCTTAATTAGAGATAAAATTAGGAAAGGCTTCCTAACTCTTAGATAACTCTTAAATTTGCCAAGCAGTGGACTAGGTTGCCTTGGAAATACCCTGGCTGGCTTTGAGGTAAAATTAGAGAAGCACTTATTTTAGAGTGGTAGTGGATATTGATTTTTGCCCAGTGAAATCTTTTTATCTCGATATTTAAGTGGCAATTTGATTTACCATCTCTATGTTCATTTTGCTGTGATCTGGTCTTGAATGCTGGATATAAATGTGAAAATAAAATAAGAGTTCTATATCTGGTATCTTAATTGAAAATCAAAATGCTTGAGTTGTCAGATCTTATCCGATTCTATGAAAATCAGAGATTGTATATAATTTGAGTGAAAGAAGCTTCTACATGCTAAGCAGGCAGGGCTTGTTAGTGCTGAATCAAAAAAGTGGTGGTGGAGAGAATTTCATTGGTGTTTTCATTCGTTGAGCTTCATTCCTTCAGTTTTTCTTTTTTTTTTCTTGGTGATGCTGTTACTTGGATACCCTGAAACGACCTGCAAATTTATCTCTTGTCAAACAGGAAAAATCTGTTATGCCCTCATTCTCTCCCCCTTCCCCCAACTGTTCCACTGTTGGTCCCAAATGAAACTTCCTTAATGCATAATTTTTATATATATATTTGGTCCCAGTGTGAGATTCACTGATTCACATAAGATCATCCTCGGTTCCCATGCAAGGTAGAGTTACAGAACACAAGTTGATTGGATGAGTTTTTAATTTATATTAAAGAGCAGCTAACTTGTGCTTTTCCACAAAGACATTTAACAGCTGTTTAGTTGTCAACTGCCAGCCATTTCAATTAAATTAATATGGAAGTAATAGCAAGTTAGTTTAGGAGAAAAAGTTCTGGTTATAAGTCATCTGTGAATACTCTGTGTGTCTCTCTGTGTGGGTGTCTTAAATCATTGATAGCTGCTAGTTATTAACTACATAATTTCTCTCCTCTTTAGTCGAAATCTTTTATCAACCTTGCCAAAATACCTGTTTGAATTGCCACTTAAGGTTTTAGTTGTCAGCAATAATAAACTTGTGTCCATTCCTGAAGAAATTGGAAAGTTGCGAGATTTAATGGAGTTGGTAAGTGTTGCCCTACATTTAACCTTTAGAATTAATTTCTTAACTTTCTCATTTTGTAGGAAGCCCAATATCAATTTATAGAGAAGGCTTACAATTTCAGGCTTTTTGAGCTTCAGTATCTTAGGGTAAACCTCCATCTCTGCGCTTGAACATTAACACAGTTTGCTTGTAATGAAAGATAGGACCTTCATATTTCCTCTTTAAGGACAATTCTTAGTTTTGCTTCAACTTTAGCTATAACTAGCCATCTGAGACCAAAATAAGATGCTGTATATTTTTGAGTTTTTAGTGCTAGTTTGATCTTGCAATGAGGATTGTGTTGCTCCATGGATAGAAGTAATAATGAATTCTCAGATTATCACTAACATGCTCAAGTCTCTCTTTAGAGGTAATGTTTCCTGCTTCAGGTTTGGGGGTGAAGCCTGGAGAGGCGGGATTGAAGAGGGGAGGGGCCTCAGCAAGGTTTAATGCCATAGAGTCCACCAAAGCAGCCATTTTCTCTAGGGGAACTGATTCCGATGGCCTAGAGATCAGTAGTATTTTTGGGAAATCTCTAGCCACCACCTAGAAGATGGCAACCCTGCTTAGAGGCTTTGTGAAGTCACTTATATTAAATGTATTCTTCTTCAAGAGAGGTATTTTGTTTTAACAGTCATACTTTTAAAACAAGACTGTTTCATAATCCTCTGAATTAACTTGACAGGAATATATCTATTTGACTCTGAATGTTCATAAAGGAGCCTACTTTATACTCATTTGCTTCCAACAATATTACTGGAATTCTGTATCAGCAGCAGGCTATAATCTTTTGGGGGTATTGAATAAATGTCTTTTTAACATTTGCCTTGAATTAGATCCTCTCCTGTTACAAAGCAGAGGGTTGCTGTAATCCAGACGAACATGATAAATCTGGCCCTTGTACATTCTCATCACACTCTGACTTGGTTTGCTTTGGCCTTCTTGGGGGGTAGGTGCTTCGAAAAATTCCAGTGAAGCTAATTGGTGTTCTGACTCCTTGTATCTTCACATAGGATATTAGCTGCAATGAAATCCAGGTCCTTCCACAGCAAATAGGAAAGCTGCAGTCACTTAGAGAATTAAATTTACGAAGAAATAATCTCCATATACTGCCTGATGGTAAGTTTCCTCTCCTTCAAGCTTCCTTGTTAGTTCATGTAAAAATGTAAATCTCTTGCAGTGCCTGAGTCTCGTATTTTCTGTCTTTCTTTCTAACAGAATTAGGAGATCTTCCCTTGGTAAAACTAGATTTCTCTTGTAATAAAATCACAGAGATACCAGTCTGTTACAGAAAGCTACGTCATTTGCAAGTAATAATTTTGGATAACAATCCAATGCAGATACCACCAGCACAGGTTCGTTAAATCCACTTGATTTCCTTCAGTTCAGAAGTGGAGAAGGTTTGTGAGAGATGCATATTCAGCTAGCTTCCTACGCATTAAGGAAATAGACCATTCTTGGCCCAAAGCCATCTGGAAAGGCATCCTTTGCTGCTTTTCAGTGTTGATTTTAATATGCTAGAAGGGAAGTGGCTGGAAGATAAGGAGCATGTCTTGTGCTTGTCTTTGTAAAACTGGAAAGCTATTCAGCTTCTGAAGAGAATGTAACACATCACTAAGACGCAGAGCAAACTAACCAAAGGACAAACCTTCTGCTATTTTGTCGTCACCCCGGTTATATATGTGTGGAAAAAGTCAACAGTTGCACTGGCCATTGATGGGGATTCCCTTGGCCTGCCTTGTTTTTTGTCCTGCAGGCCCAGCACAGCTAGCACATGTGTCTGGGCAATGATGGTTTGCCTAAGCTAACTGTTTTATTATGTATGGTGTCTGGGGGAATGTACATGTGAGGGATGGTGGGATGATGATGGCTCAAAAAAGGTCTTCTAAATACTTCTTTGGTTTTGCTAATGTTTTCCCCCATCTGCTTCTGAACAGATATGCTTAAAGGGCAAAGTACATATATTTAAATTCCTCAGCATTCAAGCATGCCTCAGAATAGATAAAAAGCCAGATTCCTTGGATTTGCCATCTCTGGGGAAAAGAATCCCTTCTCAGCCCCTCACGGACAGGTAAACTCTTTCTGTTTTCAGCATTTATAAATCGATCATTTGTAAAACTTGAAGAGCTGTTCATTGTGATGATTTCATTGCTTTTAGTTCAGCATTATTGCAGGCCTTGGATGCAGTCCATCTGGTGCCACTGTTGTGTAGGCCCCCTTTTTTGTTTCCACAGGCCTCAGTGCTCCTAGCAGATTTCTTCCTATGATATTTTAAAGTTTATGGCAGAGGTGATAAAACATTTCATTGTGTGAAGGGCCATTCATAAAAGTATTTCGTACTCTTAAACTGGCTTTTTTTTCTGGGGAAAGAGGTGGAGGCACTCTCACGCGGGGCAACTCCTGGGAGGAGGTGGTGTGTCTCTCAATATGCTCACGTGCGTTCTCCCGGGACTGCATGATAATGTCACTTCTGGGAAGTGATGTCATCACGCAGGCGTGGCTGCCCCGGGAGCACTCCTGTGCTCCATGGGGGGGGGGTCAATTTGGCCCAGAATGGGCTGCTCTGCCACAGGGGAACACTTCCCCACTTGGCAGTGGCCGGATCGGGGCCATTTTGGACCCAAAACGGCCAGGATCATGTTGCCAAATGGGAGAGCCCTCCCCCCGCAGGGCAGCAGCCTGAACATGGCTGTTTAGTGCCTGTTCTGGGCCCAAAATGGGCCAGAAATGGGCTGCTGCCACATGGGAGAGCAGGCCCCCCACCAGGCAGTGGCCCGATCCTGGTTGTTTCAGGCCTGATCCTCGCCATTTGGGGCCTGAATTGGGCCCAAAATGGCGAGGACAGGGCTGCTGCTGGGCAGGGAAGTGTTCCGCCACCTGACACAGGCCCAATCCTGTCCATTGCAGGCCCAATCCAGGCTGTTTGGGGCCCTAATTGGGCCCAAAATGGCACCAAAACAGCCCAGATTGGGGCCGGAATGGCCTGGAATGGGTCGCTGCTGGGTGGGGAAAACCCTCCCTTGCCCAGCAGCAGCCCAATTCTGGCCATTTTTGCCCCGATCTGAGCCGTTTCGGACTCGATCCAGGCCATTTTGGGCCTGGAACCCTCCCCTGCCTTGCAGCGGCCCAATCCAGGCCCAAAATAGGCCATTTTAAAAATACCCACATGACACCAGTCACATGGGTATTTTAAAGAGCTGCCGGAACTCTGTTTTGGGGCATTCCGGCTAAAATAAAGCCCTGCTTTTAAAGATCTTTTAACAACCACCTTTTCTCTTGCCATACTTTGTTGCCCTTTAACCAGTGGCCAGTCCTTCCTTTTGACATTAGTGATAGACAGTCTTAAACACAAATCAAATATTCACCATTTAATTAATAGCGTACATAACGGAGGAAAAATATTAGTTTGTGTGGTGTGAAGGCTTGAAGTGCTATCTATAATGAAAAGATTGTTGATAGAATAACGAAGGGTTGAGTTTGTATCCCAGCTCAACTGTGGGGTTGTTTAGGCAAGTCTTTTTGCACCTGTAACATCCCCTTCAGAGCAAAACAAAGAATTCTTTATTTATTTAAGAGTGATTTTTTTAAAAAAGTATTATTCATCATGTTCACAAAGGTGGTAATTCTGAAATGGTATTTACTTCCGTTTTTTGCTCACTAGGAAGTCTGCCGCCTAGTGCCAGAACAACATTATTTCTCAGCTGAGCAATTAATATCTCTGCGGGCTTTCAGGGAAAAACACACTTTCTTTCTGTAACATTACTAATACTTCTAGAGAACATTCTCAGAGCAGATAATTATTTAATCTGAGCATTTAAGGCTGCTTCTCACAAGGTCATTTATGCATTACCTTTACAATTTGGGGGTATAAATTAGAGATGCTTACACAATTCTCCCTATCTGAACTGCTCCCAGTACTTAAGGCTTCCAAATTACCTAGTGTTCTTCCTAGGACATCAGAGAAGCATTAGAGATCTGTTATTTTGTTTTATTTCCAAAATTCCATTGGATTATTTCATGCATGCAGCTTTCTGCAGTTAAAAAATTCTTTTTTCGTAGTCTACTGAGAATGCCCAGCGCTTTGTTTGTTTGTTTGTTTGTTTATTCATTGGCTTTTTAGTCCACCCTCCCCACCAGGTGGGTTCAGGGCGGAGTACAACATTCCAGTTTAAATAAAATACAATTTAAAACAGATAAAACATTACAGTAAAATTAAAAAATTGTATACAATAAAACTTCTCAAGATGGCGATGGTAAAACGCTGCATTTCAGGCACGACCCATGTATATATAGGGTGGTGGACAGATCTTTTCAGTATGGCCAGCGGAAGCCCAGCCTAGCCTCAGCCATATGCCTGGCGGAACATCTCTGTCTTACAGGCCCGGTGGAAAGATGATAAATCCCACCAGGCCCTTGTTTCATCAGATGGAGAGTTCCATCGGGCTGGTGCCAGGACCGTAAAGGCCCTGGCTCTGGTCGAGGCCAGGCAAGCCTCCTTTGGGCCAGAGACCACCAAAAGTTGTTTATTTGTAGAATGAAGTGTCCTCTGGGGTACACATAGGGAGAGGCAGTCCCACAGATATGCTGGGCCCAGTCCACATAGGGCTTTATAGGTCAATACCAAAACCTTGAACCGGACCCGGTACTCAACTGGTAACCAATGCAGCTGGCATTGTGTTATATGTTCTCCAGTCGAGACTCTTGCAATCACTCATGCAGCTGCATTTTGAACCAGCTGTAGTCTCCGGATCAGGCCCAGGGGAAGCCCTGCGTAGAGCAAGTTGCTGTAATCTAATCTAGAGGTGACCATTGCTTGGATCACTGCCGTTAGGTCGTGGGTCAACAGGTAGGGGACAAGTTGCCAGGCTTGTCTTAGATAGAAAAATGAGGACCGGGCAACCGCTGCGACCTGTGCCTCCATGGTCAGGGAGACATCCAGGATCACCCCCAGGCTCCTAACTCTCGAAACCGGCGCAAGCGGCACTCCATCAAGAGCAGGGAGCCGGAGTCTCATGCTCATGGACCCCCGACCCACATGCAGGATCTCAGTCTTTGTGGAATTTAGTTTCAGCTGACTCTGCTTCAACCACCCAGTCACAGCTTTGAAGGCATGCTCCAAGACACCCCGGGCAGAGTCGGGCCGTCCGTCCATCATCAGATATAATTGGGTGTCATCAGCATATTGATGACACCCAAGTCCGAAACTCCACACCAACTGGGCAAGGGGGTGCATGTAAACATTAAACAGTAACGGGGAGAGTATTGCTCCCTGAGGGACACCGCACACCAATGGGTGGTGAGATGACAATTTCTGCCCAAGCGCCATCCTCTGTCCCCGACCATGGAGAAAAGAGATGAGCCACTGTAAGGCAGTCCCTCGTATCCCCACTTTGGTGAGGCGGCGGGTCAGTAGATTGTAATCGACCGTGTCGAATGCTGCTGAAAATCCAATAATATCAGCAGCGCTGATCCGCTACGATCCAGCTGTCTGCGGAGATCGTCAGTGAGGGCGACCAGCAATGTCTCCATCCTGTATCCTGTGCGGAAACCGGACTGGAAACCGGATCCAGGGATGAGGAATCATTCAGGAAACTCTCTAGCTGCTCCCCCACCGACCTCTCAATCACCTTACCCAGAAACAGGAGGTTTGAAACTGGGCGGTAATTGACCAGGTCAGTGGGGTCCAAAGATGGTTTCTTCAGAATGCAAAAGCAACCCTGATGGGTTGTACAATTGTAATGTTGTAGTGTGGGACTGTGGGGTGGGGGGCAGTACTTGAAGCAAACTTTACATGCACTAGTATCACAGCAAAATTTAGAAATTTCAGTTGGGGAAAAAGGGGAAAGCCAACCTACAGAAGTATAAAGGAACAGAGGAAATTTTTTACTTTATTTATAATTCACCTCCGTTGGTAAGAATTAGGTGAATTGCAAAATTTAGCCTTTCTGTAGGAACAATATTAAGACATGTAATAAACATTGCAGTAAGATTGGATTCCAGATTTAAACACTTCAACGGAACAGTGTAAGGCATGCAGTATAAACAATCCTTCCGTTAGGTAAGGATTATAGAAACGAGAAAAGAATGCAGGATAAACAAGAAAAGCATACAATAAACAATGCCATAAACAACATTCCTTATCCCTTTAATAATAATAATTCTGGCATGACTTCTGCAAGGTGTCTGCCTTGTATATCATCTCAGTAAAATGAGTTCTGTGCATATGGCATGTGTACAAAAACTTTTTTCCTGTTAGGATCCTAATGAACCCTTGTCCATAAATTTTTGAGCCTTCACTGTTTTGAATAGATGCAAGATTTCTGGTTATACCTTTGTGTATAAAACCCAGCACAAAAGGATGCCGGGATAAATTTTTTCAATTAACCTGTTATCTGGATACTAATTTCAGAAGTGCAGCAATGCCCATCTAGCTACCTTGAAAAGTTCTAAAAAATTGGTTTGAGAAATGTATAGACCAGGCAAGATAATCGGTCTCACCCATGTCTGTTTTCAACACTTAATAAGCAGTACAGGGATAGGACTGTTATCGAGTATTGGAATCTGACTTGCAGTGATGTGTCACAAGAATTGTTCCTCTTTGTTACAGCATGGAAGATTTTTATCCAAATAAAAACCATGGCCCAGACTCTGGAATTGGTAGTGATAATGGGGATAAAAGATTATCTACTACAGAAGTAAGTCTGTTCTCTTGAAACTGTTCAGAGCAAAGTAGGAGGTAGATGGCATTTCCCCCCTTCTTCTGTACCAGTGTTTCTAATTTTATAGCTTTATATTGTCTTGGAAATCTTAATTTGTCCCGTAACCTATTATTCTGTGTAATCCAATAGTCCCCCCCCCCCCGGGAGTAAATATGTTTATGGCCTTTAGAATGTTGAGAGTCGGTTAAAGGGGAAAAAAGCAGGGAAACTGGGAAATTGGCAGGTTAAATTCTTTAGAAGTTTATAGTGTCTTGGAGAAGGAAATTTGAGTAGGAATGGAGGAAAGAATTTCTCAGTTCTTCCACTATCTATGAAACTCCCCATGGATGAATCCCCAGTTTGTCTTTTAATTGCTTAAGCTAAAGCTCTTCACAACCATTTTTAAAGTATAAAGCACAACAATAACAATGTGTCTTTTTTGCTCTATATTTAGAGCGATATTACAGATCACTGTTAATCTTTTTCCATGCAGTATAAACAATCCTTTCATTAGGTAATTTAACACTAAATTCATCAATTTGATTTTTGTATAAATGTATCATTTTAGAATTTAAATGAGTTTTTTGCTACATCTGTTGATTGACCTATAAAATATATTTTCAGCAACTGTTTCAGTGTGTGAGAAATGCTGTGCATAAAGGTGAGAGGTCAGCCAGCCAAAATGACTATGCTAAATTAACGTAACAGCCCTGTTAGCATTTTTTGGGGAAGGTTATTTTATGATGCATGGTTTAGCTGGTGGACAAATAGAATATGCAGATTATGTTCTAAAACTGCTCTTTTTAGCCATCCGATGACGACACAATCAGCCTTCACTCTCAGGTATCGGAATCAACCAGGGAGCAGACCCTCCGAAATGACAATCAGTTGCTAGGAAATAAACCTGAATTGCATAAAGGTAAATATTATTCTCTAACTCTGTAGAATGTGGGGAAATGCTTTCTTTTGGGCGCCCAAAAGAAAGCATTTTTGTGAGGCACTACGTGGAACTGCAGGCACCCCTATGAGTACTCAGTCATTGTGTTGCCCGTGTGCTTGATTTCAATGGAATAAAACTATTAAGGTTTATCCCATGTATAAAACAATAAACGGAGGAATGACGCTCCAGTTTATATTGGCACTATGCAGCTGTTTGCTGTAAGGATTATATCTCAGTTTCCATTAATGCTCAAAAACAAAATCAAGGAAGTCCTGCAGTACTAAATTGTAGGAGCCTACAGAAAGAAGCAAAATAATCAAAGGCCTGAGACCATAAAAAGATCTTTGGTGCCTAAATGACTCTGTAGGAGCTGGGCAACAGTTTTGGAGGAAGGCGTTCCAAGGATATGGTGCCACTTTCAAAAACAGTCTGTCACTAGCTGCTGCCTGTCTAAAATTGGAAAGTGGAGCACCAGTGATCTGGAGAATGGCAGGTTCTTATGGGAGAAGATGGTGTCCTTCAAAGTGCAGGCTATGAAAGGCTTTTCAGGTTACAACTAGTATTTAGAATGGCACCAGAAACTGAAGTGGAATTCAGCATAGGTCTTTCAATGCCTTTCCAAGGTTTTTTATTACACTGATTTCTTGTTAGCAGCCTAATGGTTCTGGTATAATCCCATTTGACTTTCTAAACAGATCAAGTTATTACTAGAGAAGGTAGTTGTGAGGCTGTATTAAATAAATGTTTTCTACGCAAGATCTCAGGGCTTGAGTGTATTAACATATGTAATGAAATCTTCTTTCTCCTCCCCTCTGTTATCCTCATGCTATACCACTAGACCCAGATGTATGTGATTACCTTGATCCCACCTCTGAAGATGTGGCTTCTTGTGATCAAGGAGATGTACAAACTGGACCAGCAGTCTGTGTTATTAAGGTAACTTTGTAAGATATTTCAAATATATTAACTTAGTAGTATTTCCTTTTATAAAGTTCCCTAATGTAGCTTCTATACTACTTTCATTTGTAAGGAGCGAGTGAAGCAGGCTGAGAAGTCAAAGAAAATGGAAAGGAATGAAGATTGGGGGGATGAGAAAAAGTGAGTCCTCAGCAGTCATTTTTTGGGGGATTCTGAAGTGGCTGTGTGTAGAGCAATGGGGGTGGGGAGCATGAGCTGCTTTAGGGGAGTTTTTTTGTTTTTCCGGGTTCTTTTCCAGCCGTTGTCCTGACATGCATGTGCATTGAGCATCTTTCCATTTTGCTTTTTTTTAGGGATGAGCGAGAACAGCTGTTGGCAGAGGAAGATGATGAATTGAAGGAAGTGACTGACCTAAGGAAAATAGCTGCTCAACTACTGCAACAAGAACAGAAGAACAGGTATTTAAGCTGTGGTTGCAACAGTGGGCAAATCTGTGTGTAGCCTGGCTGCCTTTCTAAAAAGTTTTCTAGGATGCTGAAATATAACTTGTGTGGGTAGAGAAGGTAAACAAATGAATTCAGTTAAGCCCTTTAAGTGGTTTGATCACAACAAAAATGTATGCATTTTTTTTGCTTCTCTGCTTCTAACCTTTCAAGAAGCTTAAATTTTGGTAGAATTTAAAGGAACTGTTTTGTGCTTTGAACAGTAACAGGTGGGTTTGTCCATATTGTACCTTGACCTTTGTAGAGAAAATAAGAATTAGAATCTGTAAAGGTGTATGTTTGACTCTAAACATTTTCTATGGATTTTTAAAGGTCTGATCACTCGATCCTCAAAAAATATAAACCATAACTCTGACCATTAAGCATTTTAATCTTTTTAACCCTGTAAAAACTATCCTCTTACTTCTTTCTGCTTACTGTACTAATTACTTCCCTATCCTCTCCTGTAAATCTTTACTGCTTCCTTCCTCCATCTTTGTGTTCAGACGGAGGCCTTTAAGCTATAGAACTTCATTCAGTGAAAAGCTCTTCCAGAGGACAAGGGCTGCAGGACGTGCATCAAGGTATTTGGTGTTTATGGTGCATGATTTTCACATAGCAGCACATTGCATAAAGTATTTCTTATTGTGCTGGTGAGGATGAATTTGAAATAGGGGAATTAGAATTCCAGTAAAACTGACTTATTTTGAGGGTTCATTTACGTAGGAGTCCAGTGGACATGGACCCTTCGTGTACAAATACTGGCATCAAAATAAACTCTGCAAGGCAGCTTTTTTCCCCACGGGAGAGCTCCTACAAGTGGCCTCAGTTAATTATTAAGTATTTTACACTTCTGTTTAACACAGCATGCTAACTTGCCTTGGGGATTTTTGTTTATGTCTATATATTTTCATACATGCTGAGGCCCACATCCTGCATCTCTCAGCTGCTAGGTCAGAAACATAGCTACTTCTGTGATGAGATGCTTTATCTGTCCTTGGTTTTTGCAGTAGCGCAGGATACATACTCTGAGAAGCAACTTTCTGCCTCCTTTCTCTCTGTTTTTCTTGCTCTGAATCTTCTTCCTTGCCCCTGTCTTGTCCATTCATAATGCCCTTTTGTTTCGTGCCATCATTCTCACTAGTCTTCTGCCCAGACTGACTGCTTCACAATAATTCATACTCCCTCAATCTTCAATACTTTACCTGAGAGCAAGGGGCTTCAAACAGAAAAAGAACAATAGGTAAATGTAATTTGTTGGTTTTCCCAAGATGCAGAGCGAGAAAAAAACCCAAGAATGTAGTGCTTTAGAAAAGCAGAATCTTTGCTTGGAGTGTCCGTAAAAGAGAAACAGTACAAATACAGTTTAAAATAAGTCATTTCAGCACACAGTGTTGTTTCAAGTGCTCCCTGTTTTGGTTTTAGACTTCTGAATCACTCCACCTCCATAAGCACAAGAAATAGACCAAAACAGACTGTGGAATTTGAAAAAAGGTATTCACTGTCCATGTTGTCTTTTGCATTAAAATAATTTGGAGTGAACCTGTATATCATAGCAAGGTGGAGAATAAAGACTCATGTGTTATGAATTCTTGAAAGCTGCATGAATCTTTGGATAGCAGAAATAAATTCTAAGTTGTTAACATTATCGCATGAAGGATGCCTTTGGCTACTGTTAATACTGTGATGGATTCAAAATATAACAGCCTACCTCATTTTACAAGAGTTTTAAGAGTATTTTGAAGGGAAGAGGTAAGGGCACAGATGTGCTTTATGAAACAGGCCATTGAAAGATGTATCTTTATGGCCTTCTAAATGAATTGTGTTTGAGTTATAGCCCAGCAACATTTTCTGTATTTAGTGTTAAAAGCTGAACTGTTTGCATAATGTGTGGAAGCAAATAGAACTAAGGCTTTTTAGCTTCTCTGTACTTCAGAAAACAACTAGCCTTTGTGTTTTACTCATTAAACCTGACACTTCAGGGTACTGCCAAGAACTCATTTACGGATGTTTTGATTGGGTAAAGGCAAAGCAGTGGTATGAAACAATCCTTCTTCTACAAAGTTGTTTCTCTTTTTGGAGTATGTTACCAAAATTCTTTACTTGTGGATTACACTTACAGTAAGACATGACCTTTCTTCCTCTTTAAACAATCAAAACATCATGATTGTTCCATGTTGCTATATTCTTTGAGTATTATAATGATTTCTGAGGGTAAGATGGGGTGACCTGTGCTCAGCTCACCACATCTGTATTCTCTTTTTTGTGCTGTGGATACGACCCACAAGTTTCTAGTCCATATAGCTCTAATGAAATATTTCAGGGTCCTCTCTAACTACAAGGTGTCTGTCTTGATGTCAGACGTTTATGTAAATGAGGATAAAATCCAGTACAAGAAACAATGATTTTTTTTTTTGTCTCATAGCCTTTCAGCAGATGAAGCAAATTCTCCATCTTCTCCCTACAGCTGGCAGGTAAAATGATGGTGTTGATCTGGGGAGGTTTTTTTTTAAGGAAATCCCAGTTTGATAGAAATGTATTGCATCTTTCGTTCCAAATTCCACTTGAGGCATTCCAGATATTCCTTCTCCTTTTCCATCAATCCATCCTTGATCAGAGGAGTTGGGTTGTTCTGATATTTTGGGCAAGATTTTTTATCTGCAAGTTAACTTAGTAGCTTTGTTCTTTGCTGTAATCTATAAATATTTTTTTTTGTTTTAAACCAATTTAAGCCAAAATGTTTCTAATTTGGAAGTATAAGATGCACCTAATAATTATTTGGCCCTGAATCTGCAGTAGAAAGAGGAGGAAATACACTGTTCCTTGTTTCTATCCCAAGGGCTCAGTGAAGTTGTATCTCCTTCCTTCCAGGCCAAGGGCAGGCTAGTGTGAGTCCAGTCATTAGCCAGAGAACAAGCAGTTGCAGGGAACTTGCTTCTCCCCTAAACAAGAGCTCTGGTCCACATACCAGTTGTCCTGTGATAGTAGCATTAAAGTGCCTCTGCCCCTAGCCAGACAACCAAGGGCCATTGGGTCATTGCACCACCTCCACTGTTTCAAAAAAGTCATCAATGGAAGGTCAGCTTTGCTTTGCTAGTGGCCCTGAGTGGGCAGAAAGGCAGGATATGAATTCTGCAAATAAAAATAAATGCCTGTTAACTAACCTTCTGGCATTGTTAAGCTGGTCGTCTTCTGCTTTTCTTTCCACCCCGCCCCTTCTGCCCCTTGTTTTGTTGCCTTTTTAAAAAGGCAGGGCTTGTGTTTTGCATTTACTTGTAGACAGTGCCTGCCACCAGCATGATATATTAAATCTCAATTTAAGTGAGCTATTTTTGGAGATCATTTGTTTAAAAACAACAACAACCTGGGACAAAAATAGAATAAATATATTTGTAAGAAAGCAGGCAGTCTTGATACTGTGCTTCCTGATCTTCTAAGCTCATTGCTGCGGACAAGCCCTGCTTGCATCCAGTCATTATGACCCATTCTGGCCTAGAATTCTGTTGCGCAGAATAAAATCTCATCTGCTTACTTGTTACTAGAAAATCCGAGTATTGACTTGGTGTTATATGGTGACTTTATTTTCCTCCCTCCACAGTCCTTGGAAAATCAGAAAGACCAGTCAGATGAGCAACATTGGCCAGACATGCAGCCAGTCATCTGGCAGAATGAGGAGAGGAGGCGGAGCAAGCAAATCAGAAGAGAATATTTCAAGGTCTCTTGCTAACTTATAGTGATAGGTCTGCAATTTGATCTGGTCTGCATCATAAATAAGTTCACTGTTTCAGTAAATCTCTGTGGAGGCACAAGTCTGGACCATTTTAGCTGCCCATAAGCAAGGAACTGCTAAATTAGAATTTCTGCCCTCCATGCTGTTTAACAGCTATTTAATGAAATGGTTATATGCTTTCTAGGTAGCTTTGAATCTCTTTCCTTAGTACTCTGATATAATTTTAGAAGTTCAATATGATGTTCTTTTATTTATTTATTATTTATTATGTTAGATTTTTAGTCCCCCCTTCCCGCCGAGCTGGGATATTGAGAGTTGTATTAAATGATGCACTGTGAATGACTGTTCTGCCCAGTGCCTGGAGAATGGGCTTCTAATTGTAAGCCCATATGAGTGGAGGAGCAAGTCACTGTTGCTCATCTTTGACTTCCCCACCTAAAAAAAGAGCAGTAGTCCATTTCAGATGGCTGTAGGAGAGGGCCTGAGAAGCAATTGATGAAACACTAAGTAATTCACACTGCCAAGTTGGTACAAGGAGAGCATGCAGTAAGAAAATGCATTTGGTGAGCAAATATCTTCTACCTCACTTAAGATTTGGTATAATTGAAAGAGAGGCTTGGGATGGGGTGGGAGGAACATCTTGCCCCCTATCCTCTTATGAAAGCCCCCGCCCTCTATGTGCATACTCAGTACAAAAACTCTTAGTTCAAAACTACATTAAATGCAATGTCAGTTCTAGGAAATTCTTCCTCTTTACCCTGACCAAAACTGTATAAGAAAAATCCTTAGTGGGAGTTGCCTTCAACCAGAGGCTAATGCCAAACCCTGACTTTAAAAAGAATTCAAGAGAAGAGTAGCAGAAGATTCTGAGACAAGCCTTGTGCTGGGAATCATGTAGACTTAGAGCTAAGGAGGGCAGAAATGAGTGATTGCTGGGGTGGAGTTGCTAAAATAGTGGAAGACAGCTTATGAACAGGTTTTTGTAGTGTAGCAGAGCAAGATACGGCAATAAAATAATGCAAGGGTTTGCATTGTTGGATTAGACCCACAGTCCATTAGTCCGGCTGTCTGTTTCAGCAGCAGCGAGTTGATGTGTCTGGGTAGTGCACAAGCAGGGCTTAAGGTGTTACAACTCCTAGCACTTGACAATCACAGCAGTGCTGCTGTTGCATATGTTCTGGTCTCAGGTAACCTGGCTACATAGCTACCATTAGACTTTGCTTCCATGTTTAAATCTTTTTCAAAAAAAAGTTTGTGGCTCTCCTGCACCTGCTGTTTATAAATTGCAGATTAAATATTTGTGGGTTTCACAGTACATCAGTACAAAGATCATCACAGTATTCAGATGACAGTGTGATTATTGGTTAGACCAAAGAGCCTTCGAAGCCTGTTACTTTGAGTTAGACACTTAGAATAATTGCTTAACTACATCTTCCAAGCCTCATCTTCATCCCCTAGTGGTGTGACTCTGTAGAAGTATGCACATGAAGCTGTCTTATACTGGTCTCTCAAGTTAGTACTGCCTATTCTGACAGGCTGTGGCTCTCTGGGGTCTTAGGTGGAAGTCATACTTTTAAGTTGGACTTTTTAGATGCTGAGTCCTGCTTAAGGTTAAAAAAACCTTAAGGTTAGGCTTAAGGTTTAAAAAAACAAATAAAAACACATAAAATACAATATTAAAACAAGCCATAAGTACCCCACATAACATTTTCCTTAGTGTAGAGGTGGGTGCGAACCGGGAAAAAAATGAACGGTGCTGTTCGTGGTTCGTCCTGTTTCACGAACCATGAACTTTCACGTACTTGCCACAGTTCGTGAACTGGTTTGTGGTTCGTGGGATTTAAATACCTCTTTCTGTGCTGCTTTGCAGCAGTAGGGAAAGGAGCATTTTACGCCTGCAGGCTTGGATCAGCTGCTTGTCGGGGAGATCCCTGACAAGCAGCTGATGGGGGGGGGGTTAAATGCCCCTTTCCCTGCCACTTTGCAGCAGCATGGAAAGGGGCATTTCATCCCCGCAGGCTTGGATCAGCTACTAGTTGGGTAGATCCCTGACAAGCAGCTGATCTGGGGGTTTAAATGCCCCTTTCTGTGCTGCTTCACAGCGGCAGGAAAAGGGGTATTGGCGAGGTTTAACACGAACCAAACGAACTGGCAAACCAGTCCGTGGAAGTTTGTGGAAAACGGGCTTCCGCAAACTGCTGGTTCACGAAGCACGAACCAGCCCAGTTTGTGACGAACTTTAGTTCGTCTTGCAGTTTGTGCCCATCTCTAGTGTAGAGTCAGATCACTAAAACAGCTCAGGGTTGGCCAGCGTGATGAGAAATGTTTGGTCTGCTATCTAAAAGATAATTAAGAAGGTGCCAGGCAAACCTCAAGAGGGAGAGCATTCAAACAGGTGAGGTGCCTTCGCTGAAAAAGCCTTGTCTCTCATTTGCCACCTGCCTAACCTCTGCAGTCTGGGGGCATAAAGAGCAAGTCTTGGGAACAGCATTTTAATTTAAGGGCTGGGAGGAAACAGTTCTTTAACCTCAGCAGTACTTTGAATTGTGCCTGGAGATGAAAGGGCAGCCAGTGGAAATCTTTCAGGTACAGAGGGAATACAGTCCCTATATCCAGATTCCAACAATAGTCTGGTAGCTGCATTTTGGACCAACTGACATTTCCAGGCAGCTTTCAAAGATAGCCCACATAAGTCACATTGCAGTCACGTAGCTTGGATGTGATCAAAGCATGAGCCATCATAGTGAGAACATGCTTTTCAAGAAAAAAAACATAGCTAATAAAAGGTGAAAACCAAACCAAAAAACCAAAGCTGATAAAAGGTGCCTTGTGCCATGGAGATGATCTGGGCCTCCAACTGTAGGCCAGGATCCAGTTGCATCCCCCAGATACAGTACATGTTCCATCAGGGGAGGAGTGCATCTCCCTACAGACAGGCTGGCTGCTCAGTCCTTTAGCAGCTCAATGGACCAACAACTCCCCTGTGTAGTCTGAACTGAGCTTTGATTTATGGGCAGTCTTCTGTCCCATTACCACCACCTCAAGGCATTTGTTCAGAACCTTCCACAAATAACCTGACTCACTCCAAATCCCGGGAATGTCTCTCCTAGTAGTTTCATGTAAATGTTAAGCATAATGGGGGACATGAAGGATCCTGCTGGGATAAATCCTGCTGGCATAAATGCCACATCATTGAACAATAGTCCCTCAGCACCATCTTCAGGAACTGGCTGGCTATATAAGAACAGAATTGAACCACGGTGCCTGCCCATTCCCATACAAGCCAGCCTCTCCACAAGGATAATCCATGGTTAACAGTATCAAACAGCAAAGAAGTCTAGGAGAATCAGTAGGGGTGCACTCTTACGGCAAAGGCCAAGGCTGTTTTTATCCTAGGAGCAGGCCTGAATCCAGACTGAAGTGGCTCTAGGTATAGATAATCCAGCTCTTTCTGCAGGTAACACAGGCTTTGCCACCAAAGGTAGCATTTATATTTTCCTTTTTAAACCAAAACAAGTAACCCAACACAGCTTACAGCAATTTAAAACTAACATAAATATCAAAATATAATTTTAGTGATATCTTGTTTCAGCTACAATGAAAAGGGTGCCAGTTGATTTTTTTCCTCTTGGTCTTGGTGGTGATGGGGGCAGAGGAGTTCACAGATGGCATGATGATATCTGGAGGAAAGGTGCTCTCCAATGGCATGATGGGGGGGGGGGGTGTTTCCTCCTTGCCAGACACTCATCTAAACAAGAATATGCTGAGGATAGGGGAGTTTCTTGGCCTGTATCTGACCTGATTTCCTGGTTACTTCTGAATGTTTCAAATATTGGCATTTCTCATCAACTTTGAGGTTGCCTTTTAGTATCAAAATGATAGCGCATCTTAAAGTAAGCCTTTACCACAGGGTGGCACTGTCGGCCTGTATTCTAACCTGCGAGGTTTTTTTTAAATCCACTGAGGCATCAGCGCTATTCATTTTGTAAGGAATAGAAAAACAGAATGTTCTCCATTATGAAATTGGTACATTCTGGTGTTTCTCTCATGGCAAGGACACAAGATGAAAGCACCAACGTCACATGTGTTCTTGGCAAAAATAGTTCTAAGAATAGATGTTTGAATTGCCTCAGCTGCTTAATTTAGGGACGGTAAGGAATCTCCCTCCCAATGCTCCCAAGTCAGATTTCTGAGAAGTAGACTGTGCTCATCCTTTGAGAGGGGGAAGGGGAATCTTAAGTTCTGTGCCAAAAAACTCTTTTGCATCAGCTGAACAATATCTAATAGCTCATTACGTTAGCTTGACATTTTTAAAAGTGTCAACATACTTCTCAGTATTCAAAGTGTTTCTGTTTTCTATTTAAACAGCAGAGATAACGTGTGAATGTGTTCGGTTTAGCTGGGATGAACATGAAGTTTTATTACTTCCAAGTGTCACTGCACCTTTCTCAAAGCAAGGTGTTGTAAATGTATCCGATGTGACTGAGGCCTCGTGTAATCATGGAGAAGAGTGAGTGCAGGAGTTTTGAGGAGGTTGGACCTCACCAGTTCAGACTGCAGCAGGGGCAAGTTTTGCATTTTTGAATGTTCCTGCTCATATAAATCTCTCCTTAGTAGGAAACTGGCACAATATGGAGGGTATTGGGCTAGTACTCTTCTCAGATGTATGCTAATTCTTCACTTGCATAGCTTTTCACATAAGGGAATATTAAAAAATAATATCCGTCACCTGCAGTCTGAAGTGGTGCAGTCCTTTTTACCATCTTTGGATTCTCGTACCTAATGTTGCAGGATGTATTGCCCAGGCCTAAGAAAACATTAATTGAGAAGAATGCAAAATTAGAGGCATTTTGGAAGATGTCCAGGTTGGGATTTATGCTAAATAGAATGCATCCTGTTGAAACAGTTTGATATACAATTGTTTGCTTTTTCAGTATAAGTCTTCCAGGAAGAGTTCAAGTGGAAATGAAAATGATGAGGTGAGTTAGGACTGTAATAGGAAGTAAACTGATCACAAAGCAAAACCTGTGCCTATTAAAGCCTAATTCCTACTTTGTAGACAACTTCTGAACTACCTTGAAGATGTTTCTTCTTTTAAGGAAAGTTTCCATATATTGTAGCAGTGGTTTTTTTAAAAAAAATTGCTTTTATGATCGTGTATCAGCATAAACTTGATAGCCGGTAGTTGGAACCGTGTATTAAAATAGGTAAATGCAGAGTCCTCGGCTGAAGATTTGCTGTTGTTTTCATAATTTTGCCTGCTTCCTGTTGCATTGCAAAGAATCTCTAAATGATTATGAGCGGCAGCTTAACTGGCACAGTTGCAATATATTGCACGCTTACTGGTAGAGCTGTTAGTGCACCCGAATTAGAAGTGTTATCCATCTGTCTTGCTAGTACTGAAGTTTCTAGAGCAACAATTCTTCCATCGTTTCAGCATTCTTCCTCCCCACCCACTTTGCTCTGTTCCTTCAGGGGGAAAAAATATTAGGTCTCTCAGGTATAAAATCTGATAGTAATTTAGAAAAATTGAGAGGAACTAGATCTTTTTTCAAAAAGCTCCATAGAAAGAGAACTTAATTTTTCGTTGATGTTTCAAATGCAACAATAGAGTTAATGTAGATATTGGCGGCAATCCAAGCGAGTACTAGGAACATGTTTGGGTTTTATTACTGTTGGCAAGTGGATATGCATTGGGCTGAGCTCAACTTTAGCTGGCCCATGGATTCCAGTTGAACAGACACCTTATTGAGTGGCCTTTGTGCCAATATAAAAACATTAAAGTGGGAGATGTAATAGGAAAGAGTTTTGCTTGCAATAGGACCCCAAGTTCTGATACTTTTCCCAAGGGGAAAGCTCCACATTGTAATATAGTTAGGCAAGTATGTATTGTCCTGGCATTTTTGGCGTGTTCATGCATGTTTAGTCATATCTGTGTGTATAGGAAAAGGTGTGCATGCATGTTCATAGTTTCATGCCAAACTTTCTTTTTAAAAGCCATAACTTCCATTTTATAATTTCATCTTTTTGGTTTCTTTTTAGCAAGACAGTGATAATACTAATGTGTCCCCACAGTCTCCTGTGTCGTCTGAGGTACAAGTGCGTGTGTGTGTCTGTTTACTTAAAGTAGTCTCCCCGCCCCCCTGTCTGCTAACTTGTTGCAGTGTGGACCCCAATTTAAAAGCCACTCTGCAAAGCTAGAGGATAGTGCACCATAACAGTTCCCTTGAAGAATAGTCTGGAGTATTTTACATGTGGTCTAAAAATTAAAGTAGGAAGGAAGCAGCAAAATAACTTCAGGCTTCTTATTTTTAAGTCATCCCCTTTTTTTTCTTACAAACATTTATTCACGGTTTGGGGGAGGGTAATATTTAAGGGATGCCCACCCATCTTCCTCTTCTTCAAGAAAACAATAGCAGAATCACTGGGACATAACTTGGTCTAATTAAACTGGTTTAATTTTTCAGACAGTATCTCCTGGTCTGTTCTTAAATACAACACTAAATGGGACTTGTATGAGCAAACTTCCAGGTGAAATGCCCACACGTCTGTTGCTTCCCCCTTGTAAGAGTAGACAGTCTAACTCCAGTATCTTTCCGAACATGTAATTCCAGCTAAGTTAATTGGAAAAGTCTTTGGGTTTGCTGTGCAAGGAATTGGCACTTGATGACAATCCTTTTGGAGTGTTTGAATGTTAACATTCTGTTTCTGTCCCCTCCCTCCTCCCAGGATTATGACAGGGCAGATGGCAACACTCACGGCCCTTTTGGATTGAAGCCCAGATCAGGTGAGGCACAACTTTGCATGATAAACTTTTTGAGGGGCTCATGGGAAAACCAGATTATTTAAAACTAGGAAGTGGCAGGGAAGTAGAACTACTCTGAAAGCAAAGTGATCTCTTGCTATAGATTCTTGGGGAGTGGGCGTTATGTTAGTTGATCATGGAGGCTGAGATTTTCAGCCTCCCTTAAAGAGAATCAAATAATTATGAGAGAGTCACTGGGATATGTGGAGGTAGACTGAAGAGGGGACTGTATTTTCCCCTGCAGGTGGGCTCTGGGTTTTTAAAAACTTATGCCAGGGTTGGTGCAAGCATAACATTACACCTGCATCAGGATAATGATCGGGGCTGGAGAGGTATAAGAAGCTAACTGAACCCTGTTCCACCACTAATGCTGTCCCACTATATTCTAGACTTACCCTGACTGGGCACCAGTGTGATGATGCAAGCATATCCTTGAGCTGTTTATTTACTTCATTTATAGTCCGCCTTCCTCACTGAGATTCAAGGTGGATGCATTATGTATGTTGATGTAAGACTTGGCCCTGGGTAACACCGTTGCATTTGGTTGCTTTATATACATACATTCTTAAGCAGAGTCATCTGTGGACAGTACATAGAGAGAGGCTCCCCTTTTGCCCTGTCATGTGATGCAGGAACAAGATTGTTTATTGAATTTAACAGTAGTAGTGCATAGGGTTTTCTTGTCTTCCACTATAGTCTTTTCCCAGTGGCTTTGAAAAGCTCCTTTTTTCAATTTGCAGCTTTTGGCCGTTCTCGTCAGGACTACAGTGCTGTAGACCCTGGATTCACAATGAGAAGGAAAATGGAACACTTGCGGGAAGAAAGAGAACAAATAAAGCAGCTACGCAATGTAATTTTTCTATGTAACATGCATCCATAGCTCCCTCTGCAGAATAGCAGGCTGCATTTAGATGTCATGCCAAGCAACAAACTAATGCCAGTTTGCCGCAGCAAGCATGAGAGTGGCTTGTTCATGCTACGTGCTCCCCTTGTTTCTCCCACCTTCTTCTTCCTGTCTTGCACAGAGCACAAAAACAAGTCCAAATGCTTAAGATGTCCATCCTATTTAGCCCTGCTTTAGAATTCTGGCTTGTAGGGGCAAGCAGGCTTCAGTATGCTGCATTCAAGCAACTGCAGTTTGCTTTTCCACCACCACTCAATAAGGGGAGAGTGGAGAAGCAAGTAAGAAAGCAAGCACAACAAAGAAGCCACATTTGTGCCCATCACTGCATATTGAATTGTGGTTTAGCATGATATCTGAATGTGGCCATAGTGTTTGAAGTTGCACATGTTTAGTTGGCAGTTAAATGCAGGAAATGTAGAACCTGATCTGCGCTAAAGCCATGACAATGAGCATTATTTTTACTACAGACTTTTGCTTTTAACAGAATCTTGAGTCACGGTTGAAAGTCATTTTGCCAGATGACATTGGAGCAGCATTGATGGATGGGGTAGTCCTGTGCCATTTAGCCAATCATATAAGACCACGATCTGTTGCCAGTATTCATGTTCCCTCACCAGCTGTGGTAAGCTGCACATTCTCAGGTCTGCTAAACTTTGTGTTATGGATTTGTTGAGCCTATCTTCACAGTGCGTGAAATAAACATCCTATAACTTTATGAATGCAAATGTGACCCTTAAGTGGCATTCCCAAAGAATATTGATTATTTCAGATTGGTAGAACTTCTGCTTTTATACATGTATAAGTCTCATAACTATCAAATTCTTTGAAAAACAATGTCAGTGATGACCTGTATCTTTTTAACAGCCTAAACTCAGTATGGCAAAGTGCCGAAGAAATGTTGAAAATTTCCTTGACGCTTGCAAAAAACTGGGTGTCCCACAGGTAATGGACAAACTTCTAACTGGGGTCATTGTGTTGGTGACATTCCAGATTTTGTAGGAACCCTTCAGAAACAGTGTAGTTCTTTGAGTAGAGTGGAATAAAAGCCTGTTCTATTGAAGAATAGAATTGGCCAGGTTTCATATGGTACGGTGGTGGAAAAGCTTCACAGCCTTTAGAACTTGCAATAAAATGGAGGCATGCCTACTTCTCTTTTCCAGCTGTCAATTGTTGGGTGGGTGGATGTATGGCGAGACTCCCCTACTAATAGAACATACAGAAATCAGAGTCATGCATCTAGATTCTTGCTGTCCTTCTCCTTCATTGGGAACGATAAGCAAATGGGAACAAGTAGCAGTTAGTTTTCAGCCACTGACTGAAGCTGAATAAACCAGTGATGTACATCTTGCTTTAGACTGTTGCAGTTTACCTAACCTGCCTTAGCTAGTACATTTCTGCCTGCCCTTCCTTCACAGAGCTCAGGGCAACATACATGGTTTTCTTTTCCCATTTTATCCTTATAACTAACGTGTAAGGTAGGTTAGACTGAGACGGTAGCTGGACCAAGGTCACCCAGAAAGCTTCATGGCAGAGTGTGGATTTGAAACCAGACCTGCTGGATCCTAATCTGGCATGAACCACTATATGACACTGGTGCATAAAAATACTTGGCAGTGGCTTGTGCTGACAGGTCATGTTGCCTGCTCTTTATTGGAGGGGGTTAGTATTCAGTTAGACAACTAGTTCTGTATACAGATTGGTGCTTGTATTTCTTGCAGAGTAGCCCTCCATAAAACACACTAAGCTTCTCTCGAAAGCGTGGGGAGCTTCAAAAGCAATTTGAATAATAAACACCGCACACCGTATCACAAAAGGGAAAAGTGCAAGAAGTCCCACTTTTGGCATGACCTTTGGATTCCAGCCAGTATATTTACATGTCATTTAAATTCTACATTTATATTTCTTTCTTAATCTAGAAGGGGTGGGAATGGAAATATGTTCTCTGTCCCCAATATGTATATTTAAACAGGAACAGGTGATAGAATGGGTGAACCTCTGATTTGGGAAATAAGGATCTAAAAAAATCCATTCAGCTGCACCAACTAAGATTAAGAGCTATATCCCTTCCTTTACCAGGAGAGACTTTGCCTGCCCCATCATATTTTGGAAGAACGGGGCCTTGTGAAAGTTGGACTCACAGTTCAGGCCCTTCTGGAAATACCTTCATCTAAAGCACCACAGCTTTCCTGTCTGTAAGAGGACTCCCAGAGAACAAATGTTGCCATGATGTGGATCAAATCAAATCAAATCATGATGTGGTTGCTATGGATTGATGTCAGCCAGTCCAACTTTCTCCAGAGGAACACCACAAGCCATCAGAAGTTGTTTCAGGCCAGGTGGTTTAGATGGAGCCTTATTATGGACCTCTGTGTAGAATCTTGATATCAAAATGACAGTAACCCAGCAGAGTGAAGAATTGTACTGCTTTTTGTTGAATTCAGAGCCATCAGATTTTGAAATCTTCAGTCTCTTGCCAGGTAGTAGGTCTTAATTCTCCCATTAACACTTCATGATGTTATCCTCTCTCCCCTGTTCTTAAAACAAAAAAAATGCAGTGCAGGAATCTGTTATGCTGCGGGGTCCTAGGCTCTTTCTTAGAGTTTGCAGCACACATTATAGGAGACAAATTACATACATTGGCAAGGAGTCCCAACCAGTTTCTGGCTCTTTGTGGTCATGTATTCACCATTCCTTGTAATGTACATTTGTCTCCTGCATCAGGTTGTGTGTGCACGCTGCCAGTCCAGGCTAAAAATATATTACGAAATGTAGCTCGCAGTCAGATTCCTACTAAGGAGTTTAATTTTTTTTAGCAGAAAATATCACTGCTGCGTTGTTGGTAGAAATTTCAATCGATCATACTGTCCATTTTTAACATTTTCCAAAATATTTGTCCTTCATTTCTTGCACTTCTTACTGTTGTACCATCTCCAAAAAATTAGTTGGTGTATGATGATGACGAAGAATAGTATACAGTATAAAGGACAAGTTGTGTGGTTTTTTTCAGTATTCTAGGTTGGTGCCAAATTTTTTTTTCAGTTGTACTGTAGATTGTTTACATGTGAAGTGCCTGTGTAATTGATAACTTTTACTAGTCTTAAAACATTTTTGCTATTCTTTTTATGTCTCAATAGATGCAATGCGTATTTTTAAATATTAGGTTTTTTTGTAAGGTTGGTAATAAGTGAAGTTTAAAAGACTAACATCTGAGTGTTGGATGTTCTTCAGTTTGCACAGTTTGAATTTATTAGGTTTGATTTTTTAAAAAAGAAAATGTAAATACACTTTTATTTATCCTATTTAATTTGATACGTAATCACTTTTTAATGTATTGTTGGACAAACAGATGTTACTTTTTAAATTATTTTCCTTGTCTAGGACAAACAATGACATATAGAGTGATTAAAATGAGTCGAATGGAAGCTTATGAGTTGGGGGGTAAAACTGCCAAAAAAATTTCTCAGGTTTATATTGTGACTGTTGGGGTTTCATATCTTGCATCCTGACTTCATGTTGTTGTTCTTTTTAACATAAAAGAAAATGCCATAGAGTGATGAAATGGAAGCCAGGAATAGTTCCACTTTTGCAATGTTTACAGAACCACTACAAATTTTGCTTGTTTGGGACCTGAGTGATTTCTTCTGCACTGGATGTTATAACACCATGCTGCAAATCCGTTTTTCAGGCACCCTTGCCACAAATCCATTTTGCATTTATGTTTCCCTTCATTTTAAAAGCTCTAATACTGGGCTATCAACATTCTTTGGAGACTCAGACATTCCCCACATTGGCTGCTCTTTCAGACTTCTCTTTGAGTTTGCCTTCCTGTGTGCGAACAGTAGATAGCAAATTGCAAACAGGTTGCAGAATTTTTATTCGGTTTAGAGGGGAACAAGTCTTTTTTTTTTGCAGTTTGCCTGTGTAGTCAGAGTAGGCTCTGGCTCCTCCTTGCCTAGATATAACAAAATATTCTTCCTATTTAGTTTTGCTACTGGAAGAATTTGCTGTTCTATTCCTATTGGTTGTGGCAGTGCATAGTTGTACAAACTGAACTAATTGGTGGAAGATTAGGCTGGGGCCACCTTTCACCTTTTGAAGGGTGTGGATGTTTTGCTAGATGTGTGCCAAGGAAACCTCAGCTCCTCTTGCTCAGGTTTTAAAAGTTTAGAGTGAATGTGAGGCAGATTTTGTAGATGGCCTCCTTTGGCCAAACAAAAAAGCACAGCAAACTGCATATCAATTTTTTTTTAGAGAAGTGAGTTATTTTAGAGGATACCCTGTATATGCCTACATTTGCTCATTAATTTTACTTTTTCATAAGTGCTGTTTTTTTTTTAAATTTGAGTTTGTCACAACAAAAGTGAGGGACTACCGTTCCCCCACCCCCACCCCCGATCCAGGTTGGCAGCAGGGTTTATTGACCTGCTTCTTTTCCCTAGCCCTGCTTCTCCTTCAAGATAGATGCTGCTTCAGCACAACTTGCATAGTTTACTGGAAAAGGTTGAGAGGGAGGAGGCCAGGCAGATGAGCAAGCTGGAGGTTGGGATGCAAATTTGTGGCGTGGCCTTAGGCTTGAGCACAAACCTGTGGTATTGTTGGACTTGCATTGCTTTGAACAGCATTTGGCCATGACTTTTTCATACTGTTATTCCCCCTCTTGTTCAAAAGAGGCTTGACGTGCAGCATTGCTATCCATGGACTTGTGGAAATAATTATACAGGTCTTTTTGATCTTGGCCTAAGCTGCATCTCTTTTCTCTCCCCCACCCCCAGCCCCTTTTTCTTTGCAAAGTAAGCCAAGCAATATAGCTATACTTGTCTCTGAATTGCATCTTTGCCTTAAGGCTCATGCAGATTGTTTTAGAAGTCACTGCTGCCAAAGCATAGTATGCTTTTTGGGTTCAAAAGATTGAGATGTAGTGTAGACTTCTCAATGATTTTCCTTTTCCCTACTAACAAGCCCTTTCCTCATAAAAGGAATCTTTTCAATTTCTCCAGCTATGTCCAACATACTTGCTTCCAACGCATGCAGCTGTGTACATCTGAACATGCAAGATTTTTGCTGGCAGCAGCTTGTTTTTGAAAATTCGTGTTGCTGAGACTTAGTAAAATCCAGAAGTTATTACTCTCTCCTTTCCATGAGGACAGCATCAGCAGACTGCCTTAACATGTTCCGTCAATTGTGAAACTAAAATTCCTCCCTTTGATTCTAGAGTAATCGGCTGGAGTAAGTAGATCTAAGCAGTGTCTTCAGGATTTATGCAGTTCTTCAGATCGAAACAAATGCAAAGGTGTTGCATTGGCCATAGCTTTCATCAGGAGACCATGGGTACCAGGGTGCCAGGAATGATTAGACATTAGCTTGTATCCTACTATTTGTTTCCAGTGATACAAGTACCTCCACTTTGCCCCTAGTGCTGTTCATGAAGACACTCCACTCCCCCCCCCCCACCCCGAACAGCAATTCAGTGGACTGAAGCAAGAAGGGGTAGTAGGAAAATCCTTCTCTGTGAGCTCCCTTACCAAATCTCATTGGATTCTAGGTTTCCTACTGCTCTCTCCCAAGTGTACCTTTAGGTGGGTTCCTTGATGGGAAGTCTTACCATTAAACTAGGTTAAGGCTACACTGGAGGGATTTGTGAACTAGCTCTTACCAAATTAAGTTTGGCGAAGTTGGTCTTTGAGACTGAATAAAGCCCCCACACAAGCACTTAGGATGAAGTATTCAGATAAAATATTTTGTTCTGTACAGCAATTGGCATTATGAATGAGGGCAGGAGGGAGTCCTGTTGTGTAAATCCCCCTCCCAGTTGGTTCTCCATTCAAATGCAGTTATTATCGGGTTTTTCTAAATCAAAGTATGTGGAAATACCCCCCCCTTTTAGGTATTTTTAGATCTACTTTATTGTTCTTTTGTTTGTAATGTTCTTTTTGTAGGCGCTCCTTTTTATAGATGTTCCTTTTTAAGAAGGATAGGTTCCACTTTGCAAAAGGAGACATCCTGTCTCTTTAGTGTATGACAAAGAACAGATATATAAAGCCCTGCTTCCCCTGTGGAGGCTTGGCAAATTGTGCAAAATCATAGTATTTAATTCAAGAGGCGTGTGTCTGTGTATGGTAGGAATCCCCCCCCCCCTTTCATTACTTTTTAATTAATCATCAAGCACAGCACTTCTTAGCCGACCCTGATCTCGGTGACTTTTGCTCATAGGATAAAGATTTACTGCTATTTCTAGGACTGTTTTCATGATCACCTAAGTCTCCCCATCATGCATCCCAAGAATGCCTTTGCACAGACAATACCTGCCTTATGCATGCCAGGTTCTCTGTGGATGGGTGCTGCTTCTCAGGGGGAGGTCTGAAAAATGTCCTGCCTCATTAATATACACGTGGGTGTTGAGAAAGAGCAGCTGTATCCACGGAATGGCCAGCTTAGGCAAGACCAGCTCTATGTGAATGTATCCTTGCACAAATTCCAGGCGTGCTTTTAAAAACAAACAAAAATGAAATACTGAGTTCTGTCCTGTTCTTTGAATCAGATTAGTGATGGAAGGCTAATGATTAAAAACTCGATGCTACCACTATTTGGGGGGTGAGGTGGAGTCAAATGCAAATAAGCACACTTGTAAGGATTGTGGGGGTGGGATGACTAGGAAGGCTTACAAACCTATTGTGTAATCTGTAGGATTTGGACAAACTAGGATTAGGGTGGGTGGATGTGTGCTTTTGAAAAAAAAAGCAGTATGATCTCTTGTATTCACTTTTGTATTTTTCCGTCTTTCTACCTAATTCAGTAACTATAACCAAATTGACAGCAGCTGCTTTATGTAAATGTGTGCAAAACTAATTTCAGCAGTTTGGACAATAAATCAGAAGTAGCAAGGGACTATTACTTTTTCTGTGTATATATTGCCATATCTATTTGCATTTTAATTCACTTTGCATTCATGTTTGGTAAAATGCTTTCCCCCCTCATTGTATTGTATATGACTCAACAGGTTTTTTTCCAGGACTACTTTATTGCTGGAGCTTCCAACAAGTATATGTTCATTGGAAATGGTCCTGCTGTTTAATTATCTTCTGTAAATAGTTTTGTATTGAATCTGCATGGAGAAGACCCTCATGTCCAAAACTGATGTACATATTCTATGTATAAAATTCAAACTCTTTCATAATTCTTACATAGTCGAATTGTGTTCTTTTGTGGTTTGAAATTGCTAACTGCCTAATGAGGAATCTGGTTTTTAAATGTATTTTCACAATGCTGTAAATTCTTTGGGAGCTGAATTTGCAGAGTAAGCTTTTTCTGATAAGTTTTTTCCCCTGACTCTTCTTCAATCTAAACCAAAGGCTTTTTATTCCTCATCAGACACCTATAGAAAAATCTTGGTTAATACATGAAATTAGTTGTTGGCTGAAGGGCCTGTAGTTGCGGCATTTAAAGTTTTTCTCCTCCTTGAATAGAGAAATGTCTTGCTTCAGCTCGTGTCACACTCCCAAATTTTGCCATTGACATGTAATCTCTAGTGAGAATGTCTTATAAGGGAGCCTCAGTCAGGGAGAGGATTAACACCCCAGAATCATTGGGGAGGGACCTACTTCTACCAAAGACTTGCAAAATGGCCTTGAATTGAACCTTGCAATAGCAAAAGGAATAATTTTCCCAGTTCTCTTATCGCACACACTGAGGGCTTGCCATTTCTGTTTGGGAAAACCGGGCGGGGGGAAAGCCCCCCCCCCCTCACGTCACAGTCCTAATCAGAATTGGACCCCTATGGCCCTTCTAAATGGAGTTACCACCGGGAACTTGTGGCTGCTAGTCTGCTTAACATAATCAGGTAATTTGCAGCATGTAGTTAGGCCCTTAGGCAGTGGGAGGAGTCACAGAGGGAGAGTGACTCAGCAGATTCATGCCTGACAGTGTCCTTCTGGAATACTGAGCCCATGCTTGCATTTTTGTGTACAGTGTTTTCTTTAAGAATTGCATTGACTTATGGGTATGGGGGAGGGCATGCATGTCTGAACTTTTCCTTCATCTGGGGTTGCATATATGTGAGGAGCACTAGGACAAAGTTTTGCTGGAGTGGTAAAGAAGCAGAGGCCCAAGCTTCATTATTTCTTCTTTTCTTTAGTGTATTTCTTTGCCATCTCTCTAGGACAAAGCTGTTCAAGTGGCTGCTGCAATATTAAAACAAGGTAAAGACAACAGATTATAGTAAACAACAAAAACAAACCAAGCCCAGCAGTAGTGATGAGAAAGGATCAGAACACCAAGTCAGAAGTCAAGTTTTAAATTGTAGCTAAAACTAAGACTTGCTGGAGGCTCTCTTTCTGTGTAATAAAGTGGTGGTAGATAGGAAGAGAGAGGATCTGGTTCTAACCCCAAGCGAAGCACAAAAAAGGCAAACCCTGCTCCCCGCTCCTGCTCAGCTGTTTGTGTCAAAGCAGTTTTTCTCTTAAGTTCTGTTTGCTAGTTACAACTTTACCTTGAGGCTTTTGTTAAGTCATGGGAAGATCTTTGTGCATTCATCCCAATTGCTTGGGAGATGGTTACAGGTAGAAATTGAACCTTGACAAACATTGCTGAAATACAATAATTGCACCAAATACTCCATAGATTATTTCTTTGCTTCATTTATATGCTGCCTCCCCCCGCCCCCAGTGGAGGCCCAAAACTGTGTCCATTGTCTCGTCTCCTCTCCTCTCCTCTCCATTTTATCCTCACGAAACCCCTTTGAAGCAGTTTAGGCTGAGAGCCCAAGGTCATGCCGCTTGCCTCATGGCAGAATTGAAATTTGAACCTGTGTCTCTACTCTTTACACAAAATATCTCTGACAAATCTCTTTGTAACACATTTCTGTGTTACAAAGGTATTCTGATATGATATTCTAGGGTTGTTGTTGTTTTTTTAAGTCTGCTGTCACAACAGTGGAGAGAAGTGGCTGCTGCGGTAACAGGTTTGGGAAATCTGAATTTTCCCACCAATGTAGCAAGTCATCCAAGCTTTATTGTAATTTCCCACCAAACCTTGGAGTACATTAGGTTTGAGAAAGATCTTAGGCCAGGAAACTCTGGGAGGTGCACAAATGTACTGCAGTGCTGCGGGGAAAACCCCTTTTCCCAACAGCATTGAACCTTGGGTAGATAACCCATGTACAACTGGTCTTAGAGCCTAACTAGACTTTACAAATTGCACGAGTTCATGGTGGGGACTTGCAGCTGTACTGTAGCTGCTGATTCGCAGAGACAACTTGGGAATAAACCTGAAGTAGGGCCCATTTTTGCGGAGGAGGAGGAGGAATTTCTACCTCTATGCTGTTTTTGGTGGCTGAAATAGATCAGAGGTTGGGGCGGGGGGGGGTGTTACTTGCCCTGTTGGGAGCCAGCGCATGCACTGAATGCTTGCATGTGCTGACTCCTCACAGAGAAAATAATGCCCCACATGGTCTCTGGGCGGTTTCAGCTGCCAAATACAGCACATGGCAGGAAGCCCTCCTTTTCCCATGCGCAGTTGAGATTTGAATAGGGTCCTGCTGCATGTTTACTCCTGATTTCCCCCTGGAAACAGGTACAGTACACCTGAAAGTTCCCATGGTGAACTCATACAGTTTGTAGTTAGGCTCTTAGGCTTTGCCTTCCCTGAATATTTTATTTACGGTCTACTTTTCTCACTGAGACTCAAGGCAGATTACACAGTATAAGTCAATATGAGCAACTGCTAGAACATCCAATAAACAGTGGAATAAGGTTTGTATTGCAGAAATTTCAAAGCAAGCATAAAACTGATGCAGAGCTGAAACCCACATGACGTTAAATGATGCAGGGATTTCTCAGTAGGAACATAAATAGACAGTGCCCACAGTAGTAAAGTTAACAGTCTCTACACCTTTACCAAAGCATCTTTCTGAACCAATTCTTTTCAATACAGATTACGTGACTTTTGTTGGTGATCTAGGTTTACTACTTGGACTCTTTAACTAGACAGACATTTTTATTTAAATGTTTATACCATTCTCCCTAGTTGGATCCTAAAACAGCCTGCATCATTTCCTTCCTCCATTTTAACTTCTCAAGACCCTCTAAGGTAGAATAGGCCGAGCGACTGGTCCAAGGTCTCCCTTGGCAAACCGGGGATTTGAATCTGGGTTCTTATGATTCATCTAGTGCCCCTTGGCTCAAGAAGGGTTCATCTTACCCCTTACATATTTTCTTCGCCACTGTTTATGAAGTGGCTGGAGATTACTTCTAGCCAACAAGTGATTGATAGCATGGAATGTATATTCTGGTAAATACTCCTTAGGCAGCCCTGTCTTTCCACTTGCAATGCTTCTGACTGCTGGTGGCAAAGAGTTGTTTTATGCTGCTCATTCCACTCTGAGGATAAATTCCCATATCCTAGATTTCTCCCCAAGACTCTTGAAGTGGCACACAGCAACAGGAATCAAACCGAACTTTTAGGAGGTGGCTGATTGCCATCAGGCACAAGTGTCTCATTGACTGTGCCTGAGATCTGTTCATCATATGCATACATCATCAATATAACTATATAAACAAAGCTGCCCTATTTGAAGTACAGTCAACAACGGCAATGCATACCTGGTGAGTGGTAATGGGTAAAAGGAACCACTAGACTCTCTGCAACCTTCTCTTCATCTGCCGTCCTCATTAGGTGTGTTCCTAAAGCTATTGGCACCTTGACCCACCTTTCTCTGATAGGCTAAAGGGGCTTCCAATACTAACTTAGCTACCATGTGCCATCTATTCCCCCCGTATTCAAACAATCTCCCATCTTAAAGATCATTTCTCATGGAGAAGAGACTCTTGTGCTTGAATTAATCTTGCTGACGTGAAGGAGCCTTGGTTTGTGTGTTCATCTGCCAGCATCACTTTCCCTCCGAGTTCCTTTTGTTCCAGTTTTGAGGAAAGGACTATTTTTATTTTAATGGATATCTTATTTCATGGTTTATTGGATTAAGCGTGACTGACCACCCTGAGTTGATGAGGATGGGTGGGATAGAAATAGAAATAATACATCAAAAGATTAAAAAAAACAATCAGATTAAACTGAAGAACCGATACTAAGCTGATTACACTTGGCTGTCGTGCACTGGGTGACCTTATTGAGAAACATGCCCCAAAGCTGGACCAAGCCATGCAACTGGCTTAGAGGGTGAAGTAGTACCTAGTGCTGAGGCTTCAGCACGTTGTTGGAGGTTCACCTCTGCATCTTTTTTACATCTGGCCTCCCCGCTACTGCTAATTTATTCAGCTGTTTTATTAAGTCTGCTTTGTCATGCAAAATGAAGCCATAGAGGAAGATTTCCTGTTATTTTCCATCCAGGAGTATAAAGCTGCAGGTATCTGTGTTTCATTCCTGTTTTCATGGTGAAAAGTTCTTATAGGTTGTTAAAAGAGGTCAGACCCAGCAATGGCACCTCCATGTTCAGAAGCAGTTTACCTTTTGAATGCAGTTGTTTAGGATAGGGAAGGTTTTTGGCTTCTGTATTCTGCTTTGTGGTCCTTCTAGGTTATTAGCCCACTATGGGGATCATGAGGTTGGACTAGATGGACCTTTGAACTTATTAGCAAGGCTGTTCTTAAAGCAGTGAGAAACTCAAGCCCTTGTGGGCCCCCGTGGATCCAAAGCAGAGCCATTAAACATGATGGAACCAAATTAACAGAACTGTGTATCAAGACACAAGCACTTTTATGCCAGATACTTTTGTTAATGCAGCCTCCAAGGGTAAAAACACCTTCATGGCTTTGTTGGCTCACACAGAGAGACAGGCACCTGCTCAGCGAGGCTCCGGTCAAGTCCTTGAGCTAATAGAGAGGCAATAAATTAAATTTTCCCTGCGTAAACGGAACTCTTAAAAGGCAAATACTTGCCAAGATCAAGGGCCCCTCTTGGCACATCTTGTTTCTCATTGTATTGATCGTTCTGTTTACATCAGGTAGAGCAGCAGTTCAAAGAAATGAAGTATTTCTCACACACGGCCTCAGTGGTACCTCTCTTTGTGAACAGGAGAGTCAGCCACCTGCCTGAGGCTTTACATGCATCTATTTCGCCTTAAAGGAGTTCGCAGGTCCTGGCAGCTTGTGCTGGAGTTCTGTGTGTGATTTTCATAGCAATGGCAGCTGCTTGCTTATTGAGAGTAATCCTCTCTCTGACCTAACAAAAAAATAACCCCCCACACCTGCAGACTACACTCCATTACAAGCCATAGTGAATACAATGATCTTGCAGCACCTCCCAAGAAAGAATAAAGAGTGTGAGAGAGAGTGTGTGTGTGTGTGTGTGTGTGTGTGTGTGAGAGAGAGAGAGAGAGAGACCCACCTTTTCCCATCTCAACGTGGCTTGCAAATTCAAATTTAAAACCTATGAAATGCAATGAAACCCCAAATAAACCTCTCCCCATCTTAAAAAAAATGCCCATGAAAAGGCCTAGCGTAACCTTCTGGGGACAGTGTTTGCTTTTTAGGGAGCCTATCCCCCAGGGTGGGAGCTAGGCTAGAACAAGTGGACGTTAATGCCTGATTGGCGACCTTAAATGTGAGGAGCAGCCAGTAGATGTCAGCCTGAGGACTGTAGCTGGCACACGCAACAAATGAATCTTCTGATAATCTGAGTCCTAGGCCATGAAAAGCATTAAAGGTCACAAAACCAGCACCTTGAATTGAACTCGGAAACAAACTGGCAGCAGGTGTAGTTGCTTGAACATTTGAATCTGCCTTGTGTGAACACATGAATGCATGAAGCTGCCTTATACTGAATCAGACCATTGGTACATCATAGTTAGTATTGTCTGTACAGACTGGCAGCAGGTCTCCACGGTCTCAGGCAGAGGTCTTTCACATCATCTACTACCTGGTCCTTTTAACTGGAGATGCTGGAGATTGAACTGGGACCTTCTGCGTTACAAGCAGATGCTCCACCACAGAGCCATGGTCCCTCCCCAATGTGCTGTCAGGATTCTTATCTGCCCTAAGGGGGGGAAAGTCTTGAGCTGTAATTTTCACAGCTTACAGAAATACAAGGATTTCCACACATGCACAAACAGCTTTTCCAACGTAACTCTGCAGTGATCCTCCTCTATTTCCTGCTCTGTATTTTGGAGTTATCTATTGGTAAGCCTGGTGAGATGATGCTCAGTTTTACTGGTTGAGGTGCCTTGCCTCTAAGTGGAGTGCTTTCATCACTGGAGGACACTGCCTTCTCAAGGAATTTCTTTGCAGACTGGAAAGGGGCCGCAAGGGGCCCTGAAGCACTCTAGCGCTCTGCAGTGACCTGATTTGGCCCTGATTCAGCCCAAATAGGGCCCCTGCAGAAGTAGGGAGTGCAGCTGGGGCAGTGCAACGGGCCCTGGAGCCATCCTGCATTCCACAGCGAGCCAAATCAGGCATGTTTCAGGACATGCAGGAGTGTGCTGCACCACCAGAGAGAGCACACCAGTAGACACATTCCTCTGCCTTTCCCCCCACCAGCCAGGTAAGCGGGGGCAGGGGTAGTGCAGGGGCTGTTTGGCTCTCCCAAGGCCCTGTAGCGGTTGCCGTGCTGGGCCTTCCCACCACCAGGCAAGCCGTGTTGTCGACGACTCACTTTTTATCCCCCTAGAGGGGCGTGTGAGTGCACCGGCACGGTATTAAAAAGTGAGTTGTCGCCAATGCGGCTTGCCTTTTATATAGTAGGATGCTGCTGACCTGCTGGAGGCTCCTTTGTGTGCTTCACTCAGTGCCTAACATCAAGAGAAATGACCCTTATCTTCCCTAGATCAGATCTCAATTGTGTGTCTTGCGTGCCAATTGGAAAGAGACAAAGCCCATATTCTGTGCCTCCACTGGAGATTTTGGAGTCTAGATTTCTGTTGCATTTTTTGCTTCTGTCTCTGCTCACTAAAAGTTGACCTTTCCCAAGTGCTCTTTGGTTATGCTGAGATCTTCAAGGGAGCAGATATTGGAGATTTTTCTGCATGAAATAAGCTTTTTAACTCTGGCTTGGGAAATGGAGATTTGGGGGTGGGGCAGGGTTTGAGGAGGAGACGGCGTCCAGTGGGGTACAATGCCATAGATTCCATCCTCCAAAGCAGAGGAACAGCTCTCTCTAAACTGGAGATCAGTTGTAATTCTGGGAGATCTTCAGGCCCCACCTGGAGGTTGGCAACCCTACTCTGAAATATTGCATCGTTATGGTTAACAAAATTCTTTTCACTAATGGGGCAAACTCAATTGCTAGCATCAGGAAACCCAAGGGAAATGGAACAGGGATATGTTTCCTTTGGATGAAACAGCAGGTGCTTGGACTAAGTCTGCTTAGGATTTCACTGTTAGTGATATTTATTTTAACACATATTAACACATATTTTAACACGCAAAATCCCACAAGTGCATGTTTTAGGCCTGACTTACGAAAGCTTCTTTTTGTAACCTGAATGTTTTTGTAGCTTTGGAGGGCAGACTTTATGGCATCGCATGAGCTCCCTCTCCATGTGCTGCTCACAGATATCCAGGAGTGGCCAGCTCTCCTGCTGCTGTGGGAATTTTGTACAACTTTGTGGAATTGGGAAGAGCATGATTGAAATTTGCCTGGGAATCTATCATCAACAGCATCAAGAAGGATGTCCTGTTTAATATGCCTGTAATTGAGCATGGATCAGTAGTCTCCAGGACCCCGCTTGCATTTATTGCAGGCACACCCAGCTATATTTCCCTAACTGGTCTATCTCAATAGAGTCCTGCCATCCTACCAGAAGCAGGGACTGGGAGAAACATGTATGGCAGCAACAGCAACTACCCAGAAGAGAGAAGCTGGTTGAAGAAATCCTGAACAGTAGCATCCCTTTGTTAATCTTTATCATACAAAAGTTTCTAGAGTGTAATTTTTTTTAAAAAGCTGTCAGTGGTACAGAGAGTTTTGGCCTTTTCCTTCGTAGTGACAGAAAAAAGGAGCTAACAGCAGCCTTGTATTTTTTGTCCTGCATTTTCTTTGTGGTTCAATTGTTTTGAACTGTAGCGGCAACAGGATCTGTAAAAACCCCAAAACAGACGTGGGCTGTGATGTCAGCCCAGTTGCAAGCTCCAAAAACCAGGTCACTTTAAACTTAAAGGGGTTTGAGTTGCAGCCTGGTTTTTTTTTAGGCATAGACTAGACCCTGAATAGACCTCAACCCTCACTTCAGTTTTCCCTACAAGGCCAGAAACAGCTCTTGTGTGGGCTTCAATCCCTGCAACTATAAAATGGGGACCCCTGGCCATTGGACTGGATCCAGAGAATCTCTCTATATGAGACATCGGTCACATGAAGAACATATGTTGGGAGTTGCAGAGTTAGCTGGGAAGGGTAGTTTAAAAAGACAGAGCCGGTAGCAGCATATACGCTGGAGCTGTGTGAAGGGACTGTGAAATGCAAGAAGGGAAACCAGCCCATTATAACCTCTCCAGGTCCAAGCCTGGTTCTGGAAGGTAGCTCCAGCCCATTTTCCTTCCTCACTGCCCTCTTGTTGAGATCTCACACAGTTTTAGACTGGAGAGGTGAAATTGACAAGCGCCTTCAGAGAGGTGAAGATGAAATGAGCAAACTCTCTGAGGAAGGATCTCTGCCAGCTCTGTCTTTTTAAACTATGCTTTCCAGCTAACATTGCGTCTCCCTACACTTGAGGAACATGCGCCAAAACGTCTGTTTTCCACCTGCAGCATGGAGCTTTGATGCTTTCCCCCTTCCCACTGCAGCCCACTGATCTCCACAAAATGCTGCTTCTGGTGCATAGGGGCTTTGAGGGAGTAGAGTAGGAAGGGGGAAAGCAGCAAAAACTGCACAGGGGCTTTAGAGGCCAGAGGCCAGGATGCCTGCTTAGGCAGGGGCAGCTCTGGTGGGTGGTGTTTGCACAGCCGTGGAAAACAGTTGCTCATGTTCAAGATGGCAGATCTAGTCCACCACCAGCAGTGAACTAAACTGATGAGTTTAAAACAAAAAGCAGTTGACATGATCAGGGGCTTGGCTCTATTTTAGCTAAGATGCACCTGCTAAACAGACTATAGCCACTGAGAGGCAGTAGTGATGCATGTAACAGAATGGGCAAGTCCCTTGATAGTACTAGATTAGAGGGTTTTGGGCTGCTTGGGAACTCAGCTTTCAAATGGCTTGATGTGAGCCTCTGAGCATATACAGCCTTTCCCAAAGTGCAATACTGTCCCAAAACAAGCCTGCTGTATTGCTCATATATACACACACAACACTCATCTACAATGGTTCCAAAGGGAAGCTAACATTCTGCAAACTGTGGCTACTGTGGTACAGTGGTTAAGTAGGTTGGCTGTGAATCAACACTCTACTGATTCAAATCCCACTACTGCCATGAGCTCAGTAGGTGGCCTTGGGTAAGCCACTCCTCTCACCCCCAGCTCCCCAATTGTATTGTGGGGATAATAACAACACTAACTTGTTCACTGCTCTGGGTGAGGCACTAATCTGTCTAAAAGAGTGGTATAAAAGCACAGTTATTATAATTATTATTAATACTGGGAAAATCCAATTTCTCTTTGTGCTCAGAAGCAGAGGGAATATTAACTAGTGCCCTTGCACCATTTGAACAAACCATACTCTTTTTTAAAGAACTGCCTGGAACAGAAAGGATTATTCCCCCCGCCCCTACCATTAGTCAAGTTTCAGTTGAGTTTATTAGAATAGTTTATCAGTTTATTAGTCTAGTGCTAAGCATTTCACACAGCCCTCCACAGCATTTTATTTATTTATTTACTCATATCCCACCTTTCTCCCCAGCATGGATCCAAATCAGCGTGCATCGTTCTTGTCTCTTCCATTTTCTCCTCACACAAATCCTGCCATGTAGGTCAGAATGAGAGTGTGTGACTGCCTCAAGCTTCCATAGCAGAGTGAGGATTTGAATCTGTGTTTCACAGAGCCAAGTCAGACACTCTAACCACTACACGACACTGCTTCCCAATATGGTTTTGGTTAACAAACTGGTTACATTTAAGCAACGGGATGCCATGGGGCTCTGTCCTGGGCCTGTTCCTCATTCCTCTTCAATGTTTGTGTTAGTGATTGGGCTGAAGGGACCCCTTACCAGATTTGCAGATGATGCTAAAATGGAAGGAATACCTCATACCTTAGAAGGTTGAAATAAAATTTCCAACATCCTTGACAGGTTGGAAAGCTGTACTGAAACTAAACAAATGAAATTCAATAGAGTTCTGCCTTTAGGAAAAAACAGCCAAATGTACAGGTAGAGATTGGGGTGACTTGGTTTGGCAAGAATACACATGAAATTGGATTCAGGGATTGCAGCTGCTCATGAACGGGACATTAAGGTGATGTGGTACAAAACAGGCTAATGGGATTTTACCCTGTATTAACAGAAGCAGAGTCTCCTGTTAAGAAAAAGTAATCAATCCACTTTATTCTGGCCTAGTTGGACCTCCACTGCGATATCATGTCCAGTTCTAGACGCCACATTTTAAGAAAAATGAGTGCCCATTGCCCCAAACCCTTCTGTATCCATTTCTTCCGGAAATCTGTTGTCTGCTCATGCAATATTAAAACATTATTTAGTGTTCTCAGAGCAACAAACCTGGCCTAAACAGTGCTAAGTGCTGAAGGTACCTGAGATTTGGTGGGGGCGGGGGAGATGTTTAACTTTGAAAGATTAACTTGGATGGTGATGAAATGTTATTAAAAATAATGCTAGAATGTTGATTATATTTGACGCTACGATACCAGGAAGAGAATGCCAATCTTTGTTTAAAAGCATGCCTTGGACTAAGTTGTTCATTGATAACATTTCATATGAAATTGCCCTATAATGAATCTAGCATTAACAACCTCCAGGCTGGGCTGAGAGATCTCTTGGAATCACAACTGATCTCCAGGCTACAAAGATCAATTGCCCTGCAGGGTGAAATCTATTGCATTATCCTTGCTGAACTCTTTCTCCTCATCAAACCCTTGCCAGGCTCTACCTCCAAATCTCCAGGAATTTCCTAACTCAGAGTGGGCAACCCTAAGTCTGCATCAGCTCATAGGCCCGTGGAGCACTGGATTAGGCTAACTCACTGCAAATTCCCATGATCTCAAGCAAAGTGTGGTCTTCTCTCTCCCTCTGGCCTGAAATCCTTTTAACTGGAGAAACTGCAGATTGAATCTGGGGCCCTCTGTTACTACAATTTCATAGAAGAGCAAGATTCAGGTCCAGTAGCACCTTAAAGACCAACTAAATTTCCAGGGTATGAGCATTTGAACGTCAGAGCTCCCTTCAGAGGTATCTCAAAAGCTCATATCCTGGAAATCTACAAGAGTCCAGTAGCACCTATAAGTCTAACAAAATTTGTGGTAGGTTATGAGCTTTTGTGAGTGATACCCTATCACAAATTTTGTTTGTCTTATAGGTGCTACTGGACTCTTGCTCTTTTTTACTGCTACATTCAGACTAACATGGCTACCCATCTTGATCCATCTCCCTGGAAATTTGGTTGGTCTTTAAGGGGCTGCTGGACTTGAATCTTGCTCTTCTACTACAGACCAACACAGCTACCCACCTGAAACTATCTTTTCATAGAATGTCATTAAGGGGCACTGCAGTTTGTGTGTGATTGGGGGGAGATGGCTTTGCAGCATTGAGCAGATTTACAAATTGTCAAAGCAGGTAATACCCCCAGTTTTTTATTGTGTGAAAATACTCCTTTTTAGACTGATTCAAGGGGCCTCACATTTACAGTGTTCAGAGACCTTGTTTTTCAGAGTTTTGCAAATTCCACCATACAACTTCTCAAGTGCCAGGAGCATGCAACACCACATTCATTAAGCTTAACACATACACACCCCAGAGGGCACCTAACAAAGTACAGAATGACAGATCCTTGCCAGCAAGGATCTTCCAATCCAAAATTTGAGCCAACAAAGGAAAGAGAAGGAGGTGGAGATAAGGACACATAGGGGAAGAAATGGCATTCCTTCCAACCCACCTGCTTCATGCCCCATAGGGAGGGGGGCTCAGGGGTGCGCCAATGGGGCTTTGCAGATGAAGTGAGTTTTGAGGAGGGTTTTTGAAGGAAGTGAGAGAGCCCATATCAAGGCAGGCATGGGGGGAGGAAGCAATTCCAAGCATAAGGAAGGGTAGAGTCCTTTAAGGATGGGAGAGGGCATTCATGCATGCCAAACATGTGCTCTGGCACTCAGCTATGGCCCCTCACCATAGGAAACAGTATTTCAGGCAATAATGAATACCACTGTGGCCAGTGAAAAGACTCATGAAATAGCTGCTGATCATATTAGTGGGCCCTGGAGAAGCAAGGGAGCGATAGGTACGTGCATGTTTACTTAAATTTTAATTGGATCAGGGGGCTTCTAGGGCACTGTGTTGCTCCTAGGCAGGCGCACGCACATGCACATGTGATTAAGAGCTCCAAGAGAGCTCTCTGAACAGTGTAATGTGCTATGCCAACAGCATGAGTCAAAGGCTGTTTGCCAAGAGGCATCACAACCACATAAAGCTGCCTATGGAGAAGCTCCAGTCCTCCCAAAAGCATCATGTCGGAAATCAATATTCATTTTCTTGCCTTCCGAGAGTGGTGAATGGTGATCTCGCTTCGGAGGCATTGGTTACTCAAGCCCTGACACTGGAATCATTGCTCGGAGTGGGAGGGAGGCATCCTTTCTCACGGGGACAAGGAGTAGCTCCAATCTGTATTTTCAGCAAAGCACATCCATTCTGTATGTTTTCCCAAGGGGAGAACAGAGTAAGCAGCTCCTGAGCGACTACAGCCAGAATCCATACCCTTTTGAAGGCAGTGCTGGATAGTGATTAACTCTCTGTAACCTGTTGAGCTGATCTGATGGTTAAAATGCTTAAAAGCGAGCACAAAGTGGGTTGGACCCAGACTAAACAGGCAATGTCCACAGATTCCCCCTTCCTTCTGCACAGCCCCCCATGTCATTGCTCAGAGTCCCCTGCCCCTCAGGAGCAGCATTTTGTAGAGATCAGTGGGCTGCAGTGGGAGGGGGAGGCGTGAAAATTCCCTTCTGTCAATGGAACATTCACTCTGAATTGAACCCAGCAGATTCACAGCAGCATCCGTGAGCTATTCTCAGCTATTAAATCTACAGTCACATCATGACTGCTCCTTTCCACTTCTGCGGTGGTCCTCCGCCCCCTTCTTGGCAACCACTTTCAGCTGCTTCCTACCCAGGAAATGGGTGAGATTTGAGATGCCTGCCAAGGTGACTTTAGTTAAACTGCAACTGAATTGCCCATTAGTGTCCATCATCAATGATTAAACCAGGACAAATCTACACAGAAAGCAATGGCTCCACTTGGCTTGGCACAGCTACATGACTCATTCCAACATCCAGCCATCTAAGGCAGCCCTTGAAACCTTTCTTGGAGAGCCACAGTATATGCAGGGAGGGACTGGGGACAAGAAACAAATGATTCAAGCTTTCTTCAGAGAAACAGCCCCTTTGCAAAAAATCAAGGAGTTGTTTCGCTGGGCACTGAACTCATCATTCAGAAAGAAAAAGGGAAGACAACACAGGGATTCGCAGGGTGACATGATGCAGATTGTTGGTGTTGTGTAGTGGTTGTATATCTGGGCTCAGGTTCATGTCTTCACTCACACTGCTGTGGACCTCACTGTCTTCGGGGAGTCACACTCTTTCAGGGTTATGAGGATAAAATAGGAAAGGGCAAAATATGTATGCTGCACTGAGCTCCATAGAGGAAAGGCTTAATAAAAATCTATTAGACAGACAGATCCATGCTGGCTCAATGATGACAGCACAAAACTACACAGAAGATTTTTGAGAAAGCAGGAAGAGGCTCTTTCCCTGTTCTTCTCAATGAAACTGTAATGTCATGGAATGTTCACAAACATTCTAAGTGAAGGAAGGGCCGGACAGCTGAGGATCTGCAATAACCAGGAACACAGTTGGTTTGTTTGACAAGATCTGGGAATTGGGAGGGGGGAATTCTGTGCTGTAGAAAGCTTAGGAAGTCAATTAGACAAGGACTGGGGGAGGACGAGATGGAAAATGCCTAACCCAGCAGTGACTGGGACTGGAGGAGCCTGAAAAGCAGCTGTTGTGGATTTGCGCCTCCCCCAAACTTTCTCCTCATCCCACAGTTCTCAAAGAGCAGTGTGAAGGTTATTCTGAGAAGCATCCTTGGAGTTACTAAAATTGTATTGCCCCATAGAGAAAACATAAGAATTCCAACCGTTTTCCACTTGGACGTTTTGCCAGCTCTGTTCCTTATGTCAAAGCAAGGTGAAACAGGGCAACACTGATTTTGCAAAGCTAGCACAGTAATTCCTCCATCCCAAGAGCAGCATCCGCTACTAGAACATGGCAGACAATTGTGTTTTGATCAAAATCTAAGCTGCCTCTGATGAGCACCTATTTGCATATTTTGCAAAGACCAGACATCTGAGAGACTAATCTAGACACTTGTATTATCAATGCTACACATTGCTGCAACGGAAGGTGAACTGATTCTAATTAGACAAGAGGCTAGGGTAATATGTTACAGTGTTTACAACAGGTATGGTGCAATTCCGTAAATGTATGTTGAATAACTAGTCTGCCTTTTAAACAGATGCTTGTCTAATTATTTATTGCATGGTCCCAGAGACGGGTTCAGAACTGCAGGCTTTATTGACTTCTCTGTGATGTCGTTTTGCAATTCATCCACTCAAGGGAATTCAGGTGTCCTAATGAGATTCCTGGCTCTAGGTCATGATTGTAACATTTATCTTCTTAGCATGCTGACTTCTCTAGCCACCTCAAAAGCTCAAATTCAACAAATCAATGCACAGGAGTAATACATATGCAACCTTTATATTTGCATATTAGAATAGAAACACAATCCAAAATAAATAAATGTGGTTTAACATCCAAGTAGCACTAGTTTATTGCAGCTTGGAATGACTTAGGTTTTCCTCTTGTTTGAGGTCTCCAGTGTCTTTGATAACGAAGCATGAGTCTAACACACTGACAGATGTTTTTCAAAACCTCCATGGACAAGACTTTTTTGCTCCTAACATTATAGCTTTTAGCCAAAGCCATGTTTCAGTGTGCACTTGTAGTGTAATGCTAAACAGAGTTACGTTCTCCTAAATCCACTGAAGTCAATGGGCGTAGAAGGGTGTAATATTACTTAGGATTGCACTGGGGCACTTGAGAAGGTAGAAAATCCAACATGGGGGCACTTGAGAAGACAGGGATTTGGAGAGTGGGTAAGAAAATTGAACTAGTTTCCTACTAGTGTATAATTGTGTCCTAAGGTTTAAAACAGCCAGGTTGTTAACTGGGACCACAGCCAGACTGTTACACTGTCATTTAAGGTCCAATTCAATGTGTTGTTCCCTCCCCCACCCCCATATAAATCCCTACATTGCTTCTATCTAAGATCTGAAGGTTCATCTTCTCCCATATGAACCTACCCATCCCTTGAGGTCATTATGATTGGCTCTGCTCTGAGGGCCCATCTTTGAAAGTTGGTGGATTGTTATGAGGCCATGCATCTTCTCTGTTGGGGCCTGATAGTTGTGGAAGGCCCTCCTAGAGACGCTCATTTGGCAGGGCCAGGCTTGAATTTGTCCATTATTGAAAACAAAGACACAAATTTCTGGGGCCTAGTGGTTTGCATCTTGAGTGAGATTATCATGGAGTGCAAATCACAGCTTCATATTTGGATCAGCATTTCACTGAAATATGTGAAGTTATTCAGAGAAAAATGATTTGAAAGCCCAGTTCTAGGGTGCCAGAGGATCTCCCATCATGGCTATCCATAGCCAAAGAGAAGATTTTTCAAATCTAAGAACAAGGCCTCTGAGGGGGATATAGTCCTCCTGGAATTGTCTTTAAAACATGTTTATTGATGAGTTCCTATCCTAGCCAAACTATTTACATTCATTAATACCACTGGCTGCCTGGGACATACTAAGATCCACTCATTTAATAAGGGCTGGAAAAAAACCAGAATTATAGACAAACAGTTGCCTAGATGTAGCATTCAAAAACAAAATGGGAAGACTGGGCTTCATTACAGCAAAATATATTGAAGAACAAGCTGGCTGTCAAAGAGACAAACCCACTGCAGCCCGACTCCTTTGTCCCATGCCATCTAACAGCTATGGCTTGGTTTAAATGTGATGCCAGCTAGAGCAAAACCAGGGGGACTTTGCCCTCACTCAGCCTCTTACTTAAGTTTGGCTGCTACCGGTGCAAAGCCTCCATGGGCTATGCCTAACCCTATGCAGCTCACATAGCTTCTTTGTACAGAAAGGAGCCCAGTTTAAACAACAGGTCGAGTGAGCATCCAGTCTCAGGGATGAGTGATTTTTTCTTTGCCAACATCACATATAAATTGGGCCTTAATATGTACAAAAGATAGGGGAATATACTTAATGTTGGATTTTATAATTTAAATAATTTTATAATTTAAATATTTAACAGTGTTGAGGAATTGATAATTTGAGGAAGCACCCTAAGATTATATTACTTTAGGTTATTCTAGAAAAAATGCTTAGAGTTTGCAGTATGAGATGTTTTACTTGCTCTTCGTATTAAAGTTGTTTTAAACCCTTAAGCATTCTGTTAGTCTTTTGTCTCTGGACCCAGAAATGTTACAATGTCAAGGAGGCATTTGGGGACCTCGCAGCTAGCTTTGAGCTGGTTAACGGGGAGGATGCCATACATTCCACATCAGACACATTGGACATCAAACCATGTTTGACTGTGACAATAAACAAGTGGGCTATGGGAGAATCTGTATGGGCAAAAAGCTCATTGTGCTTTACTGAACTCTTAGGAGGGAATATGGGGCAGCGAACTGCCAAACCACCATGAGTGGTTCAAAGGAAAAGACAAAATAGTTCATTGGACGTGAGCTGAATGCTGAGTGTTTGAGCATCCCTAGTTAACAGCAGTCTAACCGGGAATCACCAAAAGTTAAAAAAGAATATGCTGGCCTGGTCTTCAATCACTGCCATGGTTGTGCCCTTCCCCACAATGACTTCAGATGCCTTCATTGAGGACTACTCAGCAGCAGAGCCTTTGCTTTCAGTCACACTGAAGGGACTACTTTTGCAATATGGTTAACAGGAAGTGGAATAGCCTGGTTGGTTGCTTTTGCTAAAGAGATGCGAGATGGGAAAGGAAAGGTCCCCAGGGAGACTGAAGCAAGCATTAAAAGAGCCAGCAACAACTGAGCAACAAAGCAACATTAGACACCAGAGAACTGGCACCTGGTTTTAAGTTAACAGTACAACAAGAGGAGCTATGCAGATTATTGGCAAACCCCAGCCCACTGGTGGATCCTTCATTTAACAAACATGGGCCCAAACGTAGTCTCAAAAAGGTCACAACATCTTGGCTGAATTTTCATTATTCATGTGAGAATGGCTGATGATGATACTAAAAAAAATCAGCACATAGGTAATATAAACAATATGACCCATACATATTATGCCAATGTCCATATATTTATTTTACATACTTTTTTCAGCTCCTGCTTGTCATGCAAAGGGTCAAGGTGCTTTCGAGAACACTGAAGACCAGACCCTCGGGAAATATCCCTCTTCCAGTCACCCACATGCTTCCAATTCTATTGTTGTAGACATAGGGACTAGAAACTTGCTATCTTTTTAAAAAACAAATGAATACTGAGCTTCTCAGGACAGCAAGTTCTGCAGTCTATACCAAATTCTATGTTTTCATGCACTTGCCTTGAATCAACGTACCCCATCTCATATCAGTGGCTGTAGTTCTGATTGCTCTTTTGCCATCAAAACTTCTTGGAACAGATTGAATAAAGGCAAAACTGATCCTCTTGACTTCCCTGAGTAATAAGTCACTACATTTTAGGATTTTTTATTTTTTTGCAAACGTATGCTATCCCCACTTTCATCTCTGCCTACTTTCATGCAGTGCCCTTAATTCCCAATACTAGAAAAAAAAACCCACTTCTGCTTCCCTTGTAATTTCAACTAACTAGCATTTCTCTTCAAAGAGTCCTGCCTTCCACTGGAATGATGGTGAAGAAAACAAAGATGGAAAATACAAGTTCCCTGTCCTCAAAACGTTTGCAACATCACAGCGTACCTGTACTAAAATAAAACAAAACCCACTCCTTCAAAGTTCTTCCAGAAGTGACACATTTTTGGATAAGTTTCTGTATTTGATAGCCCTATGAAGGCAGAAAGGCAGGGTAAAAATATTGTAAATAAATAAAATAAATATTTTAGGAAATATGATTTGGTTCTGTGCGAGTTAATTACAACATAACCACCAAAAAAAGAAATCATAATGGCAAACTTAATAGATATTGGTTTGATTAATGAATTAATGTTTTTAATTATACATCAAAATCTGCTCCTCCTTCCAATTGCTTTATTGGAATAGCAACGAGTGATGATCCAGGAACTCTTGAAAGTTTGCTTCTGTACAGAACTCCCAGAAGCACAGGTTTCCTCTTCCTTGCACTGGACTTACTCTACAAGATTCTTGTGAATGGCTCTTCTTTACGTCTGGTATCTAAAGCTGGCACACAACAACATATCGTTGGATAGATCCACCAGGGCTATTCTCCTATCACTTACCAACTCGTGTTACAGTTTTTCTGCCTCAATAAAAACAGACTTGCAGATCTCTCCCCAACCTGCACGTCTATCCCCTAGTGCAAGATATAATGGGAAATAAGAAATGCAAGTTAATTGTGTATCCTTTCCCCTGCCCTCTCTTTGTCATGCCCCCAAAGGACTTTTAGAGATATTTCCTTGTAGGGAGTGCAGATTGCAGCCAGCCAGTGCAAACTCAAAAGGAAACTAGTCTGATCACCTATCTTCCCTCTTAAGAAGAAACGTGCTCCTTAGAAATGACACTCCCCTCTCTCCAACCCAAATTCCACCACGTACTTCTAATTCTGTTGAGACTTTCCCTATCAATGAAGGAAGGATGAGCCCTACTGGCACAAGCCTTTTGTTTTTCTAAAATATTGCCAGTTACAGTATTTTCTTCTGTGACTCATACCATGGGGAGATTCATATGTTTTTATTCAGTATTTACAATCAATGTCGGAATAAGAAATATTGAACTGGCCAAGCCCATACCCCTTTATTTGATATGTGACTACTCATAACGGACCACTGAGGACTCAAAAAAGTACCACCTGAGATTAATAGTCAGCATTTTGTTCATGCACCAGAAAATAAAAATAAAAAAATTAAAGGGCAACATATTAAAAGCAAAATAAGGGGCATCATTTTGGATCTGTGACTTCCTGTTCCGGCAGAGGTTCTTCCGGCTGCCAACAGTAAATACAGGTCCTGTTTAAGAATGACAGAAAGCAACGAGCTACAAAGATGGATGTTTAAATTAAAAAAACGGCTTTGTTCAGAATGCATTATTTACATCGTTCTTTGACTAACGCACGCACACTTTTTGCTTTTGTTTTTTTACACCAAAGCAGTCCCTAGCTGCACCGCAACAAAATCCAGAGTATTAAAGGTGTTTCTGTTCCCTTACACACTACTGGTCTTTTCGCCACTGCAGCTATTTATTGAAAGCTCAGAGGTCCCCACGTGCATTTCCAAAGCATCCTCCGTCTCGTCCAGCTCTAGGCTGTTCAGTTCATTGCCATTGCGATAACTGTTTAAATTGAGGTCTTTCCCATACAAAGCTGTTGAGGAGACGTTGGGGCACTGATTGTGCCACTGAACTGATTTTTTACTGCTGGTATAGCGGCAGCGGATGTAGTTAGAGAATGCCCTGCGGTAGATTTTGTTGAAGAGTGTGTATACCAGGGGGTTGACCCCAGAGCAGATGTAACCCACCCAAACAAAGACGTCTAGAAGCTCTCCAAGAAGGGCCTCATCACAGGCTTCTTTGCAGAGAACGGACATGATGTTAGTGATGAAAAACGGACACCACATGATGAGGAACAGAAAGAAGACGATGCCCAAGACCTTGGAAGCTCTCCGCTCGTTGTTGATGGATTGCATCGTGCCCTTCCTGAAGAGCACTCCTTCTTTGTTCACAGGAGAGTTTAAGTGAGAGGCGGCCTCGTGGTTCTGCAGCATGGAGAGGTTCTCTGTGTTGTTCTCCTTCTTGAGGCAATTCATGCTGCTTCGCCTCTGCTTGGGGGCCTCCCCGTACATGAACACCGATGCCTGCTTCTGCAGGACCTGAATGGTCAGGCAGTATGCAAACACCATGATAATGAGAGGGATGAAGAACGCTACGAAGGAGCCAATGAGGACAAAGTTCTCGTCATTTAGGACGCAGCTTCCATTCACGAACACCCGAGAATCGTCTTGCAAGCCTATGACCGGGATGGGCAATGAGATTCCTAGACAAGCCATTGCGAGAAGAAAGACAGAAAGCAAAAGGTGTTATCTTCAATAGAATGGTTGTAACCTAATCTTGGAGTTTATGGATTGCTAATGATTTTATTTTGCAATGGACTTTCCCACCCACTCACACATTACCATCCTGACTGCCATTGCCCCATTACCTCCATCCTTACTTTAGAAGTTCAAAGTCTGCCACCTTGAGATTTCAAAGAGAGACAAAAGCAGAAATGGGTAGCTTAGGAACCTCTTCAACAGTCTTCAACAGACTAGGAGATCTTATTGGAAGGGATCTGGGTTATTACAGCATCTTGTTAATAGAACAGTTAAAAATGTTGTCCTGACTTGTTCCACTAGGTGGCTCCATAACCTCAGCAAGAAAAAGGCCAACCATCTTGAAATCATCATGCCAAATATTTCGGACCTAAACCTTTTCCTCCTATTGCAGCAGCCCAGTTTTTCTCCTTCATGTTTAACTGCATCTCTTATTTATGGTCAGGTGGCAAATATTGATCCAGCCAAGCACAGACAAACAGCTAATGACAACAATATCCATCCCTGCACACACCACTAGGTAGAAACAACACTAGCACCAGGGTGATGGTGGTGAAAGCAAACTCTCAATTTTCACTGGTCATTGGTTCACTAACGTTCCCCTATGGGATGAAGTTATAATAGGACATCCCAAAAAAGTGTTGGAGTTAGACATGCCCGCAGCCATTGTTCTGCAGCCATAGCTGAGCATTTTGAACACATGAAGCCCCCTTATACTGAGTCAGACCGCTGATCTATCCAAATTGGTACTGTCTCCTCTGACTCACAACAGCTCTCTAGGGTCTCAAGTAGAGGTCTTTTGCATCACTTACTACCTGATCCTTATAAGTGGAGATGAAGCAGATTGAACTTGGGACCTCCTGCATACAAAACAAGTGTTCTGCCACTGAGACACCTTCAAAGCTTTGCAAAACAAAATCAGGAGGTCTGCACCAAGAAAATGTATGCAAGTTGCAAAATTTAAACAGATAAGTAAAAGTGCATACTTTGGCTTATTAGTCATAAGGTAATTGCAGAATTTATGCCATTTTTCAGTGGCACAGGATAAAGAGGGATCCTTTCAAAGAGGCCTCCAGTCCCACTCGCTGTTCTAAAAAGCTGTTCCTTTGCAACTCCAATTGCAAATCTAGAAGGCCACAAATGTTTGCATAGCTGCAGCTATGCTCTTTTAAGTATCGGGTGTCTTTGCAACTCTGCCAGCTGCTTTGGTTGCTGAACATTGCAGAGTGCTCTTGCAAGCAGATGTTCCTCAACAATTCACTTCCCAGTTAACTACAACACATAAGTGCACTCTAAGGCCAGCTCATAAAATAACTTAGCAACCAGTTCCAAACGAGACAGATCTGATGGGAAAAAACCAGTTCCCAAGGCATACATTGGACAGAAGAAAAATGGAGACCCCAACAGATTAAAGTAATTGCACTCATAAGCTTTTTATAGAGTTTACAATGTAATTTTCTTAGGCAAGAACTTGCAGGAGCAACACAGATGGCAAGAATGAGTGAACTGCCAATAGACAATATACAAAAAAGCCTGATGTTCCCAATGTTCTGTGACAATCAAATCTGACCAAGAATTGGGACTGAGGTTGGAAGCATTTCAAAAGTGGAAGGAGGAGGATTGAGTCTTTATAGCTGGGCTCATCCAAGCAGGAAGGAAGGATTAACCACCAACTCAGTGATAGCTTCAAGCAGACAGATACTTTCTCCCTTCAAAACAAATGCTTTTTGTGTCTTTCTATTGGGGGGGGGGAGATAATGCACTTGGGGACAAACCTTTGCACTGCCCTTTGTCACTGGGCATCCCAGCTTGCATAGATCCCACAACAGGTGCAGCATGTGTCTATACAAAGAACTGCAACCAGCTCCCTCAAGGGTGTCTGAAATGTACAGGTCATTTGGACATTTTGCTAGTTTCATAAGGAGAGAGGGCTAAAGAGAAGAAAGTGATTTCTATGTCATCCAGTTATGTCTTTTTAAGTCTTGCCAAAAGATTTAAATCTCGGGACAATAGATTTGAAAGGCTCCATGCACAATTTTTCCTTTGCTGGAATACCCTGAATCTCTAATCTGGTCTGAAAAGAAGGGTTTGCAGTTATCGAGGATGCTGGATGCATGACTTGGGAGTGGTGGCCAACAATTTTTTTTTATTGATTCCAATGTGTCTAGAGATGGGTCCTTTCCTGTGGTTGCACCTCAGTTAAGATACTCTCTCCCTAGACTTGTTAGCCTGGTGCCATTTCTGTTTTCCAATGTAGTTTAGGGTAGCATAGAGAGTGCTCTCTTCCTAACCCCAGCCCTTTGAGGAACATAAAAATGCAAGAGGTGCTCTGATGGATCAGACCAGTGTTCTATCTAATCTAGCATTCTATGCTACACAGTGGCCAATCAGTTAACTTGGAGGGCCAGAAAGGTATTGAAGCCCAGGTCTTTCCAGATGTTACCTCCAGCAGTGGTATTCGGAGGTTTACTGCCTCTGAGGTTGCCTTTGGTTATCACAGCTAGTAGACAAGGATAGACCTCCATTCATCTACCTAAGCACCTTTTAAATCCATCTACATTAATGGCCATCACTACACCCACCACCAGAATGAAAAAGAGTGAGTAGCCAAGGTCATCGATCGAGCTTCTTGGCTGAGTGGAGGTTTAATTCTGACTCTCCCCAAGCAATATAAGACACTCCAGTCTATGCCATACTTGCTTCCTCTGTCCTGTTCTCCTATATTTGGGGTGGTTGGCAATTAAATTAGTTTCCAGTTGTCTTTACAGTTTCTGTTGATCTTTTACATGGTTCTTTTAAAACTTTCAGCTGCTTAAAAAAAAAGAAAAATGGTTTTTTAATACTAGTTTAATACTAGTTTAATACCAGTTTAATACTATTTGCTGCTACTCTTCCAACGAGCATTAATCGGCCCTCCTCCCTTTGTGTCAGTGATGGTTGTTTGTTTATATGTCTATTTTTATTGTATGTATATATACATTTTAATCATGCTAGAACATTTGTAAGTTGCCCCGGAAACCAAGTTTGGTGAAAGGCAGGAGAAAAAAAATGTTTAAAATAAGCGAATAAATAAAAAGGGCTTTTTATCCCTTAATAGTAAAGAGTCCAGTAGCACCTTTAAGACTAACCAACTTTATTGTAGCATAAGCTTTTGAGAGCTACAGCTCTCTTTGTCAGAAGCATGCATCTGATGAAGAAAGCTGCGGCTCTCGAAAGTCTATGCTACAATAAAGTTGGTTAGTCTTAAAGGTGCTATTGGACTCTTTACTATTTTGCTACTACAGACTAACACGGCTGACTCCTGTGGATCTATTTTTATCCCTTGGTGCTCTTGGATGAAGATGCTCTGAGTGACGGAATTAAAGGCTGTAGGATTAGGCGGCAGAATGATGCCAAGGGCCTTGCTGGAAGGGAGGGCAAAATTCTTGGCAAGGTTCAAAGGGTGTGTGTGTGTGCACTTTATGCACTTTATGTGCACTTTATGTGCACTTTCATACAACCTCTATCCCAATGGCTTTTATTTGACCAGCTTAAGCCAGTAAAGCCCTTCAGGGGGGGTTAAATCAAAGACAATGGGATAATGGTCATGTGAATGTTAAAAATGATGCCTGAGGATGAATTATTACGTTTAATAACTTTCTGGCCAATTAAAAAGAAAGGTCTTCCGTTTCCCAGCAACCATCCATTTCCGGCCATCATTTACAACCAGCTTCATTTAAGTTCATCGAATTCTTCTTTCTTGTAAGCAGAAGCCCTGCAACTGGTAGCAGATCCAGAAGTAAGAATGACTTACCTATGGAGATGGTCCAAACAGCAGCAATTTTCATAATCGCTTTGGTGCGGGAATTAAACCGGCTGTGCTCAATGGGGTTACGGATCGCAACATAGCGGTCGAGGGAGATGGCGCAGAGATGCATGATAGAGGCAGTGGAAAAGAGCACATCTAGGGAAATCCAGATGGGACACAATTGTTTAGGCAAAGGCCAAGCATAATCTGAAACACAGAGAGAAAGAGAGAGAAAGGAAAAGCAAAGAAAGAAAAGGGAAAAATGAGTTTGGAGAGGGTTGCCTGCAATTTGTAAAACAGTGCAGCTCAGAACTGCACATTGGGGAGCCTCGAAATCAGCAATCCCAGAACTGTATGCATGAGTGAAACATTGGGGTGCCACAAGAAACAAATGCAAGCTGCCAGAGGGCCTGAAGTCCTCATCTGATGCTTGGTGCACCTCTGTAGAAGTCACTGCTCTGGTCTTTACACTCCAAGAGAGCAACAGGCTCCAGCCTATGCAAGCTTTTCTGTATATTTTAAGGGGCCATAAGACTTTTTTTTTTTTTGGTTTTGTTGGGAACGGGGAATCCTGTCACACTCCTGCATCAGATGAAACTGGGTTATTTGCTGCAACTCCCCCCCCCCGGCCCCCACTAAAATTTGTTTTGTGCACCCAAAAAGGACCCTTTGACTTAAACAGACCATAGGTGTGGGGCCACACCTTCCTGACATCTCCTGACTTTAAAACATCAGGCATGTTGGATCAAAATACACTCCCAAACGTTTGGTCTTAAGGATTCCAGTTTCCCCATGAGGAGAAAATGCATCTCTTTTCATATTAAAGAAAGGCTCTTCCATCAAAGCAAAAAACTGATAAGAGGCACTTCCAGCTGGGAATAGCCCAATGCCCTAAAAATGCATTGATCAAAGCTTCTTTTGAACTCCACAGCCCTTCATCTCGTTTGGGCCTGAAACAATGACCTGGGCTTGCAGAATAATATACTTCTGCAAACCCAATTCCTGGATGATACAACCATAAACACAGGAAATACCATTTGCCCATCTCTATGTCCAGAATATCTTCTTGTCAAACAAACCACCAGAATCAATTATCAGAAACATCTTAAGGTCTGCTGACTCAGGTGCACCTTGTCCTACAGGAGAATTGTACTATCCTATCACAGTCTGGATTCTGGACTTGTATCAGTGGGGCCCAGGACCCCAAGGCTGCACCAATCAGAACACAACCCAAAGTCCTCCATTAGGCTCTAAGAGTTTGATCCAATACCTGAGTAGATCGTAGTTCTGCACCAAACTGAACCAACAACAGATTTTCCTCATTGGCACTCAGGTAAATTTAAGTGCACAAGACCTCAGTCTATGTAGCAGGTTCTGTTCCTGGGCCTGCTTTCAAATGTTGAAATCACAAGTTCCCCCTCCCCTTTCTTCCACATCACTGAAAGCTGAAATCACCAGGACCGCGTAGTGTGCTTCACTGCTGCGAGTCCATGTATCTCTATCTGCTCCCTTCTCTTAGCTCTCTCTCTCTCTCTCTCTCTCTCTCTCTCTCTCTCTCTCTCTCTCTCTCTCTCTCTCCTGTGTTTCCCCCTGTTCTGTCTTACTGAATAGCCAGCTTTCCCCATAGCATCCTCACTCCTTCCCTTTTCTTTCCAACATCTCCTCTCTCCTTGGCTTGGCTTTTCTCTGGACTAACCAATTGGGAGAAACATAATTTGGACGAATGGTAACTTTAATTGGTTACTTAGTTTAACATTTTGTTGGTTTCCATGATACAATTGCCTGCTCTTTTGATTTTTCATACTGAGCCTCTGTTTTCTAGTCTGTATCTTTTGTTAGAATAATAAAATTATTTCCAGTTAATAATCTATCTCCTTTCCAACTTTTCCTCACTGGGAGATTTACAGTGAAATCCTAAGCAGAGTTACCCGAGTCTAAATTAATTGAAATCAATGGGCTTAGACTGGAGTAACCCTGCTTAGGATTCCACTGCTACTGTATTCAACTAGGAATCATACAGACATAGGCTTCAAGGTCCTACATGCCCCAGCGCTCGCATTTTGGAGTTCTTCATATGTAAGGCAGCACCCTTCCAGTGACCCCTCTGGCCCAGAGACTGATTTGGGTAATGCAGGTGAGGCCGCCTTACACTGAATCAGACTGTGATGGTCAGTATTGTCTACTCAGAATAGCAGTGGCTCTCTCGGGTCTCAGTAAGAGGTCTTTCATATCACCTGGTTATTTTAACTGGAGATGCTGGGGACCAGGGGTAATTTCGTAGAAAAAGAGCTGGAGGGACTCATTAGCATAACTCATTAGCATATACCACACCCCTTGACATCACCAGAAGTGTGTCATTCACATAACTGATTTGCATATGCCACACCCTCTGACATCACCTATCCTGGCTGTTTTGGACCCAATCCTGGCCATTCAGGGCCGAAATTGGGCCCAAAATGGCAAAAAGGGGCTGAAAAGGGGCCCCAAATGGTCAGGATTTGGCCGCTGCTGAGTGGGAGAGTGATCCACCACCTGTCAGAGGCCCGATCTGGGCTGTTTTGGCCCCAATCCAGGCTGAAACGGGCCCAAAATGGCTGAGAGTCAGGTGGGCGGGGCCACCTGACATGGGACCTCTTTGGGGAACTGCCGGAACTGCGTTCCTGTGCATTCCCCCTTGAAATGAGTCCTGCTGGGGACTGAACCTGGGACCTTCTGCATGCCAAGCAGAAGCTCTTCCATTGAGTCACAGCCTCTCCCCAGCCCAACAGGATACACTCACTCTCTTTGGATGGCTTTGTGAACCTGGGCAGACATTTATGAACTGGGATATATTTTATTTTCTAACTCTTGGTTGTATAATAGATTTTATTTATTTATTTTTTCAATTTATATACCGCCCATCCCCAGGGGCTCTGGGCGGTGATGCAATTTAGACCTTTATCAGAGCAAAAATCAAATCTTTTAAAAATGGATCTACTCATTTTGCTAGCTGCCTGGGGCTTCTTACCAAGGAAGAGGTAGAATTTTAATTTTTAACTTCACACAATTCAGGTCAACAATGGAGCAGGATGGCATCTTGACCTTTCCAGACTGTGCCTTCTGAAAGTTTTGTCTTTGTACTCCTTCTTCCCTGGATCACAGAATGTTTGGCTGCGGCACAATCACCCCCTGCCCTGAGCTACCAGCAGACAAGGTGGGCTGTCTGCCATGGGGAAGGTTGCATTTGAGGAGCTCTTTCTGACAAGCAGGCAAAAGTGGCTCCTCAGCCTCAAGAAGCAGGTGCAATGGGCACTCTTCCAAGGCAAGCAGGAAGTCAGAAGCCGCCTCTGTGAGCCCCCTTTAATTAAATCAGGTCCATGCAGCTAAATGAAACTGAGCTGGGTTCAACTTGTGACTAAGCCCAGCATTGGAGGGACGGTAAACATCTCCATGAGGAATAAACAAGTATTAAATGTTCCTGGCATATTATTAGCCTAGAACAAAAGCAGTGACATAATCAATGGAGAATCAGGTAGCGGGGACATCTGTAAAGCACCTCTGCCTGGTGCTGCTTCTTGGGGTGAAGAACAAGGTATTTCCTTTTTGGCTTTTGCTGGTAACTCATTCATTCATTTGTTCACTCACTCATTCATTCATTCCACATCATTTACATCCTGCTATTCTCCCCAAGAGGGGCCCAAAGCAGCTTGCATCATTCTCTCCTCTATTTTATACTCACAACAGCCCTGTGAAGTAGGTTTAGACTAGGAGTGTGTGACTGGCCCAAGGTCACCCAGTGGGCTTCCATGGCAGAACGGGGATTTAAACCTGGGTCGCCTAGATCCTAGTCCAGCACTCTAACCACCACATCACACTGGCTTTATGTAGTGGATTTCTATTCTTCCTTTCCTCAGGCAGCATACCTGGTCCTCTCTTCCTCACTGTATCCTCACAACAGTCATGTGAGGTAGGCAATGCTGAAAGTATGTGACTGTCCCAAGGTAACCCAGTGAGCTTCACAGCTTATCTGGGACTTGAACCTGGGTCTCCCAGACCCTAGTTCAGCATTTAAGCCACTATGCTACCCTGGACAGTCATGATGATCCCCGCAGTCAAGACAGCCCACTCCCTCAGGTAGGAGGAAATTCTACTGATGAAGCTTTTCCCAGCAGCTCAATGCTGGAAACAGCTGCACCAGCTGGATTTTGTCTCTCTGTCATTCATTTTCAATCCAAGCTTGGAAGATTGAAAACAACCTCATGCAAGGAGTGTGTTTGGGCCTCTCATTGGTACGGCTTATGCCCTCTATTTGCCACAATGGTTAATGCAAAGCACAGGGCAGTGATGTGGCATCAGAGGGCCACAGGGAGCCTCCCAAACCAAGCCAACTTTTAATCAGAGCTTCAGCCCAGCCTACCAAAGCATATTCTCCAAAAGGAAGAGACTATGTCTGTTTGGACCAGCCCTGTACTCATAAGTTCCCAAGAAGAGGGACCTAGGACAGGCATTGAGCCCCTCTGGCTGGTGGCGCTGGCTCTCAGCGCGTGGAACAGAACACACATCTCTTTAATGGAAGAGATGGGGAGGATGGCCGGTCCTTCCGCTTCCTGGTCTAATCCAGGCACACATGCAGAGACCGGGCACTTTGAAATGGGCTGGACCAGCTCCAGCTGTCCACATAGGCCACCAGTCTTGGCTACCAGAAACTGGCTTTCTCACAAAACATTTCTGCTCCTCCCTCTTGGTCAGGTCACTGTTTTGAACAATCAGGAGCATCGTTGTTTGGAGGCTGTGCATTCCCCCTCTCCTGTGCTGCAGCCCACATCCTGGCAGGTTAAAAATAATTAGGGGAAGGAAAGCAGCATAACCATTTCCCCCTCCCCCCTTCTGAAAGGCTATCTGCTTGGCCTTTACACAGGGGCGAGACACCAACGCTGTTAGTACTGGACTGGCTTGGGGGAGTATCACAGAACAAAGAGAAGATGTGCTCTGTGTGACTGTGCAAAAATGTCAGAAATGAAGGCAGCATCAGAGCAAGGACTAATAAATTCTTTCATGGACGTGGCATCCAGATTAGGGCCCAGACATGTCCAGCATCAAACTATGTAAGGCAACAAGAACAGGCAGGCAGGCTCAGACCAGTGGTCCATCTAGTCCAGTATCCTGGTTCCCACAGTGGCTAATGAGAAGCACGACAAGCACAGCCAAAATCTCCCCCACCCTCTTGTTGTACCCTCAACAACTAGTATTCAGAGAGGGTGCAACAGGGAAGTCCTACTTAGCTCTCAGGGATAACAAGAGGGATTTCTTCTCCATGTATCTGTCACATTCCCTTTTAAAGACATCAGCATAATGCCATACACATTGATTCTGCAACCCTTTCCTTGGCAAGGACAGCCTTCGCATCCACAAGTCTTTGTACTAACCCTATATCTCTGCTTCCACTTCGCATATTCTGCCTAACTGCTATAGACGTTTTGCAGAAATAGCAGGCAATTACATGCGGTTTTAACTTCCCTGCACTTCATAACCCCCCACCCCCCTTGGGAGTGCAAGGTTTTTGTGATTCACATCCTTTCCTCTTGTCAAAAGTGAAGAGTTTCTCTGGCTTGGAAGGCAGCACCGTCACCACAACAGATGGAGGAGCAACATTCTTGTGGTCTCAGCTGCATTCCCAGACATGCCGTTTGCAAAATCCTCCCTCTCCTCTGGAGCAGGCATGCAATTCATGGCTCCCATTCTAACACAGCCTTCTTGAGTTGTAGGCGGGGGTGGGGGAATTAGCAACAGCCAACTTTGCCAATGGGTGATCTTCACAAATAAACAAATCTACACTTGACAGAAGCAGGAAGATTCAAAGGCATTCTTGGAGTCTCCCTCTGACAACATCAGAGATTTGCCTTTAAAACCCAGATTTTGGCCTAGTTCTCACCTGTTTGGACTGTATCATGGTGTATCTGGGCCGTGCCATTTCAGACTGCAGGTGGGGAGACATGTATGCTCCTCCATTCCTGCATGCAGCCTAACCTTTTGCCTGGCATGCTGGTTTGTTTTTAAATGTAAGGCTCTCTTTTTGTACAGAGAAGCATTCCATAGTGAGAACCCTCACCTGCATTTTGAAGCTTTTGCAGAGGCCTAACACAAGGGAAAGGCCTCATTAAGACTTTGAGAGGTCTAGCACTTGCCAGAACCTACCATGGTTTCTATTAAGATTCCCTGAAAAATTCACTGCAAATCCATTAGTGGCAGAACTTGCTAGAAGTTGGCCAAAATTCCATTGCAAACTAGATTTGATATGAATTAGGATTGGAGAGATGACAATTCTCCAGCCGATATTCTGATCCAAATTCTCTTCCAAAGGGCCAGGGTACTGAAGTCCATATCTAGTTTGTCAATTAGATTTCAAAGACAGGTGGTAATTTGGCATTTTAACATCCTTCGGCAAGGCACAGGAGTGCCACCAATGGGCAGTCCACTTTATGCCAGCTGCATCAGAGGATGTGAGGCAGATTTTCTCCAAGGCATTGCCAAAAATGCTGCTTTGCTTTCAAAGGACAGCTGCTTTTTAATCAAAAACAAGCCTTCAAAGATGTCAAACATTACTTGGTGGGTCTATTGAAACACACTGTTTGCAAACATGAGGCAGTAGGGGATATATAGGCAGAGGGGCGAAGAAGAGGCACATGGAAAGGGAAGAAGGACATAGGGAGAGAAAAACACAGGGAAAGAACCTTCACCCAACCAAACTGTTCCCCACTTTCTGGTCCCCAATGGTAAATCATTTTGCTTCGTAAAAATTATATGAGCTGCCAGTACAGTCATTCTTTGGGGATCAGCACTCTTCCCAAGGTCTCCTGAAATTACATTTCTCAGTGAGTGAGTGGATGCATCAGTGACCATGTGTGCATATGAACACTAAGGCACTGTCCAATGTACAGCCTATTTCACACCCAAGAGCAGAATCATGTTAACACAGCAGGTGGAACAGAACCTTCAATGTTGTGTAAATGCGAAATGGGAAGAGGGATTCTTGGTACAAGAGCTGGGATGTCGGAGGCATGCTCATATTTTCAGCTGTGAAATGCTTGTGGGCATAAACCTTCTCTGAAGGCACTGGAACATCACCGAAAATTGTCATTGAGTTGGGGAAATTGGGGTTTTGTTTGCTGCGTTTCGCACAAGAGCTCCAGCATTAATTAATAGCTCACCACCCCCACCCTTTTTAATTTAATTCTTTCCCCCCAAAATTAATCACAACAAATGTATTTATTTTATTTCCACAATTTACAGTCGGCTTAATTGCATTTACTTGGAAGCCAGCCCTATACATTTTAATTGAGCTAGTTTCCTGATAAGTATGCTGAGATTTAGGATGTATACTTAGAAAGTCTTCAAACCATTTATTCAGCTCAAAGAGAGGCAGGCGGGGGGGGGGGCAGTGTTCTGCAGCAGCAAAGTTCTCTAAGCAGTGCTTTTGCCTTGAGACAAGTGCTGTGTGGAGGTCCTGTGGAAGAAAGTTTCCTGTACCATCATCGTCACAGTAACAGTTATCCCTTGGAAAAGCTGTGAAGGGCAGAGTGGGGTGAAATGACAGGCTGATCCAGCTGCCTAATCAGCTCTGTGGGAAATGAAACACAATCCTTGAATACCTTTGAATGTAATCCAAACTAGGAACGGAAGCTGGAGGAGGAGAAACAGGAGGAGTCCAACCCCCACAGGAGTTGCACAGGAGTGCTGAAGGCACTAATGGTTAAATAGGTAGGACTAGCCACTTAAGAAGTCCAGCATCTTCTACTGGGTGAAACTGAAGAATGAGCTCAATTGTGCAGGAACAGCGCCACTCCTTTCCTGAATAATCTGGTAACATTTTACCCACATCTCTTTTTCCTGTACTGAAACAAATGAAGGAGATATCTATACATATGATGCCTTATGGCTGAAGGGCCATAAGCCCCCTTTCCAAATTGTATTCCTTCAAATCCTTCCTCAAAACCACATCCCCCCAAATGCCTTCAGCTTTTGCTTTCATTTGCAACCAGTGACTTGGGATTTCTTCCTCCAGTTAGGGATTAATGAAGCAGAAGGATCTAATACACAGGGCCCTCACCGAAGGGCAAGGAAGAGATAGCAACCTCCTGCCCAGATAAGAAACAAGATGCTAAATGGCAGGAACAACAGTTTTAGATGCCAGTAGTAAACTGGCAGCTGGAATTTTGTATCCCTCTCTGTAATCCCATGGTTAAACAAGTAGGGGCCACAGCTCAGTGTTCAAACATATCTGTTGCATTCAGTCCCCAGCATCTTCAATTAAAGGTATTCAGGTAGCAGGCGATGGGAAAGAATTTGCTTTGTCTGGAAGAGCCATTGTGCATCAGCGTAGACCACACTCAGATGGATGAATCATTGTTCTGACATGGAAAAAGCAGCTTCATGTGTCCATATGACAGCCTCCAAATTTCTATGGAGGAAATCATGGACATGAAATTGATTTCAAACTCCAGCTTAACGCAGAGCCACCCATGTCCTGAAAGCTACAGCAATTAAACTCTAGCAAGAGTTTTGCAAAACTCATGCCATTTGCATAATTACGGCAAACACAAAAATCACTGAGTGCTGGCAGCTTGAGGCCATCCGTCAAAGCACTGGAGCAACAAAAATGCTTCAGTCAATGGAACTAAGCACCTGCTTAAGGATTTTTTTCCTGAAAATCTGACACAGCAAGTTCCACCTGCTTTCCTGCATCTAAAATGCCCTTCTGAACTCTTCAGAGGCTCTTAGAGATGATGGATTAATTTTCCAACTGAACTCCAAGCCTTTTGTAAAGTTAATGGCATTTCACTTGCCTGACAAGGTTAAGAAGCCAACAAACTCTGCCTTTACAAAAGGTCACAGAGATGGGCTGATGGCTCCCCCGACAGCAACAAAGAGCAACGCTCTGAAGCCAGAAGCCAGCATCCTCTGCCAACGTTCTGTGGTTTTTCTTTCTTGCCAGTTCAAGCTTCTGACAATGTTCATCGTTCATTTGAATTTCCGGACACAACAAGGGCATCAAGATGAGTCACACAGAGGTGGCAGGCCAGTCAAAGGCATCTAAGCTCAAGTTTCCAGGGGATGAGTCTGCTTCTTTAAGATCCTTCCTGCTCACCAATGAAAGGTAGGGCTTGGGCAGCTGTCAGAGCTACTACTGGGACATTTTGTTATGAGTCTTTTTGTTTTGCCCATTCTTGTTTTGAACTCTGAGGATACATGTTTCTTTAATGTCACTTTTATATTATCTGACATTTTAACACAATCAATGGGAAGGGGGAATCAATTTTAATAGTAATATATCATTGAGTTTTGTTAGTAAGACAGTAAAAAGAGGACTACTGTTTCATCCCAAACAGAGAGAATCCACACCAGAAACAGGATTTTATAAAAGCAAAATAAAAACATAATCATGAAATTTATTAGCATTAAAACTCAGCTGAGCTCTGCTCATTGATGAAGTAATGCCTGTGCTCTCCTGGAGCTCTCCAAGGTACTGAAGGTCTTTCCCAACTCCCTTCCCACCTGCCATTCACTATGGACAACTCTCCCCATGCTGATCCTCCTCTAGGGGTTTCAGCTAGCCTCCTAGGGAAGAGAGGTAGCCCAGCTGTAGGGTTTAACATAAAAGTCAGGGTTCCATTGTCTCAAATCCACTCTGTGACTTAACAAAGGTTCAGGATTGTGTCTCTACACTCAGTTTTTCTCTCTCACTGCATCACACTGGGGATAGTAAGAAAATGTTATATAGCCCAGGCATTTGAGACTATAACACTTCAGAATGTAAATCTGGTTACATAATACAAAAAGAAGGCAATAGACAACTATATTCTGAAGCTTTGAGTACTTAAGTCTTCTGAAAAGAAAGCACTGATTTCTGGAAGAAGGCTCAGTGGTAATAGTAGGGAGTCAAGAGAAAATAGCACCCTATCCTTAAAAAATGCAAGTACCTTCTGTGATGTACAGGAGAGCTGACAAATCACATTGACAAGGAATGGAGCTCTGAAGTGGACAGTTGAACTGTCAACCACCCAAAGAAAGACAGACCGTGGGAGTTTGGGAGGGAACAGGCTTGGGAGGTTTCCTGGATTAGGCAGGGGAGTCAATTAGACTATAGCTAGTGATTTTGACAAGCAAGAGTTGGGGTGTTGTTCTGATTACTGTGGTTGCATTACAAACTGCTGCGGGGTGTAACAATATGCCTCTTAAGTATAAAGCACCTCCCAAATCTGGCATTGTGTCATCTACCCGTCTGAATTGGGAAGACAATTCACTTTACCACTGAAATACACCTGTTTTGTTAGTTGTGTTCATCAAGGCTACTGTGCGGTTCTTTCTGGGCATTACTGTCATTAAGGACTAGAAGACTAAGTGGTCCCAGAGGCCTCAATTATAAAGGAAAAAAAGATGAAAAAACTAATAAGAGAAAGGCCTAGATCAACTTGTGACACCGAAAGCTAATGCGTCTTCAAATTAAAAAAAGCAGGGGAAAGTTTTAAGTTTTTAATCTAGAAGAACATCTTACTTGCAGTTTAATTGAGACTAAGGGCAGGGACATGTTAACCAAACATGAGGACTGCATGGCTTTTACTGGTCCAACACCCACTCCGGTGAGAGACAGGATTGACTGGACTCCCTTAGAGGCTGAAGGCAGCCATGCTGTCTGGGTGGTGGAAATCAGAAAAGACTGACTAGAGAATCACTACAAACTGAGAGTTGTCTGGGTGTGCTTTTTTTCAGGATGCAGAACTTCAGCCAAAGAGGTATCTAGGAATTGCTGGGCCATGTTCCCTCCCCACCCAGCACCTTCTAAAAAATCTTGGTGCTAGAAACACATTAGCAACTTCCATTTAGCTGCTAGTCCTTCATTGTGATGGGAGACAGCATGTGTGGAATATTAAAAATAGCTGTGGAAGTGTATGTTTTAATTAGCATTTTGACAAAACATATGGCAGGAACATAAAGCATTATCTCCTTGTTCCTTTTTAACATACAGACTAAATACTTCAGATTATTAATGGCCCTTCACTTTGATTTGCCACCATACATGAACAGCTCTGTTTTTAAAAATTGGTTTTCAGTTCAGGATTGTACGAGCTTAATTATGATGATGACGATGAGAATGGCAATGATGCCACTGAAACAGATGGAAGAGCATCTTCCTGCGAAAACAAGAAGGACGCTGAGTATCTGACTCCCAGGGCAGAGATGTGACAGGATGCCAGGATAAGGGTTCAAGCAGGCCCCAGGCATTGCCCATCAGGCTTCCAGCACAGCCTCTGCTGCCAAGGACTCATCTTGGCTCCAGGATGCACCTCAGTTGATAATGACCTAGACGCAATGGCATCTCCTGGTTGAATCTGGGGAAGTCATGGCCATGTTAGTGCCTAAAACGGGAGATTTTAAAAAACTGCAAGGGCCATATCATGATCAAGTTTGCAACGTGGCAGCACTCCCCGCCCCCGTACCATTTCAGTAGCCAGAATAACTGTGTGTGTGTGTGTGGGGGGGTGCATTGTTAAAGCACTAAAATTGCACCAGCATCCTTAAGTTCATCCAGGGATGCCATAATGTTCTGAGATGACAGCCCCTAGAGTCAGTCCTGGTGCCAGGGTTACTGGCACCTGAGGCCAGCCATGCATGCGTGCCCCCGGACTGCGTGATGATGTCATCACACAGTGACGCCGGGGCCACTGGCCAGCGGGTGGCTGGGGCGGCGCAAGGAGGCCGCCCGCGCTCTGCACACCGCCCCAGCTGCCTGCTGTCCCTGGCCCGCAGCCGGGGGGCGTGTGGTGGCGGCACGGGGCTGGCCAGCAGTGGCGTGGGGCACGCCTCCGCCCCACCTCCGGCCCCGTCGTGCTCGCTGCCCCCGCCTCACCACCTCAACAGTGGCGCCAGCCCTGCCTAGGGTGGAATGATGGCTCTTGGAAATGGAATTGGTGCTCTGAAACTGGAATGACAGCCCTCAGAGTGGAATGATGGACACTGGGATTAGAATCAGTTCTCTGTTTCTGAAAGTTGTGCCATGATCTCCAAATCAGCTCTGCCTCATTAGTTATCCTCCATGTCAACTTTTCTGTTTCTTTCTAGGGCACGGCCAGTGCCAGGGTTTCTGGTGCTTGAGGTGAGATACCAACCTGCAGCTCCCCCCCCCCCCGCTAACTAAGTTGATATTGTAGGCTTTAAAATGATGAATTTTAAATACATCTCCAAAATTATACCTTTTCCAGCTTTTCCAGCCTGCTTTCAGTAATTTTGGTGATTGGGAGGGGCAGCGGCATAGCGTGGTTGTGGGGCTTCTGGGGCAGGAGGTGGCGACTCTCACCCTGTGCACGCACACAAAGCGCGTGCGTGCACATGTGCGCTCTGGCCCTGTGTGATGATGTGACTTCATCATGCAGGAGCGTCCCCCTCACCTGAGGCGGGCAGCAGTGGCGAAGGGGCAGGGAAGCGGCCCACTTTCCCGCTCGCCTCCCTGCTCGCTGCTGTGCTGCCTGGGCACCCGGCTCTCCAGGAGCCAAGCCGAGGCAGGCAACAGCGGCAAAGGGGTGGAGAAGCAAGCGGGGATGTGGCCTGCTTCTGGGTCAGGGGGGGGGTCATTGGGGGCTGGCATGGCGCCTCCTTCAGAGTTCAGCGCTCGAGGCAGCTGCCAGCACAGCCTCCATAGGCCTGTTCTAGGGTCATGAAGTTGGTATAAACTACCTCCTTCTGTACTGTTGAAAAGTTATGTCTTAGGCCTCTTTCCCCTCACTTCCTTCCTTAGAATCCCACAGTGTTCAGGTCTGCTCCCTTCCTACCCTCCATGCTCCTGTTATGAATTATCCCACTCTGGGGTCTGCCATTCCAATCCCAGAGCTCTGATACCAGTCCTGGGACTGTCATTCCTCTCTGGGGGCTGTCTTTTCAATGGCAGAACACTTATGCTACTCCCAGGGATCATCATTCCACTCTGGGGGCTGTCATTCCAGGCCCAGAGCATGTTTCTCGAACTCCATTATGCATTTTCTTTGCAGCTTTTGTGTGCTGTAATCATAGAGCTCATGCAAATCAGTTGACATTCCAGTCTCCCATTATATCCATTAGGTCCAGGCATCTCCCATTGTTCTCAATGAGCATTCTTGTTATTCATTTTAGTACATCCTGTTTCTGCTATAAAAAAACAGAAATGGTCCACTGAAGTTATGGAATTGGAGGAATTGAATCTCTTTCAATTATGGAATTTCAGTTATGGAACTGAATCTCTTTCAATTCTAAAACAATATTGAAAGAGAGAGGAGCTTCAGGTTTGGAATCTGAAGCTTTCTGCTAAATAGGGAGCAACCCATGTAAATCCCAGCTATCAGACAGGCAAGCCAGCCTGTCTGACATACCTGTGAATTTAGATCTCCTGCGGGGGGGATGGGTAGTACTGTAGAGTAGTGTAGTCGCTTTCTTGCTTCACTGTATCTCTGCTACGCTTTGTTTGGGTTATCAGTACAGCTGGAACTGAGTGTTTGGGAACCGACCTTGGGAAACTCGGCTCTGCATATTTTCCAGGACTTCCGTGCTTCTGAGCTCTGTGCCAACTTTAACTGACTGCCATTTGAACGGGGGCATGGGGTGGGTGGGAAACTGGGGGTATAACCTTTCTGGGAAGACTTTGCTTTGGCATTCCAGGCAATTACCATGTACAGTGTACTTCTAGGGAGCAAGCTCTAATAAAGACCTTTAACTCATACAACTGTGCTTGATGAAGTGGAGAGTCTGCGAGAATCTCCTAGCCAGGCCTGACACCAGCCTCCTTTCCATGTTTTGTTTTCTCAGTCTCTACTTTAGAGAAGAAGTAAGTGGGGTAGCAGGGGCTGGGACCCTGGCTCTGTATGCCCAGATGAACTAGTTAAACCCCACACCTCTGCTTCTGTGTGTTTCCTCCGAAGTAAATCCTATTTAATTCAATGGGGCTTACTTACAAGGCAACCCTTTGCCCACTTACCCACTGATAAAAGCCAAAATGGACTTTATTGTGAATAAAACTATTTAAAGGTTCTTCATTTGTTATATCTAACACTGCTAGTATAGCTATATGTTTTAGATTGATTCTTATAGCTCATGAAGCTATAAACCTGCAACCAGATAGTTGCATTCTTACATTTGCCTAAAAAAAATTGTGAATAGCTTTGTAAGTGCAATAAGTATTTCAACAAATGCTGCATTCACATGGGTGTTAAGTAAATTTTCCTTGAATAACTTAAGTAACAGTTATAAATTAGGCAAATGTGTAGTTAAAATGAAGGTAACAATGGCTGCCAAAAACCTACAGTTCAAGATTCATGTGACAATAAATCAATTGGTCACTAAAGGTAAAGGTCCCCTGTACACGCACTGAGCCATTACTGACCCATGGGGGGATGTCGCATCACGAAGTTTTCTTGGCAGTTTTCTGTTACGGGGTGGTTTGCCATTGCCTTCCCCAGTCATCTACACTTTACCCCCAGGAAACTGGGTACTCATTTTCCCAACCTTGGAAGGATGACTGAGTCAACCTTGTGCCGGCTATCTGAACCTGGCTTCTGCCAGGATCGAACTTAGGTTGTGAGCAGAGCTTGGGCTGCAGTACTGAAGCTTACCACTCTGCGCCATGGGGTTCTTTTTACTATACCAATTTACTATACCAAATAAATTTGAAATTGCATGTTACCATACCAAACAAGTTGCAGGGAGGATACACTTGATGCATTTGTCCTGCCTAATGTGTGAAAGAGCCCCAAGTCACTAAATAATCTGCATGATGGAAAAGTTTGCTTACCAGCCTTTGAAATACCAACGGCTTCATATAAAGGCAAGCACTTCACTCCCTCTCTGGTTTTATTACATTTTTGTCACTTTTCTGTACAGGGCTTATGAAAGAAACAAGTATATGAATATGAACTGCGGAGACACATTTGGGAATCTTCCCTCACTCTCCCCTCCTTTGCCAAGGGCTCTGGCTTTCTTATTGCTGCTCGCCTTTTAATTCCTGCCTTGGCTGCAATAAATTCAGTGTTCTGCACTACCTGTGATGACTGTTAAAAAAAAACCTCAAAGAATACTACAGCTGATAATTTCAGAGAAAAAAACTCACAAAAGCAAGCAATATTGGAAAAGACAAACAGCAGGTTATGCTGCTTGTAAGCAACACACTTGGAAACAGAAATCTGGAGTTAAAAAGGTTTGCATCTGCTGTTTGTGAGGAAAATCAGAGGTTTGGAACACATTGGCAGAACTCCGAATCAAAGTTAGGGAGGAGCTGAGAACGGACATGGCTCTTTCTCTTGGTTTCCTTATGTTGTCATCAGTTTCAGTCCTTTTGTTCTTGCAGTTGATTTTTCTTTTATAGTATTTTAATGCCATTTAAACGTGCTGGATGCACCCTCACCGAAAACATGCACATTTTAATGGGGAAAATGCAACACAAGGAAATGTTGCGCAAGTCACTGTGTTGTGATTCTTCTGAGTTTGTGTCTCAAAAGAGAGAAGCGCATTGAGATGGGGTTATTTGCATCAAGCCAGAAAACTTGTGAAATTCAAATCACATCCCTACGCAAAATGTTTCTGCACAGTCAGGTATCCCCCCCCCAACACACAAAGGGGCACAATAGGGGGGCCCTTAGGCAGAAATATCCTTGCAACAAACAACCCCAGGATACAGAAAAAGTTTGCAAAGAGTAGATCTCAAGAATTCTGGTGGAGAATATAGTAGTCTCAAATTGTTAGTTAGGAGTTGCAGGAAGGGAAAATAACTGTACAGAATTCCCTTCATGCAATAGTATGAGGAGATAGGAAAGAACTGAGAACGAGGAGTCAATCGATCACTAGATCTTCTTTTCTCAGGGCCCAAACTTTTCTTTCTATAGGTTGCAGTCAGACGCCGAAGCAAGTAAATCATTTTTTGACATTTGTTCAGGCCAAGATCCATTGCTCTCTGAAAGGTTTACTCTTCTGTAGGATGGAGAATGGTCTGCAGTCTGCCCCTGCCCAGCTCATTTTCTTTCTCTCCTGTCTGCCACCTGCTCTAGCCTCATTCCACCTCTCCTGTCCCTTCCTCATCAGTAGAACTCTCAGGCATTAATCTGTGGAAAGTAAATCATATCCATATGCATGACTCTTGGACAGCAGGAGTGGATACATGGGGAAATGTGCACAGAAGCCATGCACCCACACCAAGAGATCTAGAAGCATTTCCATTCCTTTAAAACTAAAAACTAGGATATCCAGGATCAAAGTAGGTACCAGTTTTCTGGGTATCTTCATTTCGTAATCTGGCATGCAGAAACCCTGCTGAGGCACCCACGAGACCTCCTTAATTATATCCTTCTTCTCTCCTCTCTAGCAGAGGCGGAAATTAGATAAAACCCTTGATAGCCACCTTGGGTCAGGATAGAGCTAGCCAAATCCCCATGTTTGTTCTATAGCACCTCTCCAATGTTGTTTTGTCCCCCACCTATTTCTAGGATTGCCAACTGCCTAGAGAAAAAATATCCTGGCCCTTTAATAGATGCTTAATGGCATGTTATTTAACAGGGGATATTATTTACCTCCATGCCATGAAAGCTGCCTCTGTCCACACAGTACACATTGATTAAAAGAACAGGGCATTTTTCTTTTGGCAACACTCCTTATTTCTCTTTTGGGACTTCAGAGTGCAAGCTTAATGTTTATGATGGAGACCCAACCAATCCCATCTCCACACAGCACTTGCAAATGACCACACTGGCCCAAAATGCATCTGGGGGGTCTTTTCAAGGTTTGCATAGAAACCTGTAGCTTGCCTTCTGCTCCAAGGGCCATTTCTCTGCCGCCTTCTCTTGAAGGGGCAGCTGTTTCTGCTCTGCAGTCTTTCCCTCCATGTGCTCTTTACCAGTCTGGACCAGCTCCGACACTGAAGTGGGTGCCAGCTCAAGCCTTGCACAGCTGACAAGGTCCCTCTCCAGGCCAGGAAATAGGACCAGTGTGATGGCAAAAATGACCAGAAAGACCACCTGTCAACAGATGTACCACCAGCCCTGAGTCACAGGTGGATGCTTCATTCTCCAAAAAAGAAAAAAAAAGCAGCCGAGGAAGTACGTAGAAACAAGCAGCCACAACAAGCATTCCTGGACTGCACATAGAAGCAAGCAGCCACAACAAACATGCCTGGACTGCACACAGAAGCAAGCAGCCACAACAAGTATTCCTGGACTGCACATAGAAGCAAGCAGCCACAACAAGTATTCCTGGACTGCACATAGAAGCAAGCAGCCACAACAAGCATTCCTGGACTGCACATAGAAGCAAGCAGCCACAACAAACATGCCTGGACTGCACACAGAAGCAAGCAGCCACAACAAGTATTCCTGGACTGCACATAGAAGCAAGCAGCCACAACAAGTATTCCTGGACTGCACATAGAAGCAAGCAGCCACAACAAGCATTCCTGGACTGCACACAGAAGCAAGCAGCCACAACAAGTATTCCTGGACTGCACACAGAAGCAAGCAGCCACAACAAGTATTCCTGGACTGCACACAGAAGCAAGCAGCCACAACAAGTATTCCTGGACTGCACATAGAAGCAAGCAGCCACAACAAGTATTCCTGGACTGCACATAGAAGCAAGCAGCCACAACAAGCATTCCTGGACTGCACATAGAAGCAAGCAGCCACAACAAACATGCCTGGACTGCACACAGAAGCAAGCAGCCACAACAAGTATTCCTGGACTGCACATAGAAGCAAGCAGCCACAGCAAGTATTCCTGGACTGCACATAGAAGCAAGCAGCCACAACAAGCATTCCTGGACTGCACACAGAAGCAAGCAGCCACAACAAGCATTCCTGGACTGCACACAGAAGCAAGCAGCCACAACAAGTATTCCTGGACTGCACATAGAAGCAAGCAGCCACAACAAGTATTCCTGGACTGCACATAGAAGCAAGCAGCCACAACAAGCATGCTTGGACTGCACACAGAAGTAAGCAGCCACAACAAGCATGCCTGAAGTGCACACAGCAGCCACAACAAGCATGCTTGGACTGCACATAGAAGCAAGCAGCCACAACAAGCATGCCTGGACTGCTTCTGAGAATTGCTAAGTTTCACCTTTTCTGAAGAGTAATGAAAGGACAGATGGGAAACACAGAAGGGATGGTATAATTTACCACAATGGAAAAGCTATTCAGAACCAAAAGACAGCTATTTAAATTAACGGTCTCCTCCTAGGCTGGGGCAGATGAGAAAGCACTGGAGACCCACACTTCACAACCCATGAGAAGGGAACCAAGGGAAATCAGAGTTGCTTCCCCAGACCTTAGCAGGATCCATTTCTCTAATGTCTGTGCATGTGTGGGTGGGGGGCTGCTGTCACATGAACATATGTAATTGCCTTAGAAAGAGTCAGAATATCAGTCTGTCTAGCCCAATGCTGGCCCCGCTCTTGGGGGCTCTCCAAGTCATATGAGGTTTTTTCCTGCTACGTGAAATCCTTTTCACTAGAAATACCACACACTCAATCTGGGATGTTATACGTGGGGGTGGGGGGGGGATGCTCCATCACTGAGCTACAGCCCGGCCCCTAAAATATTTTAAGCCATTTTATTATTATTTTTCTCCTGTGAAAGGTATTGTGGGATTCAAATCTGCAATTGCATCACTACAAACCTTTCAAATACATGAGACCTAAATAACTGAACCAGACCTCTGCTGACCCCAGAATAAGGAACAGAGGGATTTGAACTCATATTCCAGTGGGCACAACCTTAAGGAAATTAAGGAAATTACCAAGACTACATTAATGCACAAAATGAGTAGGTTATCCTATGCATGTCTCCTACACTTCTCCCTAAAGCGACTGGTAATTATTAACTGGAGATGGCCATTGTTCCTGAAATTTGAATCTGATGCTGGGGGGGGTGGGGTGGAGAGAGCCATCAAGGGTTGATTAAGGCTGCTTCCACAAGTCAGATAGAAAAATCCACTCCATGCAGCAGCTAATGGGGTGTGGGGGTGGGGCAGGGGAGCAAATGCATGCCCTTCCCCCATGCTGCTGTTCCTGCCTCCCCACCCCCCACCCCCACCCCCTTTCATCACACTGGCACAGAAGAGCTGATGTTAAGGTTATCTAAAATGTTTTGAATATATGCCTAAAATATAACACAGGAATATAACAAAAGCACATGTATTGTACAGGCCCACTCCTTCAGGAAGTCCAATTGGGCTAACACCCATGAACTGGACTTGTGAAATATGTGAAAGATGCAACAAAGTTGCCCTGGTAAACTATGGTTGCTAACTTTGTATTAGGAAATTCCTGCAGATTTGAGGGAGTTTGGAGGGAGGGAGGAGGGAGAAGTTTGAGGAGGGGAGAGACCTCAGCAGGGTATAATGCCCCTACCCCTCCAAAGCAGCCATTTTCTCAAGGGGCAGTGATCTCTGTAGTCTAGAGCTCAGTTGTAATCTCCAGGCCTGGAGGCTGGTAACCCTAGGATGGACTTGAAGCCAGCTTGGTGACCTTGGGTCAGTCACAGCTTCTAGGAGCTCTCTCAGCCCCACCCACCTCACAGGGTGATTATTGTTGTTGGGATAATAATGACATATGGTTGTTGTGGGTTTTCCGGGCTGTATTGCCGTGGTCTTGGCATTGTAGTTCCTGACGTTTCGCCAGCAGCTGTGGCTGGCATCTTCAGAGGTGTAGCACCAAAAGACAGAGATCTCTCAGATCTCACACTGAGAGATCTCTGTCTTTTGGTGCTACACCTCTGAAGATGCCAGCCACAGCTGCTGGCGAAACGTCAGGAACTACAATGCCAAGACCACGGCAATACAGCCCGGAAAACCCACAACAACCATCGTTCTCCAGCCGTGAAAGCCTTCGACAATACATCAATAATGACATACTTTGTAAACCACTCTGAGTGGGTGTTAAGTCATCCTGAAGGGCAGTATATAAATTGAATTTTGTTGTTGTTGTTGTTATTACTATGAGGTTCTTTGGGTGTGGCTGGAGGCTCTTTAGCAAGGAGGGACATGTGTGTCAGTCCCTGGCAGTTAGGTCCCCAAGTTCTCCACAGTTAACACACAGGTGTTCCAGTTGAAGTAACTTTATTAGAGATCTATTTAGTACAAGGTTCATAGACAGTGAAATTGGCAGAAGTGACGTAGGTAAGGCTAGCAGTGTTAGTTATAGGGCATATTCCCGCCTTAATTTGGACTGTTAGCCTGGGGGGGCGGGGGGGGGGGGGTTGGAGTGAGACATTATTTAGAGAAAGCAGTGAGAAAGATGGACTTATCTTTGGTTCCCAGGAAGAGCACACCATTAGCCAGCTTTGGCTGGCTGTCAAGGACACTAGCTTATGGGAGTGAGAAAGAGAAAGAAAACATTGCAAGATAACAGGCATGGAGTAATAAAGAACTTCTCCCATTCTCAGGAGCCATAGTTAGAACCCATATACATTCATGGCAGATATGCAGGAGGCATATATGACAGAGTGGGAGGAACATCTTTGCCAACCATTTACCATCTTTGCTAAGGACTGGCATTTCCCTTCTTGTTTCAGGTATTCTATAAAGCCTGAGACATGAACCAAGGGTTGGGATCTCAGGTCCCTGGTGGGGGGAATCCCCTGCTCCCATCTTCTGCCCCCCCGGCACCTGTCACCTTGCTGGTATGGGGGCAAGCTTCCCAGGCCCGCTCCTGGGGTGGCATGACAATGTCATTCCTGGGTAGAGTTGCCAGGTCCCTTCACTCCCCTGGCTGGAGATTGGGATGCTGGCTCCTACCTTGCTTTCTCACTTTCTTCCCCTCTCGCACGTAGCATGCACGCGCCCCAGCAGGTGTGATGATGTCACTTCCAGGAAGTGATGTCATCACACGGGTCAAAGGGCAGTCTGGGCGCCCTTTGATCTGCGGCTGAATTGCCCTGCTGCGGGGCATAATTTGGCCCCAAACAGGCCCACTGCAGGGTGCAAATCGGGCTGCTGTGGGTGCACCACACCACCCAGGGACGTGCCACGCCACCCGAGGGGGGCACTCCGGGGGGCGTGCCCCCACTGGCCAGGTAAGTGGGTAGCGGGGAAGGTGGGAGCAGGGGATCTCTCCCCCAGGCGGGGGAATGGCACCCCTACTCCTGGGTGTGACATTATTGCACTGCTCCAAGATCACTCCCGTGCTTTGCAGCAAGGCGATTTGACCCTAAACTGACCCACTGCAAAGTGCACACACACTCAGGCCTGCACAATGACATCACTATCCAGGAGTGACATCCTTGTGCAGACTTGGGAGCATGCACACAAAATGCTGGGTCCCCCATCCCACAGAGAGGGTAAGGAGACCAGGCAACCCTAACCAAAGGCTCGGGGGCATTTGGCCCTTTATGTTGGGTTCTCGTGCCTATGTCTTCAAACAGGCCAGCCAATGAGATCAGGCTTGTTTGATGTGTATGGGTCTATTTTTGTAGTATTTTTTGCTGTAAGCTGTTTCTGGTCCCTTTGGGTCCCTAAAAAGATTGGGTATAAATACTTCAGAAAATAAAAAATAAAAATAAAATGAGATTCCAGACCTCAGTTCAGTTCCAGAATTCCTTCCCTCGGTTGCCACTGGTGTTGTAAAAGGAGGTTTCAAATATGATTCCAGCAAGTATAATCCAAGAGTTAATTTTTCATTTGCTCACTACCCAACTTGCCATCTATTAATTAGCACACTTATTTAATTAGCCCTTTAGGAATTAAATGCTACAGAAAACATTCTAGGCTGTCAAATGTAAGTTGTCCATTAGTGCAAGACATTTTTTTAAAAAAGAAGGTTAACTGAGAAATGTTGCAGAGAGCAGCATCTTAATTGGCAAGGGCTGGAGTTGTGCCACTTATTATCCATTGCTCTGTAATGGGCTCATGGCACAATTTGACTATTTTAGCATATTAGGAAAGGGAGGGCGAGCCTTTGGAGGGGAACCAAGCAGCGGAGCAACGTGTGATGTGAAAAATGCTTAAATGAGTTCATTAGACTGAAGTGAAGGGAACTGGATTTCTTCAGCAAAGCATTTTATCTCTGGGCAAGGGTGGAAGTTATTGTGAACAATGGCTTTCAAGCTGGGCAGAGAGACTCCCCATAGAGGAATCAGCAACTGGAAGATGAGCCCCTGCTGATAGGCCTCCATTAACCATTCACTCCTATTTAAAGTTTGGTAGCTCTTTATAATTCAAGGAAGGGCCATGGCTCAGTGGTAGAGTTCTGGCTTTGCATGCAAAAGGCCCCAAGATCCAATCCTTGGCATTTCCAGTTAAGGCAGGAAGTACTCCAAAGGACCTTTGTCTGTGTGATGCCCTGGAGAGCCGCAGCTGCTGCATTGCTGAGCTAGGTGGACCAGCTTCTGAGCCGATATGACAACTTCTTTTGCGCATATGGATATGGTGCTCTGCAATCTTCCAACAAACTATACCTGTTTCACAACAGATCAGTGAGTGCAGTTTCTATAAATCCTGATTAACTTTCATACAAATCAATAAAATTTTCGGAGACATCTCTTATGTAGTCTGGAAACACCCTGGAATGTTCCTTATTCGAGAGTCCAGCCATTGTCCCTCAGCATTTCCTCCACTGTAAGAGGGTTCTTTTTAAAAAAATGTTATTTTCACAGCATTTAGAAAGATCCATAATTAAACTTCAACAAGATGCTCCAGGGCATTCTAAAATAGAAGTTTAAGTCAATACATGATCTGCTGTTTAACCAATTAAGTGTGAAAAATAGGCATATTAACAACAGCCCAATATAGGTAGTATAATTCTAGAGCCCTTTTAGGGCATACATAGGGTGTACTTGTTATGGGCAACATTGCAGCAGCAAGCCTAACTCGTCCTGTGTATGTTTAGCCTCCTGTATGCACAGTTTGAAACTGGAAGGAAGAGGGGAGAGATGGGCTGGTGTTGAAGGAGAAAAGGCAACTGCTGGGCAGGGGCAGGGCAGAGCAGAGTTACCTGGGCTCAGGAGCACATGGTCTGCAGCTGCTAGAGGAGGTAAGGGCTTTTTGCCCTTCTTGGCTGTGGTGGGTTAAGCTGAGAAGCTAAGGGTGGTCCTCTCTAGCTTTGGGGCTTTTTGTGTGTAGTTTTGTGTTGATTTGAGTGTAGTTTTGAGGCTGAGTGTGTTTGGGCTTGATTGTGTTTGAGGGTGAGTGTGTTTGTAAGGCTGCTGGGGGTTGCTGGAGTACAAGCCACACACCCCTTTGTGCTCACCTCCTGTGCTTAGCAGGAAGTGACCTTTTGCATTGAAAAGGCAACTGCTGGGCAGGGGCACGAGCCTTTGGCGCGAGCCGAAGGGCGAGAGCTAAAGGGCTCTTGGCCGGGGGATCATAGCCGTTTTCTTTCCTCTTAGTGTGTTATTCCTAAAACAGAATAATGAAGTCAGAATGCCAGCAGGGGGTTGGGGGCTTTCCAGTGTATTGCACTGAGTGTCACATGTATGACTATCTGCCTTCTGGTCAGAAGTCCTGGATGTGTGCTCGCTGCAAGGAGCTCCTGGTTCTCAGGGAACGAGTACGTACCCTTGAGGCCAAGGTGGCTGACCTGGAGAAGCGGAGACAGTTAGATAGGCACGAGGACAAGATTCTCAGGGACAGGATAGATGTGTCCCACTCTAAAAATGGCAGCGTTCTTGTTGTCAAGGAGAATGAGGATCTTGTGGAATCAGGGCACCGTACTGAGGATAAGGGGAACATGCCCTCAGAAGGGACCTCTTCTTCAGTTGGTGAGCAGGTTTCCTTTCGCATCAAGGAACCATCCCTGGGTGGGGCGGGAGGGAGGCTCTTGGTAGTTGGTGATTCGATCCTTAGACAAGTAGATAGCTGGGTGGCACAACCGCGTTCTGACCGTATGGTGACTTGCCTGCCTGGTGCGAAGGTAGCGGACATTACGCGTGTTATAGATAGGCTGGTAGATAGTGCTGGGGAAGAGTCAGCGGTCGTGGTCCATGTTGGAACCAACGATGTTGGGAAATGCAGTCGTGAGGTCTTGGAACAAAAATTTAGGCTGTTAGGCAGGAGACTCAAGGCCAGGACCTCCAAGGTAGCCTTCTCAGAAGTGCTACCTGTTCCACGCGCAGGGCCAGAGAGACAAACGCAGATCAGGAGTCTCAATGCGTGGATGAGACGATGGTGTAGGGAGGAAGGGTTCAAGTTTGTTAGGCACTGGGATTCTTTTTGGGACAAGCAGGAGCTGTACAATAGAGACGGTCTCCACTTGTCCCGAGAAGGAACCCGGCTGCTGGCACTTAAAATCAAAAAGGTGGCAGAGCAGTTTTTAAACTAAATGCTAGGGGAAAGCCGACAAGAGATAAAGTGTCTCTGGTTCAGGATGGTTCATCTCAGAGAGATGAAGGGCTAGGTATAACACTTCTACAGGGAGATAGATTAGAGTTGTCAACTGAGATGGAGACAAACAGTGCAGATGACCTAACTACGTCTCGAGGCAAAGTGTGCCGGGGAAGTTACAGGTGTTTATATACAAATGCTAGAAGTGTCCGAGGTAAAATTGGGGAGCTGGAATGTTTAGTGTTGGGCGAATCCATAGACATTGTGGGCATATCAGAAACTTGGTGGGATGAGGAAAATCAGTGGGACACGGTGATTCCTGGATATAAAGTATATCGGAAGGATAGGGAGGGAAGGGTTGGTGGTGGGGTGGCTCTATATGTCAGAGAAGGTATACATTCCAGTAAGATTGAGAAGGTAACTGAATTAGATTCGCTTCTGGAAATGCTATGGGTTGAAATTACGGGCCCTAATGGAAACTTAACTGTGGGAGTTTGTTATCGCCCTCCAGATCAGAAAATAGAGGAGGATTATAAAATGATGACAGGATTAAAGATGGCTGCTAAACAAAAAAACTGTGTTGTAATGGGTGATTTTAACTACCCACACATTGACTGGGCCAATGGGTGTTCGAATCGGGGGAGAGAAAGTGAGTTTCTAGACTGTCTCAATGACTGTGCTATGGAACAGATGGTTACAGAACCTACTAGGGGAGAGGTGATCCTGGATTTGGTCCTCAGTAATGCTGAAGACCTGGTGAGAGATGTAAATGTGGTTGCACCACTTGGGAACAGTGACCATAATGTTATTGAGTACAACATATGTATAAATAGGAAATTGCCAAATAAGACCAACACAGCCATGTTTAACTTCAAAAGGGGTAACTTTTCTGAGATGAGGGGGTACGTGAAGAAGAAACTGAAAGGGAAAGTAAAAAAGGTCAAAACACTTGGGGAATCTTGGAGACTATTTAAAACTACAATCCTGGAAGCTCAAATTAAATATATACCGCTGGTTAGGAAAGGCACAAATAGGTTTAGGAAAAGGCCAGCATGGTTAACAAGCAATGTAATAGAAGCTGTAAAAGGTAAAAAGGATTCTTTTAGGCAGTGGAAAACTAGTCGGAGTGAGGTTGATAAAAAGGAGCATAAGCTGTGGCAAAAAAAGTGCAAGTCTGTGATCAGACAGGCAAAAAGGGAATATGAGGAGCATATTGCAAAGAACATAAAGAAAAACAATAAACAATTCTTTAAATATATTAGAAGTAGGAAACCAGCTAGGGAGGCAGTGGGGCCCTTGGATGACCAAGGCGTAAAAGGATTACTAAAGGGTGATAGGGGAATGGCCGAGAAGCTGAATGCGTTCTTTGCTTCTGTCTTCACTGTGGAAGATAAGAAGTGCATGCCCACTCCGGAAGCACTGACTTTGGGAGGGGTTTTGAAAGACCTGAGTCACATTGAGGTGACGAGAGAGGAGGTTATGCGACTGCTAGATAATTTAAAAACTGATAAATCACCGGGCCCAGATGGCATACATCCAAGAGTTCTGAAAGAACTCAAGTGTGAACTTGTAGATCTCCTCACAAAAATATGTAATCTGTCATTAAACTCTGCATCTGTTCCTGAGGACTGGAAGGTAGCTAATGTTGTCCCCATCTTTAAAAAAGGTTCCAGGGGAGATCCGGGAAATTACAGGCCAGTCAGCCTGACGTCAATACCGGGTAAGTTGGTGGAAACTATTATCAAAAATAAAATTAGTGGGCACATTGATGACCAAAAGCTGATGAGGAAAACTCAGCATGGGTTCTGTAAGGGAAGATCTTGTCTCACCAATCTGTTAGAGTTCTTTGAGGGAGTGAACAAACAAGTGGACAAGGGAGACCCGATAGATATTGTTTATCTTGACTTCCAGAAAGCTTTTGACAAAGTTCCTCATCAAAGGCTCCTAAGTAAGCTCAGTAGCTATGGGATAAAGGGCCAAGTCCTCTTGTGGATCGAAAACTGGCTAATTAATAGGAAACAGAGAGTGAGTATAAACGGGCACTTCTCACAGTGGAGGGTGGTGAGCAGTGGGGTGCCACAGGGGTCGGTATTGGGTCCAATGCTTTTTAACTTGTTTATTAATGATTTGGAATTGGGATTAAGCAGTGAAGTGGCTAAATTTGCAGATGACACGAAATTGTTCAGGGTGGTGAAAGCCAGAGAGGATTGTGAGGCACTCCAAAGGGATCTGTCGAGGCTAGAAGAGTGGGCATCCATGTGGCAAATGAGGTTCAATGTAGCCAAGTGCAAAGTAATGCACATTGGAACCAAAAATCCAAAATATAAATACAAGTTGATGGGGTCTGAACTGGCGGAGACTGACCAAGAGAGAGATCTTGGAGTCATGATAGATAACTCACTAAAAACGTCAGCACAGTGTGCGACTGCCATAAAAAAAGCTAATGCTATGCTAGGGGTTATTAGGAAAGGGATTGAAAACAAATCAGCCGGTATCATAATGCCTCTGTATAAATCGATGGTGAGGCCTCATTTGGAGTACTGTGTACAGTTCTGGTCGCCACACCTTAAAAAAGATATCATAGCACTGGAAAAAGTACAGAGAAGGGCAACTAAAATGATTAAAGGGTTGGAACACTTTCCCTATGAGGAAAGATTGAGGCGCTTGGGGCTCTTTAGCCTGGAGAAAAGACGACTGAGGGGAGACATGATAGAGGTTTACAAGATAATGCACGGGTTAGAGAAGGTAGAGAAAGATGTGTTTTTCTCCCTTTCTCACAATACAAGAACTCGTGGGCACTCTATGAAATTATTGAGCAGTCGGGTTAGAACAGATAGAAGAAAATACTACTTTACACAAAGGGTGATAAACACATGGAATTCGTTGCCACAGGAGGTGGTGGCAGCTACAAGCATTGCCAGCTTCAAGAGGGGACTGGACAAATATATGGAGCAGAGGTCCATCAGTGGCTATTAGCCACAGGAGATAGATGGTATTCTCTTTGTGGGGAGGTGGTGCTCTGTTGTCTTGGTGCTGGAAGGAAGGCAGTGGGAGGGCTTCTGGTGTCCTGGCCTCACTGACAGTCCTTTAGATGGCACTGGATTTCTAGCCACTGTGTGTGACAGAATGTTAGACTGGATGGGCCACTGGCCTGATCCAACATGGCTTTGCTTATGTTCTTATGTTCTTAAAGGATAGGCTACATAGGCCTAGGCTAGGGCTGCCAACTCTGTGCTGGGAATTTCCTGGAGATTTGGGGGTGCAGCCTGGCGAGGGCAGGGACCTCAGCAGGGTATAATGCCATACAGTCTACTCTCCAAAGCAGCCATTTTCTTCAAAGGAACTGACCTCCAAAGTCTGGAGATCAGCTGTAATCCTAGGAGCTCTCCAGGCCCTACCTAAAGGTTGGCAACTCAAGCCATGGCCTGGTTTGTCTGCATTATTTTATTTGACCCAGATTGGCATCCTGGCAGCCAAAGAGAGCCAGATGTTAAGTTCTTCCTACATCAGATGCTTGTTTAGATCCTTGTGTGTGGGGGTGGGGGTGGGGGTGGAGGTGGTTTAGAAAAAAACAAGGGCACAGTATGATCCCCCACTCCTGCTCAGCTTCCAAGCTGTCCCGCTTCAAAGCCCAGCAGCATCAGCTGAGGGACGGAGTGGGTGTGTGTCCTGCTTTTGGAGGTTTCCAGCAGAAACCTTTCATTTCCTTTTGGTTCTGAGCATTTGTTCCAGCTGTTCCAGACAGAAATATCACAGCTTTCTCCCTTCAAAAGCCTGTAGAGCAAAAGTTCAGTTTAGGCATGAAGATTTCATCTAGTTTTTGTATCCTGACTCAGACATACACAAAAAAGGTGTGCTGTTCAGGAAAGGAAATGAAAAAGACCAGAGGAGGGGCTTCTGTGTAGGGGGAACCTTTTTTAGGTGGAAAAAAAACTTCCAAAGGGTGAGAATCATAGGCTCACAAGCATGACTGCAGGGATCAGGCAGCCTTTTCTGTCTGACCATCATGTTACACGCTCCAAGTGTCCCTACTTACTAGAGTCAGACCTGGTTTCCTGATGCTTTTCCTTTCTTATGTCACAGTCTCTGTTTATGCCTTTGGCTGATGCCTTGCTGAAAAAATGTCAAATGAGTTGCTCGAATGGTCATTTCTCAGGGTACAGTTCCCTCCCTGGGGGCCTTTCAAAGTTCAGTCCCCAAGCAGGTGGGTGGATGCCTCTAATATCTAACCCTGACCCATGCCTAAGCATGACCCCCGTGGTCCCATCCCCTGCACAGCCTGCCATTTCCCACATGGCCACTCTATTGATCACTGTTCCTTATGACTGTGTATTATTTTGATCGCATGGCCAATGAACATGAAGCTTTACAGAGAACAAGAAGGCAGGTCCCTGCCCCAAGACGATGCCAATGATCTAGAATTTAGCAAAGGGAGGTGAGGAATAAAGAGGGGAAGAAATGCTGTTTGTTCCAGTTAGGGTTGGGGCTTAATAAAAAGGTGGGATTTGCAGAGACAGAGAGGCACAGTATCAGGCAGGTATCCTGGGAGGCATTGCTAGGTATTAGGCAGACAGGGCAGAGTCATTTGAGAAGGCAAAAGAGCTTTGGATGGTTGAGAGTTTGTAGCTGGTAGAGTGAAATTAGGGGAGAGCTGTCCCATGATAAGAGATCAGGGGGAGCAGGGGCAAGGATGAATACTTTATACTTGATCCAGAGCACCCAAGAAGCCAGTTGGGGACGAAGGAAGAGCTATCACACGGTCAGAATGACAAGGGAGATGAATAATTGGGGCAGGCTGGACAGAAAGGAGGAGATTTGAGCAGGGCTGGACTGGGTGAGAAAGCCCTGGAAAAGGAACCCGCCCAAGTCTTCCTTGGTCCTCCCCCTCCCTCAAAAAGGAGAGAGGGAAAACCTGCCCAGTCAGCCCCAAGCAGGAAGTGTCCAGCCAAGCTGGGCTGCCAGGCATGTTGAGGCCAGGTGGGCCCATCCCTTGCTGGGCAAGGCAAGGGCAGAGGGGCTCATCCCAACCCTTTCTGTGGTGAGTATGGGCATGGTAGGTCCTCCTTCCCCATACCTCTGGCTCACACCTGGCCCTCTCTTTCGGCTGGGTGACCCTGGCAGGTGGAAGGTGGCCCCAGGGTAAATTGGTCCCAGTGGGATGACAGTCCACCAGGCCATTGGCCCAGTGGGATTCTTCCCAGTGGCCTTAATGGCCAAGCCACCCCTGGGACTGAGGTGTGCAAGCAGAAGACCAGAGAAGTGGAGATTGCAGTAAGTAAGGCAAGGAGTGGCCAGAGCATGAACCAGAGTTTGCACTGAGGGGCAGAGAGACAGGGCCGTATTTTTGCAATGTGGCATGACTTGGTGAGAGACTGAATATAGGTTACAAAAGAAAGAGAAGAGTCAAAGATATATTCAAAATTCTTGTCTCTTCTACAAGGTAGTTAGTAACATTCAGGGCAATGGAAAAATGACTTTAAACTCTCCCACTTCCTTTTGCCTCACTTACAGACAAATGTTTTTAAATCCGTTCTTCCTAATGCATGAAAATGCAACAACAACCAACTGTGCAAATTCACATATGGACATTCTTTCAGATCCAAATAGGTGTCAATGCTCATGTGAATGCTGCCTGCATTACAATCAGAGTCCTCCAGATTTAAAAGGCAGTTATTTAAAAATAGAAGTCAGAGATGGGCCTTGGTCTGAGATGGCAGCCAAGTCCCATTTTGCCTCTAGACATGTGAAAATGCCCTTAGTAATATACAGCACACCCAGAGTGTAATCCTATACAGAATTATTCTAGACTAAGTCCATTGCTTTCAATGGACTTAGAATGGAGTAACTATGCCTAGGACAGCACTGTCAGAAACCACAGCCGGCCTCAAAATGCCTGCATTTGTGAGAAAGCGATTCTTAGGCAAACGTTAGTACTTTTGTGCTTGTGCTCTCATTTTCAGATCGTGAGCAACTGCCTGTCTATCAGTGGTACAGAGCCACACTTGCAATTCTTACCAACCAAAAGAACCGCATGACTACTGTGTGCCCTATAATGTACCAAATGTCTGAGAGTGGACAGCAAATCACAAATGCATGGACATGGGCGTTAACAGGGAAAACGGCAGCAAGAATTGATAGCAAGCTGTCTGGGATTCAGAGTCTCGGCCTCAAACTTATCTGGGCAAGTGGAGGTTCCCAGGTAGGTAGTGCAGGCCCTGATGGCAGCTGGAGCAACTACAGCAAGCCCTCAGTAGAAGCCCTGCCCAAGAGTAGGCAAGGAAGGGCGGGGAGAGTATGGCCCAGAGAGGAGGCAGGGCTCTGCCATCAAGCTGCACCTGCAGCAAATCCCACAACTGAGGCTATAATGCCACAGAGTCCACCATCCAAAGCAGCCATTATCTCCAGGGGAACTGATCTTTGTAATCTGGAGATCAGTTATCATTCTGGGGGATCTTGAGCCCCACCTGGAGGTTAGCAACTCTAGTTAGAGGAGAGGAGTGGCTGAAGGTAGAGAGGGGCTAGGATGAGACAGAACCGCTTCCTCCTCTCCCAGCAACAGGTTGTCTGCTGCCTGCCACTAAAAGGCTCCAGAGAGTGTAGCAGCCCACGGTCCAGCCCTTGGGGGTTGGAGCCTAACATATGCTCTTCAACAGTCTTTAGGCCTGGGTCAATACCTGACTCACGTGAATTCCAGCCACATGCATCGGATGACAGTGCTTCCAAAAGGGAACAACAGCATTTGTGAAGGTCTATCCTGGAAAAAGGTGACTGAGGAAAGGGCTATAACTAACTTGTTGTGCGGTTCACATTTGTGGAGCAAGCGGCTTTTGTAATCCTTGCACAGGCAATTCATGTGTAAGTGAGGAGGTTCTGTGTTCTTTTACCAAATGGCATTACTGGGAGCGGTGGAAGGCTGGCAAGTACTCCCTGGGTAAAAGTGTGGGTTGAAATACTAGCTGGGAATCCAAAGAGCTCCATTTGTCACAGCCCAGAGACTTGCCTGGGATTTTTAAAAGCCTAGGCCATATCAAAAAGGGGTTTTGAAACTCCACCGCATACCCAAACATTCTGTCTTGCAGCACTGGGGGGCTGCAGGCACGGACACACAACTTTAAAGTTCTGTTGGGTACACAGGAACTAATTTTGTGATTCTTCAGCTCTTGGCCCAAATGATGCAGGAGGGCACTGTGGTCAATGTTTGGTGGTGAAGGGAGGCTCCTGGAAAAAAGCCAAGGCAGTATTTTGGCAACAGGCTGAAGTATGTGTGGGGAGAGAGACAGAATTCAACAATGACGCTAAGCATGCTAGAATTTGGATTCAGAAAGGACCAGATTCCCTACCCAAGAACTGTAGCATCTCAGGCCAGTGAGCTTTCCTTAGGCATAGACCACACAGGAGGATCTTTTAGCTGGAGCTGGGCCATTGGTTCTCATCTTGCCCAGCATTGCCCCCAATTGGTGGGAGCTCTCCAAGGTGGCAAGCAGAAAACTCCCTCAACTCAAGCTCAAGCCTGAACCCAAGACCTTCTGTGTACTCTATGGTACAGCACCCTTGGTACAGCACCCCTCCATCAGGGTCCTACTGCCAAGACCACAGCAGTCTCCTCTATGCTCCCACTGCTTTGCTGCAATTCTAAGGACAGTAAGAGGGCAGCATCAAACAGTGGAAAAGCCAGAAGGCAAGAAGCCTAAGCAGACAAGATTTACTGAAGGTGTGTAAAAATCCCTCCAAGTTTTGGGAATGCTAAAAATATTTTCTGTCTCCAAAAATGCTGTAATGTGCAAAATATTCATTCAATTGACATGCCCAGACCTGCTTCCATCCTACTCCACCCCACCTCACCCCCCAAGTGTCTCTCTTACACACACATATACAGGCACGATTGATATGTACAATCTTGGTAAGGACATGCATGTTTTCTCATGCACGTGAGAGTACAGTTTCCATGACTGCCTTGTCAGTTTTTACTGCACCCCTCTACTCACAGCAAAATGCTATTTCCCACCCCAGATGCACAGAACCAGAACGCCACTCAAAAGACAAAATCAACTTTTTACACAGAAACCACAGTAGGAGCAATAGAGAGACATGCAATTGCTGTGGAGTTCCCTGCATTGTTGGCAAGTGTTGCTGCCTTCCACTTGAACAGCACAAAACTGAACAAAGGCAAACTGAACTTACCATAGAGAATGGTGATGAGAGACACTGGCATGACGAGGATTCCCACCAGCATGTCTGCTACTGCCAAGGACATCAGGAAGTAGTTAGTGGCATTCTGGAGCTTCTTCTCCAAAGAAACAGCCAAGATGACCAAAATATTTCCCCCAATTGTCAACAGGATGATGATCAAGATGAGGAGGGCGGGCCAGTTCTTCTCCCTGATGGACTTCCGAGAGACTTCTGCCCCCTCAGAGACATTCAGAGGATCAAACGTTGGGGAACTCTGATTCAGAGTCAAATTGTGGCTCAGCGGCCAAGCCATCAGACCGCTGTGCAGGCTAAAGTCCAGTGTGACAGACACTGTCGTAAGGCCAACAAGAACTTCAGCCCCATTGATGGCACTCATCATTTGCGACTGATATTCCACTCTCCTTAAAAGTGCCTTGGCACTAGTATCTTCTAGAAATGGAAGAAGGTCCAAGGCAACAACTGGATCTCATGACACCTGGGTCACCAAGGTGTTTGACCTTCCATAGAGGATGAAAGCTTGTCGAGGTCAGAGTGCAGCTCTGGAATGCCATTAAAGTGGGGCCCCATGGCTTGAGAGTGGCAGCCAACAAGAAGCGATGGACTCTCTGGGACACCCAGCTCCGCTTCAAAGCCAACATTCTGCAGAGGAAAGAACAGAGGCCCTCCATTTTCACAAACATCAGAGTAGACTGACAGTTGAGATCATATATGAAAAGTCCCCCTGCCAAGCTGAATACAGCTCCCCCCAGTAGCCATGAATTTCCAGCTTACTAGATGCTTGACAATCTGCCCTAGCTCTGTGCTTGACATCCTAGGCAAGAGATTTACAGACCCCACCAGAGGTCCACTTTTTATGACCTGCAGGCTCTTATCAGCTTGGTGGGCTACAATTCTGTACAGAATTGTTGAACAGCAATGCGTGCTTCAAGGGTATTTCCAGACTCCAGCCAGCAATTCTATCTGACTCATGCAAGCTTCTCTCTCACACACACAGACAAAATTTGCCAGTCTTTAATATGCCATAAGATGCCCTGTAGTTTTTTTGCTGCAACAGACTAACATAGCTACCCCCTCTAGAATGCTCTCTATGATAAGCTGGCAATTGCAGCTAATTCCAAGCATCCAAAGAAAGTCTAAAATAACCCATTGCCCTAAATGGAAGCATTTGGGATCATTCCATGTATCCTGAGGTGAAGCAGGAGGGCTATAAAAACTAAGAAACCAGACATAACTTTTCCTGGGGTTGGTATTTTTGGCTAAAGAAATTTAAACAATAGTCTAATTCTAGACAGATGTGTTGGCAACTAGATGAAATAAACAAGCAGCACAAAACAAAAAAGGGGGAAGAAAAAACTGAGATTTGGGGTGTATCGCATGTAACAAAAAAGGGGGAAGAAAAAACTGAAATTTGGAGTGTATTGCATGTTTTTTCCCTCGAAAGAAATGGTTCCTGTAAAATCTGTGGTCTGAATTTCACCTTGTTTGTAGATCCCAGCATAGTGAAGTGGGTCAGTGCAAACATAGCCCAGGGGTCAGTCTGGCTGTATGCAAACACTGGTGGCAATTTGCCCCAGGTGAAGTCAATCTGTTTTAGCATTCAAAACAGAGAGTTCACCAACAGAGCAGATTCTACTATATATTTTTTTAAAGCACCTCCTCCTTTGGAGATGGCCTCACAGAGACAGCCACTTTCCATGACAAATGAGTTGCTTTAAAAATAACTGGCCAGGGCAGAGCTTAAAGCTGCATAAAAGAAGCCACCTATTCAGTTCCCTCCAAAGCCAGCATCATTGCCGTTTCATTATACCTGCCAGTGGTTTGAAGTGGCACATAATTACAGCAAGAGGAATGGCCTGGCTGCAAAAGCCAGAGGCGAAATCAATGTCAAAACCAGAGAGGGAACAGTAAACAATTAACCCCACTTCCCTATTTCCCGCATCGCAGAGGAAAACAGAACAATAATTCCTCCAAAACCTGGCACAGCCGCCTGCCTATTATTAATAGTGAAGCCAGGTGGAGGAGTCATTATGAGCTACAGATCCACAGTGCAGGACAATGATGGCAAACAGAAGGAGAGCCATTCAACTCATAGGAACTCCGAGGGAAACAGTATAATACTGATGAGGGTTTATTAAAGCTCAATTACAGAGCCAATGATCAGACCTGCCAGAGAGAGTTTGCGAGGGCTGTGTAACAGCGAGGGGTGGTGGGAGCAATAGTAAAGAGGAGAGAGAGAGAGAGAGAGAGAGAGAGAGAGAGAGAGAGAGAGAGAGAGAGAGAGAGAGAGAGAAAACACACAGCAAATGACAATGCTTCTTGGAGACAAAGCTGGAACTGAAGCATTTATATTAAAGCAGAACTGCCAGCCAGCCCTCTCCCCTTCATTCAAACTCCAGCATGCTGAAATGCTTTCGAGAGAATTTATGGGCTGTTGGACCATGATAATCCTTCCAACAGCAGATTGTGTGGGATGCTGCATTGCTACAATCCATGTGCCAGGTGAAACAAGAGCCCCGCTTTATAGAAAGTTTGAAAATAAGGGCTTTGAATACTCAGCAGCACTAATTCTGACCCAGAGGAAAATTTGGCAGACTCTTATTTGAAGTACATGTGCTCTTATTTGAAGTACATGTTTGGTCAATGGGTACACTGCACAAATATAGCATTCTAAAATCTGTGCTTTTTTTCCTGTGTCCACTTATACATGCAAGCCAGGAGGTGAGGGAATCTGTATTCCACACAGCAATTTCTTAATTGCATGGCTGGGATAAAGCTGTCAACCTCAGCTGAGAGTACAGGTGAGAGACTGGAAGGAGGCAACGAGTACCAGGGCAGAGATTGCTAATAAGGAAACACAAATCCATGCCTCAGTAGAATCTGTACAAAGTGGTCCCAGATTTTATAAGTATGAGCAATATGCAACAACATCTAGATCCCAGAAATGTGGGAGAGATGCCCAAGAAGCAGCTTCTTCCAAGAAGAAACCTCTCCCAGCCTTAAGTATGGAATTTGGGCCACAGACTCTTAAGTTCTAGTGCAATCCTGAACAGCACTTCTGGCACTAAATTCAGCATGGCCACTGCTCTAATGGACTCTGTCCTCAAAACAGACTTACATTATAGATATCTTAGAGCACAGCAGTGCCAGTCGTCATGTTTTGCTCTTAAGCTAGCAGCTTCAAGGGACAGGTGGATTTTGAAAGAAGAAAAAAATAGCACCATCACGCTATTTTGGGTAGGAGCCAAGCATACTACGGAGCAACGGAAAATGGATAAAAGGCAGTCATGATCGGGGTAGCTTTCTGTTCTATAGTCGAAGTTCAGATTGTGTGTTAATGGTTCATCTACATAACATTGGATATTGCACTGCTGTTGCACTACAGCAATCATATGGTACTGGACTGCCTTGCCCACACATGACAGTCTGGTTGAGAATGACTGTCATACTGCACAAACAGTGCAATATCCAATGATGTGTGGACACAAACATTCTGGTCCACATCACAGACTTAAGAAAAAGGCACCAGCATCTGTTGATTATGTAGTTCAATACTGGCAAATACAGGCTGTGACCTGAGATCCTGCCCACCCTCGATAACATTTCCATCCCCTGTAGCTGATGCCACTGCACTGTTTACTGGACCAGACAGAGAAGAGAAGGAGCAAATTTCCAGTTGCTTATCAATGCCCTGTTGGAAACTCTTGTTCCAGTAAGGGGTGAAAAGGTTTAAGGTGCCAGCAAGGTCAGTCTCGGACTCCTTGACCTTTACAACTGTGAATATAACAAACCTGTACTTAACTGACACAGCAGGCAGGCTGACCTCAGGAAATTACAAAGAAAGAATATTAACATTTTTGTAATAACAGCATGAATTATGCATACATCACCAGCACTGGCAAGGAATGTCTTGGTTCTCTTTCATCCCCTAAACTTTAAACCTCACTTCCATTAGTTAATATTCAGCCTATTGATTTTTAATTCATTTTTGGATGCATGTGTGTGTGTGCACACACACACACACACACACACACGGCACAGAACTCTAGCAGTTAGTTCAAAAACCTTCAGTCTCATCTCTGTTTGGGGATGCATATGCTAATCTGCAGGGGTGGCTGTTGCCTCCCAAAAAAGGGGATGATACAAGTCCCACCTACCCTTCCCAACCACTCCCACTACTCCAACTCCAACCACCCAAAGCTCCTCCCAAAAAGGCCACATCCTATTCCACCCAAGCCCATCTAAGAAGAACATCCTTTAAACCTTTGCAAATTTGCATTTAAATACCCCATTATATGTTTATTGAAATGTCTTTGGAATTGACTGTACTGACTCATGCTGTGTAATCTGCCTTGAGTCTCAGTGAAAAAGGAGGACTACAAATAACATATAAGGTAAAAGTAGTCCCCTGTACAAGCACCGAGTCATTACTGACCCATGGGGGCACGTTGCATCATGTTTTCTTGGCAGGCTTTTTGTTACAGGGTGGTTACATGTTGCCTTTCCCAGTCATCTACACTTTACCCCCAGGAAACTGGGTGCTCATTTTACCGACCTTGGAAGAATGGAAGGCTGAGTCAACCTTGAGCCAGCTACCTGAACCTGGCTTCTGCCTGGATCGAACTCAGGTTGTGAGCAGAGCTTGGGCTGCAGTACTGCAGCTTATCACTCTGCGCCATGGGGCTCTTAACAAATAACATAAATCTCTCTCTATATAAAGACAAGTGTCCTGACTAACTCATCAACGCCCAGCCCAGTTGCTCTCAAGGATGGTATATACATTGAATGTTGTTGTTATCATCATCATCATCATCATCATCATCATCATCATCATCATCATCATCTCGCAGCAAGGGGTCCCTTCTATAAGTGGCACTGTGTTTGAGGCAATCTTGTACTTAAGTATAACCAGAATCAGATTCACTAGGCAAGGGTAGAGCTGCATGGTGACCCCTCAGAAGCTGCCTGGATTTTGTTAGGGCAATGTCTCTGGGTCATCAGCTCCATCCCCTGCCTTGGCTAACAAACAGGGAGTTTGAGCCTCCTAGCTCTTGTCACAATGTCAGGGGACAGAAGAACATGTGAACAAAGGTTGGATGTGATCAGTGCAGTCACATGTACTTCAAGTTTTGTTCTTAAGCTATCAGCTTCAAGGGACAGGAGGATTTTGAAAGAAGAAAAAAGGGGTCCCATCACGCTATTTTGGGTAGGAGCTAAGCATGCTAGGGAGCAATGGAAAATGGATAAAAGGTAGAACCAGTGTGGGGGGAGCTGAAAGTGGCAGAACTGGAGGGGATGAAAGCTCCAGAGACAACAGTCTCCATGGATTGTTCTGAATAATTAACCCAAAGTATCAAGAGGATAGTTCTGATTTAATGTTTCTCTGCAAGGAAAAAGCAAGAAATTATTTGGGGAGCCTACATATCCCCAAACTGTCTTGCAAATGATCGTTTCGCCCCACCAGAGTCTGAAATTGGCTCTCCGTGTGGCAAGCAATTGATCCAAGGGAGTCAATAATTTCAGCACAAAGCAGGGTAAATGCCTCACGGCCCTGATTGACAGGTGACCAAGCAACACTTTTCGTCAACAGGAATGACAGAACAAAGAAAAGCAAACCTTGAAGAGATTTCTGTACGGCCCAGGCATAGTTTGAGGGAACAATGGTGCCGTTTTTATCAAAAATGGTACCTAAATTGCCTCACATTTTGTCAGAGGAATGAGAGCAACATGGACAGCCGAAAGTTAGGAGACTGCAAATTGTCAGTTTGATTGGGAGGATAGTGGAGGTGGGGAGAGGGAAAGGAACATCTCCGCAATAGCAAGATGCTTTCCCATACAGGGAGAGAATGCCAAATGCTTTTCATATCTCCCAGGTCATATAGGGAAAAAATGAATTGCAGCAATGAGCAGTAGCCTAATACGATGGCTTTGCAGAAAGGAAATTGAGATTGCAGAACCCATAAGCTTGCAATCTGCTAAGAAGCAGGGACTCTTAAGCAACTTTTTTTTTATTAAACAAGAAATCCAAAAAATAGCTTTATGTGGCAGATTATGCTCAAATAAATCATCTTGTAAATATCATATTTGTGGAATAATCCCCTTGCTGACTTTGCACGCATTCTACAGCCTGCCTTCCAGGCAAATCTGCATAGAATCCTCCAGCTAGAATGAATCTTGACTCCCAAAATTGTTAGACTCAGAGCCGGATTTGAAGGGTCACTTCTCAGGTTATCTTAACGAGGTACCAGAATATTTCTGTGGAGTCTGACATAGGGAAAACGGAACACTTGGGGCTACCCTAGTCTCTCGCTGGTGTCAAATTGGAGCAGGGCGAGGAAGAGGTGAAGGAATGCCTAGGAGCCCTGTTTCCAGCACACAGAAACCCCTCGCTACTCAAAATAGTGTGTGTTTTACCCAGTAGCTCATATAGAGGTTAGGGAGCATCAGCTGACCTGCTCCGGCTTATTGGGGCAAACAGATGTTCTTGGATGATCTCCCTGCAACCTGGTTGTCCAATGCTGATTTCAGCATCCAAGCTGAGCAACAGCATGAGATTCTGGAGAGCCGCTGCCTCTTTGGACTGACTCAGCTGGGCTCGCTGGATCCATTGGCTTAGCTTTTGTCAGTCTCTGTCCCCAGACTTTTGACCACCTCCATTCCCCATCACCTGTTTCTGCCTTGGGCAACAGAGCAACCAAGTGTGTCCAAGGCAGCCACCCTTGGATGCACTTGCCTGGTGCTCAGAAATGCTGCTGCCAAGTTCCTTAAGCCCAAGTGGCAGAAACAGAGATAGATAAAGGAGCACCCGTTTCCCCAGACTTGGAGGGCTCGGTTGTGCCCTGCCCCCCACCCCGGGAATGGCCTATTGAAAGAAATAAAGAATACACCTATAGAGAATGTAAGATTGTGTTTTGCAGGGGCTTCTAGCCATTTGTAGCACTGTGGATTTTATCTATTTGATAATGTTAGCAGTTTTGGTACCTTTTGGACAAGCTGCAAGCTGCTTCAAATGTGGGGAAAATGGGGCAGACATTTTTCAACAACTTTTTAAACAAAAATCCTACGTTTCTTTCATCCCTTTGCCAGCAAATCCCAAACTCTGGCCAGCTCAGGCTTTGAATATGACTTCCCAACAATATATACATAGAGCTTTAGAAATGCAGCCTGTTCCTCAGGGGAAAAAATCAGTCAGGGGGGGGGCAGGGGAGGAGGAATATGATGGTGCATTTTAAGTCATCAAGACTTCATTCTGGATTGTCCTTCTCCATAATCTTGGCATGTATGTTTAGCTCTACTGCAAAGAAATATGTCTATATTTTTGGCCTTTGGCCAAAAAAAAAGCACGGCATTTATCTGCAGAGTGCTGAAAGCTCTTTAAACTACTCCCCAGGTTGGATCCTGCTTCATTGCTGCCAGCCTTTTGGAGTGCAATTAATTTTTAGTAGTTAAAAACTCCACTGGGTATTTATTTATATCTTCCAAGTTTTTTTTTTACCTGAGGCTTTAAAATCCTTCAGAGAACATGACAGTTAGCAGGGAGGCTCTAAGACTTCCTTGCATGGTAGCTCTATAAACAAGTTCCCCCCTCGCCTTAGCAGTAAAGAGGCTTACATTTATAGTTGTCAGCCACCCAAACACACGTGCACCAAGCTGGCTTCAATGTACGGAACGTGGATGTGATTCAAGTAACTCGGTGGCTGACACGTGCTATCAAGAACTCACCCTACACCAAAGAAAATGAGGGAACAAGCAAAAACTTGGATACATACAGACCACGCTGATGTATACAAGTCAGGCCATCGGTCCACCTGGCCTAGAATTGCTCACTTTGATCGGCAGTGCCCCCCTTCTAGTCTCAGCCAAAGGCTTCACTCATTTTTTTTAACCTGAAAATGCCAGGGATTGGATTTGGGATCTTCTGCACTTAAAGCAGGTGCTGAGCTTTGGGCCCTTCCTGTTCTTCTGCACCACTGCCATTCAATCCAGCAGGACTTGTGCAACACGCAATGGGTATCCTCGACTGTTTGCAAGCTAATCAAGTGTTACGCTCAAGCCCCATCATATAGCGCAAAACAAAAAGGTGCTATTTCTTAGCTCAGAAAATACCATCTTTGTCTCCAAAACAGTTTCAAACATGAAAAGCATTCAATAAAATCTTTCAGGGGAAATAGGGAAATCATAATCAGATGTCAGGAAGGCATCAGACAGAGCAAGCGGAGGAGGTCAACCTACCCATTCAAGCATTCCCTAAAAATACATTTGTGGACCCTGGTCAAAGTTCTGAGAGCACTTTCAGATATTTTAAGGAAGCAAGGGGAAGCGGAAGGAGCGAGTCAACTGTTTCTCTGCACTTTTAGGTTTCACCCAGAAACAGATGGGCAGTTTTTCCTAGGAAGGATGGCTGATAATGCTAGTGATTTGAATTGGAGACATTCTGGAGGGCAAAAGGCACATTGGGATTCTCTGTAATTGGTCCAATCTATAAATGTTTCCAATACAGGCTTGAGCTTTTGCCTGGGCAACAGCTGCATTCCAGCCTACCTTGAACATACACATGAATCCACATGAAGCTGCCTTATACTGAAACATAGAAACAGAACTGGATATTACCCTAAGGGTCATCTGGTCCACACCCTGCATAATTCAGGAAATTCACAGCTACCTCCATGCCCCCCCCCCGTGACTGCTGCTCTAAGATCAGAGAAAGACCAAAAAAATCTGAACTGGAGGAAAATTCCTTCTTGAACCCAAAGTGGCAACTGGCATTATGCTGGGCATATAAGAAAGGGCTACAAGAGCCAAGCACCATCCCTTCCTGTCCTCTTTCTTGCAATCTGCCCAAGTTCATACTAAATCATAAAATCAGCATTACTGATTCAAACTATTGGTCCATCAAAGTCAGTATTGTCTATTCACACTGGCAGCAGCTGTCCAGGGTTTCACCTACAACCTGATCCTTAATTAGAGGTGCTGGGGATAGAACCTGGGACCTTCTGCATGCTAAGCAGATGCTTTACTATTGAGCCACAGCTTCTCTTCCTGCATTCTGTTCCACTCTCCCTCAAACCCTCACCTTTCAAACAGATATCTTGGCTAGTGACAGATTCTCATTTCTGCATGAACCAATACCTTGAACCTATAGCCAATGGCTCTCATTGCTTCCGGGCAATGTCAACCTCTGGTCCTGCAGGTAAGTTTCACTGACCTAATGCCCAGCACTGACCTCAACCTAATTTAGTTCACTTTTTATTTACTGAAGGGATCTGCACTCAGCGCTTCCTGCACTGAGCTGTCTTCTAGATGTACTCCTCAATAGTATTGGCTGCTTGCTAGACTTTGAGAGAAAACAGTTTTACTTCCCTTTCATCTGTGGAAGATGGATGTAACTGCTGACCCCTCCAAAATAGCGTTTGCTGTATTTATGATGCTCCAGCACAGAGAAGCAAAACTTAGAACGTGGTTAGCTAAATGAATCAGCTCACCAAGAGACAACTTAGGAAGGCTCCAGTTCTCAGCAATGGGCAGAGCAGCCAGGCTTTTTACCGCTGCAGCCAGTTTACTCTCCCAACAGGGTGCTGCTGATCTCTGTAGCTGCCTGGCTTCAAGCAGCTTTAAAATCATAATGGCTCCCAACTTCACCTTAATGTTGAAAGCATAAGCTCCCCCTTCCAACCCCAGCAACAATTCTAACAATGTGGAAACACTGACTCTCCTCCTCCCCCCAGAAAATAACTCCCGTCATTGCTGCAACGCCTTGTGAATCCTCAATGAAGTTACAGTCTCTGTGGGGTGCTTTCCCCCCTCCTCCTGAATTCTGTGCTTCAACAATGCCTGTCCTCCCACACTGCTTCTCTGGAGAACTGGCAGCTGAATTACATTCGTATTTCCTCAATGTTCTTGTGTGGAGTGGCTCATAGATAGACTCTTCTGCCTACTGTTCTTGGGAAGGTCAAGGGGATGGGGGGGGGAGTCGATTATCCTGTCTCGTGAACTCAGGACGACTCCTCTTTACACCAGAAATGTGTGGCTTGTGACGACACACCTAGCCAGCTCCCACATAGGGTTGCCAACTGCAGGCTGGGAAATATTTTGATATTTTGGAACCCGGGGAGAGCAGAGCTTGGGAAAGGGAAGAAACTCAGCAGGGGTATGATGCCATAAAGTCCTCCTCTGAAGCTGACATTTTTGCCAGCTGAATTTTCTCTGTGGACTAGAGATCAGTTATAATTCCAGGAGAACTCCAGGCCCTACCTGGAGGTTGGCAACCCTGCTCCTATATGTGCTGACTCTGTACCCAACCTTGAAACAGTTGTGACATTTCTATTCCAATGTTCAGCCCCAAACTGGTTCCCAAAATGGCTCATGGGAATAAAAACCTGGTGCAAATGACACTCAATGTTCAATAAAAAAAGTGTTCCTTCAGGCTGACAATTCTTATCCAAGTTGGATCCAGGCTGCCTGGTTGATCCCGCCCTGCCAAGCCTCAGTGGAAACTGTGTGGTAAAGGTCTTTCAGCCAGAACTAGACTGAAGCACAATGGAGAGTAACAAGCCACACAACAGCTTGAAATTCCCTGTGTGATGGAGTTTCCTAACATAGCAGTAGCTTCCAAGAGTAGCCACAGCAGGTCTCACAGGACAGAACCCTGGATATTTATGGCATTGTTACAGCCATTTACAGATACATAAGCTGAGCAGACAGTCACTCAGGCAAACTTGGAGATCCCCAGTCAGCTGCAAAGCTCAGACTTCCTCCACTGGCTGTATTCCAAGTTCAAAACAGTTTTCTTTCTAGCCCTTTCCATCACCATCACACGGTATGTGTTGTCACTAGCAGCCACCATCCACCAGCGTGCATTAATGGGACATCTTTTGCCAGCAAAAGCCATTGAGCAACCAGTTAGAATCAACTGGCCATTAGTGCCCAGGGATCATAATCTCCAGCATAGGGCACCCTAGGAAATGAGTGTTAAACAGATATGTACAGACTATTCTCTCCCTCCTACCCCCACCCCTGCAGCCCCAATTTGAAAAAGATGTTGTATCCCCAGCAGTCTTTGGCTTGAAACAATCGACAGTTTGCCTTTAATATTTCTCCTGAGAAGTTCAGCAAACACTTCCAGATTTTACAGAAGCAATTAAAACTAGACTTTAATAGTGAAGTGCCACTGAGGGAGCTCAAGTCTGACAGCAGTGGGAGCTTGCACAATGCAAGCACAAAGGCTACCACCACACAGAAGCCTCAATTCTGCCCCAGCATCTCAAATGGCCTCTTAAGACTCAGTCATGTGTGACTTCCTGCGCTTTTTTTTCAAAGACACCAAACCACGGGGTACATCCATGCACCCACCTCCTCCAGAAGCGCCAAACTGTGCTTGTAAAGAGGGGAAGGGGACACCTGCATTTAACCGTCAGGTTGCAAATGGATTGCTTTCTTATGAAAGTACCATGAAGGGACCACATTCACGGAATTATGTTGGTCTTTGGCAGGCTACAGCACCGGCTGGCACTGCCCCACAGGCAGCCCAGGGGATTGACATAAAGCACCTCCCAGCACATACACAGAGGAAGCCTGGTCTTGGAACCTCAATAGAAAGAGCTCCCTACAACCTCCAGTGCAGCACCTTCCTCTGTTTCTGAACTGCTGGCAAAGGCTAGCTGAATAAACACACAGGTTCACTCACTGGATGGTCATAGCATGTGTGAATGAGCTGTGGAGAGGAGTTATATACTAAGGTGAGGCCATTGTTTCTTCTAGCTCAGAACTGTTGACTCGAACTCTTTCCCAGCTTCTGCATGCAGAGTAGGTGTTCTGCCACCCTGCCATGGGCCCTCCCCTAAAATCAACCACAAGTCAAGTTGGACCATCTGACTGCTGGACATCACTCAGTCCAAACCCAAAGCTCTGTAAGTACATATTCATTCTGAGGCATGAAATCATGAGAAAATCAACCTGTGTGCTTGCATGTGTGAATCAGACCAATCATTAAGAAATGGTTCTTCAAACTCCAGATCAGTTTCCCTTCCTGAAGTTTAAATCCATCAATGCTCATGCTGTCAGTTAACAATGTGCCACCCTCTCCTCTTTCTAAACTTCCTCTGCATCCACCGCTTGTCCACCCCTTTTCCAAGGAACACCCACTACCCATTTTAATGAGGAATGGTCTTTTTTGGAGGAGGAGGGGGGTGGCCCAAAAGGCACCCTTATTCACCTCTCCATCCAGGCCCCTTGTGGCACCCATCAGCCAGAATGCCACAGCTTTGTGAAGATTTACAACACCCTTTCTCTGTGCTGTTGTCTCCCTCCTCTTCAAGAGTTATGCATTTCAGTTTCCAGCTCAGTGAGCTCGTCAATAATAAACATCTCATCAGTCATTTTGCCTCAGAGCTGAAGAAATCACAAGGTGTGGCCAAGTACTTGTAGCTGTAGAAACTGTTTAAGCGCAAAACCTGAAGAGAAAAAGCAAGGAGGCATTGCTCAGATAAGAGCTCTCCCATTGATTTCCCTCCAGGTTTTGCAAGGGGATTTTTAGGGAGAAATTGTCCCTTTATATTCTCTTTCTCTCCCCCGCATTGTAACAGTCTGAAACATTCATTTCAGCCATCCCCCTTTATTTCCTGGGATGGCTTCCAGGTGAACTCTTTGCCTCTAGGGAAGGTGAGCTCCTTCTGCAGGCAGCTGAAGTTCAGGAAAGATTTAATTTTCATTAAGGTTGCCTCTCTTGGGAGGGGCATTGCAGCCTGTTGAGTATTTCTCTCCTTGTCACTTACAGTAATTTCTCCACAAATATCTTAGGGAGGCCAGGAAATGCATGACTGGCTTTGCAGAGCACAAGCTGCTTGCAAGAGTCAGGGATTTCTCTAAGGCGACTTCGCTGCCCTTTTCCTCCTCTTCTCCATGTTGTACATGGACCATATCGTACATGGACCATATCTCAGTGACACCAGCATCTGGCTTTTCCATGTAGGACCACCCCCACCCCCATCCAAATCCTCAGTGCTTCCAGTTAAAAGGAACTGGGATCGGAAAGAACTCTGACCTTGTAGCGCCTCTGTCAGTTAAAGTACCAACAGAACACAGTTTCATATATCTTTTTAATTTAAGGACACCTTTTGCTCTTAGCATGTCCCCTTGTGTACAGCCACAGTGGTATACACTAAGCAACCAAGGTCTGTAACATTAAAAAGAAAACAGAGTCAGGTGCAGCCCAAAAGAGGAACCACACAAGGAATGACAGGCCACCAGGTGGCACATAGCTGCCATTTCACCCTGGAGCAGCTCCACCACTCCAAATCACTGTTGTTGTTTTGTGCTTGGCTACTGCTGTGGGATTTTTGCCAAAGGCTTTTTGGCTCCAGAACAGATGCTGAGGTTGGGTGTGCATGAGCTCATCAGTAATGCACAATGGGCCAGTGTGGTGTGTACCCATGTTATGGGCTGGTTCTTTGTTGGGCTTTGTGAGAAAGTGCAAAATTCATAGCAGAAAGAGGCACGTGCTAAGCCAAAGTAATTCCTGGGCTTCAGTTCATGCATGGGACAAATCCATGGGAATGGAGCCCCAGCACTTAAGACAAATTTCCCGCTGCCTAAGGGCCAAAGCAACTACCTCCACAGAGCCCAGGAAGGTCAGAGGTTCTGCCACAGCTTTCAGTTGGAGATCTACAGGACACAAAGACTTTCGGTTCTACCTTTCTTCAAGAAGTCTCAGCTCTTTTTGGTGCATGTGTAAATCAGGGACTTGCTGCCTTGATTGCCTGAGAATCCTCTGGCTGAAGAGCTTTTCTTTCTACTGCATTTTTAAAAATTCTAGCATTTCTCTGAGAAGTCCTGGACAGCAGACATAGTTCTCTCCCCTTTTCCAAATGTCAGCAAAACAGTTTTGACCAGAGAAGCCCCTGCCTGGTATCAGGCTTACCCCAAGCTCTGAACAGACCTTTTTTTGCAAGAAGTGGCAGCCCTTTCCAACATGGCCATTGGCCACTCTTCTTACTTTCTTTCTTTCTGAATGGCTTTATTTTATTGCAGAGTCTTAATTGCAAGTGATTTCTGATTGATTTTTGCTTCACATAAAATTGATAGTAGCCATTTTCACAAGGCTGCGTGCCATGCATGAAATACAGAATGTCACAGATTGATTCAGAGGCTGTGTCCCATTGTCCAGCATTTCTCATTTATTGCAGAAAACACCATATACTTTCCACCAATGCATTTGGGGCCTAGCTACAAGTTATGTTTTCTCCCCAGATTTGCCACTGGGGTAAGTTGACAGACAAGGTCTGGGAGGTCTGTGCACAGAACTCAATTCTCTGGCACATGGGGGCCCAGTTCAGAGTGGGATGATGACATAGGAGGACAGGAGTCTTAAATCTACCGCTATTGCATTTTGTTGAGCAGAAAACACCCAGAGAGACTCTATTTGATCCACAATGGGTTGCATGTGTAAGGCAGGAAAGTTTCAAGTACAAAGCTCATATGTCCAAAGCCAGCGCCAAGAGGTTTGCATTCAAAGCCATACTTGAAAGGTCCTCTGCACCACAGCTTCCACAAGGCTGTTGTTTTTAATGAGGCTGGGATGGAATTATTTTCCTTAACACAAGAGCTTTCCAAATGTTATGGCAAGTAAGCAAGCTTTCAATAAAGCACTCCCCAAGTTGTACTGGGAGGTGGTGCTAGATTGTGAAGGGCCTGCACCACAAATCCAAGAGCACATCTACATATAAAATTATAAGAGTTTAGATCCTGGGTGGAAGGCCTTCAAAACTCAAATCATTTCCTTTCCCCTCCTCACTGCAGTCCACGTGCCTATCACCGCATGCAAGTCTCATGACCCTAGAAATCCCCTTTCCTAGAGTTGGATGGGAGACCTAGGGTGGAGAGGAGACCACTGGATGCAACCTGCTGTCACATGATCTAACCCAAAATTATCTTGTCTGGCAGGCAGTTGCTCTCCAAGAGCTCAAGCACAGAAAAATCTTTTCCCAGCCTGAGATCCTTTTTCATTAGAGATACCAGAACTCTCTGCTTGCAATTCATGTCCTCTTACTATTGAGTTTTGACCCTTCCCTATTAACCAATCAAAACTGGCTGTAAGAGAGAGATCTGCATAGAAGCTGCCTGTGCTTTTGATCTGGCACTTTTATGTTAACTTAAAAATGCAAGAAACATGAGAGAGAGAGAGAGAGAGAGAGAGAGAGAGAGAGAAAGAAATGCCACAGGGTTGAACCCAACCAGCCTTTAAGCTTAAATTGGCCAACTCTTCCTCCTCTACTACAGACCCTGGTCCATGTGGCTTTCATCAGTGCAGACCCCATGATTGTCAGCATAGCATTTTTGCTGGCCTCCTCTCTTTTTCACCAGCCAAAAAAGTTGGTTGAATACAACACATACTGTGGCAAAAGACACACAGTTTTCTGCCATGTGAATTGCACTGTCTCTTCTGGCCCTATCACTCCTCAGACTAGAGAGCAAGCTGTAATGCAAGGCTGATTTGGGAAGAGGCCGAAATCAGGGGGTCACCATGCATCTCCCGCAAACTCAAAGGCCTGGAGCGCCTGCTCCTCCTTACCTACTCCGTGTGGCTTCGCTCCAACAGTTTTAATCACTAGATTAAGCCCTTTGTTGCCTTGCGTCCGCCTCCTTCATAAGTGCTGCCTTTTAAATATATTTACAGGAAATGAATCCATTTTGTCCTGGCAGTTCTGATAAAGCCCTGAAGGGCAGTAATTCCACACGCCTGGCCTGCTCACAGTTTGTTTGACTCAGCCAAGAAAATGGTAATGAAGAGAACTAACATTGCTCCTGTAATGAGGGTGTCCTTTCAGGGAGCTAGAAGAAAGTACACCGATGCATCCCGAGCCAATCAGCATAAAGACTTAAGCCTCTGCAAGAACATGGCCTGAAATAGATGAGGATTCCTTTGGCTTCTCTTTGCAAAATAGAAATTCACAGCTATCCCCCCCTCCTCTCAGTGCCCCGTGCTCTATGCTCAGAGGAAGGCAAAAAACCTCCAGGATCCCTGGCCAATCTGGCCTGGAGGAAAACTCCTTCCTGACTCCAAAGTGGCGATCGGCATTACCCTGGGCATATAAGAAAGGGCCGTGACAGCCAAGCACCAGCTTATCCCTTCATGTACTCCCTTCTCTGGATCTGTGTACATTCATATTAAGTCAGAGAATCATCATCGCTGTCAGATAACCATCTAGCCTCTTCTTAAATACCTCCAAGGAAAGAGAACCCATCACCTCCCAAGGAAGCCTGTTCCACTGAGGAACCGCTCTAACTGTCAGGAAGTGCTTCCTAATGTGTATGCGAAAACTCTTTTTGCTTTAATTTTAACCCCCTGTTGTTTCTGGTCCAACTCACTGGGGCAACAAAAAAACAATGCTTCTATATCCTCTATGTGACAGCCCTTCAAATACTTGAAGAGGTCTGTCATATCACCTCTTAGCCGCCTCCTCTCCAGGCTAAACATAGCCAGCTCCTTCAACTTTTCCTCATAAGACTTGGCTTCCAGACCCCTCACCATCTTCATTACCTTCCTTTGGACATGATGTCAACATCCTTCTTAAACTGTGGTGCTCCAAACTGTACACAGAATTCCAAATGAGGTCTAACTAGAGCAGAGTAAAGTGATACCATCACCTCACATGATCTAGACACTACATCTATTGATACAGCCTAAATTGCATTTGCCTTTTTAGCTGCAGCATCACATAGCTGACTCATGTTCAGAGTATTATCTACTAAGATCCCTAGATCCTTTTCACATGTACTACTACCAAGACAGGTCTCCCCCATCCTATAAGTGTGCCTTTAATATTTCCTACCTAAATGCAGAACTTTACATTTATCTCTGTTGAAATTCATTTTGTCAGTTTTAGCCCAGTTTTCCAGCCCATCAAGATCACTTTGAATTCTGCTTCTGTCTTCTACAGTGTTTGCAATTTAGTATCATCTGCAAATTTAATGAGCATCTCCTCTATTCCTTCACTCAAGTCATGTATAAAGATGTGGAACAACACAGGGCCCAGGACAGATCCCTGAGGCACTCCACTTGCCACTCTTTTCCAAGAGGATGAGGAACCATTAACAAGCACTCTTTGGGAGCTATTTGTCAACCAGCTACACAGATCCACCTAACAGTAATAGGATCCAAACCATATTTTACCATCTTGTCAACAAGGATAATATGTGGAACCTTATCAAAAGCCTTACTGAAATCAAGATAAACTATGTCCACAGCATTCCCCTGATCCACCAAATAGTAACTCTCTCAAAAAAAGGAGATAAGGTTAGTCTGAAATGATTTGTTCTTGAGGAACCCATGCTGGCTCTTAGTAATCACAGCTATCTTTTCTAAATGTTCAAGGACTGACGATTTGATGATTTGTTCCTGGATATTTCCAGGTATGGACGTCAAGCTGATAGGTCGATAATTACCTGATTCCTCCTTTTCCCTCCTTCTTGGGGGACACCATTTGTCGACCTCCAATCTTCTGGAACCTCACCTGTACTCCAAGAATTCTCAAAGATGATAGACAGAGGGTCCGCTATTATATCAGCAAGTTCCTTTAGTATTCTAGGGTGGCCGTTAATCTGGTCCTGAAGACTCGATTTCATTTAAAGGAGCTAGGTGTTTATGTACCACCCCAATGTCTATCCTAGGCTGCAATTCTATTTCTTCCTCGCGTATCCTCTTTTTGCCAGGGAGAGGACAGTTCCCCTTGCAAGAGAAGACTGAAGCACAGTAGGAATTTAGCAGTTCTGCCTTCTCTTTATCACCTGTTAAAATATCACTTTCCTCTCCTCGCAGTGGGCCTAACACTTCCTTATCCTTTTTCCTGCTCCAAACATAACCAAAGAACCCTTTTTGTGTGTGTTCAGTATCTCCCACTAGCCTAAGCTCAGATTGAGCTTTAGCCTTTCTAATACTCTGTCTACAAGCACTGGCAAGTTATTTATATTTATCCTTGGTTATACAGCATTCCTTCCATTTCTTAAATGTGTCTTTTTAAATTTTCAGCTCTTTAGAAAACTGTTTATGGAGCCACCCTGGCTTCTTTAGGTACCTCCCATTTTTCTTTCTCTTTTTGAGGAGGGGATGTAGACTAGTGCTAAAGCATGCGCCTTGCACACTGAAAGTCCCAGATGCAATTCATGATTTGGCATCTCTAGATAAATTGATCTCAAGTAGTAGGTATTGGGAAAGACCTCTCTCTTCCAGAGACTCCAGAAAGCAGCTGCCAGCCCGACTAGACAACACTGGACTTGATTGCTGAAAAGATCTGACAGATTAGAAGACAGCTTCCGATGTTCATTTATTTGTTTTTTAAAATGCTGCCCTTCCTTCAAAGAGCTCAGGGTGGCATACTTTATTCTCCCCTTAACCATTCTGTCATCATACCCTTTTAGGTAGATTAGGCAGAGAGAGAGTGACTGGCCCAAAGTAACCCAGCAAATGTCAAGAGATTTGGACTTGAGTCTTCCAGATTCTAGTCTTGCATGACATCTGTCACAACATGCCAGATCTCTTAGACTCTGTCATCAATAACAGCAATATCAGTAATCAGAAAACTCAGGTATTTTTCCAGAATGCAGATGTTCTCATTGGAATAAGTGATGTCTAATGTATGAAAAGAAAAAGATCCTGCAGGGGACAGTAAGCTACACAACTGAAGGAGGATGGCCTTCTTCTAAAGAAGCTTTTCCTAGAATCTCTCTACACGAGACATCGTACACAAGGACACTCAAGTGAAGGGAGTCACAATGTTAGCCAGGAAGTGTAGTTTAAGCTCTGTCAGTTTCACCTCTCTACAGGAAGGTAGTTTAAAAAGATAGAGCCAGCAGAGAGTGCTCCTCAGAGGGTTTGTTAATTTCATCTTCACTTCCTGGAAGGAGAGGTGAAATTAACAGAGCCTTCAGAGCTGCAAAGATGAAATAAACAAACCCTCTGAAGAATAATCTCTGCTGGCTCTTTTTAAACTACCTTCCTGTAGAGGGGTGAAATTGACAGAGCCTTTTAAAACTACGGCTCCCGGCTAACATTGCGTCTCCCTTCACTTGAGCGTCCTCGTGTAAGATGTCTCATGTAGAGAGACTAGTTTCTCTGAAAAATGTTATTCTTAAGCCTTTCTTCAAAAACTGTCTTCAAGGCAGCTAGATTTATTTCTTCTCTTTCCTGTCCAGTTTGTTCAATCTGTTAATAAAGTTTTTGTCACACTTAATCCATTCACCGTCCTGACTGCTTCATCGGCACTCTGCCAACACTCATGGCGCGTGGGTCACTGCACCAGCTGGCCAGAATCCTTATTTAGCCTGTAATGTTCCTGGCTATGGGGAAAAGTAATATTTGCAGACTCATAATATTTAAGGGTTTTTGGATTCCCCCTCCCTCCTCAAAACAAACTTATTCTTGAAACTTCTAAGACGCCCATCACTGCAATTTGCTGTAAGCATTTGTGTTCTCTACAGAGGAGCTCTCAAATAGTTTTCTGTCTTCTTCTCCAGATGTGACTGACAGTTTCTAAATACCATGCCTTTCATAACAAACATGATTGACAACCTTTTGGTGGATGGACCAACCACACTAACACAGCCACTGTTTGCTTGTAATTACTCCCTTTAAAAAATTTGGAGGCATTTGTTACGGTTCCATTAAAACCTCAACAGAGCTTGGAGAAAGTTGTACTATATTCCTTGGTGATTTTGACATCAAGTGTGGGCCTGATTCTGTGAACCACGCAAGAGGCAGATGTTTTTGTTCCTTCCTCTACCATAACCACTTTAATATTTTTATTACCACTATTGCAAGTGAAATATAGATTGCCAGCTCCAGGTTAGGAAATTCCTGAAGATTTTGGGGGTAGAGCCTGGAGAGAGTAAGGTTGGGGGGAGGGAGAGACCTCATTCATTCATTCATTCATTCATTCATTCATTCATTCATTCATTCATTTAATGTCGTTTATAGTCCACCTTTCTCACTGAGACTCAAGGCAGATTACAAGTGTGAGATTAGTATAGTCAATTTCAAGGACATCTCCATAAACAATGCCATAGGGTAAATAAATACAAGTTTACAAGACATAGCATTAGCGAGAATCCAATACAGAGTTGAAGAAATGCTGAAACAGAATATAAGCAATTCTAGAGCTGACATTAGACAACATGAAGCACAGGTGGCTCATAGAACCACATATTTAAAACAACAGATAGTACATAAGGCAACATAGTGGTGAAGTCTATGGTCCTTAACTCTTTCGTGAATCATCTGTGACCCCCCCCTCCCTACAATACAAAGGCCTTTTTGAATAATTTTCTCCAGGGAAATTGAACTCTGTGGTCTGGAGATCAGTTGTAATTCTGGGAATCTCCAGGCACCTCTTGGAGACTGGCAACCCTAACCTGGGTTGTATAAGGAAGAACATACTGAAAGGATTTCTCTCTGCCTAGGGAAACAATATTTCAGTGAGGGCCAGGTCAGAATTGGAACTGCCCTCCCCCAAACAGTATCCCTCATGCAACACTTTACTCTTCACTACAAACAAGAACCACTACCTCACATTTGTGTGGAAGAAAGTGAAGAATGGCACTCAGATAGGTGTGGGGTTGCCAGGTCCCCATACCCTTGCAGCCAGCATGGGAGTACGCCCACTGTGTGCTGGCCTATGAGGTTTTTTCCCTCCTGGGCTGGTTCCCTGGGCCTTCCCTCTGTCCTGCCAGCCAGGTGAGAGGTGGTGAGGGGCAGAGGCTGGGAGCAGGGGATCCCTTGCCCCCACCAGAGGACTGGCAGCCCTAGGTAGGTGTGGGGATTAAAACTTGCTCTGTGATGTATATGTGTGTGTGTGCCTTTAAGTGAGCATCACAAATTAGTTTCTGCTTTCCCCCTCAAGGCATGTACGGGAGGGGCCTTCTTTGGGTTCAGATTTGTGTGTAAGTTGATTGCAGTTCTCTGAGTGTGTGCAAGTGTTTCTCTCCACTGGGAGCAATAAAGAAGTCTGTTGTTGGGCTTACCCAGTCTCCAGTGTGCTGTCTTGATAGGTAAGCCTACTCCCACACACCTGAGCCCAGGGAATAATATAGGCTCCAAAAGGGACCTCAGGCAGCTACGACATGCCAGTCCCACCTCTGCATCAACCTAGCTCCACCCTGGGCATAGTCGAAGTGGAAGGAAATGTTGGGTGTAGCCTCTACAGAGAGACTCAGCACAACATATCTAGCATCCAGACCCAAGGTTATCTTCTTCACTGTAACCGTGAGAAGGTCAAGGCAGAGGGAAGAACCAGCCTATGGATCAACCACACCTGAGCTTGGATTCCATTCATGCTGATGTAGATCATAGACACTCCTTAATAGGGTTACCAACTCTGGGTTGGGAAATTCTTGGAGATTTGGGGAGTGGGGCTTGCAGAGGGCAGGGTTTGGGGAGGGGAGGGACCTCAACCGGGTATAATGCCATAGAGCCCACCTTCCAAGCCACCATTTTCTCTGTTGCCTTGAGATCAGTTACAATTCTGGGAGATCCCCAGCCACCACCTGGAGGTTGGCAACCCTAACTCCATAACTGCACTAAATGGAGGAGGAAATGCCATGAAGAAAAGCTGAGAAAAGCTAATTTGCCTTACTCGTGCACCTGTGAATTACAAATGTAGGACAGGTAACTGTGCAAGGCGATGAAGGCTCCTTTTTACCATTGCAACTCTGTGCACCCCTCCACAGTTTCAGATATTTTTTCCACATCCCCTTGTATGCCTCAGTCTCTAAGCGTATATCTTAGAAACTAGAGCTGAAACCCCTGTAGCCTGAAGATCACTTGTAATTGCAGATGATCTTCAGACCTCATGTGGAAATTGAGACCCCTAGGTGTAGTGGTTAAGTACGGCAGGACTCTTGGAGAACTGGGTTTGATTCCCCACTCCTCCACTTGAAGCCAGCTGGGTGACCTTGGGTCAGTCACAGCTTCTCGAAGCTCTCTCAGCCCCACCCACCTCACAGGGTGATCATTGTGAGGATAATTAAAACACATTTTATAAACCGCTTGGAGTGGGTGTTAAGTTGTCCTGAAGGACAGTATATAAATCAAATGTTGTTGTTGTTATTATAGGTGATACTATTCCTGCCTGGTCAGTTGTCACAGGGGTCAGAAGAGTTAAGCCATGTCAGCCTCTCCTATGACACAGCTACTCACCAGAGGCAAAACAACCTGAAACACCCAAGAAAGGGATCTAAAATTCTATAGTGCATTATAAACTATCAGATTATTTGGGCATCATCGGCGGCACTCTAGGACAAGTTGCCATGGTTCTCTGGCCACCCAGTTCTGTTAACATGAATCTTCCTGAAACGGAGTTAGAGCCAAGCTACAAGTGACGCCTTACACAGGTTGGACATTTGTCAGCTTCCCTCAAGTTCTGATGGGAAATGTAGGCATCCTGGTCTTGCAGCTGTAATGGAGAGCCAAGCTGTAAAACCAGGATGCCTACATTTCCCATCAAAACTTGAGGGAAGCTGACAAGTGTCCAACCTGTGTAAGGTGTCCACGAGATGGATCTGTCGTAAGCAGACCCAAACGACCGATCAAACAACAGTCCGTTCCCATAGTGGAAAGACCACGAGGGTCCATTCTGTTCATGCCAGTTACTTTAGTCAACCCAGAGCGGAAAACTCATATTCGTGTACAAGCACTTATTGATTCCGGATGTTCCAGAGATATCATTGCACCCGCTCTGGTCAATGGACTAGCACTTCCCATGAAGGAACTAGAAACACTGGTCATCTTCGAACAAATGGATGGCTCCAACATGAACCCAGTAACCACCGAAACCAAGCCTGTGATCAGCCTGGACTGTCTAAGTTCTGGAATGTGGACCCAGAGCTTGTATGCTGTCGTTCTAATAAACCTTTTGAAATCAAGAGACTCTGTCATCTTGCAGAAGGGAAGAGGGCAGTAACTAGCCGACTGGAATGCCACAGTCTGTCAGTAGCTTGGCTCTCAGCTACAGGCCATGGGTAAAAGGTCTGCTGCCTGAAAACCTTTAACTAGCAATGCTGAGGACTGAATGCAGAACCTAAGCATGTGCTCTTCCACTGAGCTACTTACATACATAGGAAGCTGCCTTGTATCACACCAGATATGAGATCCATCTAGCCTAGAAATGGCAACTGTGATGGGCACAGCTCTCCAGGGTATCAAGGCAGAGGAAGATCTTGCCTCACCAAGGAAACACCAAGGATTGAACCTAGAACTTTCTATACACCAAGCATGTACTTTGCCTCTGCAGCCTTTGGTGCCTTCCCAAGAGGACTTCATGGTTCAGAGATATTCCAGAAATTCTTGGGAGCAATTCCCAGTGGGCAAGAGGCAGTGCTCCTGGCTTCAGCTTTGCAACTCTCCAGGCTACAGAAAAAACAAACTCCTCTGCTTTCAACACATTCTGTCCCTTTATCCTGCCAATAATTCCTTCTATATGACTGCCACAAAGTGCAGACACCAATACCTTCCTCCTCCTTCTTGGTCCTCCAGTGTTCTATGCTTAAACCAGAATTCCTTGCATCTACTCCAGCTTTGAGTCACCCATGGAGGAGATGGACTTCTGGATGACAAGCCGTGATTCATTTGCAAGCTTCACAGCTGGGAGCTTGGCACGTTGCAGGAGGTGCCCTTGCTGGATGGGAGGCTTAGGAGGAGACAGAAGTGCTGATGCTTTAGGAGACCTGTGGGATTTTTCTTTTAAGGCCCTGGAAGTTTTAATGAGTTATTTTATTATTGTTTTACAAGGACGCCAACTGGGTAAGAACGTTCTTTTCTCAATTTAAAATAAACGTCCAACACGAACACTCTGGACCATCACTGTAGTCTTGGGGGGAGGGGATCAGAAAAAGGCCCTGGTTAGAGCTATATAAAATGTGGGTGCTGACAGGGATGGGATGACAATTGTATGGGGCAGAAGCCTTTCAAGGGGGTTCAGACTTCCAAGGGTGCAAAATGTGGCAGCTGGGGCAGGGAGGGGGGCAACTGGCCTTGAGCAAACTTGTCAGCTCTATGTTCAAGAAAATCTCTACCTGGCTTCTTGTTTACTCCTGGGTTCAAATCAAAGTGCTTTAAGAGCTATAACAAGCTCAGAAGAGCCAGAGGGTCTCTAAAGGATCTCTCTTCCTCACATGAACTGCCCATGATTTAGGGCCACATCCCCAAGGCAAGCGGTTACCAGAGAAAGGGTTAGGGTTGGGGTTAGTGGGAGTCTGACTTTGGACCCCCGGGCTAGTGCTGTTTTTTGCTGTCATTTAGATGCCAGAATCCATCTTATTTTCTCCTTCCTACAGGAGCTGAGATGGCTGCATCTGCAAAGGCATTCTGAATGGGTTTAAAGACCCATCAATAAGACAAGGTGTGGCATTTTTACTTTAATTAAATGTTTTAATTACATTTTTGTTGCATTTTATTGAGCTGTAAACTATCTTGAGGATTATTTTTATTTGAAAGGCACTCTACAAATAAAGAAATGCATATTCTTATATATATACTTTAAAGACTTTAAGTTACATGGTAGAGAATAAATTCCCCAAACAATCAAACCATTCTGGGTCTATTTTTGTGCCTGGAGGTCTTCACAACCTCCGTTTTGTACACTGAGCTCATGTCTGGATTGTGTGCCCAGTCATATCAAATATCAGAAGATGAATCCATTCAACTACAGACAAAGGAAAATCATGTCAAATAATTTCTAGTTATTGTTGCTATGTTTCCACTGGCAAGCACACAATCACAATTTAATTTGACTTCTTGACTTAATCTAGGAAAATCTAGGAAAATCAGACAATCTTATAGCAGCTACAAAACAAACAATAACCATTTGAGTCAAAGAGCTGCATCTTCTGCTGCAGGAAAAAAAATCCAGACATTCATTCAGGAACCTAATAAACATTCACGGTGTCCACCAAACACAGGTGCTCCCACGTGAGAGCCAAGAAAGAAGTCAGCCGCAAGCAATTCAGTATTAATGGGCTGAAGTTAGTTTCACCATTGGCTCAAGAGCATCTTGGGGACCAACTCCCCCATCAAACACATGACCACTTAAGCCACTCGATACAGCTAGGTACAACCAGCATCTTTCTGCAGCTGCGGCATTGTGTGTTGTGTCGTCCTTAACCCTGGCCACTTGGCTTAATTGTGCATAAAATTGGTTCTGCTTATCTATTGTTTCCCACCTATTTGGAATGTATTGGATGCTTCCAGGAAATGGTCTCCTAGCTTAGAACTGCGGAACACATTCTATAAGGCCCATTACATATAATTTTTAATGTCAATGAAACATGCAAACTTTGAACCTTGGTACAAGAAATAGAATAGGAACGACATAAGATGGTTGCTTAGGAAATGTTCCACATAAGCACTTATTTTAAATGCGATCGCTAGGCATGATTCAGGCTGACCTTGAAAGCAGAACAGAGAATGAATCTAAGACTTTACAGCACAAAAAAACCCGATCTAGGATAAACAGAGCAGATCTGCCAAGGTAAACGTGGAGGGGTGGGTGGGACAGATAGTGTGTTGCAGTGCATAGAATGACAGACAGGGACCACAGAGGTAGGGTAAGTTTTCTTATCTCTCAGCTTAACTTATGGCACAGAATGGAATGATGAGCAATACACAACGATTGGGCCACACTGGTACTTTATTCCCTTCCAAAATGTCTCCTCAGTGAATGTGATTCAGAAGGCAAGAACAGAATATACCTTCCCAAACGGTTCAGGGGGAAGGGAAGCCTCCAGGACTCTGGCATTTCTCCACAGCTCCCTTGGCCCCTGTACTGCAAAGACCTGCCTTTCCCAGAGGGCCTTTGAGTTAGATCTAGGGCTGCCAACCTTCAGGTGGGGTCTGGAGATCTCCTGGAATTACAACTGATCTCCAGAGTACAGGGATCAGTTTTTCTGGAGAAAATAACTGCTTTGGAGAGTGGACTCTATGGCATTATTATATCCCTCCCCCTCACAACCCCTGTCCTCCCCAAGCTCCATCCCCAAATTTCCAAGAGTTTTTTGAAGCTGGAAATGGCAAACCTAGTTAGAGCTATAAGAAATAGGGTAGCAGGGGGACTGGCACTAATGGTAGGATGTATTTTAGGGTATTTTATTGATTTCTTGTGCATTTTATTGATTTCGTTATTATTAAACTGATTTTTATTGTCTCTAAATAGCTTTTTATTGATTTTGTTTTGTTTTATGATATTGAAAGCCAATGTGGTACAGCAGTTACAGTGTCAGAGTCAGATCTGGGAGACCCAGATTTGAATCTCCACTCTGCCATGGAAGCTTGCTTGGCCAGTCTGACCTTAGGCCCGTCACATACTCTCACACCAACCTACCTCATAGGGTTGTTGTAAGGATAAAATGGAGGAAAGGAGAACAGTGTCCCCATTAAGGAGAAAGCCGGGGTATAAATGAAGTAATTAAATAAATGTTACTGTGTTGTAAACTGCCTTGGGGACTTTTAGTTGAAAGATGATATAGAAACTATCTAACTAGATTAAGGCTTTGCTGGCTCTGAAGAACGAGAGCTCTACACAGAGGAAAGGTATGGAGAGCGGCAGAGAGGTAAAGCAGAGAACAGGGAACAGCCCTTAGGCTCAATGTTATGGCAGGACATGAATGATCCATGAACCACATTGCTCATAATAAGCTCAGCACAATTTATGACCTAACAAGGCACAGACAACTATGGAAGGTAGCTCTTCTGGGGCACAAGAAATCTTGTCCTGGATCGCAAAAAAATAAAGGAGCGTCACCAAAGGCCTGGAAGGCAGCCACACAGGGTTGACATGTCACGTTCATCGGGAGGGGGGTCGTCGTGTAGGTCACATTATAAGCAATGAAGAAACTCTGCCACCATTTTTTTCTTTTTCAGCCACCCCAAATTGAACAGCTCCTTCACCGGTGGTGGCAGCAGCCTGCTGGCAATCCGACTTCTCTCTCCTATGCCCCATGCAATCATTCCCCAATGGCACTCATCATGATCCCTGCGATCTGCCTTCTTCCATTCTTCCTCTTCTAATTGCTCCTTTAAAACCAGATGCTTAGAGGCAAGAATCTATTCAAGAAGCCTGCTCCTCCCCACCCCACACACACCAACTGCTGATCGAAAGAGGCAAATCAGGTTTGTTTAGAACAATATGCCCAATTACAAAAACAAATTCCCCTCTTTATTAAACCATTAAGTGAGTTAAGTTGGTGACTAATTCTAATCTATTCAAGAAATGGCATACTATTAGCAAGGAAGCTCAATGCAATAATGTAGACATATCCTTTTTAATTCAAGGGTGGATTAAAATAAAGTGTTTTTTTTTAAAAAAAATGCATTATTATGGGACAGGAAAGGATTTGGAGGGAATTAAGTGAAAACACTTGTACCTTTTTCCAACAAAAGTAGCATTTGATATTTTTACAGACGACTGCCAGTGCAGATGCCCCTTCCTAACTGGCTGATAAACCAATTGTGGAGATAATATTTATTGCCTCAGTTAAAGGCCACAAGCAAGCAAACAAACACCTTTGGCTGTCATCCAACGCACAGCTCTGCATGCCTAAACTGTGCTGAAATCAATAAGGGTTCAGCATGCATGTACAATGGATTGTCAACTTTGGCTGAGGAAGTGAGCTCTGACTCATGAAAGCTCATACCGGAATAAATGTTTTTCGTCTTTAAAGTACCACTAGACTTCTGTTTTATTTTGCTCCAACAGACTAACACAGTTACCCCTCTGAAATTCTATAGCTCACCATAACAAGAACAAGAACAACAACAGCAACAATGACTGTGCTTATATACTGCTCTTCTAGGCAGATTAATGCCCCACTCAGAGCAATGAACAAAGTCAGGGCTATTATTATCCCCACAAAACAGCTGGAGAGCTGGGGCTGAGAAAAATGGCTTACCTGAGACCACCTACTGAGCTCATGGCAGCAGTGGGATTCAAACCACCAGAGTGCTGATTCGCAGCCTAACCAGTTAACCACTATGCAATAGCAGCATTCATGCCTTCTCCCTTAACTCAACAAGAGCTCTAAAACTGAATGAGAGGGTCAGAGCTAAGCTGAAAAGACCCAAGTCCCCCCCTACCTGGTTTTTGACATCAAGATTCTAGTCTCCAGCATTCCTAAGGAACCATTCTAAATATCCAGAATCAACTGGCCATCCCCGGTCCCACGTTTCATGCTCAAAATCAGGGACATGGAAGCAAATCACCAATTGACAAAGTAGCCCAGAAGCAAGAGTGCACAAAGGTGAACACAGGAAAGTAAGGAAAAGAGAAAGGGGGCGAAGTAAAAAAGGGGTGATAAGCAAGATGGAAAGTGACTGATACCACAGACCAAGGCTGCTTCTACACTGATGTTTAGCTCTGCTCTGCCTCCCCTCCCAGACTGCAGTGGAGTATGGGAGGGGGGGGCTTCTGCACAACACCTGTCATATAATCTTCCATCTTTCATGTTTTCCCCTGCCTCACTTCTCCACCCTCCTCAAAATGTGCTTCAGTATTGTCATCCCAGAAAGATCATACTCAGAGTGTGTTCGGTCCCGGGGTAAATGGGAACATGAGGATTTTCAGACCTCCCCACACACATTGGCACCAAGTTCCCTTCCTACCCTTGCTCTCACCATTTCTCCAGCATGAATGCAGGGCTTTTGGCCAGCTGGTTTCTTTTAAAATCAGTAGTCACTCTATCATTGCAGTGTTAAAACTCTATCACAATGCAGCTACTGCCTTTTTAAAAAAGACCAATGGTGGGAAATAGCAAAGGGGATAGGGAAGAGAAAACTGGAGAATAACACCTGTGTGAATGCTCCATTGTGGCAAAAAGTGCACAACAAGAAATTTGGCACTGACTACAAGACCACCACTCCAGCTTTCAGGAAGAGTGACAGAAACTGGAGAGAATTCAAAGGAGAGAAGCAAAGTTGATAATGTGCTTTAAAGATGACTTTGAGGGAAAGGATAAAGGGAGTTTAGCTTACATGCTAAGCCTTGTACAAAAAAGAATTAAGAGTGGATGTAGCATCCGTTTTTAATATCTGGAAGACTATCTTACAGAAGAAGAACATCTATTTATATCTATTATGCTGGAAAATCAGATGAGTGACAACACTGGAAAGATTCTCATAGATTACATACTCCAAAGCAAAGAAAAAATATTGTAATTCCATGAGAACATGGAGATGTCCCCCATATGACTTCCAAAATCATAGTGTTTTATCAGTATTGTCATTGTTGCAAACCACAGCTTAGGGCACTTGGGATGGACTAAGGCAGCCTAGTTTAATAGGGAACCCTACCTGGGCCGTCGTCACACGGGCTTTTATTTAGCGCTAAAATGGCGCTATTTCCCGGCAAACACCCACCTTATTCCAACACTGTAGCGATTTTCTCTCTTCTGCTTTGTGCTTGATAGTCGCGCTATTTTGTGCCTCAGTGTGAATGCCTCACATCGACGTATTTCGCCTCGCAACGTCCTATGCCCTCCCTTCAATCCCAGAATCCATTTCTTCCTGCGACTCCCCTTTTTAAAATTTTATTATGTCCTTATAACGCTATAACGACATAACACAATGCAAACTTTCTGCTGAAGTAAAAATGACTCAATTGCCATGGCAGAGTCTTCAGCGATGGGGATCATGCCAGACAGGGAGTTTTCTGCGGGCAAAGGGCTATTTATATACTTTCAAAGTTGGAAAAACAAAAGGGTTGTAATGTTTTGCTCTAACGGAATGTTTATATGCTGTTATTCCGTTATAGCGGAATTAAACGCCAGAATAATAAAAAAGGGGGGGAGGAGCTGCTTCTGCGTGGTTAGAGAGAACAGAACAGAGTGCTTCGGTGTGGACAGCTGGTGGCGCGAAGAGCCGTTAGGTGACCCAAAGAAACGTTACTGTGCCGATAACAGGTAGGACGCTATATGCTGTAAATTTAACGGAAGAGATGCCTGTGTGACGACGGCCCTGGTTCCAGACAAAGTCTACAAGAGAATCTGAAAGGTCTCCCCCAAATCTCTCAGGGGTTCTGTCTGGCTAGAATACTAAATCTGCTACTGGACTTTCAATGTTCCTGAAATTTGGTAACATCAGTGCAAGTGGCTACAATCTTCAACCATACGGCATATTTCTCCTACCATATGGCCAATGGGATAGCACATTATTCTTAGCCTCCTTTCTGGAAGTTTTGCCCTTGAACAAATCATTGGCAGTAGCTTGCCTTAAGACAGTAACAGTTCTCTTGTATCCTTATGATTCTTCTGCAAATGTCCCAGTCTAACATAATATATCATCTATGATTTAGACATTGCATGATAGGGGCCCCAATCCATTACATCTTACCACAGTGTTATCTCTAGAGTTTTGACAGAGACAGCTTGACAAACTTGACAGTTTGGAAAGAAGATATGGTTGAAAGTAAAGCACTCATTTGAACCAGTTCAAAATCCTTGAATATACCTAAATGGAAAAGCAGAGATAATCAGAACCAACAGTAAGATTTAAACTCTGCTGAACCACTTACTGTGCAAGGACAGCATGCAGAATTACTGGACAATGCTGGCTTGAACTGATAGCCTCTAATATAGAGTGACCCAAACACTGCTGCGTGGGGGACATAACAGTTGGGGTGGTTCTGTGTGGAAGCTGAGCCCACAGCCAATCTGGGGAGGGAGGCCAAGCTGCCTTAATGGTGGAGTTAAGCTCTGTTCCCCCCTTAGTCCTTAAACAGGCTTTTTTAAAAAGCTCACAGCTGAGCCACAGCTGGCAGCTGAGTTGTGAGCAAGGTTGACAACCTCCCGGTGGGGCCTGGAGTGCTCCTGGGATTGCGATTGATCCCCAGATGACAGAGATCAGTTTCCCTGGAGGAAGTGGCATCCCTCTTAAAGCCTGGACAGATGGTTATCAGAGACACGTTGGTTATGACACCCCCTCCCCACAAATATTTGCTCAGCACCACCCATTGAAGTTTCCAGCATCAAGTTAAAACTTTTCCCTTCATCCGGGCCTCAAGATGATTTATTAATTGGGTATGGATTTATATCCTGATGATGATAGGTGATCTGCATTCATTTAAATGTTTCATATCTCCTTTTTGTTAGTGACTCCAGAAAGCTACAAGTGACAGGTGGGATATAAATTGGGAGGGTTGTTTTGAACCAACAAATGAACAAACTAATGAATATTAGAGACCTCAAAGGATTCGAGCTCAAGTCATAGCAGGCGGGTCTACCCACAGCTATTAGCCAAGCTAGCCAATAGGAATAATCAGGAATCCAGGCGGTTCACTTCTGAATGAATACCGATTGGCTGGCGAGGGACAAGAGCAGAAGAGGGCGGCTAACTTGAATGCTCTCTTTGTGGGGGCTTTGCAGTAGCTGCCCACACCTGGAAACAGAACCCTGAACTTAGAAGAACCCTGGTCTTCTTCTGTTGAAGGAAAGGCGGTTGGGGTGAGAATATCCACAGGAGACTGAGCAAGCACAGCACAGGTCCCCAGTCTAGTATGTTCTTTATTATGTGGCCAACTGACCTCTTGCAATAACCAACACTGTCATTAAAACAAATAAAGATATAATTATTTCCAGTTTGATATTTGTTAAGTTGGGACGGAGGGGGAGTATAAAATATGTTTTAGAAAAGGGTAAATCAAAGTGTGCAAGTAGTCCCACAGAATGCAACATAGGATTGATTTCCCGCCCCTGACAAGATATCTGTCCCCATGATTAACAGATCTGATATTCTTTGTTCTGATGTTCCAGTACCTTCATCACAAAATACAGAGGCCTGTCTCAGTTCTCTCTTCACTCTAACCCATTCCATTTGGGATGAGTATCTTAGCCAAGCAAACCACAGGTTGCATCAAGTGTATTTTCAAGTGGTTTCCATACTTTCTATTAGGGATGAGCTGGTATAATCATTCTTGATTAGTTTTGATCGTCATTGGTTTCAGAACACTTCATTGCTTATGTGCGTTTGTTTCTTTGATAAACAATTGAGACAAAAAAACAACAACCCAGTATTGAAAAAAGTGCTAATTTGAACAGGGAAAATCCAGCATGAGGAAAGAGAAACAATGTGAAAATAAAGACTCCCAGATTAACTACTCACAGAGAGAAACACAACTGAAAAGAGGAGATTCAAGATGAAGCAGACAGCTTGCAAACTGAGGTCTCCTCTCCCTGCCTTCAGGGGCTCCTTTCCAGACTGCCTGCCTGCAGAAACACTGGGGGTATGTTCAGAGGTGCACAGGCAGTTCCCTCTGGTAGCCGTCCATGCCTACAGGGCCCCATTATTATATGAACCAAAGACAAATCTGGCTGATTCCTGCAGCAGAACACCAGCCCAGTGGGCAACCAGGCTTTCAAGGAAACTAGGCTGCTATCATTAATATTCCTTTTCAGGAACTAAGTCATGGGCCTCCATAGAAGGACATTTGAAGACCAAAGCAGTAAGATGCAAAAAGGTGAGATGCCAGAATCAGAAAGGGAAAGTGATCTTTGTGCAAGATTGCTTTCGGGCAGATGTTTGCACAAGGCCAAGTGCTGGATCTAAAAGGAACCATGCACCGAAGGCATACAGAAAAAAATGCTGCATGGAGTTAGTGCCAGGTGGCGGCAGCCCAAAAGGGCTTGTCATTCAAAGACCTGGTTTCTGCACTAAACCCATTCCCATCTGCTGTGATACACTTTAATGCATCTAATTAATGCAGTTGATTAATTTGCTGGTAGCAACTTGCCGTGGGAGGGGAATACCCCAATTCAATGGAATTTATTCACCCTTGCCTTTGAGGCAGCAATTAGAATAAATTAAGTGTTTAATTTCCAGGCTTTTTTAAAAAAATGAAATGAAATTTAAAGAAAATGCACCATAAAATTAGATTTTTGTAAGCCTCTTATACCTTGCTCCCAAGGCACCAGTTCTCTAGCTGCACAAGTTACAATGCTCTGTGTGAGTGTTTGTGTATGCAGGCTGTCTAATTTGATTGCAATATTATAAGTGTTATATCTGTTTCTAGTATTCTTTCATTACTCTTATAACAAGCTCTGCGGTTGCTGAGCCAGAAAACCTACAGGCAAACACAGGGAATTTTTAGCAAAGCAAAAATATTTTTTTTTTAAAAATTCACATGGCCAGAACCCCAATCAATTGAAAATTATAAGAGTAGAGGAAGACCGGGAGGTTAATTAAAAGTTGTAAAGAGTCAAAGGCAATAAAAGCTAATGAAGTCTTTAATCAGGTAAACATTTCTACAACCACTACTTAGCAGAAATCTATTTCAAGAAATTGGCTCAAATAGATATAAAGAAATGTAGGACAATCACCCTTCTCTAGGTGGGCCAAGAAAGCTGCACAGCCAGAGTTGCTCAATTTTTTTTGTTGCATGTCACAGGTTTCAAAAGAGCATGTTGGATCTTACCTCAGAAATATTCTTCTGTTGTCCTTCGAGTGACTCAAGCGGAGATCAACAGTACCAGAGGCCAGACATTTTGCTTCGTGGGCCCAATGGGAAGCAGTGTTGAAAAAAGCCTCAGAAACAAGGTTCCTCCATGCACAGATTCCACTGTTCTGTGTAACCCAACTTCAGCCACTTATCTCCACTGGATTCTGACATACTGTATGATGGGATGAAACAAAACACCTTCAGAAGACCTCTGGAGCAGAAAATACAGAAAAAGAGAAGTTAAAAGCATTATTGGTGATGATTATTGTGTTTTTATTGTACTTTGCAGGCAAAAAAATTAGCTCCAACTTCCAGAAATTTAAAATAAAATGTAATTAAAAGCTGTTTGGTTTGCCACTGTTAGGTTTGCCATGTGACTGCTACCTCCACCCTTGGCCCCAATCTCTCACCCTCTTTGATTTGAGGAGAAAAAAGTGGGAGGGGATAGTTTTGATAGTGATGCTCTAGGAATTTCCCCAATCCTTATGGTAAAGACCATTGAGATTGTAGAGATTCTTACAGAGTCTTCCAGAAGTGACATCACATCCTCCATGCCATTGCAGGAATTTCCCTAGTCTCTATGGTCTTTACCAGACTGAGGAAATCCTTAGAGCATCATCATAATCATCATAATCATCACATTCGATTTATATACCGCCCTTCTGGACAACTTAATGCCCACTCAGAGTGGTTTACAAAGTATGTCATTATTATTCCCACAACAAAACACCCTGTGAGGCGGGTGAGGCTGAGAGAGCTCCAGAGAACATGTTTCTGGATTTTCTAACTACCAGGCCTTCAGCTAAGCAGCTCAATTTCTAATGCCCTAGTTCAGCCCTGAAACCTCCAAAATCATATTACACTACCAACCAAAATCACATACTTTCTGCCAAGTATGTGGTATTTGAAGAAGTGAGCTGTGACTCACAAAAGCTCATACCCTATCACAAGTGTTGTTAGTCTTATAGGTGCTACTGGACTCTTGCTCTTTTCTAATATTTTCTGCCAGGGAGGCTAGACCGGACAGAATTCTGGGGTCTCTGGTGACCCTTGGGGTCCATGAAGCTGGGAAAGTCATGTGATTCCTGTTTCAATCTGAGGCTGATTTGCATCTCCCACAGTGCAACTCTCCACCTCCTCAGGGCCTTAGCTTGTTCTGTTCTGTAGTGTTGGATACTGTTATGAGGAAGACTTCCACATGTCAGCTACTGAGGAAGACAAATATTGAAAAAGTGGTCTGGCTTTCACCTTTAGGCTTCAAAATGCCTAAGAGTATGGCATCCTTTTCAGTTGTGAGGTCTTGGTTTTTGGCACACTCTCCCAGAAGGGCCTGGCCTCTCATCTGTTACATTTTAGGCACTACCTGAAGAACTTTTCATTTGCCCAGGCATTCTGTCAACTTGTTTTTAACTACCTGGGCATTTTATTAACTGTCTTGTTCTGAACTATTATCATTTTCCCCCTAGCTGGTTGTATTTTTGTGTTCTCGTTTAGAAAGGGCTTTTGTTTTGTTGATGGAGAACAAGCGTTGGCTTTTCAGGGTCATCTGGTGGCTCTGTGAGAAAGAGAAGGCTGGACTGGATGGCCCAATGGCCTGGTTCGGCACGGCTGTATTTTTGACCATTTCTACAGGATCTTTTCTCCTGTTCTGCTACTGGATTAAGTTATTTTAGGATATCATTTTAAATCTATTTTTGCTACCAGTCAGCCTCTTTGAGCGTTTTTAAATAAGGAAGTTAATAAGTCTTCTAAACAAGCAAACTATGTGTCCCCCAATGTTTGCTGTCTGAATGTTACATAAGTATCTTAGCAGACCATCAGTAAAACCCAAGCTACAAGAGACGAGTTACACAAGGAGGAGCACATGAAGGGAGTCGCAATGTTAGCCGGGAAGGCTTTGTCAATTTCCCCTCTCTACAGAGCCAGGGAGATAGCTGCTCAGAGGGTTTGTTAATTTCTTCTTTGCCTCCCAAAGACTGTCAATTTTACCTCCCCTTCTAAGAGGCAAAGAGGAAATAAACCTTCTGAGCAGTGATGTCCCTGCTCTGTAGAGAGGGAAAATTGACAAAGCCTTCCAATCTCTTTTAAAACACAGCTTCCCGACTAACACTGCGACTCCCTTCACGTGCTCCTCTCTCGTGTAATTCATCTCTTGTAGCTTAGCTCTAAGTCAGAGTCTTTCAGTCAGTCCCAAACATCTTCCAAGCATCTGTAGAGTGTACTTCACTGAACACAACAAGCCCTCCCACAGCTCTAGGACAACGGTATAAGCACCAATGCCAATGATATCTTAAAATCAAAATAAAACATAGCAGTGAACTTTGACATCTTTGACCACTGGATAGTTTCAAGCTTCCACTATGATGCAAAGGGCTACATAGTGGTAGAAGTGTTTCCTGAAAGCCTGCCTGGGTCCGTATTAACTTAGAGAGAGGAATACATCAGCGAGCTGGAATAATAAAAATAATATAAAGCACTATGTGTGTATTATCTCTGCAACCAATCCAGTAAGGTAGTCCAATACTGATTGGCTGCAGAGGCTGACAGAAGGCCACGTAAGTGAACTCACAGCAGCAGGGATCTCACGGCTGCTTCCTAGTGCAGATTAGTTTCTGAACCACAAGGCTGCGCTTACTCCGAGGCGACTGAATGAAGGGGTTTGGTGATGGATGGAAGATGGCTTGTTTATGGAAATATATAACAGATATTATTTCTGCCTCCCCCTCCCCCAACACTGCACACAATTCAACATGGGCTTCCAAAGCAGGCTCTACATGAATTCCTGACGGGTCTCTTAAACGGACTCAGTGGCAAAAGCGATAAGCCAGATGATACTGGCCTCCTCATCCGAGCTTTAATTCATTTCGAAAAGCTTAAGCAAATGCCATAAATATTTAAATTAAATATAAGCAGCATCTGCTCAGTGATCTTAATTAAGAATTAAGATGATGTTCTAAGGGAAAATGTGTGGACATTCAAAGCATGCTGGATAGCAGGATAAAGCCAGAGCCTCTACGATGAGGGGCAATTGATTACTACACAGAATTTAATCTACTGTCACTGGCAGAGCTGAGCCTTCTGTTTGACTTTCAGTCCTCAAGAGCACTCCAACTCCGAGGTCTAGGAACAAGCCGCCAAGGGGAGAGGGGCCATATTTGTTCATATTGCAAATCAGAACTAAGCAAAGTTACTTCTACTGGCTTTCATCTTAATTCCTGCTTAGTTCAGTTTTTTCCTCTCCATAAACCAAAAGTTGTAATGATGACTAAGTTGTATGGGTCTGTCAGTTAGAGAAACTTGCAAAGTACTAGCCTCTCTCTCTCTCTCTCTCTCTCTCTCTCTCTCACTCTCTCGGAAGACAGGGGGAAATCCTACCACAATCTATCTGGCTCACTCAAGTTACCTTGCTTTCATTGCACTGTCTTCTCCCTTTGTGATCTACTTTCTGCATTGCTTACTGTCTTAGACAATTTTCTGATTGCATTGATTTCTGATTCTGTAATCCTACAGCCTATTATGCTGTTTACTGGACTTCTTATGTTGTCTAACTGAATTGCTTTTATATTTTGTAATCCCCCTTGAGTCTCAGTGAGAAAGGTGGGCTATAAATGAAGTAAATAAATAAATATAATGAATATAATGAAGACATGAATCATGAACTTGGGGAGAAAGGGTAACACCCTCACTGCTGTTGCTGCCTCCCCCGTCTAGGAACCAGCATAGCCAACACTTCTTCCCTCCATTTCCCAGGTGTCTTTAAACCTATTACATAAAGTAATAGGTTTTGCTTGGAAAATTCCTGGAGATTTGGGGGTGGAGCCTGTGGAGGTGGAGCTTGTGGAGGGGAGGAGCCTCAGTGGGGTATAATGCCATATAGTCCATCCTCCAAAATAGTCATTTTCTCCAGGAGAACGGATCAGTTATAATTTCAGGAGATCTCCAGGTCCTACATGGTGGTTGGCAACCTTAACACTATGGATAGTAATGCATGTCCAGTGAGGCTTCTTGAACTCTCATCTCTCACAAGAGTTTGGAAAGCCATATAGTGTATGCGTAGCTTGCTATGCTGTTTACGGACACCCAAGAACAAGGAGCAGTGGAGCATTCACGCTTTGGCTGCTAGGCACAGACAGTCCGGGGCAGGCCTTGAAAGTAGTAGATGGTGGTGACAGACAGTGGAAGCAACTTCAGGTGGGACCCCAGACCCTTGTTGAGTCACCACTGGTTATGTTATCCCCCAGGCCAAGTAGGTCGATGAGGTCAAGCATTTTCCAGGGCTACAAAGCTAACCAAGGGGCTGCTGTGACCCCTCAACAGTGCCACCATTCTGTTTTTGCATGAGGCACCTAAGAAGCTCACAAGCAAAGGGAGAGAACTCTCCCTTTGCCTCTTCTAGGGGCAGGGGATCTTGGACGGTACCTTGCTTATCAGATCCCCAAATCCTAGAGCCAGTATTCATGCTTCTCTAAGTAAAACTCACAAAAATTTGGATTTACTAAAAATTCTGTGCCACGGAACGCTTTCAGCAATGCTTTTGGTTATTTTACTTATTTTGCACAATTCATGCTGTTCAGCATGGTGTCGAGTGGGGGGCAAACAGATGAAGCAATGAAGCCCAGCACCCCAACCATTATCAGTTACGCCAGCTTAGATTTCAGCCAAACATTACTCACACGCTGCCTAGCCAGGCTTAGAATGTTGCTCTTTGTGATGAAAATGCAACCCGCAAGAAGATGGATTCTATTTCTAATCACACAGTCTATGCTTGCAGTGTGGAGAGGCCATGGATCAGTGAAAGAGCATGTGCTTTCATGCAGAAAAATCCCAAGTTCAGTTCACGGCCCGCAGTTAAAGAAACTTGGATAGCTAGCATTAGGAATTTTCTTTCTGCATGTGATATATTCTAGGGAGCGACTGCTGATCAGAAAAGACAGCATTGAGCGGAATGGACCATAGATCTTAAGTCACTATACACAGCAGCTTTATATATTCATAAGGAAACTGTGGAATCATGAAATCAGCTCTGCCTAGATTATTTTTACTTTTTATTCTGAACCTTTTTTTAGAGACAACTGTCAGGAATCCTCAAAGAAGGCAGTCATGGGTTTTCGGTAGCCCTGTTCATATGTTACAGTGAATGTACATCCTGCATGTCCACGTGCGTCTGTTTGTAAGAAAGAGCTGACACATATACAAATGAAACTGGGGAGCAGTACCTGCATCAGTGTGTTGTTTAAATTACACATTTAGCCATATGTGAGCTGAATGTAACATGAGAATTACTTATATGACTTCAATCTATGAGTCACAACTGAATGTACAAACAGCTCCCTTCGCAAAAAACATTATATTGGGGGTGATGCAGAAGTCCTGGGCTAGCTGCACTTCTTCATTCGGGATAGTTCATTCATATATGTAAGTCATCACAGGACACTGCAGCCCTGGAGTGATGAAAATGCATGGAAGACACAGCCATCATCTTCACCCTTAATGTGAAGCTACAGCTAAGGCATATGTCTCCATCTTGTGTACGCACGACAAATGTGTAAAATCACAATGTAAAAATAGGAACATACTCGAAAGAGACAAATTACCTACCCTGACCCTGTGAATGAGCACTGGAACAGTGAAAGAAACTTCAATTAAGGTAGATTGCAGTTATTTAATGCAACACACTATAGCTATTAGTATAGTGACTGTTATTAATTACTGAAAGGGTAGCACATAATAGCTATAGTTTGTAGAGAAGCAAACTGGATGGGGGGGATCGCTAATGGCCCCCAAAGGTAAGCAATGTTGAAAATCAATCATGAATTTTAAAGTACTCCTCAAGAGATGGGTTATGCACAACACTAAGAAATAACCCAGGAGTGAGCAAGGTGGCCACTCTGGAGAAATGCAGGTGATTGCATTATTGCAAACGAATTCTTGTTCACATCACCACTAGACTAGACTATGAAATGACGACACCAGGAGACTGCTCAGAAACAACTGGTACAGAACACGGTGTCTGATTTTCTAACAAGAAGAATTAAATGGCAGCATATTCTACTTTTTACAGGGGGGAGGGAGATTTTTTTTTAACTGCTGGAGACGGGCAGGAGAGAGCCTGCAAAGTACTTAGCAGCAGCAAGATTAAAAAATCGTGTTTCAGCAACGGCAGAACACAGTTGCAGAGCAAGAATGGTAAGCTTCGCCAGTATTTTCAACCAAGGGTGGTGGTGGAGTTATATGTGAGTCTGCATCATCATTACACTCACATGCAGAGCAAGAGAAAAGCTGAGAAATTAAAAGAATAAGTGGAAGAAGACTGATTTTCAAAACAGCACGAGAAGGGATGGGGTGGGGTGGGATTTGCACAGTGCATCACTGCCAGGATCACAGGACTGCCCAACCACCCTCTTTAACATTTATTCAGTCATATCCCATGCTGTGCACTTCTGACATTATTGGGAACGCGGGGGATAATTTTGTGTGGCTCGTTTGCTAATTATCCCTGTGTGAGATGTACAGCCAACAGGAAAGGCCCCTGAAACTTTCATAACAACCTCAGCATTGATGAGTTATCATTGCAGCAAAAAGTATCCTCTGGAGAGCTCAACAGATCCCTCTATGGAAGATGATTCCAAGAAAAATCCAAGGATATGGCTCTGCACTTACCCCATGGTGCAAAAAGGAGGTGCTTCATGCCATCTTTCCTCCACTACCATAGCTCCACATAATGGAGACAGCCTTTCACTTAAGTTACTCTGAAGGTTATTTGTATAGAACGTGGAGAGTTTGGATGTGTGGGGTGAGAACCAACCCAAGTGTAATACAGAATGCCAATTAACCTGAAATATGCAAAACATGGTGCCATCTGACTGCTCATCCTGACTGCTCATCCTGTTAGGACTAGATCCCCCCCAAATAGGCTCACAAAGCTGCTAGGGCTGCCCATTTTAAAAGCGAACCCTTTAGGCGTTCCTTTGTTACCAGTTTGATCTGTGGAAATTATTAGGTGATGTTACTTAGCTTCGCATCATGAAAAGCTTCAACTAAATTTCTGTTAAAAGGACAGGACTTTTTTTGGTCCAGCTGATCACTGCAGACAATGCCCAACCCCCGATTCCAGTTTCCTATCGGCTGCATATAAAACTATTCTTTCCACACTAACCATTCATGGCCAATGGTGGTGGAGAGTGCCCTCAAGTCATAGTGGACGTACGGCAACCCCTGGTGGGGTTTTCATGGCAAGAAACTAACGGAGGTGGGTTGCCATTGCCTGCTCTGCAGCTCTGGTCTTTGTTAGAGGTCTCCCATCCAACTACTAACAAAGGATACATGGCCATTAGCAAGAGAGAAACCTGTGCTGGTTGTTTACACCCATGTGGCAGAGGATCACCAACTCCCCCTCGAGATACTATCTACCGCCATATATCCTCAACCAGAGTGGCAATTCACTCTCACCATTTCAGCTGTTATGGCCGTCCTCTGCCCAGCAAACTGGGCAGATGCAAGCAGCACCCAGGCTCTGTGCCTTGGGGATCCATCTCTTTAGCATTACCTGTGCTTTAATTAACATTCCAGTCCTTTACTTCACACATCACTCCCAGTAATTTTTAGCACTGCCAGCCACATCTCACTCCAACGAGAGGGAAGGTTAATGAAGGATTCCATTCCTTTAGCTCTGCAGTGCATGACAATGATGCAGGGCCTGGGTTTATCAAACATGAAGGCAAACAGCTGTTGGCCTGGAAGCGAGCAGAAGGTCATCTTCTGGAAGATGCTGCGGCAGTGAGGATGAATCCTCAATGCTCAAAGGTTAAACCGTGCAACGAAGTAACTTGGTCCTATTATGTTCCCGATTAAAACCAAAGCAAAAAACTCTGGCGCATACCTGCTCTAAGAAAGCAAGCAAATGCACCGGATAAGCCTCCCAACAACAAAAATGTGACCCTAAACATGTTTATTTGAAGTCCCAATAGCCCAACCACAAGGCTTGCCAGCTCTGACTCGGGAAATTTTGGAAATTTGTGGGGGTAGTGCCTAGGGAGGGAGCTCTGTAGCGCCACAGAGTCTGCCTTCCAAAGCCACCATTTTCTCCAGGGGAATGGATCTCTGCAGTCTGGAGATCACTCATAATTCTGGGAGAACTCCAGCCCCCACCCAAGAAGCTGGCAACCCTAGGAAGAACTGTCTAAAATGACTCCTGTGCCAACGTCAACGAGATCAATGGGAGCTGCATGAGAATTACCGGGAGGGGCTGGTTCCTGTTCATGTCATTGGGATTTGAGTAGGCAGAGATCCCAAGCAGAACGTGTGAATACTTATTCAAAATACGTATACCTCGTGTCTTTGTATAAGCATCTAAGAGATGGCAGGGATGGCTTTCTACCCAAGTGACTCAAGCAGCTGCTTGGGGTGCTGAACCGGCAGGGACAATGATGTGGGAGCAGGAGGTCAGTGTTGCTCGCAACCGCTATAACCTCCCACACTCTGCTGCTGACTCCTGGGTCCAAGGCAAGCAACAGAGGAAAAAACCCCTGAGGTTCCTCTAACCCTGCCCAGGCCAGCAAAGGAGAAGGGTACTTGGGTCGGCCCAGTATCTTGCACTGGCCCAACAAGGCACCTTTGAACATAAAAATTATGAAAACAGGTAAAACAATAAAAGAAGATCAATGGAATAAAAGCAACAAAACAAACACTAAACAGTATTGTATGAGGAAGTTCTTAAAAGCCAATTTTAAGCCAGGAAAATTCTATTAAAAGAATCAGGGATAAAGAGCCAGGAATAAAGTTACATGGACAAATCAAGTAATAAAACAACATGGGTGAAGGGTTGAAAAGGCCTGGGAGAATAAAAATAACTTCTGTTGGCATCTAAAAGTTTGTTCACCCACCTAGCCTCTGGAGGGGGTGGGGGGTAGAACAAGGCCTTGGTAGGGTTGATTTCTAAATTTTAAAAATGGGGGTAAGTCCTCTTGTAGGAAGCACACACCAATGACTGGAGATTTAGAGAGGTGCAAATCCTCTGCCAGAATGGTTGCCAATCTCCAGGTGGGGGCTGGAGTCCTGGAATTACAACTGATCTTTGGACTATAGAGATCTGTTTCCCTGGAGGAAATGGCTGCTGTGAAGGGCGTTAAACCCTGCTGAGGTACATCCCCTCGCCACCCCCACCCCAAATCTCCAGGAATTTCTCAATGTGGAGTTGGCAACCCTAATTTTGATAATCTCGTTGACATTTGCTTTGCTTCCTTCAATCTCATGTGATTTCTATCTCCAGACATTACTGGAGCCACAGGGAAGTGGCTCCTGCTGCACAACAACTGGGATAGTTGTTTAGTGGTACATCATCTGCTTTGTTGGTTTGCATACAGAGGTCCCAGGATCACACTCCGGCATCTTCTGTTAAAAAGACAAGGTAATGGGTCATGTGAAAGACGCCTACCCAGGACTTTGGAGATCCACTGTCTACTCTTGAGAATACTAACCTTGACAATGGTTTGACTCATTCCAAGACAGCTTCATGTGTCAATAACATATGAACCACACTGGAAAGGCTACTTTTCTGGAATATGTCCATATGAGTTTGGACTTCTTAAAACAGGATTTGGGAGAGAGACGGGAATACTCTGCATGGCAGGAGCTATTATCACAAGGAGGGTCATTTCTGGGTTTTCAGTTTTCACTCATATGGAATTGCTGAAGGACATTAACTCACCAAAATAGTAACATTCTGCCAAGTTTTATGTAGAGCTTTTCTTTACACTGTCAATTAGTTAATGTTTATAAAGTGGTTTGGGAATTGGAAAAGACACAGGCGCTCACAAATATAAAGCTAGCCTTCCAGCAACTAGGCAACTCTGTTTTAATTTTTCATTTTTAAAAGTCCACAGATCCAGAACGTCTTTCTAAATTAAGGATTATTCTTGGAAAGCCAAAAGTCGGTTTACTAATTTAGAATTAAAACCGTGTGTGTGTGGGGGGGGGGGGTGCCATTCTCAAGGCATTGCTTCCCCTGCAGGGTATTTACACAAATCAAAACCAAGCTGAAGACCTTCCAGTGGAGAAGTTCCATGGGAAGAAAATGACAGGGGACTTGGAAAGTGAGGCCAGTGAGTGCTAAACTGTTAAGGCAGTCACCATAAGGCAGACTTGCATGCTGGGAAATTTCACCTGCTAATTTTCTACCTGTCATACAGATGTGAAAGGCACGGCATGTCTTCCCATTAAAAACAGCGACTTAGGGCAGGGGCAAGAAGGGCCAATATTAACGCAGTGTGAATACTGTTTGTTGTTTTAATTTTACATGCTTTTAAAAAAAATTAGGTACTTTGTAAATTGTGCATTTTTTAATCTATGTTTTAATTTGACAATTATATTTTGTGTCCTTGCTCCCTGGTTGTGGCATTATAGCTGCTTTGAGTCTCAGGAGATAAGGCTGGACAGAATTTTTTTAAACTGGTAAATAAAAAACACTTGTTTGCAAACACAAGAGGATGAATATGCGCTGATCCATCACAGTCCCAGGATTTACTATGGCTCCTAGTTGAACGTCTTCACTGCACCACCATATAAGTTTGTAGCATATACAATTCTTAAGAAAGTTAAGTGGCTAGAAATGGGATCCCAAAAATCCCCCAGTTCAGATCTTGTCACAGGCACAAACTTGCGGCCTGAAAGATGCAGTCCAGCCTCCCAGCCCACCATCCCAAAAGTAGTGCTTGCTGCCTTGACAGGGTTGCTGGTCCTTTTCAATTGCTCCTGAAAACCATTTCTGTTTATTACTTCCAATATGATGCCCTTTCTGTGAGGCTCCACAGGTTTTAAGCACTAACCAAAGCAATTCACTTAAGATGATTTAGTATCTGTGCTCCAAGTGCTAGGATCAAAACACACACACATACAAAACCAAGCTGCCACTTATAGAGAATGGCATACATTTCATGTATAAGGTTACTGCACTTATTAACACAGGCTGCTCCTGATGCTAGCCAAAGATCAGCACTGAGGAGTTCAGCCCGATGGAGCACCTCAGCCAATCAGAAGTGCCTTCACGGAAGAGGTCCAGGAATTAGAACAGATATAGCTGGACAGCCTCTTGGGGGAAGGGTGCGTTTCCAAACTCCTCTGCTCTCAGGTGACTATAACAAGACAGAAAATAAGTAGGGTCAATTTGAGTGTTTGCACCCTGATGAGATTCCCCTAAAGCTACTCTTTGCAAAAAAAAAACAAAAACGCTGATGCATCTTTTCAAAAAGGTCTAATTTGTGGTTGGTCTGTTTTTTTATAATAATATTATTTGATTTATATACTGCCCTTCAGGACAACTTGACATCCACTCAGAGCAGTTTACTAAGTGTGTTATTATTATCCCCACAACAATCACCCTGTGAAGTGGGTGGAGCTGAGAGAGCTCCGAGAAGCTGTGACTGACCCAAGGGCACCCAGTTGGCTTCAAGTGGAGGAGTGGGGAAACAAACACGGCTCTCCAGATTAGAGTCCTGCTGCTCTTAACCACCACACCAAACTGGCTCTCTTTTACAGCTAAGGTAGCAAAGTAAGTACTTGATCAGCAGCATGATCTCTACCAGATCGGAAAAAGGAAAGGGAACCCATAGAATATAGACCACCTTTGTAATAATAGCAGAAAACTCACACCAGATATTATCTAAAGTCGCCAATAGGGTGTGTTTTCCCCTCTACAACTCCATTCATGTGGCATAGTGTGGAGCGTCTCCAGCAGGACTTTTTCAGTGTCCTTTTTTTTCCTATGGTTGATGCCATTTCCTTTCGTTCAGAAGTCAGTGGCAAAAGAGCCATTGGGATGTATCTGAAGAAAGGATGGATGCAGTCAGGGGAATCATCACGTAGCAGTACGTTTAGCTGGCTATCGTGTTTTTATCATGCCCTTCCTCCAAATAGCACAGGCTCTCACCTCCTCCATTTTATGGGTAAACCCACAGTGACTAACCTCTCTCTCTCTCATGGCTTATGAGTTATGACCGTATCTCCACTTTTGAAAAAGCTAGAATAATTATCAACATGAGGAATAGGTTGCCTTTAACTAGGGTCAAATCCACATTACTCATTCTAAGTCGCATGTTCCCCGCATTCTCCACGCAATCCCGAGTGCCGGTCACATTACCTCATTAAACAGACGCATTTCATTCGCATTTCTCCCGAACATGTGGTCACAGGTTTTCAACAGGAGTTTCATGGTGGCCGTGAACGGGCCAATGCGCAATTTACGTGTTTTTTTTAAAAAACCACCCCCCTTCCTGTCTCTCCGGCCGTTCTGAGAGTTCCTATTGGCTGATTCAACTTGCAAGTGCTCTGTAGTCTGCAAAAGACTGTTTTTGACTTCATAGCATTGGATTTATTGATTATGCTGTTTCTGAATCAAATCTGGTAGTTTGAAAAATCATTTTGGGGTGAATCCACCCTCAGAACAGACTCGCGAAACTTCCTTTTTAACTGTTTTTTATTTTTTTATTTTATATTACTGTAATATTGAAATTACAAAATATCGAAATAATGACACTCCAAGGAAGTGAAACTTCAGTAAAATTCAGGCACTGAACTGTCCTGCATAGGAAATGCCTACGAAAGCTTCCCACATGCTTCCAAATTTCCAAAAAAGAAACGGGAGAGAGCCATTAGTGCTGTCAGTGGCGGAAAGAGAGGCATCATTATCTTCAATGATGTTTCTTTATAAGGCAAGATCGAAATAACGGAAAAGTGCACTCAAAAAATTTTTTTAAAAAATGGGTGGGAAAAAAAGGTCCCGCCCCAAAAAGTGGTTTTCGAGCGGCCGTGTGACCGGAGGGACGCGCAAGAAAGACGGATTGGAAGCAGGAATGTGAACGAAGAGGAAAAAATCGCGGATTGGAGGCAAACGGAAGATATCCGATAAACATGCGGGTAACGGGTGAATGTGGATTCGACCTAGATGAACTACATTCTAGATGGTCTACATTCTAAGCAAATGGACAGATGCAACATGGACATCAGTGAGCCTTTTCCTATACTCTGAGGAAACATTCCACTACAGTAGAACCCCCACATTCCCACCAATGTTGCATTTTGGTATAAGAACCCCATCTAGAAGACTTGTGGGGGGGGGGGACTCTTTGGTGAATGGAAACCTCATTTCAAAAAGGATGTGGACAAAGTGGAACAGGTTCAGAGGAGAGCAATCAGGATGATCAGAGGCCTGGAGACCAAGCCCTAAGAGGAAAGACTGAAGGACTTGGGAATGTTCAGTTTGGAGAAGAGGAGGTTGAGGGGAGACATGATTGCTCTCTTTAAGTACTTAAAAGGCTCTCACTGAGGGGAGGGAGTTGTTTATGTTGGCAACAGAGGATAGCCCTTGAAATAATGGGTTTAAACTACAGGGGGGACGGTACCGGCTGGACATTAGAGAAAACGTCTTCACATTAAGAATAATTCAGCAGGAGAAACAGCTGCCTAGGGATGTGGTGGGTTCTCCTCACTGGCCGTCTTCAAGGAATAGCTGGACGAATACTTGTCAGGGATGCTTTAAGCTGTTCTTGCATTGGGAAGGGGGTTGGACTAGATGGTCTATAAGACCCCTTCAGACTCTTATGATTCTATGAAGACAGAGACTCATTTTCACTGTTTCAGGACACACAGCTACATGGGTGAATGGGAATAATCCAAAGAGTCAATGAATTATTAGCAATATTGGTAAGATGCAAATTAAATCCAAGTCCCAAACCATGCATATCTTATCAGCATTGCAGCTGCATAGTTACAAAGATGGTCCACAAGGCACTATATGCTTATAAACACAGAACAAAAATGTTTGGGAAGTAAGAAAGGAAGGGGGGCTACAGGTTCAGCCCATTAGGAATGGTGGTAATGCAGAGTTCTCTCATTTCAATGGAGCTTGCACAGATCCACACATTTCCACATTACCTCCAAGACAAAAAACAAAGCGCCTGACAGCTCTCTCTCTCTCGCTAACATACACAAACACACTTCCCCTTGACAGCCCCATAAAGCATGACTTGTATAAGCTTTCTGCACAATATATAATGCTCCCTAAAGTTTTCAGCACAATATTATTTTTGGACCCATCACTTTCGATAATTAATCTCCTTTTCTGTGCAAGGTAATGCATACCGGGTTGGTGGTCTGCATACCAATTCTTCCCAAGCAGTGAGTTCTAAGCCCCTATGGGAAAACCCGCTACGGCTGCTGAAAAATGTAAGGCTTAATCTCTTTAATTCACAAAGGTCTCATCTGAGTTCTGTCTTCTGAAAAGCAATGCTCCTGTGCCAGGTTCCATCGTGCATCTTCCTTTAGATGTTGCTTTAGTTATTAAGTTCACTATGTAAAAAACCTAAGCACTTAGTCTTATGTGCAATGGAGACTGGTGAGAGGGTTTGCTGATGAATGCAGGAAAGGGAAGGAAAAGCAGGTCTTTACCGGCCAAACCAGACATGATGGTGTCCTTGTGGCCACCAGGAGGATTCTGCCACTATTTTAAAGTCATTTACAAATGCCGTGAGGGCACCATGGTGGGTGTAGGTGCTCATTTCTCCCCGCCCCTACCCCGAGCACCTTGTCCCTGCAACTGTTCTGTTACTTGAAAAGGCATGGGGGAGTGGGACAAGAATACCACAGGCTCACAGCATTTTTAAAAAACTTTAAAATGGGACAAATGTCCTTGTGGCAGCCATGAGGACGCTGTTACGTCTAGCTTCTTTCTTAGAGGAGATGGCAAAAGATGAGTGGGGGAGCTCAGTCAGCCCCATATAAGCACAAAGCTGATTGGCTAACAGCCTCCAGAATGGGTGTGGGTCACTGATCGCCTACAGAGGCTGCTGGCTGATCAGCAGCCACATTCTTGCACAGATTTGAAGGAACCACCTACTGCCTCCCCCCCCCCCATATTCTGAAGTTACCACTGAGGATACCTTCTTTCAATTGTCCTGCGATAATGGCAGGTCCACCCACCAATGAACCACCTCACAGACAACCACAGCTTATGAGTGCAATGATATTCACATCCACATTTCCATAGACACTAGCATAATTAGCAATACAAGGGAAATGTTGCGTTCATAACTAGATATGCCTTACCCTACCATGGGAGGTGGGGGAGTTTGCTTTAACCAAAGGAGTCCTGAGAAAGTAATGCCGGCCTTTTTGTCACTGGCCCAACTAGCTGCTGGGGAGTCTTTCACAATTCAAGATGCTAATTGAGCCTCAACCCATTTTAACCATGGAGAGTACTTCCTTTGAAGATAAAGTTCACTTAATATGGGAAAGAGATTTTCCAGCTGTAGCCATGAGCTGAATAGCCCAGGCAAGGCTGATTTAATTGGATCTCAGAAGCTAAGCAGACTTGGAGTGATTCTGCACACGTTGGATAATGCACTTCCAATCCTCTTTATAGATCATTTGGAACAGATTTTTTTGTGTGCAGAACAAAAAATCCACCTCAAACGATTGATAAAGTGCATTGAAAGTGCATTATCCAACGTGTGCGGAATCAGCCTTGGTTAGTAACTGGATGGGAGACCTCGACAGAAGGCCAGGGTTGCTGAGGCAGGCAATGGCAAACCACCTCTGTTGCCTTGAAAATCCCAGCAGAGATCTAAGTTGGCTATAACTTGATAGCACTTTCTGCCACCAGTCTATTATAAGATTCCAGAGTCTAGACTTGCAGTTTATAACTGCAAAGGTCATTAAGATAAAAGAAAATGAATGGCCACAGTGGGTCATTCTGCAGTTGGCTAGCATCTCAAATAAGTCATTTCCATTCCAAAGGACAAATGGTAATGACTTTGAAATACATATCTATCAGTGCAGGTGCAGATCTTGAAGCTTCTCCCTTAAGGCCTCCCAAGATGTCTGTGTAATGGCTACTAAGTGAATTGCGGTATTTAAATAAACAGATCAAGAAAGAGTCTTCCCCTCACAGGAGTCTCAGATGGCTGAGCTAACCAGGCAGGTGGAAGGCCAGAATCTTCATTTTTATACCAGGCCAAGAGGCTTCACATCCCTATTCAATTCTGCTCCTAAAGAGAGTTCTATAATCCCTGTCCAGTCTTGCCTGCCCATGGAAAGGTTAGGTGGAACAGACCCGGAAAGGAACCTAGAACTGCTGGCAAGAGTAGCCTGGGAAACTGCTTTGCCCTAGAGCAGGAGCAAAGGTCTGAGTATATAGGAAGGGGGGAAAGTGTGCTTAGAGACAGGTACTTCATCAGCACTCAAGACAGATCACAGGGAGCAGGTGTCTCTTCTGATCAGCTCCCAGGCCCAACTGAATCTTGATATCCTTGCCTGGTCTGCCTAACTCTCTCCCTCCATTCCAAAAACTGGGAATTCTTAGTGTGTAAGTCTGCCTAAAACCTAGCACTCCAGCACTTTCAGTTAGTTCTTGCCATGTGCAGGCACTCAAGATCAAGAGGCTCTTTATTGGCAGGGCTGTTGGTTCCTTGATGGGATTTGGCCTGAGGAGTGTGATCACAGAGGGTTCCAGCTTGAAGGCCTCTGACTCTCAGAGATCCAGGCTACTGGGCCAGAGTAGGTACTGCAAACTGGATCTGGTGCTTCTGCAACTCAGGCACTCTCCTAACCCAGGTCACTACTTGTGGCGGGGATCATGGCAACCTGAATATATATGTCTGTAGAATACTGTACATATTTGCAATAGTTTTAATTGTATTATACTATCCTTACTGCATTGATTTTAATTGTATATAACTTGAGTCTTAGTGAGAAAGGCAAACTATAAATGAACTTATAAACATCCCAGCTTCCAACCACAAAGTCTCTGATAATTACACTGTAATCTCCAACCAGAGATTGCTCTTGATATGTAAAACACTAACTCCTGAAATCTCATACCCTAGAAATCTAGTTGGTCTGGACCCGAATCTTGCTCTTCTACTACATGATCAAAAAGAGTCCAGTAGCACCTTTAAGACTAACCAATTTTATTGTAGCATAAGCTTTCGAGATGGAGAGCTGTGGTTATTGAAGGCTCATACTGCATTGGAATTGGATGGTCTAGCTGTTTGGCTGCTACAAACTAACAGGGCAAACTCCTTTGAAGCCAACTGATCCACACACCAAAAGGAGATGTTTACATATACTAGCAAAGGAATGTTTTGGTTGCACCCTCCCCCTCCCCCCCTAATTGCCTCTTCTCTCTCCTCCCCTTCTCCTCTTCTACATTTGGCCAGTCTCTGTATCAGGCATCTGACTAAGAGAACTTGATTCTCGAAAGCTTATGCTACAATAAAATTGGTTAGTCTTAAAGGTGCTACTGGACTCTTTTTGATTTTGCTACCACAGACTAACACGGCTAACTCCTCTGCTTCTACTACATGGCTACCCACCTGAAACATGCACTTTGACTTCATTTCATGCCATTAGGGCAAACACTGCTGTCTGAACCATGTACTAGCGGTATAAAAAAAGTAGGGCCCCACTTTCATGTTTTACAGGGCACATGCTTCTTCATACACAGAAAGTAAGCTCCCTGCAGGTAATTGTACAGTAATGTAATGAAATGAAATAGCCTTTTGCAGTAGCCTGAAGCGAATCAATACACCGCCTGGAAATTCATTATGATCTTCTTTTCAGATCTCCATTTGAATCAAGCCCACCTCATTTAATTTGGGAAATGTTGTTATAAAGCCCAGTCAACTTTTACTGTGGGAAAGTGAATCAGAGGGTGAAAATTTAGTAGCTGGTGCTAAATATATAGTGGAGGATTCTTTTTTTCCCCTTCTCTAAGCCAAGCTTTGCTGTGCCCATGTGATGTGTTCTCAGTCAGTGCTGCTTGCCTGCAAATACGAATATTCTTGTGGTCCTCCTACTCCTTTCTGTGCTGTTGTGCACAGGCAAACTTCCCAGTGGATTGTGACCCAACTGTCTCATGCAGCTGGCTTTTTCTGGGTTCAGAGAAAGCAGAAGGGGAAAAGCAGAGGCAGCAACCACATCCGTAAGATGGCTATGATGCCTTCTTTTATTGTGAGGTTCAGACACAACACACCAGCTGGCTAGAGAATGAAGCGCTTTTAAGTATTACAGGATTCTTCTTCCCGCTTCACTGAGCCTTCACAGCAAGGGCAGGCCTCCAGCACAGATAGCTCAGTTTTCTAATCTGGTACCTTTAGTTATCAATGAATTAAATGACAGCCTCTAGTAAATCTCTCAGTGGTTGCCTTTGTCTTGCCAAAGGGGGTGCTCTCCTCCTCCTCCTCCTCCTCCTCCTCCTCTAGAATTTTTCTGCCCAGTCTCCATGGCATTTCCAGCTGCCCTCAGAAAGCTCACCGGCTCACTCCATCTGCTCACTCACTCAATAAATCTCTCTCCTAATGCCATTCTGCTACTAAAAATTAACCTTTTGACCCTCAAAAGAAAGAGTTTCAAAATGAATCTAGATGAACAGTTTTTTTTGTATGACTAAAAATTCTTTACTCCAAGGAATTAATGAGACATTTAAACCGCAGCGGACATTACGTGGAATCAACAAGAAGCAGCGTATGTTGGTGTATTGCACAGAGTCAGGCCGCTGTCCATCTAGTCCACTTATTTCTACTCCTGTGCCTGGCATATCTCAAGCAGAGAAGGGCCCTTGAACCAAAGAAGTTCCCTGAGAGTCTTTTAAATGGCGGTGGCCAGGCAGGGACTGAACCTGAGACCTTCTGCTTGCAAAGCATGCACTTCGCCACTGAAGTATGGCCTCTGTCACATCTGCCTTACAGCTCAGTTCCATTTGGCCTTCCATCTGTCCGCCCATGAGGTCAATGTCCTTTGTTTATCTGGCAACCTGCCAGAAAGTAAGAAAACCAGGCTATTTTCTTCCAGGAGTGACTGGGGACTGAAGATGAGCCCTTGGTTTCCGCAACACATGCAGATATCCAATGAAAGAGCCCTGTTTATTTTTATTATTTTAACAAAGAATGAATACAGTTGTGATTAGAGGTTTGTTTTCATCGGTACCTATTTATTCCATTAAGTTTTGGTTTAACTACCTACATCTGTGCTCACCATAATGCCAGCTGCCTTGTGGGGCAAAGGCAAGTCCCTGTGCCTGCTCTGCCATGTTATCTTTAACCTCCTCACCCCCACCCCCAGGGGCTATTTTCCTCTGCCTGGGAGAATTTCAATTGCCCTTTCTGCTCTCTGTATGAAATCTGACAGTCATGACTAGAGATGGGCACAATCCGCATTACAATTGAAAAAAAAACCCACGATAATGGTGATCGCGTGATCGTGAACCGGCGGATCATGCTCGTCCACGGCCAATGATCCAGCGATCAGGAGGGGCCTGGATTGGGGTGATCGGGCTCGGATTGGGGATCCAGACACTCAGGCGCCAGCAATCTATTCCCCTGGCAACGGAGCCAGGGGAATGCCTGAGCTCTGTTTGCCCTCCTTCTGTCGCCCTGGAAACCCAAATGGAAGCCCAGCTTGCCTTGATCAGCAGGGCTTCCTTCCAACCACGGAGCAGCAAAGCCGTCACCAGTTGGGAGAAGACACCCAGGGGAGGGAGGGGGAAGGGGGTGTTCTGTAGCCATGGGCACTCCAATCTCATCCCTGCAAACTCTGATAGGCAGCTCCGACGGCCAAACACAGACGGCCAAACACAAACATAGATGCCGCTGGCATCACCCACCATTCCTATATCGCTGGGAACAGCGGGGCACCCCTCCGCTTTTGCCTCCACGATCCACGGATCGGGAACGGGAGATGCTCGGTGCAGGTTGTTAAATCGGGATCGTCGCTGGCGCCAATCCACGATCAGCTTGATCGTTAATTTTTTTGGGAGCGTGCCCATCTCTAGTCATGACCCCTCAGCTACAGGGCACAATGCCTCCAAATTTCATCTAAACTGGGGGGGGGGGGGCACCTCAGTTGGAAATGTAATTGGATTTTAATTGTTTCTAACACTGCAATACTTTCTCCTATCTGCTTGAAATTTGGCACATCAAGCAAGGGGATTCAGTCTTTGAAACTGTCCATCCTGGATGGAAAACACAACGTTTATACCCAGAAAAAGGTTTAACATTAAAGAAAATGAAGTTCTCGGAAACAAAACCAAATGTGAAAATGAAGGAGGGAAAGTTGCACACTGCCATCTTAGCAAGCCCATTCCCAGGCCTTTCCATTTTAAATAATAAATACATAAATAAAACAATTCATAGACTGAGACAATTGTCCAACCTGTTCTTGACTGATGAGCAAACTCCATTAAGCTGCAGTCCTCACAAGCCCACAAAAAAATGCCACTGTGCTAATACTGGCCGTGGCCTCTAAGGATGTCAAACGCCAGGAGTGGCCAGGGCCCCCCTCTCTCCTCTCCCCTTGGTTCCTTATCAAGCTCAAGAGTCGCCAGTATAACCCAGCCATGGCTCTAGTGTGCAGTAGATCCTCTTAAAATGGGTTCTCTGCAGTTCTTTCCTCCACCCCAGTTCTTCTAGCTGCAGCTCCCATCAAATTTGGCTAGATTATTGAGCCATGCCTGGGCAACACAAGACAGGTCACCTGGGGACAACCACAAAGTCTCAGTTTGGCAAGAGACTCCTCAGGCAGCTCTCAAGATGAGGCAGAACATCCCCCAGGCATAGGTTGGAAAAGTTCACTTTCCTTTGAGTAACCAGCAGCTGATTTGTAATCCAACACTGCTCACTCTCCAAAGCAAGTTACACTACACATGACTCAGAAATAAAGTCACCACTTGAGTAAAGGATTACCTTTTTGGTGGGAACAAACAGGGAAGGTATTTACCATACTGCCTTGGCGGGGTCTCCAAATCACCAGTTTGAAGAAACTCCTGGCATCAGCAGTTTGGCTGCTCAGGAAGCTGCTCAAAGGGAACTTCCAACTCAGCTCTTCCTTTCCAAAGTGGGAGCAGGAAGCCATGCAGTTACTGATAAGGGTGGCCTGAGGTCCCATGTGACAGTGAGGGATTCGATGTGCAGCTAGGGTGCGCACTGAAAGAGCATTTCATGTGGCCACTTACACGTAGCTGCCACAAACAGATGAAATTAAGGCAGGCAGGTTAACTGCTTGACCTTGTGGATTACAGGCTACAGGATCTTAATCATAGTATTAACAGCATGTATTTTTATAGTTATCTCTACTGGAGATATTATGGTAGTATGTCTTGCATAATCTTGGGATCTGGGGAGGGGGTAATAACAAAAACCTATCAGTAACCCCTCACTGACATTGTTACTTATTATGTAGATATTTATATAAATATATGTATATTTACAAGATCATTCTCTCCTCCATTTTATCAAAACAACAATCCTGTGAGGTAGGTTAAGGAGGCAGAGTGACTGATAAGATCATCCAGCAAGCTTCCAAAGCAGAGGGGAGAACTGAACCTAGGGTCTCCCAGAGTTTTATCCAACACTCTAACCACTACACCAAGCTGATTCCAGTGTGTCCATATTCTGTAACAAGGGCAGAGCAAGACTTCCAACCATGCCTGCCAGGTTTTCAATTGATCTGCTAAAGCATCTGCAGCCTCCTCCATTTTTGTATAATCTGTGGATTCAATACAGGAATTCTCCATTCTTCCATCTGTTGAGATATGTCAGACAATACCAAGTAGATGTGCTGCTTGGTGGTAGCATCTACAGCTGAAAAGAATTGCTACAGCTCCTTAAAGTCATTTGTCCTCAAAAATGGCATATCCAGGAGAGAAGTATCAAACAGATCAGAAATGCTCCTCGATAGAAATCACAATGTTGAGTCATGTTGCATTCAGGTGCCAACTGCAGCCTCTTTGATGGCTCATTTGAGAGCAAATATAATGACTCTGAATTAGAACCGTGCTGGCTTGCCACATAGTAAAGTAAAATACAAAGTCATAATGAAACAGTCATTTGAAAGCTTGGTTTCCACTTGGAAAGATAACCTGGTTGATTTTGGGACTGCCAAATAACTACAACAACATTTGATTTATATACTGCCTTTCAGGACAACTTAATACCCACTCAGAGCAGTTTATAAAGTGTGTTGCTGTCATCCTCATGATAATCACCCTGTGAGATAGGTGGGGCTGAAAGAGCTGTGGAAGAGCTGAAACTGACCCAAGGTCACCTAGCTGGCTTCAAGCAGAGGAGTAAGGGACCAAACTCGATTCTCCAGATTAGAGTCCTGCCACTCTTAACCACTACACCAAATCAACACCTAGCATCGGGGTGGGTTATATATGAAACCCCGACTAAGCATGCACTGGAAAACAACAGGTGAAGGTTCACAGAATGTGTTAAGTCATGATGACTGCTTCATGCCCCATATTCATCGCAGGCCAGCCTCTGAAAGAAGGCAGCAAACTCAGGTGAGCCTCTGTTATCTGAACGCTTCCTGAGTAGGCAAGGTAATGGCAGCCATTTGCATCAGCATGACTGAATGCCATCATGCTGTTCTGGGCTGGCCTGGATGCACCATTTCAGGACTGACCACATTGTGACTACAAACATCCAACTGGTGATGCGGTGGGTCCTGCCACTGCTTTGGAGCTACACAGCTGCTATGGGCTTGTAGACAACTTCCAACACCAAGCAGTCCAAATATTCTCTCAATCAATACCTGCCTCAAATAAATACACGAATCATTATCATCCTGGCTGAAAAATACCAGGTTTTTGGCTCTAAGGTAACAACATTCAGCCCTGGGAAGGACAGGAGGCAACTTTGCACATGTCAGGTGGCTAAGGCTCCCCCTCTGGAGAGGAAGGGTCCCAGTGACCACGCAGCCATGAATTCACAGTGTGCTGTACACATCTTAATAATGGTGCTCCATTAGGCTGATGTTTTATGATGGCAGTAAAACTATGGGCCAGTACGAGCTGCAAGGGAAAGTAAATCACCTCGTATAGGACAAGGGGCGGTGATGGGGTGGGAAGCCCTCTGCTTTAGGGCAAGCTGAGCAATATTGGCAGGAAGCATCATTTTCATCTTTTGCAGGTCTTGTGATGCAGACCCAGAGGAGATTTATGTTCAACACATTTTGCCAACTTATAGTACAGCCAGAAAGAAGCCAAACACTACACGGCTACACCTCCGCGATGTCAGCTTTGCTCATCTGAACAGGGCCATCTGCAGATACCACCTTCCAAATGAGCAGAATCAACAACTGCCTGCACACACGCACTCTTCTGTTTTGGCCTCCACCTTGTGGAGTGGTTTGCCTGATGAGGTCAGGAAGGCTCCTACTTTTCCTGGGCCGTCGTCACACGGGCATCTGTTCCGTTAAATTTACAGCATATACTGTCATCGCTGATATCGGCACAGTAACGTTTCTTTGGGTCACCTCGCGTTTCTTCGCGCTCCCAGCTGTCCACACCTAAGCGCTCTGTTCCGTTCTCTCTAATGGGCGCAAAAGCAGCTCCTCCCCCCTTTAAAAAAAATTTGGCGTTTAATTCCGCTATAACGGAATAACATTAGCTTCCTAATCTACTGCTGTTTCCTGAATAATCTGAAATCCGTGGGCACAACTGAAGTTGTTGTCAGCTGGATGAGGCTGCGGTCTTCCGCGCCTAAGATCCTCTCGGAAATGCAAAACTGAAAGTGGAAGTCGGATAGAACGGTTGCGGAGTTTAAAATTTTCCCGCGCAAAAAAATAAAGGCATTATATCGCTATAACATCGTAATTAAAAAAAAACAAACGGAAAATGACTGAACACGGCCATTTTTAGCGAGGTGTGGTTTTGGGTTAAAATAAAAATTTCTCTAATGGCAATTCAGTCATTTTTACTTGTTTTCTTCAGCAGAAAATTTTCATTGTGTGATGTTATAGCGATATAAGGACATTATTACAAAAAAAAAGGGGGAGTCGCGGGAGAAATGGATTCTGGGATTGAGGAGAGAGAAAAAGGGTGGGCCTATGGCGTGGTGAGGTGAAAAACATCGATGTGAGGCATTCACACTGAGGCGCAAAATATCGCGACTATCAAGCACAAAGCAGAAGAGAGAAAATCGCATCAGTGTTGGAATAAGCTGGGTGTTTGCCGGGAAATTGCGCCATTTTCGCGCTAAATAGAAGCCCGTGTGACGACAGCCCTGGTTTTCTCAAACTATGCAAAACTGAATTATTCAGGAGGCCTTTTTTGTAAAGAAATTGTTCAGAGAAATGTTTTGGGAAAGGGATATGGCCTGCAGACTACACTACTGTATACTGACTGTTGCTGTAACCTATTGCATTGCAGATGGAATTTTCTGGTCATACTTCACATTGACTTACATTATGTAATTGGCCTTGAGTCTCACTGCGAAATAAATAATCTCCAGATAGAGCAGATATCCTTTGTAACACTTGAGCAGTATGTGGTCCTCCATCAGTTCAGAAAGTTCCTAATCAAAGTGTCTTGGTGGAGCACATTTTAACTGAGCTCAACATCCCCCCCTCCATCTGTATTAAGAAAAACACGCAAACCATCTTGAGTTGGGCACAACATGCTCTAGGGAAAGGAAAATCTCTCCCCCACACTCCACATTTATTCTCAAGAAGAGCTCAGTATCACTTCTTTAAAAATATGGCCTGTGCCCACTGTCTTCACAGTCCTGTCAAACAGAGGCAGCACTAGGAAAGTGGACAACGTTCTACTCTTTATGCAGCTTCGAAAGGCTTGGGGTGGGGAAGTGAAAGAAGCTGGAAATGCAACCACACAGCAAAGCATCCCAAGTAAAAAGGAAAGGACTGTGGCAATGTAAGCTCCAAACAATCAATCAAAAAGGCTTTTTAAAAGGGGCATCAATAAGGGTGGACAGAGGCAGCAGCTCAGGTTTGTCCCACTTCCCTGTCCTGCTGCAGCCCCCCCCCCTCAAGATTCTCATTCCCCTTCTGTCTCCAGCTTTTAAAAACACAATGAATTATTCAGATCCATGTGGCATCATACAACACTCTGTGGCTACCACTGAAGTGGGCACAGAGCAACATGAGGCTGGCAGAGGAGGTCTCGTGCCACCATTTGGCAGGTAATTTAATGCCTGTGAGGAGTTAATAATATCATGGTACTGTTTGCAGTTTCCAAACTGAGACTCAGAAGGGGGAGAGGAGAGAGGAGGGGGGACAAGGCAGCCAATGTCAATGCCCAGATGGCATGGGGGATGAGTCAGTGCTGTCATGAGGTTGACAAGCAAGCCGCAGATGACAGCTTCTAGAAGGCAGAGGCTGCATACAAATGCAGCATCCACGAATCAAGGCCAAAGCAAGAGGCACTTCCTTGGTGCCGGCACCCTATATGCGGCCCAGGAAACCCAGGAAGCATCACAAGGAGACAGAAGTGAGCTCGGGCAATTTTTTGTTGGCTGGACATCAGTTGGAACACAAAGTAGGCCAGCTTCCAAGATACACAATGCTCTTTCATCAAGCAGACTTCAAATAAAGTTCAGTGAAACATGCACAGATGAGTGCTTCTACATAGACAAACTAGTCTTGTACGTAGTATTTAAGAATTACTTGGCCACATCAGATCAAAGTTTATCTAGTCCAGCACTGCTTCCAGCTCTAGAAGCTGAATAAGCACTGCATTGCTCTGGAAGTTCCTAAGCCGTGTCACAAGACCTCCCTTCATTGTTTGTCTCCAGCATATGGTATACTGCTTCTGTACATGAATGTTCCATCTAGCTGCTATGGCTAGTACCCATTGTTGGAACTATACATCATGAATATATTTAAAATTCTTCCTAAGACTTAAAGAAGTTAGTGGCAACCTTCATCACCCCAGCCTAGAGCACTCCTGCACTCCGCAGTGGACTGAATTGGGCCTGATTCCAGCCGAATCAGGCTGCTGCAGAGCCCAGGTGCGCTGCTAGGGTGGTGCAATGGGCCCTGGAGCACTCGTGTGTTCTGCAGCGAGCTGAATCGGGCCAAATCATACCTGTTTTGGGCCGAATTGGGCTGCAGCGGAGTCCGGGAGTGCTGCTGGGGGTGGCACAAGCTCTGGAGTGCTCCTGCAGTCTCCTGCAGCGGAGCCCAGGAGCGCTGATGGGGCAGTGCAAAGGGCCCTGCAGCACTCCTGCATTCTGCAACAACTCTGCAGCAGCGGCGTCCTCGGGACCTCCAAGGCAAGCCGTGTTGACTTGCTGTGTCACCTTTTATCCCTGCAGAGGGGTGTGCGAGTACACCTGCATGGGGATAAAAAGTGAGAAGTCGTCAATATGGCTTGCCTTTTATATCATAGGATATTTGTTTGCTGCCTCACATATGCCCATCCCGTTTTCAGTGTGATACAACAAAGAGAGAATTAGATGTGGGAATTAGATGTGGCCAACTATAACACTCACTGTTATACTGTGGTAAGTTGTAAACTTGGGGATGTTCCCTTATTGAACTATTTAGTTATTTTCCCCTGATCCCTTATGGCTGGAAAGCCTGTGCTGTAGTTTGGTTTCACTTTCCCTTCTGGGAGTTGGCTGTTTGTTCTCTACTAATGCAGAAGCCAGGGAAGGCCTGGATTTTGTTCCAAATGAAACTTTCAATCCTTCTGGCACAGTGTGCTCGTGGAATTATTATACTCACCATTTCCATTTTACAGGCTGCAGTCTGGACACACTCAATTGCACCTCTCTGGGACTTCATTTCTACACTGTGACCCTGGCAGAAGGTTCCTAGGCTAGATCTGTAGACTATCAGAAAGAAAAAAATGACCTATGAATTCAGGGGGGGGGGGGGAATCCTTCTACCAGTTTATAACCAGGAGATACAACAGTGCTGTTTGAAGTCAATGCTTGTCCAATTCATCTCTATACTCAGCACCCATCAGGCCCTGGTTTAGGGTTGCCACATCCAGGTTGGGAAATTCCCAGAGACTTGGGGATGGAACCTAGGAAGGGCGGGATTTGGGGAAGAGAAGCACCTCAACAGGGTATAATGCCATTGAGACTATCCTCCAAAGCAGCCATTATTTCCAGGGGAACTGATCTCTCTAGTCTCCCGGTCTTACCTGGAGGTAGGCAACCCTACCCTGGCTGTATTGTAACTGAAATATACAGGATCTCCCTAATAATCATCTAATGAAATTATACTCACACTGCAGTAAGAAAGTCAATTCATTTGACGCCGCAACAACAAAAAAATGGATAGCCCTGACAAAAAGGCAGAATTGGAAATTAACTTCTCTCTGCTATCCAAATAAGCATATTACTTTGATGTCAAGCTTCATCAATAATGGCATTTTTTCCCCTTTTGGTCTTTTGCACAGCCCAAGCTACTTTGGGTTTTTTTGCAATTACAGCTGATAGCAGACAATTCATCAACCAGCCCACTTTCTGCACTAATTGATCTCAGGTTGCCATTCCGATTGTTGCCTTCTACACCATTTGCCTAGTTAATCCTCATCAGAGACACTCCCCAAGTATCTGAATCCTGCAAACAAAAGACTGCTGTACAAAAGCCATGGTTCTCAACCTTCCTTTTCCATTTCTATCCACAGATTTACAGGCAGAATAAAAAGCACTAGCATGGTACAGCGGGCAATGGGAATGAAATATCCTCCCCGTTCTATTAAATTCTTTGACTGTGTTTTAGATGCTAGAAATTAAAGGGGTGGATAAAATAAATCTCACTGATTCTATGAGATTAAGGGGTGGGAGATTATCAAAACAATTTTGCTAGAGGATGGAAATTCTTTCATGATTTGGGGACTCAAAATTTGCAGTTGGATATTGATTTTTGTAATTGTGCAATTCTGTGTGTGTTTTCTTCTTATACATGTGTGTGCATGTATATACACACGTACATATTTCTTCTTTATGCATGTTGATTAAAAAGTTTTGTTAAGTTTTGTTAAAAGTTTTGTTGATTAGTTTTGTTAAATTTAAAAAATTAACAACAATGCTTGGCATACAAGGGGGTGGAAAACAGGCAACTAGTCAAGAGAACAGTGGCCAGCTTTGGCTTTTATTCCAAGATGTTTTGTTTGTGGCGATGCCCAGTTTTACCAACATTTTGGCTCTCTCTGCCTAAGATCAGTGGCCTTCTACTGAGTAAAAGGTTCAGGAGATGCATCACCAACTACGTTTGACCCTGGCTTCCTTGACCAGAGTGGCATCACAACATAAAAGGAAGGTTCCAGCCTCCCCTGTGGCAATGCTGCCCATAAATGTGTTCCTATGAATCTGTTGAGGTTTTTATCCAATCCTTTCTCCAAAGCCTTCAGGGGAGTGCACATGGTTCTCCCTCTCTGTTTTATCCTCACAACAACCCTGTGAAGTAGGATGGGCGGAGAGAGTGACTGATCAAAGCTCATCCAATGTAAATCCCCACTGGCTCTTTCAAAAGTACCAAAGGCATCTGCTTTCTTCTGTAGGGATTAATATATGTGCTTTGTTATGCACACACTGAATGTTCCTCAACAAAACAGCAAAATCTCATGCTACAGAGTGGGATTTCCATATCTGAATATTCTTCCATAGGGCTGGCATCAAGTATTCCTTGAGGTAGGGCAGCTACTGGGGCCCAGGGCTTCTGGTGGGGCACACTTTCACTGACCCCCTTCCTTGTACACCTCACTGTCCCCCTCGACCCTTAGAATACATGCAGGAGGTGCACAGCAGTGGCAAGCCTTATGGCCACAGCAGCAGCACTACCATCTGCATGCACCAGCCAATGCTGTCTAGGAAGGTGCACAGATGTGGTACAGGTGGTGGGATGACTTGTGAAGCAGGGAAGGATGCACAGTCAGGTGGGGAAATACATAGGTGGGTGGGTGGAAACAGAGGCATGAGGTGGTGGCCAGAAAGGGGGCCCGGGGCACCGTCTGCCCAGGGCCTCACAAAACACAGAATTGGCAGTGCTCCTCCATAAAATATCCCCCATGGCAGTTTTCTACATGCAGAGAGGTTTTCATATTTTTAAGAGGCAGTGTTGTGTAGAAGTTAAGAGTGTCAAAGTAGGATCTGGGAGACTCAAGCTCAAATTCTTGCTCTGCATAGCAGCTTTCCAATTGACCTTGGGCTAGCCACTCTCTCAGCCCAACCCACCTCACAGGGTGGGTGTTGTGTGAGGATGAAATGGAGTTGGGGAGAATGATGTCGTAAGCTGCTTTAGGTCCGCATTAGAAACAAGTATTGCAAAAATATTTTAAATAAATACATTCATGAGGGAGCATTTAAGTACACAATTGCTCTCTCGTTTGATATGGTTCAGTCCAGCAGAAATTCTTCCACGCAATTCCTTTGGTTCTCTCCTCATAAGAAGAAAGCATCAACTCCTGCACCCAGCCCCCATTCCTGAGTGCCATGGTCAGTTACATCATAAGAGAATATTGGCAGACATTCACATGCACAGTTCAAAATAAAAATAAAAAAAGGAGTTGCAAATAAAGCAGTCCAATTAATTAATTCCAAGGCTGAGGCTGCCAATATAGCAGCCTGCAAAATTAAAATGCATGCAACAAAGGAAAAGTGCCAGAAAATTAATTTTATTTCTGCTGCCTGGCTTTTTCTTGGAAATGTTAACTATGGCTTTCAGATGATAACTAATGTGACTGCCCTTCGTACTTTTCCTTTAGCACCTGAATTTGCATTTTAGTTCAATTTAAGGAAATCACCTGAACGTTTGACTTCAGAAGAAAAAAACTGAATAAGCACAACTTTATTTGCCCAGGCCAGTATTACAATAAGGGTATCAAAAAGGAGTGATTTTGAAAGGCTAGTGTAAGACTAAAGATGGACAAGCATGGAACGGGTCTAGCCAAATCTTTAGGTCCATCAGCAATCTAACCCACCGCATATCTGGCTGTATTTATGTGACTGCTCTGTTTTGATGCACAAGACAATGAAAGTGGATAGAGGAAAGTTTTCTTTTTCACCTGTAATACTTAACCTCAGGAGCACCCAATAAAGTTGATGGGCAATAAATTCAGGACAGACAAAAGGAAATACTTCTTCACTCAAGGAGTAATTAAACTGTGGCATTCACTGCCAGTGAATATAGCAATAGCCACAAACATAAATGGTTTTAAACTGGGATTAGACAGATTAATGGAGCAGAGGTCAATCAATGGCTACTACCCAAGATGACTCACCAAAGCAACTAAAGAGAACTTTCCTATTCAGAGGCAGGAAACATATGAACACGAGTGCTTAGGAAGGAATATCAGAGCCTTGTATATCGGTTCTCCAGATCAACTGATTGGCCACTATGTGAAACAGAAAACTGAACTAGATGGACCACTGGTCTGATCCCACAGGGTTCTACTTATGTTCTTAGCAGCCTCCCTCCTTCCCGTAACTATATAGTTAAATAAGGTTGTCAACCTCCAGCTGGGGCTTGGAGACCCCCCCCCCCCAGAATTACAACCGATCTCCAGCCTACAGAGATAGTTTCCCTGGAGAAAATGGCTACTTTGGACTCTAAGGTAGTATACTCCATTGAGGACCTTCCCCTCCCCAAATCCTCTCCAGACTCTCCCCTTCCATCTCCAGGAATTTCCCAACCCAGAGTTGGCAATCATATTGCTAAGACAAGGACCTGTGCCACTTTTGATATGTACGCTGGTTGCCCCGGGTAGGTAAACCAGGCTTCTGGACTTGCCTACCCATTCAATTTCCCATCTGATCTTTTGATGCCAAACTTTTTGGTAATTTGGAAACCAAGCAACAACTAGGTACAGCAGACAGCCTTGTCTCTGCCATTAAGGCTCGTATCTGGCTAGCGCTCTCAATCCACCGGAATTGTTCCTAGTTTCCTTTTAAATCAGTTTGGGAATAAAATAAATGTTACAGGTTTGGTGCGTCTTCGTGGAGACAGCCGCAACTCTGATGCAAAATATTCAGGCAAAACAAGCACACCAAATCCCGAACATCACATTGCAAAGCAGAGGTTAGATCTGCATTATGGATGGTTAACCATCCAAAACACATTGATTCTGTTCTATTGTTAAACCAGAGGTTGGTTTCTTTTTCAGTATAATTGAACAATTTATCCTGACAGTTTGGGAAAAGGCTTTGTAGGCATTCACAGATATTTTTATTTATTTACTTACTTACTTCATTTACACCCTGTCTTTCTTCCCAAGAGAGACCCCAAATGGCTTGCATGCTTCTCCTCTCCTCTATTTTATCCTCACCACAACCCTATAAAGGTAGGTTAGGTTGAGAGAGACTTACTGGCCCAAGGGCACCCTGCGAGCTTCCACAGTAGAGTGCGGAGAAACCCAAGTCTCCCAGATCCTAGTCCGACACTTACCCACTACACCGCCCTGGAAGTGTAGATTGGGATAGAAACAGAGGCCCAGAAGACACAGAAACTTACAGAAACAGAGCAAGATCTAGGTCCAATAGCACCTTAAAGACCGACTAGATTTCTAGGGTGGAGAGCTGCTGTAGCATAGTGGTTAGGTGCTTGGCTTGCAAATAAGAGCTCTGCTGGTAAGAATCCAACTACCGCCATGAGCTCAGCAGATGATCTTGGGTAAGCCACTCCTCTCAGCCCCAACTATATTGTGAGGATAATAATAACACTGACTTTGTTCACCAGCTCTGAGTGGGGCTGGTATGAGCTTTCGAGAGTCAAAGCTCCATCAGATACAAGGAGTGGAAAAGGGCAGGAGTTTATAATCCAGGCAGCCTTCTTTTTTCCACTCCTTATATCTGACTAAGAGAGCTTTGACTCTTGAATGCTCACACTTTGGAAACCTAGTTGGTCTGTAAGGTGCTATTAGACCAGATTTTGCTCTTCGACTGCAGATCAACATGGCTACCCACCCAAAACCTACAGAAATAGACAGTCTTGGTAGCTCTGTGGCAGGAGCGAACCACTAGGCAAACCTAGCCAATTGCTTAGGGCTCCAGATTTTGAAGGGCACCAAAAATGCAACAGAAGACAGCTCTTTCCCATGTGCATTTCTCATGGAGGTCAAAGGGAAGTCACCCCCTGTCCACTATCCTTCTTTCCCTTCCACCTCCTAGTCCTGCCCAAGAGTCAGCTGTCTCCACCCACCCACCACCACTGCTCTACTGCCAGCACCCAGTAGCCTGTCTAGCAGAGTGGTGTGGGATTTGAGCTTTCTGGGCTGCTCGTGGCATGCTTGTGCCTTTGGCAAAAGAGCAAAGCAGTACAGCTTGGGCCCCTACTCTTCCCACTGCCTCTGCTGGGAGTGATGAGAGGGGTCTAGGAGGACCCATGCTCCCTCTCCCATACACACAACTACATACCACATTCTCATGGGAAGCACACCTGAGAACAGCTCCTAATCTACAGGGCAAACATGGGAAACAGCCCCAGTCTGGATCCCAGCTGTACTCACTTCATTCCTCTGAGTTTGTTGCTTACCTCGTCTTGGTTTGGACTCTGCAAAGGTCATTTGCATCCCCAGTTCCTCATGCACAAATGTGTCAGTCAGAAAGGCAAGTTCCAGTATTAGTGGCCAGTGCTAGGATGGGAGAAAGATTCCACCTGGAGGAAAGAAGTGGATGAGATTTCAGAACATTTGGAAACTTCTTTGTGGTGCAAGAAGAGCAAATCAATTACTGGAGGCAGCAGTATGTGTCTGTGGGGGAGACTTTTGCTTCCATGCTCCCAATTTATTCTCTGGTTGGATGACTGCTCATGCATTATTTTTTCCCATCAGAACCACTTTTTAAAAATGTCTCTTCATTGGCCAGAGACAAAAGGCATATAAAATCCATGAAATAACACATCATCCTCAGCAATAGCTGCAGTGGGCCACTGATTTTTTTTAATAACCCCATTTAAATCCAGAAAAGGCATCAGCACCCATTTGTTGAGCAATGAATCACACATGCATTTTCTGCTGGAAACAAGAGCAGGTCCAGCCCATCAAGTGAGGTAGTGGGGCATTCAGACCCACATGTGAGTTCTGATGAAGCCAAGCAGCCAGTTGGTAGGTACTACCTCTACTTCTGTTGCTGCAGGGCCAACTGCTTAGGCCTGACCTTGCAGGATGGAAGAAACATAACCGCAAACAATGGTGAAAAGGAAGAGGAGCTGCTGTAGCAGGAGCAGGAAAGAATGAGTGGAAAGTAAAGTGGGGAAGAAGGATGGTGGCTGGCCTAGATAGAATGCAAGATGAAGAAGGGGAAGCCACATCCCATAAGTCCTTGGGAGGTGCAGATTTGACAAGGGCCCAGAAGGCACAGGCAGTTACAGGAACAGAACTTTCCTCCAAAGCTCAACTCAACACCTTGAGACCACAGAGAAAAAAAGGATTTGAACGTCTGTTTCATAATCCCATCTGCAGCTGGAGGCAGCTTTGCTTTGATCATTTCACAAGGGCTCAATATCGACATGTTTTGCATTTTCCTGAAGATTTGCCTTTGAGGAATCCAATTACCACCTTTGATCCAATTGAGCCCTATAGTTCAAAACCACCCGCAACCAAAACCTTCACCCGATTAAAATGTCCGTCACGGGAGATTTGCACAAATGCCAAATGAGCGATCTTCACACAGAACTTGCAGAGGGAGGGGGGAGAGGTTCCGGTTTCCAGGGTGGGCCAGTAAGCCTCAGGACTGATGGGGCCTCATCATAATATGATAGCAAGGGTTCCCCCCCCCACAATTCTTTGCTGCAGAAAGAACTTGGGGAGCACCTCTATGTTGCTGCAAACTGAAAATGGGGGAGTTGAGTCCAAAACTGAAAATTGTAATGGTTTGCCATTGCCAAGCATAACTGAAACAAAACTGCTATCCCATTAGAAAGGAATATTAAACGGAAAGGAATATTAAAAGGAAACGGAGAGGGCCTCACATAAGCCCACTGTATTACACGGCCTTTCCAGAATCATATGCGGGGCAAGAGAGCTGCCAGGATAGCACTGGGACAGAAAGAAGGTCACAGGAACACACCAAGCAGAACCAAGAGGAATCTTGCGGCACCTTGAAAACCAACAAGATTTTATGCCAGCATATACTTTGGACTCCAGTCTTCCTCAGTAAGTAGACATTTTTTATAAGAGGAATGGGGGTGGGGGGCAGCAGAATCAAGCGGGCATGAAAGTACAGGATAAAATATAACAACATAAAATTAATATCTGATTTTTTAAAAATGCAGAGATCATTCACTAGATATACTATCCTAGTCAACTAGGTAGATCAAGATGGGTAGCTGTGTAAATCTGTCTGTCTGTCTGTAGTGGGTTCATACTTCTGCTCATCCGCCAATGTGATTTACGCCATCATGTATCAGCAATGCCCTCCACTACATTGGACAAACTGGCCAATCCCTTCAACAAAGAATTAATGGACATAAGTCTGACATCAGAAACCAAAACATTCAAAAATCAGAGGGGGGACATTTTAACCTTCTAGGACATTCAGTTGCTGACTTAGAAGTAGCAGTTATTCTGCAGAGGAATTTCAAAGGGAGATTAGAATGAGAAACTGCTGAATTGCAACTGATAAGGAAGCGCAAGACAATGCATCTACCTGGACTGAATGGAGACATAGGCTTCCTGTTTCATTACCAATGCTAATTTCTCCACACTCACTACCCCTCTGCATACCCCACCCTATAAAATCACGCCTGCCATAGTCATACACCAGCTATTATCATTCGACTTCTGTAATCACTCCACTCTCCAAGATATAAGGACAGATGGACTCACATTCTAGCTGTATCTGAAGAAGTGAGCTGTGGCTCACAAAAGCTCATACCCTACCACAAATTTTGTTAGTCTTATAGGTGGTACTGGACTCTTGCTCTTTTCTACCTAGGGTGTCCCAGGTTTTGCTAAGTTAGTAAAAAACTTGTTTTGTAGTGAAGATCTACTCAGTGCATCTGATGGGGTAGGCTGTAGTCCATAAAAGCTTATATTGGGGGGGAAGTTGTTAGTTTTAAAGTGCCACAAGACCACTGTCCTGTTCACTTTTGCATTATTATCAGAACTCAGAGGATTCAGAGAATAAGGCTTGCAAACGGAATTGATGATAAACAAATAAGGCAGCATAGTTGTAGGGAACATGGTACAAAGAGGGCCAATAGCTTTGTTTACAACTGCTGGTCACCTCCAGCTTGCTTGCGGGGGAGGGTGGAATATAAATACGATAAAATAAAAAAATTCTTTTAGCAGGTACTTGTCAGGCAGAAATGGAAAAGATGTTTTCCCCATCATGCAAAGGGAAGTGATGGGAGAAGCTGCCTGTTACGACCCCTTTCTTTCTCTTGGGTTGATTTTGCCTTTAATCTCTTACACACTCTGGGTAGATTGCTGCCACCAGGACTATTATATTCCAAGATGTTTTATTTAAATTTCCCCTTTAGTAACGTGCCCAAGGGTCAGGCTTTCCGTGGTACTATGTGGCCCTCAGGAAAGGAATGGGATATAGGAATAACTCTGGGATTACCCCCCCCCCCAAAATGTTTATTTTTATAAGAAGCATATCAGTTTCATATATTTCTAAAACTTGATGGTTTCAAAAGAGTAGTTCTCAATTCTTAAAGTTACTTTACTTAAACCCAGTCACACAGATCTTCGCTCAGGCTTCATACACAGTTTGCCTGCTTTTGATATTAATTTCTCTCTCAGTTACAGGTAAGACCTTTTCTCAGGCGCACACAGTTTGCCTGCTTTTCCCTGACTGAATGTTCTTTCACAAACACACAGTTCAGGCTACCACACAGGTTATATTTCTCTCAGAAAACATACACAAGCTCAGGCTGCACACAGCTTGCCTGTCTTTGATATTAATTTCTCTCTCAATTACAAGTAATACCTTTTCTCAGGCGCACACAGTTTGCCTGCTTTTCCCTGACTGAATGTTCTTTCACAAACACACAGTTCAGGCTTCCATATAGGCTATATTTCTCTCAGAACTGCTTAACAATACTCAGGCTGCACACAGCTTGCCTCTCTTGCCCTGACTGAATCTTTTTTTCTCCACTCTGTCTAAAACTGCATTCACTCTGCCCACACTCTCAATAATCAACCAATCATATCACTCACTCATCCCTCTCTTTCACCCCCACTCTTCATCTATACCACACCAAGCATTTAAAGACACACACACACACTTACTTAAAATCATTACACTGCCCCTGTTGAATTTTTGCATCATGTAGCTATGAAGGTCAATTTCCACAAGATGGAGTTTTCAAAACGGGGACGACAGTCTCAATCTATGGACTGTCATAAGGTCATAGGTGGCTTACATATTCTTCTCAATTCCTATCTGCAAGGGTTAACACTCTGGCTTGGGAATACAATGCAAGTGCAGAAGGACGTTCAGCTCCCTCCTTCATGCTGTTACTCCAAAACAGAAACGGTTCAGAGTTGCAAAAGACCACAGTGAGCCACATAATTTTTCTGCAGACCATTTCAGTTCAGGGTAACAAAGAACAGTGAAGGTGGGAAGCTGAAACGCCTTCTGAATACATGTTTAATTTCCAAGCCAGAATGTGAACCCTCCACCTATGTCATTTGAGGAAAACTTACAAATCATGGATGACTTTGTGAATGGCTCAGGTTGGGTCTGCTAGAGACATTTAAGGGCGCCCTTGTCAGGGAAAAAGACTTCAAGCAGGAGCTCCTCCCTGCTTCCGATTGCAGAGGATACAGCAAAGAGAAAATATCTTCAGATGGGCACAGTGATTATGGAAGGGGAGAAGACAAATTGTTGTTTTTTAGGGTAGCTGAATGCAGTTTGGGAAATGCTTCACCTACACATATTTTTGCAAAATGTTTAACAGCAGAGAAAACAAGGAGAGGCGCACTGCACACAGTATAAGCAGGGTTGCCCCCATCGCAAAGCAATTTTAGAGGGCAGGGATGCGGAGACCTAGTAGCAAAATCTGATGGGCTTCAGTGAGAGAAGAGTATTTGTTCCAATGACGGCAGTTTTCACTCTGGGTGCTTGTTAAAGCAATTTTGCTCAGACTTAACCAAATATCCCCCAAAGATGTAAAGTCATACGGTACAGATGAAATTTACTTGGGATTAAGAACATCTGAGTGATGTTTTTTATTTACTAGCAGCTGTTAAGAAACTCGCTCCAATTATGCATACGTTCTAAAATGGCAGGGAAGAAGGGGGAAACTGCAACGGCAGGGGCTGGTATGGGTGATGGGACATTAATAGTAAGGGGAACACAGAATGGAGAGTCATCAAGGCTGCATAGATGGAAGCGATTCATTGTTTTGTGCCATTTTCTATTTCCTCACATTGTATTTTTCTATAGCTATACGCTTCCCTTCATTATTTGTGCATCAATAAACCAGTATTATACACAGAAATGGTGTACAAATGCCATATACTGTATGTATAAATGCCATATTAATTGAATTTTTTTTAAAAAATCCATAAAACCTATATAAAAGAATCAAATGAATCTCAAATGATAGCAAATAAAAATATGCAGACTAAAACCATTCACACTAACAGCATACAGAAGCAAAAAAGAAATCTAGCCATTCTTAATACAAAAGTACAGTTCCACCAATGAACCTTTATTTCATGGGCAACATGGGAGGCGGGGTGCTGGGATAAAATACTAACTGGGCTCTCTCAGAATTGCCAGGAGGCTGTTTGCCCACTCTTCAGGGACCTTATCAAGAAAACAGAGCTGTATCCATATAAGAAATAGTGTGCCTCCAATTTAATCCAGGAAAAAATTGTGTCCAGATACCATCAGTGTATGAAACTCTCCTACAATGTATGAATTTCTGAGTGAGTATGCCCTCAAGGGTATTTGCAGAAGATTACAGTACATGGGAGGGAGATTATAGAGGCATTACCAAAGGTGACCTGGATAACCCAGGCAAGCCGGATTTTATCAGATCTCGGAAGCTAAGTGGGGTTGACCTTGGTTAGTAATTAGCTGGGAGATCTCCAAAGAAGACCAGGATTGCAGAGACAGGCAATGGAAAACCACTTTTATCAGGCTCTTGCCTTGAAAACACCAGCAGGAGTTTCCGTAAGTCATCTATGACTTCATGGCACCCTCCGCTGCCGCCGCCGCCACCACCACCTAAAGTTCACAAAATCAATGATGACCTCAGCCACTAGTCCATGAGCTTTTGGATACTATACACTCTATGAGCCCACCCCAAAAACATAGTAGAGCTTCAAACATCTCCACATGAACTGCCCACCTGGGAACAACTAGGGAAGTGATGTAGGTAGGGACCCCAAATTTCCAGAAATTTCTCAGGCTGGAGCTGGCAATGCTACAGAAGTAGTCGATTGGCATTTTGGTATGAAAGTAGCCCAAATGCTGTGATTAAAATCTTAACTGAAGATCCTGATAAACCACACACCCCTCAAACTCTATAAATAAAAACACTTCTACGCAGGGCTTTTTTTCTGGGAAAAGAGGTGGTAGAACTCAGTGGGTTGCCCTCGGAGAAAATTGTCACATGGCTGGTGGCCCTGCCCCGATCTCCAGACAGAGGGGAGTTTAGATTGCCCCCTGCGCTGCAGCGCAGTGCAGAAGGCAATCTAAACTCCCCTCTGTCTGGAAATCAGGGGGCAGGGCCACCAGCTGTGTGACCATTTTCAAGAGGTTCCGGAACTCCGTTCCACTGCGTTCCTGCTAAAAAAAAGCCCTGCTTCTACGCCTCAATTCTGCATGTTGCATAGGAATCAGCCGAGACTGAAAGCAAAATGAAAGCTGCTTGTCTCTGTTGATTTGGCAAGTGGCCATAAAGGAACTGCAGAAAATGTAGTAAGGCAATCATTGACACTGACATGATTGAGGATTTAAAATAATTTTTTAGAATTTAACATTGGTTAAAAACCCAGTTATTTTTAAAGGCAGATCTGCTCACCAGACCCAAGAAGTAATTTTCAATTTTTTCAATGCATCTAACTTACAAAAGACATTCTCCCTCAAGTCTGCACATTCCTTTAGCTAGAGGCAGCAACTAAAAAAGAGCCGGACTCATAACACAGACATGACAAATTTTAACCCTGTGTGTTTTAATTATATTAAGAGGACAACGAACTTGCACAGAAATCAGCCTCCAAACATAAAGCCCCAAGGTAAAACCCACACTTAGCCAGAGGAGATAGATTGATTTTCTTTTTGCAAGAAATGAACCTCTGAAACCTTTCACAAAAGGTTTAATTAATTAACTGGAAACCAGGCAGAGATCTTTAAGTGAAGATAATTATAAGAGTGGGAGCAATATTGTGGGAGAAAGTATACAAAAGAGAATTTGCTCAGAACTTTTTCTTTTTAAAGAAACGTGTTAGAAACAAGCTCCTCAAATAACAGCTCCTAGGCGGGCAGTTTATGAGACTGCATTATGAGTGGCAAAGTCATTTGACAGGGCTCTGAAGCCCTGGAACTCAGGAAATAGCCTTGAAAAACCACCTGGGGCTGGGAGAGAAGGCATGAGTTGGACACCTGCTGGAGAGATTTCTGGCCTGGGAAAAGGTATGGGGAAGAAGAATTTATCCCCCTCTTTCCCCAATATTGCGGCTCCTCCCTGTGGCTGCATTTTAAAGGTAAAATGAGTTCCAATCACAAGCCTCCAGCATCATATGACCCCTACATTTCTGGGTGAAAAATGGAGTACCAATATTCACACCAACATTTATTGGGGGGTAAGCAAATTAAATCATGGCATCATAAAGCAAGAGCAAGGGGATATAAAAATCTGGGAAAAAAAGAACAAACCCTCAGCCGTTGGCAAAAATGTTGGGGATGGAGGAGGGGAGGTTGTTTTTTTTAAAACTGCACTGGGTTCAGAAGTCTTTCTGCTGCTAAGGATAAACCAATTGCTGATGTTTGCCCCAGTAAAAGTAGAGGTATTTGGACATGAACAGGCCTTTTTTTCTGGGAAAAGAGGTGGTGGAACTCAGTGGGCTGCCCTCAGAGAAAATGGTCACATGGCCGGTGGCCCCGCCCCCTGATCTCCAGACAGAGGGGAGTTTAGATTGACCTCCCGATCTAAACTCCCCTCTGTCTGGAGATCAGGGGGCGGGGCCACCAGCCATGTGACCATTTTCAAGATGTTCCGGAACTCCGTTCCCCTGAGTTCCCCCTGAAAAAAAAGCCCTGGACATGAATATCAGAAACAGAGCCTGGATGGTTATGTGCAAACAGTCAACTTGTAAATTAATGCAGACGAACTGCTAAGATTTATGGATCAGAAGCAACGGCATCAGGAGGAGAATCTCATAAAATGAAAGATTAACTGATAGATTTATTGAGTCTTGTAGCAGATCCCGCAGAATATTTTTGTATCAAAAACAGTCATATTTCACTTTTGCTTCCAGTTCGAACACAAAACTTCTATTCCAAAGTAACCCTGCTAAAAAACTACAGAACTGCTGCACACTAAGTGGTCTGAGGACTGTCACCCATGTTTGTTTTGCTTTAAGGTGCCTATGATTTAGGACTAGATAGCCAGCCACTATTTTACAGAGCTGGTACAAGTAACAGTTGACCGAGAGGCTACTAAACAAAAAAACCTGAGTCCAATTTTTCTCTGGGCCATTAAAGCCAGGTTTAAAAGAAGATGATTCTTTCCCCCAAAAGGTTCATCACTTTATCAAGTGCTCCTGTCTTTCAGGTGGGGGGAGAGGAATGAAAAGAACACAAGGAAGCACTGATCTAACTTCGTGAGATCATCATATAGCTAAATCTGGTTATTTCTGTGGCATTATAATGTTATATTGACTGATTTCCAGTGCACAGAAATAACTTCCAAGAAAGCTGAGCCAGCCTTGGCTGAAGCAGTGAAATCTCTGGCAATGGCAGGACAAAATGTAAACTGAGGACTGGGGTTAAAGAACCCTCAAAAACACTGCTTACATATGTAAAAAGTTTGTAGGTAAATATTCAGTGCAACCGTGTCTATCACAAATTTTCTAAACAAGTCATTCTACCCTTCAGCAATCAACCCTTTCAGGGTTGAAAACCAATACATATATGAAGAGCTGTGAATGCTGAAGTACATCTGTGCGTATACCCAACAACTTGTTGTATTCCTGTATAGTGAAGCCAGCCACTGCTTCTGTGGAATTTCTGACACTCTCCAGCCAGGCACTCTTGGGGTCCATGACAATCTTGAGGTCTGCTTAGGAAATAGCAAGATCCTTAGAGTCTAATATTGGGCCACTGGAACTGCTAGGACCATGGAGTCTGGCCCATGATGCGTGTTAATTTTGCAGTGTGATTCAAGTAATTTTTTTCTTCTTTCCCAGAAAAAAAGTATTACTTACAAATATATGCCGATTGCAACAAACACACAAAGAATAGTTAAAGTGGTTCCTTTCTGCCTTACAAACTGCCAAGCTTTGTAGAGGTCTCACTCTTAAGGTCATTCATACAAATTACTAGTCAGCAAGCAAACTGCATTTTGAATGTGTTGAATAAATACATCAGTCTCTAAGCCCAGCTCTGTCATGATTACCAAATTCCTTGTGCAAATGTTTGCATGCATAAAATCCACCTAGTTACAACCCCCACCCCACCCACTCACAATTCAGGCTGATAAAGTGGAGGTGGAGGAAAGAAATATCCCTACTCTGGCATCCCAGCAGATATTTTAGGTCTGCACACATACATTACAGCAGTGTACAGTGAATGTGCGCGAACAGCGGAGGGGGATCATGCCTGCTACCTTCTTCCCTACCACTTGCATGTGTCTGACACAAGAGTTTACATGTGTGTAAGACATATCTGTGTAGACTCTATATGCACAATGAAGAGCCCTCCCTTTTCAGAGTTCCTCATCACAAAGACAGATTGTGTGTGTGCGCACGTGCATGCATGTTTTACATGTGATAAGGCTCTTTCAAATATTATTCTGAACACATGTAGAAGGCAGAGGGGCTACCAGATGCCAACCATAAACCCCTTCTAAGTGTATTAGCCCATCACTTCTGTAACATGTTTATTGCACTTTGAACATACATTCCCAAACCTGTATTTGCTGAACACACAAAGGCCAGGGTCACTTTTAAAGATCTGGAGACTGGGAGGGAATAGGGCATCACCCCTTTTATACCCATCTATTATCCCTGCCACTACCAAGTTTACTTATAAGGTTGAAGACAAAAACACTTTTTCAGAGCTGAGGTGTTATCACAGAGGTGTTGTTACCTGGGCACACTTATCCATTCTTGACACTGCAGATTTTTATTGGTGTTCCATCCTGTGTTTCACCAAAGATCATCAAGAAATTGGAGTGTGCATGTACCACAAGCAACAGTGGCTGAATCATGCCCCCTCCAACTCCTTGGGAAAACCACCACCTGTATCTAGTTTGTGTGAAGACCCTTACACACATCATGGCTAGTATCTAACCACACAGTTCAGAAGAATTAAAAGCCAAACACCTCCCTCTCCAGGCTCCACCCCCCTAAATCTCCTGGAACTTCCCACTGCAGAGTTGGCACCCTGTAACTGCTGGTAGGACTGAATAGGGACTATGAATGGTTATCTCATTATCACAGATAACTGATTTTATTTACATAGGCGGGGTCGGGGAGAGTCCAGTGGCACCTGACGTGGGCTTTCGAGGACCACAGTTCTCTTTGTCAGATGCATCTGGCGGGGAGGGCTGTGGTTATCGAAGGCTTGTGCTGCAGTGGAATTGTATGGTCTTGGTGGTGGTGCTGGACTCTTTGATTTTGCTACTACAGACTAACAGGGCAAACTCCTTTGAACCTTTACACAAGCAAACTGATCCCCACATCAAAAGGAGCTGTTTGCATCTCCATATCAAAGGAGTTGTTTACATCCCTCCTCTCCTCCTCCCCTCCCCTCTCCTCCTCTATATTTGACCAGTTTCTTTCTGCCCTCTATGCATCTGACAAAGAGAACTGTGATTCTCGAAAGCTTATGCTACAATAAAATTGGTTAGTCTTAAAGGTACTACTGGACTCTTTTTGATTTTGCTACTACAGACTAACATGGCTAACTCCTCTGGATCTTATTACAGATTGGAAGAGAGGAGCTAATGTTCACAGAGAAAAATCAGGTCAGCCAAGTCCAGCTAGTAAGTTTTTGGGCAAAGCAAGATATGAACCTGGATCTTTTTGGTGCACAGCTCATGCCCACCAGGCTATTCCAGCCTGCAGGATTTGCTGAAGCACCGAAGTTAATTTGGCTCCTTCTGAAGATATAATTATTTCATGTCTGATTTTTTTTTTTTTGCCTGTAGAGCACATTTCAAGGGACAGCAAACTGCAGAAATGGGGGTGGGCTGTACAGATGCTCCCGTTTCTGCTGAATTGGATAGCTGAAGGGAAAGATGGGAGATGAGGAGGAGGGATACTCAGGCATGAAAATCATCACATCTCCCCCAGTCCAGGAAGTACAATAACTTGGATTTTGTAGCACTGGCGTCAAAGACTGCATCTTGTTTTTTAAAAAATGATAAAATTATGCACAGCCACCTGGCCTTCACACCAAGCCAGTTTTTGAAAAGAGCATTTGCACCTTGCTAGGGTTATATTTGGAAGTAATAAAAATACAACCCACAGCCCACCAGCCAGCCAGCCCTAGTAAAGCTGTACCAGTAAATATGCCAGCCGCTGCATTAGAGAAAAATAAAGGACAGAGCAGGGAGGGAGCAGCTGATAAAGAAAGGCTCCCTCCAAATGGATGGTCGGAGTCAGCCAGGAAAAGCCCTGCCTGGCCCAACCATCTCCTTCAGGACTCTTTCTAAATTGAAAGTGTGGTTTGAAATGACGCATGTTCTTCTCTTGCTTCTCACCCTAGTAATGGCAGCAGACCAATCATGCCAAATTGGCAATGCATTGCAAACATGGGTTTCCATGCAAAGATGGAAAAGGTTTCTTTCTTTTATGACCAGTGAAACTGATTAGCCTCCAATAGTCAATGACTGCCAAGCAAAAAGCAACAGCAAAAACAAGAGAGAGAGAGAGAGAGAGAGAGAGAGAGAGAGAGAGAGAGAAACCTTTCTTCCAAGCTTCCTAGGATGTACCCAGAGTTGCACCCATTGATATAGTAGTTAGGCAGATCTAGGCAATTGCATATGGCACCAGGGGGCACCAGAGTGCCAAGCTTGTAAGGTGCGTGCATGCCCAAGCCATGGCAGCTCTCTCAGCCTGCCTTCTCTCACTCCAACCCCATGAAGGAGGGAGGGGAAGGAAGAAGAGCAGGCAGCGACCACCTTTGCAGACACCAGGCTTTGTACCCACCCAGCTCACAGGGCGGTGGTGGTTTCATGAGTGCCTGGGCTGCAGGAGGCACCCAGCTTGCAGTGTGTTTAGGGCCCCAAAAGTCCTTAGGCCAGCCCTGAACAATTAAGGTCTTCCTCACAAGCCTCTGTGTCCAGTCTGCAGAAGTAAGGCAGGCAGTGACCAATGGCAGGGCTTTTTCAATGGTAGTACTTTACCTGTGGAATGCCCTTCCCCTTGAGGCCCTTCTGATGAATAGGAACCAGGCCAAAACATTTTTTTACCCAGGCTATTAACTACGGGGATGATCTTCTAAAATAGTATTTTTTAATGGGCTGCTCTGGACTGGGGGCTGCCTTCTACATTTCATGTTGTGTTTTTTAATGCTCTGGCCTGTTTTTCATAAGCTTATTTTTAATGGCTCTATGGTTTTATTGTATTTTTCTATTGTATTTCAAACAGGCTTCTGAAGAGGTGGCATAAATTTTTTTGAAATAAATAATAAGGAGGCTGATCAGGCACTGCCAAGGCTGGCTAACGATGCAAGAATATGATCTTGTTCATTTCTATTTGTTTTTGTTTATATCACCATTATAAGCCTTTTCATTTTTGTCGAACATGTTGCTGGTGTTCCCAATTTGTCTTCATTTACAGCATTTTAATGCAATTTATACTCAAAATCAGGCATTAGTTTTAACACTCATTTTTTAAATAGAATTTCATTGACATGGTCAGGGGAAAAAGACCATTTTGGACTCATCCCAAACAGGGGGAAGAACCCCGGCCAAAATCTGGAATGGTGCAATCCCAAAAGCCCATGCATGTCTCAGAGCCAGGACAGCCACAGCTGAGTGGAAGCACACAAGCTCTGTATGCAGGTTCACTTCATTCTGCCTCTAAGGGAACAAAAGCCTCAACCTGATTATCCTGGAAAGCAACAGCCAATTAGGGTAGTCAGTGAAATGGATCAAGACTGTCTAATAATAAAAGGTGAGCAAACTGATAATTTATTTGTTATATTTTTACCATCAGTGGAATCTTCGGTTTCTGGCTAAAAAGCATCTTGAACTACCACTGTTCTTAAGGGGACACATGCTTGGTATTGCACTTGACAAGAGGTTCCTGTATTTCATGCATATCAGAGTACAGGGTGTAAAGGGGAAACAAGCCCTCATTTGCTACTTGTACAAATACATACTGGATGTTCAGTGTCCAAATGAGACAGTTGTGAAAACTTGAGGAACAGTCTAGGAAACCCAGAAAACCTCTTTCCTAAACCTTCATCTTCTTCCTAAGGAATGAGAGGCAGCTTGCAGATTAGACTCCTGGGATTTTATTTTAAAGAGCTGTTCCCAAAGTGATTGAGGGAAACCAGTTCAATAAACCAGCATGGCCTCTGCTCTTACCCTTTCAATCCTTCTTCTGAAATAGGCATACAGTCACAAACAGGGCACAAAGGACAGCCCATTCCATGACAGCTTCTCGCAACAGGCATCAGACATGACAATTCTTTCTACAGCAAACAAGAAGCAAAAAGATTCACCACACAAAGGCCCTTTTGGCATTGCCAGATGCCATGTTAGCTCCTTGGTCAAAGACAAACTTCATCCAGAATGAGGAAAAGGAAAGACAGCCTAATTGTTTGAAAACCTTTTATTTCCGCTTTGGATTGGCAATTATTGTCACAAAACAAGGTCCCCTAGCCCTGAACTCCCAGAAGGAGAGCCATCAGATGTTCATAGTGACGCTTTTGCTAGCTGACAAAGTAATTCACACTATCAATCCAACCTGGACTCCACGTTCATTGCAGTACCTAAGACGGTACTGTCTGAAGGACACACTTCAGCGTCCTCATTCTGGCTAACATGAACAAATTGCTTGGGATTGGGAACAGAAGTCTAATCCTTGTCCATCACCACAAAATCTGATAGATCTGATGACCACAAGCATATAAACATTCCATCCCTTGCTTTTTTTATATTTAAAAAATTATTGAATATATACAACATGGCCAGTTTTATACCTGTAACAAACCTCACTTTTTGGAAAGATGACCGGGCAGGTGTTGACAGAGGAGCCACAGGCATTCTGAAAGTTATAAAATGGAGACTGCATCAGGTGGATGATCTACCTCTAAAGATGGACAGGAGGAATACATCCGTGGCGAACTTTTCAGACTTCTTCATGGCTTTTGATACCATCCATCCTTCTATCCCTTTAGATCAACACTTTGCAAACTGACAGCATGGCTCAAACACTTGAGCAATGAGAAGAGAAGGCAGACCTGTCACACCCTCTCCCTCTCTCCTCCCCCAGCCCCCTTTTATTCCTAGGGGCTCTGTTTTTTCCCAGTCATCAGCAATACAGGAGGAGGTGGGTGCACTTTAAGCCTACTTTATCCCAGATCTGCACTGCCGGCAGCCTGCTGCACTAGACTTTTAAATCTCAAATGGTAATGAGTAGAAGCAGGTCCCACTTCAATATGTTTGAGAACCATTGCTTCTAGGCTATTTAGAGCATCTGAGCAGAATCAGAGGGGTAGCTCTTCAACGGTTCTAGGCTTTTTGTGGAGGTGGGGCCCGAAAGTCATTACTGGAAATGATGAGTTTTCCTTCTGGGACCTGTTATATGATCCACCGGGGATATGTGTTAGCACCAGAGCTATTTAATATCCATAGGAAGCTGCTGAGCAAGATCATTTGTATCTGTAGAGTTGAATGTCATCAATACCCAATTTTATATTTCATTAACAGAGCATCCAGGAGCAGTTATATCTATGCTGAACTGTTTTCGGCAAGCTGTGTCAAATGGATAAGGGGAAAGAAACTGAAATTGAATTCAGACAGATTCGGGAATATGGCTGTTATGGAGGGGATAGATTTGCTTGTGCTAGATGAGGGAGACTGCTCTAACCTTGTGCGATCAAGTCAGTCCTGGATTCTTTTGAAAAAGCTGATTGGGATGATGGCCAGGATGGGGGCCTGTTTGAACCGAATTCCCTTCCTTTCTAGCAGATCTGGCACTACCACACTGCTTCAGTAACTTCTAGGATTGATTACTGACTGTAGTTTATACATGGCTGCCCCGGCAACAACTTGCAAGCTTCAGTTAGCACAGAATACCAGCAGCCTACTTGTTAATTTGAGGGGAATGGTATAGTTAACCAGTTCTGCATCCGTTGCAATGGTGACTAATTTGCTCAGACCCAAAGCCCTTCATGGTCTGGGATCTGAATACCTTTCCCCACATGAGCCCAGTCACTAATTAAGATCCAGCCAGCCAATATGCAGAGCTAGGGTTACTACCTACCTAGAGTTACCAGATGGGGCCTGGAGATCTCCTGGAATTACAACTGGAGGAATCTCCCTGGAGGAAATGGCAGCTTCTAACAGTGGACTGTATTGCATCACATCCCTACTGAGCTCTCTCCCCACCCCAAACTCCAAACCTCCCCCAAATCTCCAGGAATTTCCCAAGCTGGATCTGGCAACCCTACCTCTACTTGCCATGTCTGAGTGTCCTATGAGCAACAGTGTCTTCTGTGGCATTCCAACCCTCTGAAATTTTCCTTCTAGCCATAGTTAGGAAAGCAAATTGTCTTGTAGCCATGCATCAAAATAGATAATGTGCTAAGAGGCCTTGAATTTCTTGTTGGCACCGGAACACACACACATTTCAAAGCCTATTGTTCAGGCCTTCTTACTTTGCCAGTCCCCAGACATGCTGGCCCAGATCCTGGCAACACTAAAAGTAAGAATGCTTTTGAAAAATCTGTTAAACCACCAGCTGAACCACTGAACAAACTGTTCCCTCTACTCAGGAGAGCAACCAATCGAACCAAGGAAAAACTATCTTGTTTCTCTCCATCATGTGCTGGAAAGAAAACCAGCATCAACAGTAGCAGTTTGCTGCTGTGCTTCAAATCTCCACAGTCCATCTCAAATGCAAATTGTGCAACATAAGCTAGGATGAGGCTTAAATGTTCTATTTGGATGGAGAAAAATATTCCATGAAACCACTTGTCTACAGTCCCTGGTGTGGCATGTGCCTGTCAAAACACGACAAGCTATTCAAAGAATGTCAGAAACACTGAGCAGACGGTTCAACTTCCTTTCCAGCACCATGGCCAGCAACAGCTTTTCTAGGGGGTGGAGAAATGTCTTTAATTCTCATTCATCTAATGTGTCAAACTAGAAATTAAATTTTAAACAGTTTTTTAAAAAATATTTGTATCCCACCTTTCTACCCAAATAGGGTCCACAAGGTGGCGAATATTAAAATATTAAAAAAATTAAACAGCATTTTTAAAAGGATAACAACAATTCAATTAAAAATACACACAAACACATAACACAAAGAACAGAAAGCAGGGGCAGTAACAGTTATTGGTGGTATGCCAAAAAAAAAACAAAAAAAGGCTTCACCTGCTGGTGGAAGATGGTAATCGAGGGGGACAGATGCATCTCCCTAATAACATAACATTCAATTTATATACTGCCCTTCAGGACAACTTGATGCCACACTCAGAGCGGTTTACAAAGTATGTTATTATTATCCTCACAATGATCAACCTGTGAGGTGGGTGGGACTGAGAGAGCTGTGACTGGCCCAAGGTCATCCAGCTGGCTTCAAGTGGAGGAATGGGGAATCAAACCCGGCTCTCTAGATTAGAGTCCTGACACTCTTAGCCACTACACCAAACTGGCTCCCTAGAAAGGGAGTTTCAAAGTTTTAGTGTCATGACTGACAAGTCCCTTTCTCAGGCTGCCACTCATCTAGCCTCATGTGGTGGGGGCACCTAAAGCAGGGCCTCTGAAGATGACTGAAGAGTTAGTTTCCTGGACCTGATTCACTCTCCCTGAAGCCACACAGCAGTTGCTAGGAGTGTCTCTCAAACTGAGGGACAGCCTGATTGGAACTGCAGCATGCAGGGAGGATGGACTACTGCCCCTTGCACTATTTTCCCAAGGTTTGGGGAAATGGCTTGGGGGAGACAGGAACCCCTCCTCTCCCCTTACCACAGTTCCGAGCTGAATCGGCCTCTCCCTCATTTTTAAAGAGACATTCTCTGAAGTTGTTGTGTGGTTGTGGGAGGGGTGACTCAGGTCTAGCTTAGTTTGGCCCTGAGTGGTGAGGTCAGTGAGCCCTTTTGCCTGACAGTATTCTGTACACTTCCTCTTTTGCCACTAAATTTGAAATTTAGAAGCTAGGGTGTGTGTGTATTTGCGGGAGGGGGAAGATTTGGCACAAAGGGTCTTCAGAGGCCAATTCCTACTCCAAAGGTTAGAACTAGAGCAAACTTTAGTTTGCCTTGGAAAAAGAGAGCCTTTAGTTTGCCTATGTTGAAAAAGAGAGCCTGTGGCAGACACTGTTTCCTATAAACAACACTGCTAAATCTAGTGGCTTGTGATACACAGAAAGTCACTGAGCAACTAGCCACAAGTTTCTAAGCTCATAATTCCCCCAAGAACAAGGGCACCTGTCACAGCAGGAAGAAATACGATACCTTTGAAGACACCTCAGGAGACACCGATTTCAAAACCAATGCTAAAAGAAAATGACAGTGTGCGCTATTAAAATTAAGAATGCAGCCAAAATGATAAACAGAGGCAGTAAATATAGGGGGTGCTAATGGAATTTACAGGCGCAAAGGAAGTAAGAGTGAGTTATTACCCCCATTTCCATTGTTCCTGCTCCTTTCCCTGGAGAGCTGAAGCTCCATGGGAGCATCAATAAGGACTTTGCCAGGGGAGGGGCAATGGATATGACTACTACAATGCTTGACAATCAGCAATGGTATCAAACGCTAACTAGATTCTCCTGGGGCACAATCTCCAGTCTGTTATTGGCCAGTAGTTTCTACCATTGAAGGTAATGCACTTAAAGGTAAACTGATTTCTGGGCTCCTCTCAGCAATGTCCACTAGACAACAATATCTGCTTAGACCCCCTATGTCTCTTGGCTCAAGGTACACATCCCAGTGGTAAAGCACTGCTTAAGTCGGTAGTGCACCAGCAAACTTAGTGCTGCATTGAGACTGAAAAAACACACACAATAAAACTGAATGTGCACTTCCCCAAAGGAGGTGCCCACACTCAATCACCTACACCTAGTGCCCACACCTGCTCACTTGGCTACCACCAACTGGGGGCAGCATTGAGTTTTAGGCGGTGGTTTGTGAGAACACTACGAGAGCCAGTTTGGTGTAGTGGTTAAGAGCACAGGACTGTAATCCGGAGAACCAGGTTTGATTCCTCACTCCTCCACTTGAAGCCAGCTGGGTGACCTTGGGTCAGTCACAGCTTCTAGCTCTCTCAGCCCCACCCACCTCACAGGGTGTTTTGTTGTAGGGATAATAATGACATATTTTGTAAACCACTCTGAGTGGGTGTTAAGTCATCCTGAAGGGCAGTATATAAATCGAATGTTGTTGTTGTTGTTGTTAAGTGAGTGGTCTACACAGGTCTACACATCCCAGAGGGCTTTGCAAGAAGGAGCAGAGAGATCTGGTTGGGGTAGCAAGTTACTTGTTCTCTCTCTAATACTGCTTGCTACATTATGTAAACAGTTAATAAAAGATCACCTTATGTTTTACTGCATCCTGGACCAGAAAGTTATTTATAAAGAATGTTACAGTGTTTGGATTCAGAATCTGGGAATGAGCATAAAGACAGAAATTCTAGAGTAACGCATGCTCCTTGGTTTCCCGTTTGACTTGAGATATCGATTCATCTCTACCTGATCTACCTGCTGGATAGGGACAACCCAGCTTTCTGCAGGAAAAAATGGCATGATACAGTGGGTTGGCCAACTGATATTGGTGGTGTATGAACTTAGTAGAACACTATGAACCTAGTAGAATAAGTGCACTGCTGTGTACAATACTGACATGGATATCAGATGGTACAACACCTAGTGGTATGTGCCTGTACACCTATGAATATTTCAGTATAACATCACCTGATCCTATCACATGGCATCCATCATCAGGCCACACCCTGTAAGTTTCAGGTTTGGGGATGATGGGACATGGCAGCCTTCTCTTTCATTGTAGTCATGCCCCCTCACCATTACATTTCTGGCTACCAGCCAGATACTGGGGAGGCCTGCTTTGGCGGAAGACCTCTTGCCTCCTGCAGGCTCTACTCACTGCAATCCAGCTGGACTACAGGGGGGAAATGCTGGGGGGAATGGGAGGCGTTGGCCCATAGAGTTTTGGGTGAGTGCCCAAATTTATGGCAAAACTATAGCTCCACTGTTAAACCACGGACTTTTGGATAAGTGCAAGAGTGTTGCTCCTATTCAATGACTTCACTTCCAGGTCATACCAGAAGTGATGCCATGACATTGCTGGTGAGGAGGACTCCCCTACTGGGTAAGTCTCCTGCCAGTTTCCACCCTTGGTCTTAGGGTTGCCAGGTGGGGTGGGCAGGCATAAGCACTTACCAATTCTGTCCTCACATATTCATGCAGTGTACCCTGATGATGTCACTTCTGTTGCAACCCAAAGCAGCCCCAAACACAAAGTTTTTACTGTGTTTTGGGCTTATTCTAGCCTGGCCCAGTGCACTCACTTTCAATCACAACAGAAGTGATATCATTGGCCACAGTATGAAGTGCACACACAGCCTTTCCTCAGCCGGAGTGCAAATGGCAAGCAATGTCTGGGGGCCTGCCTCCTCCACCAAGGCAGGAATCCCTGGAAGATTGCCTACCGCTGGCAGGCGGGGAATCCTACTTCTGCTAACAACCCCACCTGAAACTATGCCTGGGAATACTTTGCATACAGAAGTTCCTCAGTTCCACTTGTGGCGTTTCCAGTTAAAAGGAACTTGGGCACCTAGCTGAGAAAGGCCTCCTCCTGCCCACGACCCTGGAAATCCACTACCACTCAAGAGCACAGAAAGCAAGGCTAGACAGAGCAAAGGTGGTGTGTTCTATATAAAGAACCTTCATATATCCCTAACTCTTTGAAGAGGGGTCACAGCCACCTCACTGAATGTCAGCTCCTGGAGTTGTTTTAGGACATCCTACTGTTTGTTCTCCCTCCGATGTCTGACCCTCCCCTTTATCTTGAAAAGACTGTGTGTTAATTCTTTTAAAAGTGAATTTTGTTCAATTATTTAATCTAACTGCATTATGTAAAGGGCTGCATAAATAAAGGCATTATCTTCCTCATCATCCCCACAACACACGTTTAAAAATGCATTTCTTTTCATGCTTTTCATCTTGGAAGTAACACAGCTGGAGGCAGCACGATGATCACCTACCCGAAGAAACTTGGCAAAGTATTAAAATAACTTTCCTTGAAAGGGACCTGCCATTGAGAAACAACCACTGGCAGCACCTAATAGTAGCAAGCCTGATGATCCCATACCTACACAGAAGGAAAAAATGGGGCCACCCACCAACAAGGTATATCCAGGGGGCTCACCAAGTATGTAGAAAATATAAGTTGTTTTGTTTTTAAAAGCCTTCCTCCTCTGCCCAAGAAAGGTCTGATAAGCTCTAAACAGGGCTCATTTTGACGGAGAACATGCAGGAACGCAGTTCTGGCAGTTCTCCAAAGAGGTGACATGACAGGTGGCCCCGCCCACCTGACTCTCAGCCATTCGGGACCTGTTTCGGCCTGGATTGGGGCCGAAACAGCCTGTATTGGGCCTCTGATGGGTGGTGGATCACTCTCCCACTTGGGCCCTTTTCAGCCCTTTTCAGCCCCTTTTTGCCATTTTGGGCCCAATTTCGGCCCTGATGATAGCTGCTATACGTTACACATCCTTTAATATCCCTACAAGAATTACAAAAAACACTGAATTCTTTTGGTTGGATAGCAGGACTAAAAATAAATAATTCAAAATAACTAATCTTGCCATTAAATATCACTGACCAGACTCAAGAACAAATTAAACATAACTTTAAATTTCAATGGGCAGCAGCACAAATACCATATTTAGGTATGGTTATTCCAAACAATCTAAACAAATTACTTAAAATTAATCATTTTCAAAAAATCAAAGAAATAAAATTGAATGTGGATAAATGGAACAAAATTTAACCTGGTACAAAAGATATTATATAATAAAATCCTTTATTCTTCCTAAATTAATTTTCTTTTCAGAGCACTTCCTACTGACATTCCCCTAAATCTATTTTAAAAGTGGCAATCCATTTTAAATAATTTCTTATGGCAGTATAAACATCCAAGAATAGCGTTCTCCATGATTAAAATGAAAAAATATCATGGTGGTTATAACTATCCTGATGTTATGCTGTATAATGATGCAATAAGGCTTTCTAATGTAACCACATATTAAAAAAACAAAATAAAACGTGATCAGATAAATATATTACAAACATTTTGTTCACCAAAAACTAGACCCAAGGAATGAAAAAAATAGTTTTCTTATAAATAGTATACTTAAATCTTGGGATAAATATAAACTAAAGCTATTGCCAAATATATCACGTTATTCTTTGCTAACCTCGCAAGAAAATTTTCTGTCACATTGTATATCAAGTACAATCCTGAAAGATCTACAAATAGATGATATGTTCTCAAAAAAAGGCACTATTGAAAAATCTGAATTAGAAGCCAAATTGCAACAAACAGTTCCATGCTACACATACTTGCAAATAAGATATTTTATGAATCAAACTAAAATAAAAGATATAATGAAGGAGCCAAAGACAAAATTTGAAGACATATTAGGAGCAAAAAAGTTTATTCAGAAAGGTTTAATAACATCATAACATTTGATTTATATACCGCCCTTTAGGATGACTTAACACCCACTCAGAGCAGTTTACAAAGTATGTTGTTATTATTATTATTATTATTATTATTATAGCTAAAATATGTAATATAATTATACAAATAAATAGGAAAAATAATGAATCGTATATGAAATGACAACAAGATTGCAATATAACAATATCAGAAAAAGAATGGGAGAAAATCTGGATATCAAGATTAATTAACTCCGCAGTTGTCAATGCAAACTTACAAACATATGAAATAATCCATTGCTGGTATATTACTCCACAAACACTACCTAGAATAACCTCAAAGATTTCACCGTTACGCTGGAAAAAAATGCAGCAAAACAGGTACATTTGCCCATTGCTGGTGGCAATGTAAATATATAGAATCAGGGCTCATTTCAAGGGGAAACGCGCAGGAACACAGTTCCGGCAGTTCTCCAAAGAGGTCACATATCAGGAGGCTCCGCCCACCTGACTTTTGGGCATTTGGGGCCCGTTTCGTCCTGGATTGGGGCCAAAATGGCCCAGATCGGGCTTCTGACGGGTGGTGGATCACTCTTCTGCTCAGCAGCGGCCTGATCCTGACCATTTTGGGCCCCCTTTCAGCCATTTTCAGCCCCTTTTTGCCATTTTGGGCCTAATTTCGGCCCTGAATGACCAGGATTGGGTCTAAAACAGCCGGGATAGGTGATGTCAGGCGGTGTGGCATATGCAAATCAGTTGTGCTAATGACACATTCCTGGTGGTGGCAAGGGGGCATGGCATATGCTAATGAGATATGCTAATGAATTATGCTAATGATTTCCTCCACCTCTTTTTCTACAAAATGACCCCTGTATAGAATCATTTTGGAAACAAATACTACACCATATTGTCTTAATAACAAATTATACAATACCATTTAAACCAGAACTCATCTTTTTAGATTTATGGTATGAACACTCTTTGCCACAGATAAGACAAGATATGCTCTCATCACTCCTAACAGCAGCCAAAACATCTATTGCTTCTAATTGGAAATCTCCCTATCTGCCTGATATAAATACATGGTACAATAAAGTATGAGTATGGCAATGGAAAAAATAACAAATATCATACAACACTCAACAGATTATGCCAGAATGATAAATTTTACAGAAAAATGGCAGCCTTTCTTAGACTATCTTGCCACTAACGATATATAAAGTGCAACAATTTTATACCAGAAATTTCTGAAATTAGAACTTTGATGCAATAGAACTATATTGTATGGATCTGTATCACTTTTTAAGCTTTGAATACGCCAGTCTCACAATGATAAACATGTACACTTAAGGAAAGAAAAATGTCACAATAATGTAATATTTATGCTGTTCCGATATAATAATGTTAATCACATGCATTGTTAAATTATGCTTTGTTATTGTACATACGTTTATTAGATTGCTGAGAATAAAAAAATATTTCAAAAAAAATGGGGTGGTTGTGTTTCCAGCTTCCTCGTGTCCATGCTCCAGAGGCCCAGATGACATCACTTCCAGTTGAAAGACAGAAGTTGCAAGATCTCAGCGAGGGCAAAATTGACCTTAAACATAGCATTTTCACTGTTTGGGGCTGATTTGGCCCTGCTGAGACCCCATAGCTTCTAGTTTTCAACTGGAAGTGCATAATTGGGACTTCTGAAGTGTGTACATGCCTTTTTACCACATGCTGCAGCGGATCCCAGCCTGCCTTCTCCTTCTTCCCCTTCCACCAGCCAGGTGAAAGGTGGGGACAGAGATCCCTTCTGCCTAGTCTGGAGATCAGTTGTCATTCCAGGAAAACTCTAGGCCCCACATGGAGGTTGGCAACCCTAACTGTACCACTGCTGGTGGTAGATTCCAGTTCTGAATGCTCCTTTTTTACATCTGCAAACAGAAGACGAGCACAAAAAGGAGCAGCAACAGAGTGGGAGGGAAGAAAAGCTGGGAAAAGGCCCTCTTCCTGGCCCCAACCCCACCTGAAGAAGGGAGGGAGAAAGAACTTGTCCCACCTGCCCCATGCAGCTTGTCCAGGTGGCATCTTTGCTTTGAGGGGCACAGCGGGGCCATTCACTTTCTTCCCCACCTGTCACAAGGCTTGGCGAGGCTGTGTACCTCCTTTACCACTAAGCACAGGACAAGGGCCACTCCTCACTTGGACCAGAGTAGCCTTTCAGCTATCAGCTCACCAGGACTTTTCCCGGTGACTTTAATGGCCAATTCACACCTGAGCAGGGAGAACGTTTCTTGGCTTTCTGCATTGGTTTTCTATATGCAGGGAGGGTTTTTAAAAGAAAAAACAAAGGGGAGCATTCAAACCTGGAATCCTCCACCTGCAGCCTGACATAGTGCAGTCTATTCTACTATCTCATCTTTCCATCATCGCATTCCTATCTCATTATCATGCATATTCGTTCGTTCGTTTGTTCATTCGTTCATTCCTATCCTGCCCAACGGAGACCCAAAGCAGTTCACACAACACAAGAATAAGGTATAAGATAGAAGAAACAAATGAATGGGGAAGGAAGAGAGGAAGACTTGTAAATGCAGAGCAGTTCTCTCTATGCCAGGAGATCTTCCTTCTGGCTCTAGTCTAGGCTATGACCCACAGGCTAAAAGCTGAAGGCCAAAAGAACTTTGGCTCTTATCCTTCAGCCCACACCTCCAAACACGCCCAGGCCTTAAACACCTGCAACAGGAGAGAGAAAAATACTCCGCCTGGATCTTACAAGCTGGCAGCCAACTTCCCACAGTTTCCCCTTCTGTGCATACGTCATCAAGCCTCGGTTAAGCAGGGGGTGGGGGAGTGATCTGCCCAAGTCTCAAATAACTTCACCCCGTGATCCTGAACTCCTCCCCCCTTCCCAGCTAATCCAGAGTACAGCACTCTGAGGCAAAAAAAAAAAATCCTAGAAGGAGATTAATTTGGATAGGAGAAAAAATGCTTCCTCTGATCCTAATTAACAGCATCCTCAAGGAGTCTTCAAACTGCAGGGCCACTACCAGTATCCTGGAATGTGTGTGTTATGTGCTGTTAAGTCACCTCCAACCTATGGCAACCCTATGAATGAAAGACCTCCAAAACATCCTTTCATTAACAGACTTCCTCAGATTTTGCAAACTGAAGACTGTGGCTTCCTTTATTGAGTCATGCCATCTCATTTTGGGTCTTCCTCTTTTCCTACTGCCTTCCCTTTTTCCTAGCACTGGAAAATTGCATGGCTCAGAGGTGGGGGGGGGGGGTGGGGAGGAAGAGAGAAACAACACACACTCGCACAACTTGCACTGAGGTAGATGTCTAGAGTACTAGCATCACGATCACAGTGCCTGATCCTCAGCAGTCTGGGCAATTGTGCTATAACCAGCCTACGTTCAGGGGATCAGTGTGAACAGGATGTGATTGGAGCTACGTGGGAGCTTACCCCCTCGCTCATGATTTCTCATGAGCCTCCAACTTGTAACAACAATAGCAATACATGTTTTTTAAAAAATGGTATCCTTTCCTTGAGAGAGAGAGCACTGCAACAACTTCATCAGAACAGGAATAGCTCCTTCAAGATGACAGCAAAGTAATTTCCAAGGCCAGCCAGTGGGTGTTAAGCGATCATCACTGTGCCTATCAACAACTAAAAGTTGATCTTAACCCTTCTGATCCAACAAGTAAAGACACTCATCTCCACACTTCCTCACTTATGCGTCATACAGATTTAAATAATCAAAAGGACTCGCAGAAGGGGAGCAATATTCTGTCCCCATTTCCTCTTGAGTTAAAATTTCCTATCAGATCAGATCCTCTCTCTACAACAGTGAGGTTCCGGCCATTCAGATGAAATTTGGCACAGTGATGCTATTAATTAACAAAAGAAAGATGACAGTGAGACTTAGATAACAGGTTCTCTCGCTCTTGGAGAATGCCGGGTAGGCACTACAAAAGCTGAGCAGATTTTATTCCCCAGTGTTTGGCAAGCAATATTCTCGGTTTCCCTTTCTGCACATTCACAGGCACTAACTGTGTCTTGCTTGGAGACAGAACCTCTAAATCTTCAGAGGCTGATGTACTGATAACAAATTTCTCATCATTGTGGCAGAAATGTTCCCAAGATGTTTTTACAAAATGGAAATGCTAGACTTTCTCTCTCTCGCTCTCTCTCGCTCTCATACACACACCAAACTTACAACAGTACAGCACTAACTAATATTAGTTCAGCCTCCAGGCATCTATGGTTACAGCAGAAGAGTCTTCCATTGTTACTAATGCTTGTCTCCAGCTGTCATTTGCTCAATCCTATGGTAGGATCTCATGGCAAGATAACTACAGATGTTTAAATGCCCAATTTTCGTCAGTTAGTTTGGCTGGGTTTTTCTTAACAATTCAAGCCTGTTGACCAGGTTACTTTCCACATATTCAAACAATACAGTACAATCAGCAGTGCTTCATGCGTGAGTATCTTCACACAACTCAATGGGAGTCCTACTCCCCTCAGTCCCCCAGAAACCTGTCACTGCTCTGCAGCCAATTGCATGAACAAACAATGAACAAATCAACCATCCAGACAGCAATTGTAAACAAACATGGTATTTGCTTGGTGTGCCACATGATACCAACATTATTTCATGCACAAACATTTTGTACAATCTTATGAAAGATGTCATTTAATTACCCAACCTGATCCTGAGGAAAATCATCTTACTTACTGTGCAGATGCAAAAAATCCCATAAGGCAAGGAAATGAAACTCTATCACCCCAGTACCTCACAGCTGCACATCTGTTCAACTACTGTTCGAGGTAGAAAGTAGACCAAGGAACAGATTGCAGGCTCAGTTCACAGGTGATCATGGCTGTCAGACATGACTGTTCACCTATCAAGCATGTTTGTCATGATGTCTGCAGCACTCCTTCCAGTAAACATGAAAATTGGACACCAGGAAATCCTGCTGGCTTGGTCAGCAAGTCTTCCTGATATTGCAACACCTCCTGGGATTTTCAAATACACTGGATGTGTGCCACCACTTTCACTGTGTGATCACAGAATTTGTGTTATTGCTTGAGCCACTTTTTAAAGGACACCACCCAGAAGCAGCAGCTTTGCAGGCACATGTACACAGACTCAATCAGCAGAAATTTCCCCTTTAGAAAAATCTAAGACGATAAGGTTGTAAAAGACCCTTCTTCTCTGCCTAAGACCTTAGAGAGCTGCTGCCAGAGGTGCTCTGCTGGGCTAGATGGACTAAATAATAAAAAGTATCTTCCACATAGCAAAGCTCAGGGGCTAGAGTCAAAACTAAGTGCACACGTAATATATTCAAATATGAACCCACATGAAATAAAATGCTGCAGGATTGAAGAGTAAAGCTCCTAAGGCTGAGGATCTCTCACAAGGGTGGCCTTTGCTTCTTCAAGAATTCCTTTTCTACAAGTCGGGGACCCACAAGGACGTGCGGGTGGCCTCTCATTTCCCCCTCCCCACCATGTCCTCTTTACCTTCCCTGTCCCCCATAACTTCTCCCCCTTTTCCTGCTTCCTTCTCTCTTTCCCTACACTATTTCCTATTTTCTTCCTCCTGGCAGCCTCCATATGCTCACCTTTCCCCACACCCTTCTCCTTCAAACCCACTAAATATTTTGCTTTTCATCTGCCCCTCACCTTCAGCTATATTCATTAAGTTACTTCATTTATATACTGCCTTTCTCTACAATGGTGACCTAAAGTTGCTTACATCATTATCCTCACAACAACCCTGATAGGTAGGTTAGTGTGTGACTGGATCAAAGTCACCCAATGAGCTTCCACAGCAGCAGTGATTTGAACTTGGGTCTCCTGGATTTTACACTGAAACTCTAACCACTGCACTACGTTGGCTTACAGGAGTGCTACTGTTGAACTGTAGCAAGCAGCCGGTCCTAGATGAGTCACACAGGTTGCTTGGTAGCAAGTCAGCCAGTGTTTGTTGCTAGGCCTGGCCCTGATGAGTCCTCCCTCACAGGCCAATACAGCCCTAGAAAGGCCCCTCCCCCATCTTTTAATGATAGAAACCAAACCTGGAAGACTGGCTAAACTGTTATGATTGCCTAGCAACAGCACCAGAGGTCATCTGGTTAAAGCTACAGCTGCTCCTTTATCATTTTGGGATTTTTAACCCCCCCCCCCAATGTATTTTTTAAATATTTCAGACTTGGGGATTTTTCAGGTGTACAGGAAGATCTGTCTTGTCTTTTCACGGCTCTGGTCTCTGGATTTAAGTATCTACAGATCAGGGCCACTTGGCTATTATTATATAAGACTGGACTGCTCCTGGTTGCCTTCTGATATGCCAAGAAACCTTGCTTTCTGACTCCTTCTGCAGCTGGGAAATTTATAAAATAAAAAGTTTATATTTTTTTTTTTATTTACAAAATAAGGGAAATTGAAGATGAAACACTAAAAAGTCTGTTCTGGAGAGATTAGTAAACTATTTACTAGTGCAAAATGGCGGACACTCGACCATTTACGCTTTGCCTGTCATTGAAACCGTTCTTTTAAAAAATAGTTCTCCTCATCAGAAAGATCACCTCTGACTTCTGTCGTTCCTCCTGCATTCTAATATTTTGCTTGTCCTCTAAGCACTGAAATCCAGCAACATTAAGTTAAAGGAAACCTGCTAAACATCAAAGGGCCTGCCTACTCATTACCCTACACACAGGGAACCAGTTCCAGCAGAGAGGCTCCAATGCCTTTCTTCTCAGTCAAACACAGCTTGTCACACAGATCCAATGTGTTCTGGTGTCCAATCTCTCCATGTCATTAAGAAAATCAATCTGGCAAGCTGCATTAGATATTACAGCCTTGGAACTTTGCAAGAACGGTCTTGATCAGGTAACCAGCAAGACGAGCCTTACAGTTTTCTGAATTTCACTAGCAAAGTTGTCAGATGCTATTGCCAACACGACAGACAATCTTATGGCAGCTTGCAGTTACTTTTCTGTCAGGTGTAAATTTATTACACAGCAGCCACTGGAACATACTGTGAGAAAATAGGCATTTGGGGTGTCACTCAACGCACAATTCTTGCCAATGTTCTTGAGGTGAGCCAACAGCAGTCCGTTGTGCTAAAACAGCCAACTCGGCAACCTAGAACTGGCTAGGCTCTCCCTGGCATCGCAGGCTATGACATCAGAGTTCTTTGTCCAATAGTAGCCCCCCCCAGAAGGTATGGCATGTGAGCAGCTAACTCACCTGCAAGAGTAACAAAGGGCCAAAGTAACTACCCATCATGCTGGTTGCCACCCAGTTCCAATGTATTTCCCTTTTTCTTCTGTACTGTTTTCTTAATTGAAAATGCCTGCTGACAGCTGATTTAAGCCTAAGAAGCAAAAAGGGAGCAGGCACCCATACTGCCTCTGTTTCCCCCTCCTGGAGTTTAAAGTAGCAGGTGGCATTTTTGACTGGGTGAATGGTAGAGCTAAGCGCCAAGCCGTGGCACAATGGCCTTGATCTATATGGGAGGGAGGGTGCATGACTAATTAGGGTCAAACAATACATCTGGAATTCTAATCATGTAAGCGCGACCTTGTATGTCATTTGGCCCCAACCAACACCCACGATTATCTCAGAGGGCTTGTTTTAAGCCCCAGCTGAACAGGAATGACTGCTCTAGTTCCATGGGCTTTAGCTCCTTGCTAGGTACAAATGCAGCACCATGAGACTTTCCTTGAAAGGAGCATTCAAACCCGAACTAGCGGCAAACCTGGTGAGGTGAATGACTTGGCAGGTAGGTAATGACGGCTGCTGAAAATGTGCAAAGGAGCCACCAACTGGATCAAAGAACCACACAAGATCCTTTGTTCCGAGTTGGTTCCTTGGCTTCAGTCCCATGAATTTCAGCATCACCAGATCTGTGGAGGACAGCCAGAACCACCAGCTGGAACTCTGGCAGAGAAGGAGACAGTGTGGGGAAGTGAGTAGAGAGTCAGGCTAGGATCTGTCTGTCCCAAGTTTCAAATCCCTACTCTGCCATGCAAGCTCCTTTGGTGATCTTGGGCCTGTTCTCTCTATCAGCTTAATCTACCTCACAGGGTTGTTGTTGTGAGGAGGAGAATTACTTTGTAAGCTGCTTCGGGTCTCCATTGGGGAGAAAAACACTGTATAAAGATCTAACAAACTAACAAACCTGTACAAAGAAGTGAAGTCATGCCAACCTTGTTGCTTTATGCCAGGAAGACCAGGGCTCTCTACAAGTACGTGTGAGAAGCTCGTGCATATTACAAGCCCACCAAAATGTTGCAAACCCCATGAAGCAGGAAAGTATCTTTAAAATAAACGAGTGGAAATTTCTCCACAGCTCTTGGTTAAGTGGTTGGGCTGCAAATGAGCACTTTTCTGGTTCGAATCCCACAACTGCCATGAACTCAGCAGGTGGCCTTGGGTAAGCTACTCCTCTCAGCAGCCCAGCTGTATTGTGGGGATAAAGTAACACTGCGTTCACAGTCCTGAGTGGGGCACTAATCTGTCTAGAAGAGCGGTATATAAGCACAATAATTATTATTTCTGAAGTTAAGAGCTTCTAAGAAATTAGCTCAAAAATCCTGAAAGTTAACAAATTAGCTTTATGGAACGTCATGTACCAGAAAATGTGCTCAGTGTGTTTGAGCTTGGATACTTAGCATGCAATGCTTATTAGTCACCTATGAACTTCTGAAATTATGTTTCCAGGGCTTGGGGGGGGGGATGAGCATTCAATAGCATTTGGAGAAGTTCCATATGGCAAGCACAAAGACGATATAAATTAAAAGCAAAGGAAAAAAGGGAAGAGAGCCAAACCATCTCACTTAAGAGAATAGAAGTGGGCTCAGCTTAGCTGAAACAGACAAAATCCACATTCACATTGGATTCTGAAAAGCGGGTGAAATATATGCCTGAAGCTACCAGCAAGTCTGCCACTTTACCGGTGATGGTTGTGGAAGAGGCAATAGCAATACCATGGACCTGGATGACTCTCTCTTTGCACATATAGGGATGGAATTAGAGAGAGAAAGAGGGATGCTGTCGCTCTGTCTCTCTTTGCTTCCCTCTCTCCCGTATATAATGGGTACAGTGGTGCACGGCATGATGTCATTGTGCTGCATGTCTCTCCTTCTGCCAGCCTGCTATCATCAGCTGGCAGGGATAAGGCGGACAGCATGACAACATCAGGCCATACCCGTTTTCTGCCCTCCTCATCAACTTCTAAAGGGTTCTGGGAATGTTGCACCAAACCTCACCTTGGTGTTGTCTCCCACCCCAGGCTTGTGGTTAGTCCAGCTCTGCATGCTATTTGCCATTTTTAAGATTCTGTTGTGCACTTAAATTCTGCCTCTCTTTGATAAAGGTAAACGTAACATGGAAGGAGAATGCATGGGATGGGCCAGGCTGGTTCTGCAATATACACAACAAAGACACACACAATCAACATGAATGATGGATCCACAGTGGATCTCAGCCTTTGACCACACTTCAAGAGGGCTGCCTGCCTTTTACATTGTTCAAAGGGCCACAAGTACATTTATCCTCCATCGTATTTCAAAAAATGAAACATTTTAAAAATAGTTGCAAACCTGGTTGAAAGAGGTGTTTTGGTACATCATGGACACTAGCCAACTGGTACCATCCACAGCCAGTTTGTTTTTACAAAAAGTTCCAACCAAAAGAAGAGATGTTTGCATGCTTACCACATCATGGCCTATAAAGCCAAATGTGTAGGCAGAATCCATCAGATCAAACTAAGGAATTGTCATAGGAATTAAGTCAATGACATGTCATCTTGTGATGAGACAACCAGGTTCCTGGGGGAACCATTACACTCCTCCATCTAGAGTTCATCTTGTACCCACTGAAAACAAATAAATGACTGGTGAATGGGGGACAATCACCTGACCTTTAAATCTATGCAGGGAATGTCCTAATAGTACATACCTACCAGATTAAGCAACCAAGTAATCAGCCTGTAAGGATAAACTCATCTCCTGCCACAATTAGCATCTCTCTTGGAGTAACTCAAGGAAGAGCAACCTTCCCTCCGCTGACAGACAAGAATGCAAAATTTAGAAATAAAAAGAACCTGCATGAACCCAGCAGTTCAGATTCAGTTTTGCCCCAGGGCTGTCTTTCAGCACTCTGACTCTTGATAAGCCTTGTGCTTCGGGATCAGGCAACATATGAATATTTCCCCCACTCCTGCCATTTCTCTCTCAGCCCCGCTCTGGAACTCCCCTTCTACCAGCCAGCAACACCCACCTGTAGTTTGGCTCAGTTCTCAGTTCTGTGCGCTCCTCCTCTCTCCTCTTCCTTCCAGCCCAGTTCTATGTCTTTACCTACTCAACCCCAAAGAAACCCCTTGCCCATCTTACCACCCAGCTCTTTTGCTCCAAGTCTTGTTCCCCCTTCTCCAGGTCAGCCTGTTTCCTCAGCATTTTGCAACAATCCTCTACTGTCCGCTCCCTCCCCGCATTCTTCCTTGGGGACGGTGTACATATGCACATGGGGAGGAGGGGGAATTTCACAAGAACTTGCCCTGGGTGAATAGATATATCAGGGTAACACAATTGCTTCCACTAGGAATCGTTTAACTGCTCTGCACTACATTTTTAGAATGGTCTAAAGTGCATTTTGGTTTTCTCAACATTGCATTTTGAAATTTATACCTTTTTCTTGCTTTTTCTGTCTACTACTGAAGCTAATAAAGATTGATTCAGCTAATTAGAAGTCTCTCTCTTTTCTGCTTCCTAATTATCACCCCAAAGTTGCCAATATGTATTCAATGACTTAAGATCCCACACCAGGGCTAGAGATGCATATTGAGAGATGCTTCCCTATGTAATGCCAAGAATGCTAGATGACAGCACTGAACACCACCCAGAGGCTTCCGATTCGGTCCCATTCTCCTACAAATGTTAAATCTTTCATCACTTCTTCTAAGCTTTAAAAAAGGCAAACACTGAAGCCTCCGACAGCAAGCTATGCTGATCCCTTTTTCATCGCCTGGAATTCAACCAGTTGGTGCAACTGCTGCACAGCCATATTTATGCCAGTCCTGCTATTTTCTTTGGTGCTGATCACAAAACAAAGAGGCCGAGAAGGTAGAGAATAGAGAAGGAGACAGTAAGGCACTTGGTGACCTTTTATCAGGATGGTATGTTTATAGCAAAGGAGACAAAGAAGTGATGGCATGCAGTGGCAATTGCTCTGTACTGTAGCAGCCTTATGGAACTGTCCACTTGGTGGTGCACACAGACTCTCACCTTATGCTTCCCAGCCTGGCTCTAGCCTTGTGGTACTTCCCATTCCCCAGGTCCTGCTTCCTTATAATTCACACTTAGGACTGCCAACCTCCAGGTAGGCCCTGGAGCTCTCCAGGAATTACAGGTGATATCGAGAGCACAGGGATACGTTCCCCTGGAGGAAATGGCTCCTTTGGAAGGAGGACTCTATGGCACTGTGCCCTACTGAGGCCCCTCCTCTTCTCAAGCCCTGCCCTCCCCAGGCTCCACCCTCAAATCTCCAGGCATTTCCCAACCCAGGGCCTTTTCTGTCCTGGCCCCAGCCTGGTGGAACTCTCTGTCGGAAGTCACTCGGGCCTGCCAAGATCTTGTATCTTTTCAGTGGGCCTGTAAGACAGAGATGTTCCGCCAGGCATATGGTTGAGGCCAGCACTAGATCCATCTAATTAGCCTCCCTGCCGGTCTCCTGCCAGTGGGGGGGAGCATATGGTCCATCTGCCCCCATACTTGAGGAGTTAAGAGTTTCACCAACCCACACTTCCACCCTTTTCTTCCCTTGTGCATGGTGGGCAGGGAAAGGGCGCACCATCTGGAATGCCGAAATCTATGTTTGCACTGAGATGTATTTTATTGGTTTTATCTATTGTAATTTATTTATGATTGTAACCCACCCTGAACCTGCTTGCATGGAGGGCGTGCTAAAAATCTAATCAATCAATCAGAGTTGGCACCCCATGTTATTGTGTTATTATGACTCAGCTGTGACTTTTACTCCACTGGCTCTAGTTGTTTCTCATAACCACAGCTTTGTTTGCCAGTTTTAGGCTGCCCAAACTGATTCTACAAGTGTACCAAACTTCATGTATTGCTAAAGGGGTGTTCTAGGGCATTGCCACAGAATGTAGCAAAGAACAATCTTTGAAGTTCACAAGGCCCTGTTTCTGATCCATACTTTCTTTGCAGTTCAGACACAACTTCTGCTGGTCTTTGGAGGTGCTACTGATCCTGTCCTAGTAGAGAACCTCTGGCCTGGATCTGACCACTCTACTAAGCAAAGTTTGAAGTTTCCCTCTAGCCCAAGGTGTCTTCCTTCAGCTTCCTGGAAGAGCCACTTTTGTCAGAGGAAGGCTCCTGAGACTGAAGGAGCTTCCTATAACCTAAGGAAGAATTTCTTCTAGTGTCTGGCCTCCAACACTCCTGGTTCAAACCTTGCGATGGCCAATGTGTTCAGTTATCACATATTCTCCTTAGAACTATTTCAGACTCACTCATTCGCTTTGCTACTTACTGCCTACTTTGGTTTCTGTTGCCTGAAGCAGCCAAGATAAATGAAAAACAAAGTAAATCTACTAAAATCAATGCATTTTTGACAATGAAGCTATTTTGTTTTTCAGTTTGTAACGCTCAGTCATGGAAACCCATACTATTTACAGAAATGTCTAAACATGAAACATACTAAGTAAACCAAAATTGTCAACGTTCTTGCCTTGATTTACATTCAATTTTTGGAAGTTTTCCTTGAGAGCACTCACACACTTTCAAGCGTTTCAAGTGCTTGCAAAGAAGTTCACAAAAGCTGGTTGCAAACTGTGATCCACACATTCTCTATGATACCACCACCAGGCCCATTCTCCAAACCCTGAGTGGTTTTTTAAGATCTCACAATAACCCTGTTAAGTCAGCTTGTGACTTGCTTGTGGCCCCCCACTGCCCTTCACAGGTGAACAGAGGATTGAAGCAGAGCCTTCCAACAACCAAACACTTCAGCCATTATACCACAATGGCTTAGCTAGGTATCTCTGTAAGAACATCATACATCACAGTAACACTGAAGGACCACAGACGCAATACATTTCAGGATTTTTTTAAAAAAACACATGGGTATCACCATCCTGGGGTGGGGCTGATCAAAAGGGGTCCTTTATCTCTTTTGCATCCGTGAAAAACTGCTGGGATCCAATCCAATGTTGGCATCAAGCAAACAATTGCTGAGAAAACTACTCATCAGTCTGACATGAAAGCAATGCATGATGTGAAATCAAAGGGACAAGAAGCAAAGGCAGAAGAAGAAGGTAGGTTGCTGGCAGAGAATAGATTTTGTTTGTCCTTAAGTGTCTGCTTTCCTTCCAAACCAAACTCTCAAGCTGAACGCAGCTGTTCTTTGAAGATAACCAAAATACTCGGCAGAGACCCTGAGTTGGCACAGCTAGAAAGTGAGCTCCCTCCAACCCACGCCAGTTGCAACAGGAGTTCTTTAAATGTGAAGTTATTTGTTAGGTATTCAGAAATTGTTATTTAAACCTACTTGTTTTTGTTTGGAGAGGCAAGATACTAAAAAAGAATATGCCATGGGATGGGTTCTGTGACAGCCAGCCTTTAAAAAAAAATCCAAAGGGAAGTAGAGCTACAAAATGAATTACATCTTATCACTAGCTTATCTTCACCTTCAAAATCTTGTAATAATTGCGGTTATAAGTTGTTATGTCATTTTATGCAGTAAAACTATGCCAGGATTTCTCAGTGAATTTACGGTCTTCTGTTACCTTATCTTTAAGTCACTGCCATCATTACAGATTTCTCATGGACAAAAATAGTAACTTCTTTTGAAAAGGAGACTTCAAGCACACACCAATTTGAGGTTTCTTTTCTACTTGCAGTGTTGCAGATTTAGCTGCTTGATGGCCAAAATTGAACAGCCGAAATCTACCTTTAGAGATAATTAAAGAAATTCAGCTGTGAAATGAAACTACCAGCAGGGCACCTTTTTTTTTATTATAGCGGATAAAGCTTTCACTCACTCAACTTCCCTGCTGAATTTCAGCTGCTGACAGAAAGCTCAACAAAGTAGAAGTATCTGCATGTTTTGAAAGTTCAGGGAAATTTTGGAATTTCCATAATTTCTAAACTAGGTAAGAATTACCTTCCTGACAGTGCAATCTGCCTCTAATTGCACTGAAAAAGACAATGAAGCGTCTCACAGAACTTCTGGCCTTTACAACCACCAACTGCAAGACAAGTTTCTAGAACCATCCCATTTTACAGTGAGGGAGGTGAGGCTCTTAAGCAATGAGTCCATGCAAGAAATCCCAAAGCTCACTGGAAACATGTTCATGTACAACAGAGATGCAAAGTGCAAATTCTGTGATGGGGGTGTGACTGACTGCACTTAATAGCAGGTTTCCTCAGTGCAGCAAAATCAGAGAGCTAGGAAGGGAAGGGATAACGATTCCCTAGAACAGACAGCTTGCGTGACAGACTGCTCCCTCTTTGATTGGTCAGAGTTATTTTTATTCCATATCAGGGTTTCTGTCAGTTAGAACCGGTCTGAAGGCAATCAGTTGGTTTCTGAAAAGATTTGGAGTCAGGGATTCTGACAAGAAAAGTCAGACTGGTTCACCTTTAGAGTAAAGGAAGAAGACACTTTTGCCTTAACTGTAGCATTATTGTCCTGAGGAAGACTTCTATCTAAGAATTCAAAGTCTAAGTGTCAGCACAAGCTGAAGTATGCCATACACAGACACCAGAGAACTGGGACTGTGTTTTGGGTGAGAGTGATTGGGAAGTGGGTTGAGGCTCCCTTTCAAGCCAAAAAGAAGTAGGGTTATATCTTCTGAGGAGAAGATGATTAATTCCTGCCCAGTTTCGAAGGGGGTTTGGCTCTGAAGAGGACCCTGGGCCTGTTGTGAAAGGAAAACGGATTTAGACTACTCAGGAGATAGGAATACCCTCTAGTTTCAGGAAAGGAGCGAGTTAGGTGCACAAAGAAAGTGACTAACACCAGGAAATCTGAACGGTCATAGAAATGTCCTGAAGAAACAATGTTGATGTAACTACATCACTAAGTAAAACACCTCTCACTGTTAAGAACCAAGAATATATGAAAATAAGCTTTAAGGATACTATTTTCCTGTTACTCAAAGTGTATTCTGTAATACCAACCAATTTTACCTCCGCACTTCCATCCCCCGATTACACTTACTCAATCCCTGCCTGTTAAATAAAGTTATTTCTTTTTGAATGTTAAACAGTCTCCAATGCCATTTCCAAGCACAAAAGGAAGAGGGCTCTTGCTTTTCCCCATCAAGTTCCTGAGTTGGGCCAAAAGCCAAAATTATATCTCCATGTCAGGGTGGGGGCAAACAGTCTTTCTAAACCATAAATATTAACACGCTACTTGGGGCAGCTCACTCAAAGCAAGAAAACTGAATTTTGGTGGGAAAATCTGCCTCACAGTGGGAAGAGTGAAAGGGGGTCCATCAGAGGGGTTTTTAATAAAGCAAATGAAAAGGCTAACAACTTTGTTTTGCCTTTATATACACTCATGGCATGGCCATTGCATAGTGGGGAATGGCTACAATTCAGTGGTCTCCATTTAAAGCAAAGGTCTGATATCCTTAGTAATTAAAGAGTCAAATTATGTCAACATTTAGAGCAATAGTTCAACATAGAGCCAGTATAAGGAAGACTTTGCAAAAATGCAAATATACAACTCCTAAGCAGCAGAAACCACCTTATCATTCTTCTCTCTTCCTCTGACTTGTCAGACCTCTGCCCGTACTTCTTTCTTCGCTTCCAAGCTCACAGAGCTTAAAGTGCCTCACAGAACTTCATGGGACTTACTGGCCCGCCAGTCTCTCACAGGCAGCCATCATCTTAGGAGTAGCCAGGCAGGGTAAAGGCACAATACTAAGATCTTCCGTGCCAGAAGTAGTTTCCGAACATTGCCGCTCACTGTCCAGACCTCCTATAACAAGACTGAGATTGCCCCCTACTTTGCAACTGCTGTGTGCTAGCGTATATTCCCTATCAGGAAAGATAAGGAGTTTGAGGCTTGTATTTTTTAAATAACTAAGGACAACTTGATAGAGATTCAAAGAATAATGCATGGTGTACAGAAAGGAGAGAGCTTTTTCTCCCAAAATACTAGAACCTGGAAACACTAAATGAAGTTCACTGACTGTAGATTCAAGACAGAAAGTACCTTCTTCACATAATGCACAACTGATTTAGGAAATTCACTGTCATGGGATGTGGTAATAACCACTGGCTTAGACGGTTGGTCTATCGAGGCTAAATGGAACTTCATCTTGAGAGACCGCATGCCACTCACACCAATTGCTTGGGAAAGCAGAGGGAGGCAACAGTGTGAGAAAACTATTATCTTCATGGCCACGTGGGGGATTTCCTGGAAGCAAGTGGCCAGACACTGTAGGAAACATATCGCCAGACTAGATGGCTCTTTGGCCTGATTCAGCAAGGCCCTTAAGTATCTTTGATCCAGCTATTTATCTCAGCACTACTCACATTCAGGGCATAGTTCAGCCCACTGACCTACATCATTTTCTGTTCCATATCACCTTCTATGTCTTCTTCAGGACTAGAACTACAAACCTATGGAAATACCTGGCTGAGCTTGAAGACGGAGGAAGCAGATATGTAGAGACAGTCTTTATAAGACCTTGGACAGCGCCCAAGCAGCTCAGCCTCAGAGAGTGCTCCAGTAAAAATTAAGTCCACTCTTTAAGTAGCAATTTAGGGCCACACAGCTGCAAGATTTATGATTCTTAAAAAGGACAAATTGAGAAACAGTTCACACTTGAAGGCCACAAAAGCCATGACAGAGTGCAAATACAAGTGAAGATATATATCTACTTCAATGAGGCCCTGATCAACGGATAGTACGGAAAGAATGGCAGAGCAAATAAAACCATCTCAGATCTAAAATGGCAGATGCATTTCCCAAAGGCACTTGCAGCTTCCAAGTTGGTTTTACAGCTATTAGTTTTGCTCATGTCTCTCAAAAATTGCTACAGCTTTGTCATTTTTGCATGATCATACAGGCATGCACTGTATACAAAATGCATATCCTAAAAAAAACTGGGAGCATAAAGCCAGAGTAATTTGTGCAGGTCTGAAAGCCTTAAGCAAAGGGAGTTAGCTTCCCTACCTTCTGTGCCAAGCTTGCTACTCAACACCCACAAATTTAAAGCTAGCACAGCTCAAGCTGCCTTAGAAACTCCAATATATTTACATTTTATCCTACATTTAAAACTACAGAAAAGATTGCAGTACACTATTTCTGCAAATACAGGCAGGGGAACTCTCAAAGTGTGGGAAACAATTAAAAGCCCTTTTTATTGCTTACTATAAAATGATGGGAACACTTCATCTCCTTGGTTACTCAGGCACAAAAAAATAAAAGAGAGAGACTCAAATGTTAGCACAACTGAACCTAAGCTGCTCCATAGACAAATGCACTGAAGCTATCAGGAGGAAAACGGAATATTTCACTTATGACACAAACTCAAAACCAGGTTGCACACCATAGACAAAATCTGGAACTTTCTGAGTGGACTTAGAAATATTCACATCCATGCTTTCTCAAGAAGTGACTGAAGTCTTCTCTTCTTCTGTGGTCTCCACCACTGGGCACCAGTCCACTGGAGGGCAACTTTTAATATCCTTATCTACAGATATATCTTTTCTGCCAAGAGGAATTTCTTTCCTGTTCTCTCTATAAACTGATTCACCACAGGCCAGTTAATTAAGTGGAAGCTCTTAGGCAGGCCCTCAGCTAATGAATCTTAGTTCTTGCATCAGAGCTTTCAACTTTGCCATGTTGAAAATTGTGCTGTTTAACTGCATTCATCACCACATGCACTCAGACAAGAATCTTTCGAGATGAATCAACCCAAGCACGGTATGATGCTTGCAACAGAAAGGAGACCACCAAGCTGCAGAGGACTTGTGCAGCCCCTTACAACAAAAGGGCCAGGGGGTGCTCAAAGCACCAGTGCAAGAAGCTGCCCCACTAAGGTTTGTTTTAGTTTGTATGAATAATCCCATTGCATATGTCTCGTGTCTGCAACCAAATTAATTCCTGGCACTTCAATGGAGTTCCAGGCCTAGTCCAAGAGAATATAGGCAAGTAAGAAATGAGCACTGATGAGCCACACAAGTGCTCAAGCACCCTCATTTTTGAAGATCTTCCTTTTAAAAGCCTTTTTAAAATGCTCACCGTATACATGGGGTATTTGGGAGTGATTTCACCAGTCCCAAGCATGTAGTTTGATCCTCAGAGTCCCCTGATTTAGATCAGGGTCATGGTGCTGGAAACTAGATGGTTAATTGTTCTTCCTGCATAGGGAGAGGTGATTTCCTCTGGGAAAGCAGCATGGATGGTGGTGGGAAGAATCACCCCCACACACTGCCTGCCACCCAGTGAAAGAGCCCCAATCTGGACATCACCACCCTGCCAGCAGGTTCAAAACACATCGGACAATCCAGTAACATTCTGTTGGCGTTAATATATCATGTCACTTGCCCTTCTGCTTGAATACAATGAGAAGCCTTGCAAGAGGTATTCCTGGGAGCACCTGTGTTTCTGCTTGTGCACAGAAGGGAGAATGTGTAAGATAAACCTTTGTTCAAGGCCCTCGTGCTGTCGAGCATGCAAGGCTTTGGTCTATAGAGCCCTTTGTTTGCCTTTAAGCTTGGGGGAAAGTGGCTGAGATATGGGAGGAGCACTCGAGATAAAAGGACATACTTATCAGGAAATTCCGAACATTGCTGTCTACTGCTTGGCCACAACCAGGCATGATCTGTAGAGTAGAATCTATAAAGGAGAACCAAGAGCCTCCAGACAACCAGAGAATCATTACTAAATCTAAAATGAGATTCTGGAATGAGAGAAGGGGAACTGGAGTACGTACAATGAATGGAAAATTTCATTCTAGGGAGAAATTTCAGATCCAGACCAAAACTTCCTGCAAAACAAGATCCAGAAAGAGAAATCAAGAGGGACCATCTGGCTCCAGGGGTAAATAGCAGAGGCCTCCTGACCTGGATAGCCTAGGACAGCCTGATCTTGTCAGATCTCAGAAGATAAGCTTGGTTGGTCTTGGTTAGTAATTGGATAGAAGACCTCCAATGAAGAACAGGGTTGCAGAGGAAGACAATGGTAAACCACCTTTGTTAGTCTGTTGCCATGAAAACCCCACCAGGGGTAGCCATAAGTCAGCTATGACTTGAGGGCATGGTTTCATCCCCCTCCCAGAGAGGTCGCCGTGCAACATTTCAGTGTACCTAAATGACTCACAGTCTTGGCTCATCGCCATCCTTTTTACTTCAGCACTAGCAGAAGCATTTTAATCTCCCCACTCAAGTCTCTCTCTCCCCCTCCTTTCCTAAATCTTTCATGCTTCCTTAGTAAACAGTCCATTTATAAATATCATCTCATCAAAACACTCAGAGCTCCAGCAAAGGAAAACTCGGGGGCGGGGGCAGGGGGGGTCTGAGAAGACGGTTGCTTCTGGGGACGAGAACAGATACCAGCCAAGAGTTGCTCAGCAAGTGGCATCTGACGCAGGGTGTCAGACTTGCCCCACCCACCCACCTTGCCAGCTGTATTAGGAAGTGGTCTGGGATTCAGCAGGCAATCAGAAAACCCAAATAGAGTAAACTGAATGATTTATATAAGTTTTAAAAATAGACTTCATTAAATAGCAATCCTTTTTCAACCTGAGCCATAACTGAAAGAAACTACTTGATGCACAAGTACAAACAGCCTCATATACAGGATTGTTACCTTGAATGCATTGCCTCACATCATCTGGGGGCACCCCCACTGCTGTGACAAGCTAAGGTACATATTTGCAATGTTTGCAACATGCAAATAGGGCACATATCCCTATCGATAAAGAATATTAAAGGACACTACAGACTCTGTATGTGGGAATACTCAGTGGGTGACTTTCTGGTCTCATGCAATTAGAAAGAAATTGACAGTAGGTTCAGAACAGGTCAGAGGAAGTACTTCTTCACACAATTAGCTTGTGGAACTCACCACCACAAGATGCAGCAATGGCTAGTACCCTAGATGGCTTTAAAAACCATTAGGTAAATTGATGGCCTCTCTCTGTTAATAGCTATCAGCCCTGATAGCTAAATGGAACTTCCATGTTCAGAGGCAGTGCACTTCTGAATACCAATAGGGAGACATAAACAACAACAGGGAAGATCTGTGGTCTCCATGCCACACAAACATGAACACACGAAGCTGCTTTATACTGAGTCATACCTTGAGTCCATCCAGGTCAGCACTGGCTGGCTGGCAGCAATTCTCTGGGTCTCAGGTGGAGACCTTTCACATCACCTGTTACCTGATCCTTTTATTGAAACTGGAACCTTCTGCATGCGAAACTGATGCTCTCCCACTGAGCATTTCCCTGTTTGTTGGTTTTGCAGAAGCATGCGGTTGGCTACTTCTGGAAACAGAAAGCAGGCAGTGATCTGATTCAACAGAGTTAATCTGATGTCCCTAAGCATATAAGCATTTCCCTCTGAATAATCCTACCGAGATATTCTCTGAATTTCACCCACTGGGCAAGTTTCTAACACACTGGCTGTGCCTTTGCAAGTGATATTAAGGCTCCATCTGCTCAGAAACCCATGCAAACCATGCTGGATAGGAGGTTTACAGCATTCACACTCACACACACACCCTTCCAGCCACATTCAACTTCTCACAAAGTCAACAAGGCAGACAGCAGGAAGCACAGACGCGCAGGAAGATAGCAGCCCGCCATGGACATCAACTTTTGCTCAGAGCAAGCAGCTGCCACTCACAGCATGAACTCCTGCCAGGCTCAGAGCATTTGGATGGACTCAGCAGCTACTCCGTGCCGGCATGGACAAAAGAGGCTGTGCTAGCCATACTCCAACTTAGGCTGCAGCATTATGGGCTATGCCTCTCTCTCTCTGCAAGTAGGATAAGCAGTCTTACACGGTCTTCGGCACCCTAAGGGAAATGACACTTTGACTGTTATGTACATCTGCTTGGTTTTTTAAAAAAGCAGATCATAAGACTCCGGGCAGACAACTTGCCCACTTCTGGAAATATACTGTTCACACCTTCATCCAGTGTCAAATGATGGACATGTGCACGTAAACTTAAAGGGGAACCGTTCCACCCTTTCAAAGAGTGACCACAAATTTGCTTTGAAGAACTTCCAAATGAATTGGCCCAGAAACCTCTGGTTTCACAGCACAAGGTCTGCCAGGCATAAGAATTTGGTCACTTCTGATAGATGACATAAAAGTCCTTTATCTGGGTTGGTTGGGCTTGGATAAGAAAGCATTTGGTTAGCGCAGCACAGTGATTCTGAGACAGAGTATGACCTACGCCATGATGTTACTAAATAGGTGGGCACATTCTCAGTCACCACTCTGCCCCACATCAGCAATATCGGGTATAATAATATTGGCTCACCTTACAGCATGAATATGCGGATCACAGAGATAGTATATGCAAAGCACTTTGAACACTCACAAAGTACTGTAGAAACACTAATAATTCTGTTTTTGGAAACTGGCTGGACCTTGCGCATTTGTCTCACTGGCAAAGCACCTGCTCTGCATGCAGGAAGTCCCAGGTTCCATCGCTGGAATTTCCATTTCAAGGAAGCAGGTATCATATAAGGCCTTCCTCTTCCAGAGACTCTGGAGAGCCAATCAGCACAGACAATACTTAGCCAGACAGACCAGTGGCCTCAGTATAATCCAGCTTCAATATGCTTCCAATGAGAGGAGGCCAGGGATGAATAGCAGAGCATGAGCTTTGCATGCAGGCAGTCCTATCCTTGGCATTATGGTAAAGGATTGCAGGTTTGGGGATGGGAAAGTCCATTCTCTGCTTCTGCCAGGCAAAACCGGCAATGCAGAGCTAAACAGACCAATGGAATGACCTCATATTCATATAACTGCTGAAGGTCAAACTAAGTCTGTCCAATCAGCATTCACTGCTCCCTTTATGGAAGGGGAAGACAGTTCACACCCTTCCGCCCAAAGCAGAAGTTCCCCATCAATATCATCATGACTTCTCTGGCTGTACCTCGGGGCAGTAGCAGCACTCCTATCCTTACCAAAGCAGGCAACAGCTACAGCCCCTGCGGCAGATTCAAGGCAACCTCCTTGCGCTGGAACACGGTCTCTGCCATCTGCTTGTGTTTTGCTAACCCGCTCAGAAAGACACCACAAATATCCTTTGCCAGGAGAGAAATATTTGTTGCTTGCATTCCAGTGCTTCTGAACACATGGCTCTCGCTGCTGCTAACAATTTGTGCATGCAGCAAAGTTCCCCTGGGCATGGTGGCAAGGGGTGGGCAGGGTGGTGGTGGCATTCTTTCATTTGTTTTCTGCCCAGCTTTCTTGCACATATGGGTAATAACTGTAGGGTAATTTGAGAAAGCAGAACAGTCATTTTATTATAGCAACAACAACAACATTCAATTTCTATACCGCCCTTCAGGATGACTTAACACCCACTCAGAGTGGTTTACAAACTATGCCATTATTATCCCTGCAACACATTCTATTCCACCCCACCTGTACACACGGCATGAGAGCCATGCTGTTATTTTTCTCTTTTGAAATAATCTGCCCTGAACTGAGCTTCCCAACAGGGGCCATCTTTATTCTGTGTCCTGCTAATCAATAACCAAAGATTCTATAATTAGATTGGAACACTTAATATGACCCTGAACGCACAAACAATAATTTTAAAAGAAAAGCAAAAGAAGTATTAATCAACAGTAGCAATGTTAATAAGAATAATAATATTAATAACTGGTCAGCACACACAGCTACCCCAAAGTTCTTTCATAACAATGTAATGTATGTTCTTGGGGCACGCTCGTGTTCGAGCACCTACCCACCTCTGCTTATAGGGCAAATGGCTTGATTTTAAAAAGACTCTAATTTCATGCCACTATTTTCAGAAGATCCCATCAAAAGAACACACAAAGCTGCCTTCTACTGAGGCATACGATTGATCCAGCTGTCTCCTCTGACAGACAGCTGTTCATAAGGCTGGGCAGGAGCCTGTCCTGCTGTGATAGAGCATACACTTTGCTTTGTAGGATGAAGAATCCAGATTAATTTCTGGACACACCGACTTATATGGATCCCCAGATAACAGGTATTGAACCTGCAAAGCACATGCACTCTCAGTAAGCTAGGGGACTTCCTTTTACTGTGCCAACCCAGCCTTTTACAGCTTATTGCACTTTCACAGTGGAGAGCTCATTAGCTTGCAAAACTCAAAGGTGAAAAAAAGGTTGGATTCGTATCTTTCAGCAAGTAGATGAGGAAGTCAGCATCCCAGGCCCCATTAACATTGCCGCATCATCCCATTCACACTGTGTTCCATTCTGGTCTCGTGTGGAGCACGGGTTTGCAGAGGATGCAGCCTTTCAAAGTTTTTGCATCATTACAACCATCTGACACCACCTGCCAGGCAATACCCTGCATTAATGATGTTTCGCATGCTAAACATCTTGTAATAAGCATCTGGAACAACTAAATTGTTTGATTTAGTAAGTGAGCTACCTCTATATAGCCAAATGTTCGTTAACTTCCTATTATTTCCATTAATAACCACTTCTAGACCACCTTTCAAGCATGTAAATAATGTTGTTACCTCTTAGCCTCATCTACATCACCAAGCACCCAAGGTCACCAAACATGTATTGCAGAAAGTGGACTCAGACCTTGATTCCTGTTGGCCCGTTCTTTTGCATCACACTGGTTGTTCCCACTTTAGAATGAGGAAGCACCTTGTGCCCTTACCTAGACTCCTTATTATCCAGGCATTTGCCAGAGTAAGGCCCATCTGGAACATGGATTCTCTGCAATGAAAATTTTTTTCCAAGAAAACAGAAGTTTGCGCTACAATAGCTTTGATTTTTAGAAATGGGTGTTTGTTTTTAGAACAGGATGTTTCCTGGTTTAGAAAGAAAATGCCAGCCCCAGGGCATAGTGCTCCAGACTCAGATCTGGGTTTCCATGGGCTTAGTGGGTTTTTCAAGAGAACCACAACTTAGAAGATGCAGGGAGAGTGTGTGGAATTCTCCCTGTTAGCTGCGAGCTTGTGAATTCTCCCCGCTAGCAGTAAATCAGGAGGTGAGAGGGGGCAAACCTAAACAGATCTACTCAGAAGCAAGCTCCACATTACTCCCAGAAAAAAGCTCCTTAGGAACGCAGCATTAAGGAAGCTATGTGAGAAAGATGCTTATGGTGAGTAGCTAGCGTTGCCAACTCCAACTGGAGAGTTCCTGGAGATTTGAGGAGTGGTGTCTGGGGAGTGAAGGGTTTGGGGAGGAGAGGGGTCTCAATGGTTTATCATGCCAAAGAGTCTATCTTCCAAAGCAGCCCCCTTTCCCTGGGGATGCTGGTCTCTGTTGTCTGGAGATCAGTTGTAATTCCAGGAGATCTCCATACTCCACCTGGAGGTTGGCAACCTTCTTAGTAGCTGAAATTTAAAGCTAACTGTTCTTAGTTGTCTTGTACATTTCTGATAATTTAAGGGTACTAAAATACACATGGACCATTGGATCTGGCAAGAGGTTTCTGGGCATTTCTGTTGTTTATGGGAAATCACTGATTTGTATTCATTGCTTGCCCCAATGTGGCAGCCTCTTCTAAAAGAGCAGGCTACTGGGCACCCAGCACAGCAACTTTGGACCAATGTTCAGGACTAGTCTGCTGCCTAGCTGAACTCGCTAAGATTAACTTCTAGTCACAAGAAGACCACCAAACAGGACTCTTTCTCACCTCCAAACCCAAGGAGAAACTATGGATCAATTATAAAGCAAAGGCATTCCATTCACTTCAGCATACTGGGGAAATTGCTGCTGAGCAAATCAAAACCTTGTGCAGAATGAAAATCGAAAACTAACATACTGGAAATAGCTGAGCTGCTAATGGGCTTGTCACCTCCACACTTGAAAGCCTCAACTCTCCTAAGGCAGCAGAAGCTCATGATCTGTCACTCATCATAAGCATGGCCCTAAAAGCATGCACGGCTTCTTCCACATTTGTGACGAGCGCATGGCAACAAACACAGGGCTGCTGAATAAGAAGTTAAAGTCATCAGTAATAAGAGGATCCACTGCATACACTTCAAGTTCTATTTTCTAGCCCCTTTCCCAGCTTTTGCCTGTAGGGGATGCCTGGATAACATTTTATACATGGTAAGCTACAAGTATTGCTGTTCTTCAGGGTTTAGTTCCCTTTCCCAAAGGGAAGTGGACGGATCTTGTCTCCAGAGCATGCATGTCAATGCATGTGTTTATGAATAGTCACATAGTGCGCCATTGCAGCATTCTATTCCATATCCTGTAGTTGCTGATTTATATTTTGAACAGATGACACTATATTAATAGTCAAGTTATATTTTTCAAATATATCTATAACAAAAAAGTCAGCATAGTAGGGTTGTTAGAATGGCAGATTAAAATCTGGAAGACCCAGGTTCAACCCCCTGCCTTCTGCCGTGGAAGCTTGCTTGGTGACATTGGGCAAGTCACACACTCTTGGCCTAGCCTACCTCACAGGGTTGTTGTAAAGATAAAATGAAGAAGGAGAGGATGTTTTAAGCCACTCTGTGTTCTCACTGGGGAGAAAAAGTAGGTATAAACAAATGCAATAAATAAATATAATTTTTAGACCAATGGAGAATAGAGCTCAAAGATGCTACAGACTGAATCCCATACTTGTCATTATATTTTCTCCTCACATTTCCCAGCTTATCCTCACAGCAACTCTTTGACATACTGGAATTCGAGAGAGAGAGACTGGGGAAGGCTTTCTGCGCAGTTTCAAAATGGTGGCACACCATGTACCCTGAGGCCGATTCAGTAATACATGTCTGAAACTGCTCTCTGCCGTCAGAAGGACCCCACTACAATGGTTGCATACAAGCTCTTGGTTTTAATTTATGTTCTGGGATAGCTAGATCTGCACAGCTCTAATTGATATTCCTTCCAAATCAGGGAACAGAACATCACGCAAATTAAAAACAGACCAGTTGGGACTGGGAGCATCACCAGTTCAGTCAAAACTACAGAAGCAAACGATCGAGTGCTCCATCGCCATTCCCACACAAGCCCGATGAAAAATAATTTGAAACTCAAGCCTTGCTACAGAATTTTGATTTTGTCTCTTTTTCATTAGGACAACTTTAGAAATTAGGCAAGCTGGCTGTTTCTGGAAAAAGGGATGCCAGAAACTCTGTTGGTATTAAGGAAAATTTCAGAACAAGGTGTTTTCTCAGACATGAATGCCCAATTTCCTGACTTGTCAATAAGCTTTTGGTCACTCAATGTGTCCATTAAAATCCAGAGCAATTGTGCTATCATTTAAGCAATAAAAAAAACATTCTGAGGAAAATTCAAGAACTTGGGTGACACATTCATTAGTATGCTTGGCTAGGACTGGAGACAGCTGCTTTCAGACCCCGATTTGCCCCGAAGCTCACTGGGTAACTATAAAGCAGTCACTCTCTCAATACCAACTACCTCACAGGATTGTTGTAAGGATTAAAAACAGAGATGGAGAGAGCTATGTATGTCACACTGAGATTCCTGAAGGAAGAGAAGAGTAGATAGAGATCACCTGCCGTTATTTTGTTTTGCAGTGCTTGCTCTCAGGCCCTGTGACGGATAACAAGCTCAAGTCCAGAATTACCAGAAAAAAAGGTTCCCTTTGACCCTGGCCATTAACACAAATAGGAAGCCCCCCCACACACACACACACTCACATACCCCATTGTAGGATCCTGCCCCCCCTCCTCACTTAGTGGCTGTTCGCCTGATTTCTCTGCCCAATAGCTATCATTTCTGCAGCTTGCTTGATCCACTGGATCAAGTGCGTTGATCTCTCCTATAACAAAAATCCTGTAGGCTCATATTTTATCATGAGTACTGTAAAAATCAGATAGGCTGGGATTAGGAAGGGAGACAATGAAAAATCTTAAAAACGCTTGTTGATCAAGAAATAGCATTTAAATGGATTTCTACTGTTTATCTTGGTAACGCACATGCTGGCCAGTGGAATGAGATCAAGTCCTGCTCTGCAGATTTTGTCTTTCTTTATCTGAAAAACACATATTTCCAGAATTGCTCTTATCACATATAAGGAGATGCAGCCCAGTGCCAGAGAGCAGTGAGGAATGGTGTTTGCTATTTAAGAGATGGGACTTGGCTACAGCCTACCTGCTCTCCTCTTTTGCAATACAGCGAGGCATGATGCTTTGCACAACTTATCCAGTCCGAATTTCCCAAGTGCTGCTCTTGTCTCTATCAGTCACAGAAACATCACTGCGATCTCCCCTGAAGGCAGGGGTGGATCTATATTTTTGGGGCTCTGAAGCTTGAACTGTTATGGGGGCCTCTTCGCAACCAGCAAAAATAGGGCAACATCGAACAAGGTCCAAAGGGCCTTCCTGCCCTTGCAAGGACCTCGAGGCCCAAATGGCAGAGAACGGGGTGGTGAGGTGGAGCCCTTCAAAATGGGCCATACAGTGAGCCCCTTCCCACCAGCAACGAGGTCTGGGTAACCACGGTTATCTTCTTCAATGGGGTTGTTCCATGGCAGATAAAAAGTTTAACTACTACATCTCAGATTTTGATTAAAATTTTGATTAAAATGATCAACATTTACCTGCAATAATCCAAGCCAGGCCTTGAAATAGGCTTGCCATTCCCCCGCCGGGGGCAGGGGATCCCCTGCTCCCACCTCCTCCCCCTGCGCCTACTTACCTGGCCAGTGGGGGGACAGACCCCCGGCGGCATGGCACTCCCATGAACCGCTGTGGCACGCTCCCATGCCCCTCAACAGGCCTGTTTTAGGCTGAATCAGGCCCGCAGGGGAGCAATTCAGCCCCACAATGGGCCCATTTTGGGCTGAATCGGGCCATGGGGGGCAATTCAGCCCTTTGGTGATTGCAGAAGTGTTCCCAGGCCACCCTTTGACCCACATGATGATGTCACTTCCCGGAAGTGATGTCATCATTCACGCTGGGAGTGCACGCAAAACAAGACTCAAAAGATGACGATGGGTAAGTGCCAGGATCCCTGTCTCCCGCCCGGGAACTCAAGGGACCTGGCAACCCTACCTTGAAACAACAAGATCTGGGCAGGCCTTTCCCCACCCTTATGGTGCTGTAGCCAGGCCAAACTCCTCAGGAGCATTAACAAACAGAATACTAAGAAAGATGTATTGCAACAGTTCTAAAAGGATGAATAACTATAAAATTACATATTTTTCACAATCATATGAATTTCCCATTAAAAGTCTTAATAATTCCAAACCAATATTTAATAACTTCCCAGGAAGTAATTTCACCTTTGTTTTAAAAGATCTCTTATAATTGCACAGGTTACCTACATTTACCTGCAATAATCCAAAATAGGCCTTGAAACAGCAAGATCTGGGCAGGCCTTTCCCCACCCTTATGGGTGCTGTTGCTTCTTCCCGGGCCAGGCTGAACTGCTAGGCTGCTGGGTACAACCAGCCCACTTTAGGGGAAGCTACAACACTGAGCACGCTCCATTCTAAGGCCAATATTAAGTACTTCGACCCATTGGCTTATGATTCTGTCGCTAAAATAGCCTTATTTTGATAACAAACATTTTTAAAATCTCCATTAATTTTTGTTGAAAAATTCACTCATTAAAAAAAAAGTTGCTACAGGGACCCTCTGGGATTAGGGGCCCTGAAGCTTAAGCTTCATTCGTTTCACAGTAGATCTGCCTCTGCCTGAAGCCAGCCAACTCTCTCACTCAGCAAAATATAGCACCAAATCATTAATTTGATTTCTCTTTCACATTTGTTTGTTTGCATCTCACAGGCTTTGGTGGGAGCCCCATTTTGGACCACATGCCTTTCCACATATCTTTGACTCTCAAGGGGGAAAGCACCCATTGCTTCTTCACTGATGCCCTGCAGCATTTCTCATTTGTGTGAAGGCTATCATCAACAGAGACATGATAACACATGGCTTGCTCAACCAACCATTCAGCTTTTTTGTTTCCATGGAACACGACAAAGCGTTGAAGGGGGATGCCTTTGACTGAGTTGCTTCATGTACAGCTAGTACAGAGCTAATGGGCTGAATGCAATCCTTGAATAACCAAGAACTGGTCTATCAACTGATGCTTCATCCCTCCAGTTCATAAATTTACCCACCTCTATTCCCCCTGCCCCACCACTTTCTTCTTTACCAGTCGCCTCTATCAGAAAAAGTTTCTGGGAGCATCTGTTTGGCCAGTGTGGGAAACAGAATGCTGCGCTACAGGGACCTTCAGTCTGATCAGCTGCACTCTTATGTTCTTAAGAGAACATGTGCTAGATTCCATCATATTTCAAGCTATTCAGAAATGTTAGAAGTGGGTAGCTGCTATGCAATTATTCCATGCTTCTTCTCCTCAAAACTGCAGCTGGGAATGAGGGCAGTGGTCCCCACCACATATAATCCAAGGACAGACAGGGGGAGAGGGATTCTTATAGAAGAATGCAGTGGTAGTTAGAAAGTCTTGGCCAACCAATAGGTAAGATAGGTTTGGCCTTTTGACCAATCTAGTTGCTAACCACATTTACAAACTGCATTCCTGTAAACTACAATTTATACACAATACAAATCTATGCCATTACTTGCCCTTATTGCCCTTATTGCGGCCATATAATGCAGAGCACCAAGACGCAAAGCGGCTTTCCTCATTATGTGGGCATCCCTATGGCAGCAGGGTTTCCATGCTCTTTGAATCTGGATGGCACAAACAAGGAACAGGAAAAAAGGCACGTGGTGGTAGATCTTCACAGCTGTGATGAAACACATAGAATATGTTTTTCATAAGGTATTTACTATTTCGAGGTCACACTCAGAGCCAGCAGTTGTAAAGCTTCTTATCAGTGTGCAGGATGAAAATGGACACGGTTGAGTTTCTTGGATTAAGAATGAGTTTCCGTTCTGAAACTTTCAGTACAACCTCGACGACCTAGGCATTGTCTAATAAGGCACATACAAAACAGGGAGGCATCAATCCTTTTGGATGACACATGCATTCCGTTAGCCTTTGATCTTGCCAATGCTTTTCAGCTATCTCTGGAGTCCACACCATCAACCAGAGCTTGGCATTCTTTTCAGGCCCCATTAACCAAGCCTCCTTCCACAACTGAGTAGCCCTCCATCCCTTGCTGGGAGAAGCTGAATTCATTTCTTTTCAGTCAAAGGAAGCCCAAATATTTTTTAAGAAAGTGAAAATAATATTGAATGGAGGAAAAGAGCACACTAAAAAGCTATTTGCATAAAAGGCTGAGGCCATTTCCAAATGAAACAAGCTAGCTGCAATGTACCCCTCCCACACAAAAAAAACACCCAGTTTTCCTGTTTTCACAATACAGCCTTGTAACATTGCACTTGGACAACACTCTAAACTAGACATGGGCACGAACCGAAAAAAAATTAACAAACCAGCGGCTCGTGGTTCGGTGCTGATAACAATCCCGAGATCACGAAACGCAACAAACATTTCCCGTTGATGAACCGGTTCGCGGTTCGTCAGGGGCAAGGGACACCCCCCCCCCCCGGCACTTACACAGCCCATATTCCCGGGGAGTCTTTTGCACACTCTCCTACAGCCATCAACCAAGTTTGGACAAGATTACAAAAGGGATCTTGGAGTTACACCCTCTCCAATCCAAGACCCCCAGGAAACTCCCACAAAAATCCAAGCTGAATTATACTTGCCCAAAGGCTAGCAAGTGGCAAGCAAGAGCTCTGTCCCACTCCACTGCTCGCAGAAAGTGAAACCCAGCCTGGGAGACCACGGCTATTTATAAGCATGGGTCCCATTCAGCAACACAGGAGGTCTATGTTTGGCCATCAGAGCTGCCTATCAGGGTTTGCAGGGATGAGATTGGAGTGCCCATGGCTACAGAACACCCCCTTCCCCCTCCCTCCCCTGGGTGTCTTCTCCCAACTTGTAACTGCTTTGCAGCTCCGTGGTTGGAAGGAAGCCCTGCTGATCAAGGAAAGCTGGGCTTCCATTTGGGTTTCCAGGGCGACAGAAGGAGGGCAGACAGAGCATAGGCATTCCCCTGGCTCTGTTGCCAGGGGAATAGATTGCTGGTGCCTGAGTGTCTGGCTTCCCGAACCGTGCCCAAATGCAACGAACCAGGCCTCTCCCGGATGCTGGTTCATTGGCCATGGTCAATCACGAACCGCCAGATCACGATCGCGCGATCGCCATTTTCGTGGGTTTTTGAGGTTCGTAATGCAGTTCGTGCCCGTCTCTACTCTAAACCCTTTGCATGATGAATGTCTTCTCAACCACTCCCACAGTTTACTCCTGCAGTAACTCCAGCAGTCAATTATTGCCCTCCTGTACTTTCCACACTGCCAGCGCAGTGGGGGAGTAAACTCTGCCTGCTCGCTTAGGTGCATCTCCACCTGCCAAAACAGACGACTTCGAGACTCTTTTCCAAAAGTTGCAACAGCAGGGAAATTTTCCTGAAACGCAGCATCCTAGCAGCAGGTTTTAACACAAGCAGAGCCTTGGTGCCCACACAGCTAGAGATGTGGCTCTCTCTGCTTCCGCTATTTTTATAGAAACACCTCATCATATTGTTGGACTCAACACGCTCCAGCTTGTTATGGCATCAAACTTTGCTCTAAATATAAAGGAGGAAGAAAAATCAATCATCTCCACAGGAGGCTTGCACACTCCTTTAGCATTATAGCCCCAAGACAAGAGAAACCGTCTGTAGGAGGAGAATAGTCTTGTGAACTTGGACCTGCGGTCTTCGGCACCCTAGGAAGGAGCAAAGCTGCCCTCATTCTCTACCCCCTCTCAAGGGACCTGCAAGCCAACATACACAGTTTGGCATAGGAAGTATCTCAAGCTCAATTTTTTTTGCCACACAAGTCCTCCAGCTATTTCTTAAACATTGCTCTAAATTTTGCCTTAAAATAGCCCTTGTTAACAGCAAAGCACATTTATAACTTTGTTTCCTTGCTTGTCAACACAATAACCCTGAGAGGTAGGTAATCATACTTCTCATCTTACAAAATAGCAGCTGAAGTTGAGGGCCAAACTCAAGGTGATGGCAATGGACCATTGTGGCAAGATCAGGAAGCCACTAAAGCTGGAGTGGTTGGTGGAACAGACAGGGCCAGCAACAGGCCTGGTCTTGGCTGCATCTTTTAGCTGCTTTTCCTTTTGGTGTGATCGAAACGGGGGGAAAACCGGAATAAATAAACTCTGGCAGAAGAAAAACAACTTTAAAACCACCAGTTTTCATAGGTAATATCCAGCCTGTCCCTCGCTTACTCATTCTACACTTTAATTTTTCACCACCACCCCCCCAGCCCTGCTTTGTAGGGATTCAGTGGGATGGAAACTGGGCTCTGCCATCATCATACCCAGTTGCATACTAAAGATGCCAGGATGCCCAAGACAAGACGAGAGTCTGTGAATTCATCCTGTGCTCCAAAACACAGGATCCTCCATTTGCTGCCTCGCGTAATCCAAAGACCAAGTATGTCATAAGGAGACAGCAGGAGCAAATGATTTGTACCACTCCAAGATGCATATACAACACATAAGATATTGGTTGCACTTTTTGGAGCTACTGTGGAAGGTGGAAACAAAGCAAAACTTTCCCAAGATTACCTGAAATCAGCTCTCAGACTAAGGTAGTTTGAATTGTTATGGCCTACGGCTAAGACAATAAACATGAGTGAAGCGATGTAACTAAGGTCTCAGACTTATCCTTCATAACTATACTGTTTCCAGTATCTCATAAAATAACATTCTGCAGTTGCACTCTGATTTCCATCCACCACCTTCCTTTGTGAAATTCCTAAGTACTCTTCTCATCCGGGCAATGAACAGAAGAAGATCTGCTAAATTGTAATAACAATCCAGTAACGTCACATGGCCTCAGGGGCATTCCCCCCTCCTCTGCCTTGATTCAGGTGTATCTTGATCTCCATCCTGTCCACATTGCATGCGCTGTGTACCCAACAAAAATACACACAGCATGTACAATGAGGGCAATTTGGAGCCAGGCAGCGGCAGCAGCAAATGAGGTGGTGGGTTGCTTGGGCTGGCTACCACTGAAAGCAAAGACAATGGTTATGGAACAAATATTATATGTTGGAGGTATACAGCTGAAGCTTTTATTGGGAAAAATACTATAAGCCATGGCATTTCAGCATTCTAGAAGTACTGAGTATACAAAAGACTGTTTTCTAAGACTTCCAGTCATGTTAGTATAGTGCGGTAAAAATAAACAGAAGTCTTGTTGCGCCTTTGAAACTAACAGATTTTATTCCAGCATAAACTCTCATGGGCTAGAGCCCATTTTTTCAAATGATTGTGGTGGATCCTCCCTCAGCAGACGTTTATATACAGGGTTATGAAAAACCCTGCTGTTTATGAAAAAACAAACCAGCAGGAATTTTTATAACCTCATATATAAATGTCTGCCTAGTAGGGGTACAGGAATCAGAGGAAGTGGGCTGTAGTCCATGAAAGTTTACGCTGTGCTAAAAATCTATTAGTCTTTAGAGTACCAACTCACATTTTCTGAATTTCTCATTCCTGCCATTTCAGACCAAAAAACCCCAGTTAGTTTTATTTTTCTTCTATCTTTCTGAATCAAGTGAGTGATCCTTCCTTTTCTTGCCATTTTCTGCTGCTGGATTTTCCCATAAAATGCGCAATATGGTCTAGTGGTTAAGAGCAGCAGGACTTCGAACCAGGTTTGATTCCCCATTCCTCCGCTTGAAGCCAGCTGGGTCAGTCACATCTCTTTCAGGGCTCTCTCAGCCCCACCCACCTCAAAGGGTGATTGTTATGAGGATAATAATAACACACTTTGCAAACCGCTCTGAGTGTGGCATTAAGTTGTCCTGAAGGGCAGTATATAAATCAAATGTGATGTTATTAGGGAGATGTGTCTGTCCCCCTCAATTGCTGTCTTTTATACCTATAATAGCAAACATTTTGCTCATCCCTTCTCCTGAACTGTGAATGAAAGAAGAAAATACAATTCCTAGACCGCAGCTGGACATATAGTAGGGCAGGAAACAGTCTTGCAATTCCAACCATTTCTGGTAACTCCATGTGGTGGTTGTGAGAAAAGCCTGCCTGAGAGGCAGGGTGGGCTCAACTACCAAAAGACTCTGCTTGCTACCCCCAGACTTGCCCCTTTATTTATGGTTCATGCCAGAAAAAAAGCTTCTGCCTAACTTACATAATCAAGAGGCCCAGTGTGGAGATGAAAATGCACCCAGAATGACGGAGTACATAATTACCCCCGTATATTTTCCGCATTAATATGATAATAAGCCCCATTCAGTATCTACCAGTGCACTTGAATGAACAGCCAACGATTAAGAATGTCAGCACTAAAACACCAAAAGCGTATTCAGAATATTTATAACTCTCAAACATTTCACAAAATTAAGCTGCTGCCAATTTTTGCAATGCTGAATTGGGGGGGGGGGGGGGGAGAATCCGTCCTGGAACTTCTAGCATGGATCTCGTCCTTGGCTGTTAGAACCTCAGGAAGCTGTCTGCAAGGGTTATCAGCACCAGAAGAACCATTCTGGATCAGGCCAAATAGCAGGTGTAGCTTCTACATGGGTAGGAGTACATTCAGTTACTATTGGGGGAGCACTAGTCTCCCCTGATTCTTCACATTTGTAAATCTTCTTTTTTTAAAGAAGGATATTGGAAAACACACCCCAATCATTTTTAATTTAAATGAACAACTCTCCAGCGGTGAGTGGTTTTGGGTCAGCCTCAGAATTCCACAATAAGAACTAAATGGCAGAACAATTCACAGAGATGCAGGACTATTGCCTGTTCTCTGTTCCTGTGGAGGGAGAAGGTAGTGAAGGCACTTCCCTTTGGACTTTGCATATGCTTTCAAGATTCTGTCCGTGGTCAGACGAGCTAGAAGCTTGCTTGTTTTTTTCTTTTGATGGAGAATTGTGCGCCATAAACCACTTTTTGCATTTGCAAAGTGTAACTGTGGATGCATGGGATACCCAGTGCCTAGTCAAAGAACTGGAAGCCAGTACTGCCCCTTGTTTCCTGCTCAAAGCTTGGGTCAAGGAGGAAATTTGCTATCTTCTTACTCCTTATTAACAGTCTGTAAAATGGAGTTTGGACAAGATTTGCAAATGGAAACACTTTGCACAGTACATCAAACTAATAACACTTTGTCTCCAAGAATAGCAAGCATAAAAGGTCCTTCACTCATCCCTTCTGCTTTAAGTCGAGAAGTCTGCTGTCCATATTAATCTGGGTCAAGACTTCAGGGTCAATAATGCCATTTTGTCAGATGCTTGCAGTGTTTTAATTAGCAGGGATAAAGAAACAGGACTCTGCAACATCTTCATCTACAGTATTCGCTTGATGCTAACAACTACTAATTGATAGTAATTAAGTAAAACAATATGAAAGATTAAGCCTTGTAATCACTCCAACAAGCAGTGGGGCACGGGGCGGGGGGCAGAGAAGCAGAAGGGGAAAAGTATACATTTCTGTCCTGTTTCAAAAATGGATCCTTGCATATTATCATATGGCAAACTTACGAGAGTGCACAGAGTACTGTTTGGTAAGGCACTGCAGTCAGCTATATTATTCTTCCGAGAGTTCAGGAAAAACTTCCCACCTTCCTGCACCTAATCAGAAATCCAGGAGGATCCACAGAAGAGTAGTACACCTGGATTTAGATATGATTCTGGGGAGGTCAAAAGTATTTATATTTAATTATTTAGTTTATTTATATCCTACCTTTTCTCCCTCCCTAATGGAGACCCAAAACAGTTTACATCATCTCCTCTCCTCCATTTTATCCTCACAACATCCCTGCAAGGTAGGTTAGGCTGACAGAGTGCAACTAGGCCAAGGTCACCCAGCAACCTTCTATAGTAGAGCAGATTTGAATCTGGGTCTCCCAGATCCTAGTCTGACACTCTAACTGCTTCACCACACTACGGTTTGTGGGCCTCTGCTTGTGCACAGCATCTTGTTTACACTGGACTGCTTACGCATGCAAAGCAGCCGTGCAGCAAAGATGCTGTGCATGCGCAGCAACTCAGCTTTAAACAAGATGATCCTTGAAAGACAATATCCCACAAAAGAACCTTTGCCCTCTCCAGTATCACATTTAAATCCTGCCAAAGACCCTCCTTGTCCCTTGGCAAGTCAATAGAGATAATTGGCTTAATAGCACAAAATGTGTAAGTTACCACTTGGTAGACTACCCTCTGCATCCATTCAATGTCCCTCCCACAGGATGTTTTTGAAATACGTATTATGTGAAACATACCTATATGCAGGGCTTTTTTTCTGGGAAAAGAGGTGGTGGAACTCAGGACTGCACAATGACGTCACTTTGGGTCTGCTGGAACAAGGGAGGAGTTTTTTAAAGTTTAAATCACCCTTGGCTAAAATGGTCACATGATCTCCAGACAGGGGGCGGGGCCACCGACCATGTGACCATTTTCAAGAGGTGCTGGAACTCCATTCTATCGCGAACCCCCTGAAAAAAAGCCCTGCTTATATGAATTCCTAAAAATACACACTAAATCAGTGGAAGTCAAACATCTAAAAGATACATTAGCACCCATCCATAACACATATAAGGCTTGCAAAAGTAAACCCACACCCTCAGCCTAGCCGTTTCATTCAGGTTTTGCATTCAAACATAATGAATTAATCAGTTAACTGGCAATCACAAGTCATTTTTTAAATGGAATTCTTTCACTGCTCCTTCTTCGTGCCACCACAGCAAAGTCTTCTTAAAACGAATACTAGTCTCCATCTGTAACAGAGAACTGTGCCTGAAAACAATAGCAAAAGAGGAAGGCTTTGTAGTTACACACAAAATAAACTTGAATATTTTAGCAATTAATCACAGAGAAGCAGTATTTAAATGGAAGTCTGACAGCGGGGCCAAGAGTGACAGATGAACACGAGGCAGGTTGGTGAAGAATGAGGGTACATTAATAATTGACGGCCATTCTCAAAGTAATTTGCTGAGGGCTTTGCGTATCTATCTATCAAAACGTCCCTTTTGAACCCAAACTTATTTCAGCTACTAAACAGATGGCTGTGGACTAAGTACATTTTAGCAAAGCAAATGGCACCCTCTGAGAGCTCTTGCTCAGAATACTAAGAAGGCAAGACTTAATCCAAAGGTGGAGTGAAGGGAGCTTATTGTACGATTTCTAGTCATGCAACTTCTTGGATTTTCCAGTTGCTCTCTGGGGGAATTTGCAGCACAACCCTACTGGGTTGGTGCTGCAATGGTGAGCAAACACAGACGCTTCCTCAGGCAGCTCACCAAGCCCTAAGTGACAACGCCAATTCAGAAGGAAAACATCCCTAACAGCAATATAAAGAACCATTCTGCCCGACCAATGCTCTCTTGGTGGCTTTGAAAAAATATGCCTTCCACGACAGAAGAGGCAGGTTGCATCCAAGTTTTGCATACACAGCATGCTTTAAAACAGGCCTGGCAACTCTTGACACACACACACACACACACACACACACACAATCAAACACAACTACCTTGATAAACCTTCTGTCCTTCCACATGCTTGGCTACCCCTACCCCACAGCTTTGCCGATGTAGGCAGGCTGCAAGCAAATTCAAGCAGCTTCCAGCATCCTTGGCAGGCTGCTCTGGAAGCCTGGTAGCAAGTTATTTTCCGACTGCAGGCCAATGCGCAAAGATTAGGACACTTCTGGTTGGGAATGCCATTTAGGGAGGGGGCTGTGATGATTAAGGTCACACAGGAGGAAGTAATTTTAATTCACAGCATACCCACCGCCCTTCCTGCTTGTTGCTCACTGGCCTCAGCTACAGACACGGGATGAGATAAAAATGGACGCAAACGTGCGCAAGGGAAAGGTGCAGAGAACACAGCCTCAGAAGCACCACCCCCAAACCACTTTTTCATCCATCCCTGGAGATCTTTCACGGTTCTTTCTATTCGCTCAGGGAACAGCCCTTCCTGCATGAAATGAGATCCCACAAGCCTAAGCGCTTCTTTTTTTTTTTTTTTTGAAAAATTGCCTCTTCAAAAGGCTTCTTATCTGCTTCATCTCAGCAAGTGGCTATTATGTATCATTTGAAAGATATTTGCCTACAGCAAAATCGCATTTTAATGCAGCTGTAGTGTGTTGTGTCCAACATAATTGAAATGAACCCCATCAGCATAAGGACATGAACGCTTGCAGACCTGTAAAAACCCTCTATTTACACTGGATATTGAGAAGAGACTTTGATGGGTGATGTTTGATATTCTTTTGTAAAGAGACCTGGTTTTGCAGCTGGATACGCATGTGTCATTACAATTCTCAGAGGCCGGTGAGGCTCTGTACATCTCCCCCACCTGAGAATCTGCACCTTGGCACCATCAGGGCCTTGACTTCCAAAGCAAGCTAAAGAGGACTGTCTATAGAATGTACTTTGTACAAGCAACTTTAGTACAGGTCAAGGAAATGAGGTCTTATTTCTGTGGTGTGGGGCATAAAAAGACACATTGTGCTCAGCAGTTCATCAAACTTTGCAATTTTTCCACAACATGTTAAGCAATGGCATATCTGGAGTTGGATACTTTGTGCAGCCTTCACGTTCCTTCATTGCTGGCAACTTTAATTCTGTCTAATTTCAGTTAAACATTCATCAGGACCAAGCAAGGGCAATTGTAGCCCAATTCCCATCTAGAACAGGGTTTCCCCCTCCTGCAAAATCTCTGTTGTCCATTGCTGGATTTGGGGGTTTGTTTGGGAGTCTGAAGTGCAGGAGGCAGAAGAATAAGCTGGTAAGTGCAGAAGGCCAGGTTCAGGTGTTTATGCCAGACCTGGCCAATCCAGAGACTTCAATAGGGTTACCAACTCCAGGCTGAGAAATTTCTAGAAAGTTAGGGGTGGACCATGGAAAGGGCAGGATTTGGAGAGGGGAAGGACCTTAGAGCAGTATACTCCCGTAGAGTCCTCCCACCAAAGCAGCCATTTCCTCCAGGGCAACTGATTTCTGTAGCCTGGAGATCACTTGTAATTCTGGGAGATCTCCAGCCACCACCTGGAAGCTGACAACCCTAGGCTTCATACAGTACACCAACCACAGGAGTCTATTCCTTTCTGTGCCTGAGGAGCAAATCAGGGGCTGATGACCCACTGTCCTAGATTAAACCCCAGGAATCACCCCACGTGATTGTTGGTGCAAGTCCTGCAGTAACTGATACAAGCTAATACTTCAAAGAGAATCTGTTTTCCAGCCCCTATCCAGATCGGGGTGGGTGGGGGTGGGTGGGGTGGAGAATAAGCTTATTTCAAGTCTTTCTGGTCCTGATTTGGGTGCGTGTATGTCAGAAGAGATTTCTTATCTATCCCACTGGGTCCTTGAAGCATTCCTTCACCAGCCTCTTCAACCTTCTAAAATCTCACCTGGATGGAACACTGCTTTGAAATGTTCAAGTTAATCTACTCTGCAAGAGCATTCCCTCTAATTTATGGCAGAAAAGAGCTTAGGTAGAGCTTAGTGGTTGATGGGAAGGAGGATACTGGGTCTCCACTAAAACAGATATTTATCTTCTAGATACAGATTGCCCAGGTCTCAGCTGGGGACCTGAAAGGATGTATTTTTCTGCTTATATCACAGCACAGCTTGAATATTGAAGAGAACTGAATCCACTGCAGTACAACTCAGCCAGAGTGATTTATAACACATGCTGCTGCACTGGCTGCAGAACTCAGCTCTATTCCAAGGCATTAGTCCTTATTAGTTGTGTGGGCTGGGCACCACAGCATTCAGTTCAGCTCCCTGTGCTGCAGAAATGATTCTGATGCAGCCATCATAAAAATGGGAGCAAAGCCAGTGGGGACACTTGGGAATATGGATCGAGGCACTTCTGTTTAGGATAACATGTCCAAGTGTTGAAGCAGAAGAAAGCAAAAGCAAAAAAATGGAAACTATGCCTCCAGCAATGCATGGAAGGTTGTTTACTACACTAGGTGGGTGGGGCATGGTGTCCTATTCATGGAAACCATTGTGTTGGTCCAGCTTCAAAGGCCAATGGATCATAAATGGCACTCAAGCAGTTTTCTGCTGGCCCTCCAGTTGAAGCCCTGATTGGTTTCTAGAACTAGGAGATGGCTTGAGCAGTTGACACAATCCATCTTATGCTACCTCTTCTTTCTTGTAGAGTTCAAACCAGTTCCCTGGTTTACTGAGAAGCTTTTGGCAATGAATTGAGTTGGCAGATGCCTAGAGCATAGCGGAACTTCACAATTAGCTGGACAAAACACAAGCTACATATTCATGCTAGTCTACGGTGATAGAGAAGTCAATGGTATGATTCATCCTAACCACTGCACCTGCACAAAGTGGTCCAGCAGTTGTTGTTTTTTCTGAATGGTGCGGGGCTTTTTCCATTTGTTACAATGGTACCATTTTAGACCAGCCTAAAACGCACTCGGATTTATTTGCTAGGCATTTCACAGATAAAAACCTGCTCATATTTAGTGACACTATGATCCTACTGTGGGAAGAGGTCAAGATAAGGATGCAACTGAAGTGCAGGCTAGCAAAGTTGCTTTGCATTGGTGCAGATCGACAATGTCAACAATGTGCTTATGCAAGCACATTCCACTCAACCCTTGTCCATCTAGCTGAAGAGGGTTATTGGGTTGGGTCCAAGAGGTGGTCGATATTTTCTTAAGAGAAGGATGCAGACTGCTTTGAAGGAGGTAATGGCAAGGGCCCTCCAGAAGCAGCCCTCTTGGGATCACAGTGAATTAAACAATTATCACTTACTAATATCCGCCCCCCCCCTCCCCCCCCCCGGTCCCTGCAACTCCCAGCATTTTGGACGGGACTCTTTACTTGCATCTATTTGAAACCCACATTTTGACCTGCTTTGAAGGCAGGAACTGTTTTGGTCACCCTAATGGACAATCTTCATTGAAGAAGAGACAGGGAGAGTATAGTCCCATTGATGCCCCTGGAACTCAGTGGCATTTGATATCATCGATTGCAGTACGCTTCTGATCCAGATGGCCCATATGAGCTACGGAGTCACCATGCTTCCATGGGCTTGCTGCCATCATGAGTAGTTTGGAGATGGCCACAAACAAAATAAAAGAATATTGGAGAAGAATAATTCATTGATGTGGGGAGGGAGCTGTGGGTCAGTGGTAGAGCATCTGTTTTGCGCGCAGAATATCCAAGGTTCAATCCCTGGCATTTCCAGGTAAAAGAGCAGATACAGGTAATGTGAAAGACCTCTACTGGAGGCCAGTCAGGGCAGACATACTGACCTTGGCAGACCAATGATCTGACGTGGTATAATGCAGCCTCATGTGATGTTATTCTGAAGTGGAATTCCAGGGCAAAGTTGGAGATTACTGCCTGGCTGAAACATCCAAGGAATTTCAAAAGAAGAAGAAAGTGTCAATGCCCACCATAGTGCAAAAGTACCTTTGTACTGGAGGCAAAGGATGTCAGCTTGTCACCTAAGATTGTTTTAAAAACTGGGCCAGTGAGATTTTCCTGGCAGCAGTTTGGCTCATAACAATTCAAAAAAGGGAGCAAGTCATTGAACTGCTGGAGGGAGGCCTTCCAGAAATGCCATCTTCATCTTCTTGGCATCTTGCATGCAGCACAAACAACAGGCTTTTTCAAAAACAGCAAGTACATTTCTAAAAACATTTTAACATCAGTGCTATTTGAATGCGTTTCCCATAAAACTTCGGATGATGCAGAGATCCATTGCTTTTCAACCTCAGCTCTGTTGGCAGACAGCCCAAGCTGAAACGAACCCACGGGGCCCAAAAGACATACGGCGCCACTTCATGCATGCTGATGACCAAAAGGGTTGCTTCCCAAACTGCCATGGCACAGAGCTTCAGATGATCATGGTACAGCCAATAGGAGCTTTCCAATAAAATAGAGGGAACTTCACAGTAGCCCATAGAACTCAAACAATGTAACTGGCAGTAAAGAGTTATGACCTGCCAGCTGTTTGGGCTATTTAGAAGAAATGGACGAAGACTTGCAGGTAAAGCTCTAGTTCTTTTTTTTTTAAAAGCATGCCTAGATAGACACAAGAAACACCATCTCTAAAATGACAGGCTGTAAGTTTCCCCGTTTCCCATTTAAAGCAGGTAACTTGTATGTCTACCATCAATTATTCCTCTGCATATGAACGTAACGCTCCGTTGCAGGAATTGCCTGCCCTTTATAAGCTTCCCAAGTGGTGTAGAAATTAATAAATCACCGGATGACTCTACTTAAAACTGCATGAAAATTTAACCCCCAAAAGTCCACATTCCTATGTTTTCATGTCATTGTTTCTTGTCTGTGAATACGGTGAACAATTTTCCTACTGCTTTTTTTTTTTTAAAAAAAAGAAGGCTCAACAATGCTCTAGGTTTTTCTTCTTTTCCTAGGCAAAGCATACACGGCTCCTTCAGCCATTCCTCACTACAACTGGCCTTCTAGCCCTTATGCCATTCCCAGAAGCCATCTGGGTTCTGAATGCTTCCCAAATTGCCAGCAGCCATCTTGAAAACTCTCTCAGCAGAGTTCTCTGGGGGAATCCTGTCCAGCAACTATTAACAGAGCACACTCTTGCTTCTTGAATCTTGGCGAGCACACTTCTGCCAACACTGACCTTTGACACCGCAGCGTCTGATTGACTTCCATGCAGCGATCCACTAAACCCATGATTGCCTTCTTTCCAGTTTCTCCCCTCCTCACTATGGAATCAAGTGAGGTAGGAGTGCAGACTGTTGTGTAACTATCAAAACCGAGAACTGGTGTTTCTCCTCTTGCTCCCCTACAGGAGTCTGTGAGAACTTTTAGGTATTCTTGCTACAGAAAAGTTACAGAAGCAGCATCTTGTTCCACAGTGCTAATTGCTTGCTGGCCCCAATCTATCAGCACTGCCGCCCTTTCATGCATTTTGGTAATTATGTTTGGGTTGGTTGCTTCACAGATGCATTCCATATCTGAACAATCCTACTAGCAGCTTGAAAGCAACTGCCCAAGGTTAAATTTTTGATCTCCTCCACCCGCTTGGCCATGCTTGTCTCTTCGTTGCTTTGCTCCTTACCCAATCTTTATAGAATGCTCTTGTGAAATACACACCCATGGAACACAGATATACAGTGCAATCCTAAGCAGAGTTACTCTAGTCTAAGACAATTGATTTCAATGGGCTTGGACTAGAATAATTGTGCTTAGGATAGTACCGTAAGGGGCTCCTCAGAGCCACACACAGTTCACATACCTTCAGGAGAAACTGGCAGCTGCTAAGGTCTGTGGGCAATAGTAGTATAGGGGTACACACTTTGCAAATTTAGAAGGCAGAGGATGGGAGTGCAGAGGCCATGCAGTTGACAGGGGGTCTGGGCTGATCCAAAGCTGTCTGGCTACTCTAGCTGAATTACATTCTCTCTGCCAGGTGTATTCTCATATCTGGGCAAGCATAACTATCGCACATAAAACAGTCATCAGTTGACCAGGATACCAGTTTTTAATGTTAATTTTTCAATGACTTTCTTAACTATCATATCTGCGCTGTCTCCTCTCCCACCCAATTCTAATGCATCACTGTTAACTTTTTAGAATCCCATTTTCATCTACAAGCAATGAAAATATCCAGAAGTACAGGAAGTACCTCGATTCTTTCCTTTCCCCCAAGGCATCCCCATGGCAGAGGCTGGCACCAGTAGATTTTGGGCGCCCTAGGCAACTGTCTACATAGATAGGCCAGTGAAGTGAACAAAGATTGCAAGCCTTGCCTAGATCTTTTCCCCCAGTCGCCCCCATGACTTACAAACACTGTTAGGCACATTTAGCAACTGCTTAATTTAATTTATTCAAAATATTTATATGCCCAACTTTTTCCTGAGCATCTCAGGAAACATCTAGATCACAGCATCCTTCTTTGCTATGTGCAAAATTCTTATTTATTTAATTTTGAAAAAGGGATGGGATACTGATTAATCATCAGAGTTCTGTTTCCAGGCCTATCGTGCCAGATGCAGAGCACCTGAACAACTATTTCAAGATGTGAAATAAGCTGAGATCTAGTTAAAGGCACTCTGGAGTTCTGTGGGGTCTAATTTTCTGCCTTTTTGCCGTGCCGTTCTGCCATCATGGAACATCAGGCTGCATACAAGGTAGGATTGCAAATCTCCAGGTTGGGCCTGGAGGCACACACAAGTCAAATTGCAACTGATCTTCAGTTCCAGATCAGTTCCCCTGGAGAAAATGGCAGCTTTGGAAGGCCTATCATATTATAGACTGAGGTCCCACTGAGGTCCCACCTGTCCTCAAACTCCACCCTCCCTGGCTTCACATCCCCAAATCTCCAGGAATTTCTCAACTTGAAGTTGGTAACCCTAGAAGAGGGGAGGGGCTTCCCAGGCAATTTCCTATCCAGACACTGACCAGACTCAGACCTACTTATCTGGTTGAAACAAAAAGAGAAGAAGAGCCTGCTGGGTCAGCCCTGGGGTCCATGCAGACCACCCTGGTGGGCTACCAAACAGAGCCTAGGGGGCTCTACCTGTGGAATTAACAGGCTTGGCTAGATAGCACCAGTGTGAGCTGAGTCAGCACCTAAAACACTTCTCAGGGCCAAGCTACACATGACGAATGACACTTGAATGGCAAGTGGATTGAGTGGAGGGCAAGAGAACAGGGAGAAATACACTTGCCGTTCAAGTGTCATTCGTCATGTGTAGCTTGGCCCTCAGAATCTTCTGCATTTTCCAGGATTCTGCAGCAGATATGCAGAGGTTCAGAGATCAAAACTGACCTGGAAAAGTCAAAGCCTGAAAACCACTGGGATAAGAGGATTCCTGAGCAAGGAACTGGCCTTCAGAGAGTCCAGTTTCTGGGAAGCTTTTCCAGTTACAACATAATAAGTAGTGTCACAGCAACTCCAAAAAACACCTCATTGCAAACATGCTTGAACAGAAAGCAACATCAACACTGTAACTGCTTGCAGAATAATGCTTAGACTTTCCAGAACCTGGGAGGACATGCATGGACGCTCTCTCCTTCACATCAAGACTACCTAGCTTTCAAAAGTGCCCATTTGAGTCTTTTGGCAGCTCTGAGGTGCTAGTAGCTTTGCCCTGCCTTTGGCTGAAATGCATATCCGCTGTGAAGGTGCTGGGCCACCCAGCATTAGCAGAAGGCTGTCAGATGAGGCTCTTTGAAGTGCACAGTGCAGATTCCATTTTCCAGGACAGCATCCCTAGCAGCTTCCTGCGTTAGCATTGAAATTAAAGTTATTGTTTTTACTTTAAAACTCTGAAGCTCCGAGTCATTTGAAAACGCTGTACTCCCCACCCCTCCCCGCTCCTATGCATACAAAGGTAGAAACTGACTACAAAGGAAATTGAAGATCTGTCAGATGCACAAAGTGGTCCAGAAATGGGAGGGAGAGGAGACAGCATCTCTTGGTTTTGCTAAGTCTTTTCAATTATGAAAACTCGCAGAACAGACACAGAAGGGATTTTCTGGGAAATTTTCCAGTTTAATCCATCTTTCTTCACTGGACTGGAATGAGAAGTCCCAGAAGGCTGTTAACTTGATCCTCAAGTCCCCTAATCTCTACAGCCGGATTCTCCTCCCCTATGATTTCACCAATGCAAATTGACCCTCCGTAACAAAAACCATGGTACGAGACCCCACCTCCCATTATTTCCCACTCCTCACCTGCATTGACTCTGCCCCATGCTAGATACATTCGTAAATTGGCGGAGAGGAGGGGCTAACCACATGTGATGCATAAGTGTACAAGCAATAGCTCTGATGGGGGATTTTCAAGAAAAGCTGCACCAGAAGGCAACAATTTGGAGAGGAGAAGCCATGGGGGGGGGGACAGTTTACCCCTTCCTACTTGCTGCTTCTCTTCTTCAGGTATCTCACTAAGATGCTACCCCCCATCTCAGACACAAAGCATTCTAAACAAGCGTTTGCCTTCCTAAACATACTTTTAAAGCCTCTGAGTTGAGAGAGGAAGGGGACCATTTGGAGCAGAGAAATTATAAGTGGGAGAAAAATACCTCCTTCCTCCAAAAACGATTCCCATTCCTAATTGCTGTCTCTCAAAGCAGCTTTTCTTTCAAGAAGGAGAAGAAACAGAATAGGGCTGTCTCACACTTGTTTGTACATCATGTGCAATTAGCCTTTTCATTTCTGTTTTTTCTTTTTAATCTTAGGAGTTTAATAGAATATTTCATCTCACAGAAGATCTTGTTGCGCTTCACAGCTGCAGTTCAAAACACAGTCAGCAGCCTTCACTATATGGATAGGTGATAATATAAAGCAGGGAGCAGAAGGCAAGCTGCACTGGAATCCTGGATCACGTCACCTGTGCCCAAGCAGGAGAGTCCAGGTGCCAGTTCCGTCCCAGACATTTCAGTCTTCAGAAGACTGAAGAGGGGACCAGAACATGATGAATAGCAACTCCAGCAACTCTCACTACCTTTTAAAAAGAATTCCTGGATAACACAGGGACGGATGCTGCACAGGAAGTCAACTGGACAAAGCTGAATGCGAAGGAACTATTGGGAGGTTGGAACACAGACCTTGCAAGATAAGGTTCTGGCACCAAGAGAGGGCATCCAAGACCAAGGCAGAAGATCCAAAGTGTGGGATGAGCTATGACGTTGCCAGTGGCAGAAGCCAATAATTGGCCACCAAGAGAGGAACCCTAGCCCTAAAGGCCCAATTGAGGATGCCCTCCTCTCCAGGGGGGGCGGGCGGGCTTCCCCTGCCACCTAGCTGTTCTGCAGCCTGCTTTGGGGGTCTGCTGAAGTTGCCTTATATGGAGGTAGATATCTAGCCCAGCACCATCTGCACTGAATGGCAGCAAGTCTCCAGGGCTGTAGATAGAGGAAGGTCTTTCCTCAACACCTGTTACTTGAAAACCTTTCATTCGAGATGCCTGGCAACTAAGCCTGGAACCTTCTGCATGGGATCTACCACTAAGCGGTGGCCATTCTCTAGGCTTTCTCCTCACCACTCCAAACAGGAGGAGTCAGCAGGGCATTGACCAGACAGGGAGATGGGGGCCAGTGTCCCCTGCTTGATGAAGGCAAGCAAACTCCAACCAACACTACTTTCAGATTCCCATGAAATATAAAGTAGTGAACCCATGAAGATGCCTCATACTAAGTCCAGCCATCCATGACAGTATTATCTATTCCGACTGCGGCAGCAGCTTTGTAGCATCTCAGGATGAGGTCTTTCACATCGTCTGCACCTGATCCTTTTAAGTGAAGATGCCAGGGACTGAACTTGGGACCTTCTGCATGTAAACCACACGTTGTTCCACCAAGCCACAGCACCTCCCTAAGGCCATCACTGCTCTATGGTGTACTTAGCCTAATCGATCCAGTCTTCCCCGTGAGACGACAAAGGTGGCTTTGCAGATCGCATAATACTCTCCAGTCCTTTAAAAAAAAATGAGCCACAGACATTGTTTGCAATGTCAACTTACTGGAGCATGCTAAATGGCATATACCGAAGCCATAGAATTCTATAAAAAGCTTTAGCTAATCCAGCCATTCATTCGGAGGCTTCAAATCACAAAGCCAGTTATCCAGGCAGCTTGCCTAAACTGGACTGTCACAAGAGCTCCTGAGCAAGGAGAATGTGCTGCAAAAAGAACCCACAAGACTGAAAAATCCCATCTCATTAATGCTATGGCATTTGCAATCTAAGAATCCTCTTTGCCAGCCAAATCAAATGCTCCTCTGAACATCCCATCCCATCAAGAGAATGGTGAGAAGCATTCCTGACATAAGCTGGAGTTCCTGGGCTTCAAAGTCCCAGGGAGGCTGATCTCCATCAAGGCTTGCCAAGAGGGACACGCTGGGATGTTAATATGCCCCAGGAGCAAACCAAGCAGCCCCTGTGGAGCTCGCAGTGCCTTAAGGGTTGCTCTGCTCAGACTTAGGTCATGGTAACAATGACAAGTGCAGGCTTGCCTGTCAATGCCAGACCTGTCCAGCAAGGCAGGAGGACACAACGAATGATGCTGGTCAGGTTCAAACCAAGCTACCTCCATATAGAACTGCCAGCATTACTGGGATTGCTCCTGGGTGCCAGCAGTGACCCACGGGACCTTCCCGGGTAAGTTAAAGGGCTTGCCTGCTCTCACTCAAGCAGACTTCCTAGATTCTCTTCCAGTGGGCTCATTCACACCCGTCCCTGCCTCTAGCCAGGACAGTCTCCCTCTCAGGAGCCCCCAGATGTTTGTATCATCAGATCAGTGCAAAAGCTAAAGTGTAGGAGAACCCGGATATGAACCCTTGCTCAGCAGCAAAGCTAAGCTCTGGCCAACCACCTTGTCTGCCTCTTGTTGTGTGAAGCAACAGTGCTGCTCTGGGTTCTACAGAGGGATAGATACAAATGCAACAATTAAATGCCCAGATTGGGCTGGGGCTCCACACCACAGCCTGCGGCACATAATGATTCCTCTAGCCCTAATGGAGAAGCCCTCTGCTCCATCTTCTCTGGCTGTGAACACACAAAGCTGCCTTATACCACTGGTCCATCCAGCCCAATATTTTCCCTCTCTGACTGGCAGCAGCTCTCTAAGTTTTCTGGAAGCAAAAAGCCTTCCCCAGCTCTGCCACCCCAGATTCTTTTGGCTGGAGATGCCTGGGACAGAATCTGCTGTTGGCCCATTCCCCCTCACATCAAGCCAACCCTGTTCCATAGCATTGTTTCTGCATTGCAATACAGGGCTTGAAAAATCAGCCCCACGGAGACATACATCCTCTTCCAATGACAGAAAACAGTGATGAATCCCTCATTGTCTTCTTCCTTTCCCATTGGAGCTGTGAAGAAGAACAGCTGTAGAGTCTGGGAAACCATCCAGAATCATTCCTTCGGCAAACGTGACAATTTGGAGCTGCCATCTCAGAACAGGGATCACAGACCTCTTGCGGCTTGCTAACAGCTCTCAATATGTTCCGTATATATGCTTGCTGGATGGAAAGTAAGAGGTTCTGGATTGCAAAAGAAAGGGCAAAGGATTTTCACGGGGCTGCTTCACGCATGATGTTTTCTCTTATATGAAGGCTGTCTCCCAGTTAGAAAAAAGTGGTGGATGAAGCAACCCTGCATGGCTAGAGCAATAACAGAGAGATCTGTGCACTGCTTAGGCATTCTCTCTTCCTTCCCACGGATTCTGATCTGCTTGGAGCAACAAAAGGAAAGCATTCGGCACAACACACACTATCTTGTACAGGAAGAATCCTTCTGGGAAAAGTGCAGTTATGCCCACTTTTGCAGATCTCTTATAAAAGTCATTTCAGGGCCCTCATGTTTTTAAAAAATGAACTCAGAATCTCTCCAGAAGACACTGTCATAGAACTTACTGCAAAAAGATAGCGGGCAGATAAGTAAATCCCATTTGGACTGGAGTACAGGTCCATCTAGCCCAGCATCCTGTTTCCGACACATTCTTCTCGGAAAGCCCAGAAGCAGGAAGCAAGATGAGCACACAAAGCTATGCTAATTGAGATCCTAACTAGCAGTGGAAAAGAGCAAGAGTCCAGTAGCACCTATAAGACTAACAAAATTAGTGGCAGAGTATGAGATTTCGTGAGCCATAGCTCACTTCTTCAGATACTGAGGCTCACAAAAGCTCATACCCTACCACTAATTTTGTTAGTCTTATAGGTGCTATGGGACTCTTGCTCTTTCCCACTGCCACAAACAGACTAATACAGACCCTTCTTGACCTAACTGGCAGTGGCTGTCCAAGGTGTGCATGAGCTGTTGCTAGCTCTGCTGCCAGAGAACCTTTCAAGGGGAAAAATGGAGATACCATTGGTTACACCTAGGAGCTTTTGCATCTAAAAGCACATGTTCTGGACCATATGTAAGTAGTTTTTCTAGAGATGTGGAAGCCAGTGAGAAGTGGAACACACACAGCTGCTCTATACTGAGTCAGACCACTGGCACAGCTGGCCCAACTGTCTGTGTCTCAAGCGTTAAAAGGGCTTTCCCAACACCTGCTGAGATCATTTGACTGGAGATGCCAAGGACTGCACCTATGCAATGCAAGGCATGGACTCTACCAGTGAATCACAATCCCTAAATTAGAGCCTGCAGGGTTACAGCAGGGAGCCCAAGGTCTGCTCCTGGCCAAAGCTTAGCACGTACCTTCCTGGACTTTTAGCAGTCATGAACACAACTGCATCACATTTTTGTTTAACTGTTCAGATTTGTCCATAGATCATCATTTGCCAAGATCAAGCAACTTGCTGATAAGTGTATTAAGATGAGATCTGCAATTCTCTGCCTTCGAGACAAGGGGGTGGTTTTTACCGGCACCAGCGCTATATTCACCAAAAATCCCTCTTTCCATCGAGGATGGAAGCAGCTTTCCTAGTGCTTGTTTGAGCCTCCTGATCTACCTTCAAAGTTTGCATGCAAACAGCTTCCCTTATAATGCAGTTTGGAAAAGGCACAGTAGAGCCACATTGTGCTGGGCCTGGAATACTTATGCGCTCTGTGTATCACTCAGTATTTAATCCACTGCTGCTAATGGAGTTAAGCAGGAGAGGAAATCTGATCTAAGATTTCCCTCCTGGTGTGGCAACACTTGAGAGGCAAGACACTCTGATAAACATGGCTAGCGGGGAGCCTGAAGGGGCAGAGAAAGCGCAGCAGATTGGCCATAAATCTAAATTATCAAGATCTACTACAGTTTTCAGGGATCTAAATGGTAAAAGAGCATTTGTGGTAGCCTGTATTAGGAAATAAATCAAAGCAGAGTAGTAGGTTCTTCCCTAGGTAAGCCACAGCATATTAAGCTTGTAAAACTTTGCAATGTATATATGAACAAATGAAGCTGTCCTCTATCAAATAAACACTCTGATACCGCTAGTCCAGTATTCTCTGTTCTGACCAGCAACGATTCTGTAAGTTCTTAGGCAGAACCAAACCACCCCCCACTTTCTCCATCCCTGCTGCCCAAGCTCTTTTTCATCAGAGATGGCATGGAAAACTGTCACTTCAAGATGGTACAGAAGACTTTGACATAGATGTTAGAAAAGCTGTCTTATAAACTGTCAACCTGATGGAGGGTTCAGGATGAGACCCAGAGGAGGAGACAAGAAAATAGTAAACTGCATTTGAATTTTACATCCCACCCACACTTGCAGCATGTTCATGGCCCTTTGATCTTGTTTACAATGTCTATTCTTCATAACCCTGTATATGCCCTGAACTGGATAGCCCAGGTGAGATTGTGCTCATCAGATCTCAGAAGTTAAGCAGGGTCAGCCTTGGTTAGTAATTGGATGGGAGACCTCCAACGAAGATCAGAGTTGCAGAGGCAGGCAATGGCAAACCACCTCTGTTAGTCTCTTGCCATGAAACCCCACCAGGGGTCACTATAAGTCAGCTATGACTTGAGGGCACTCTCCACCAACAACCTTGTATATAAATGTCTACCTAGTGTAAACCCACCACACACAACCAATGAAGTGCGATCTGGTCTGCAAATGCTAGAACAAAAACTTGTTAGCCTTTGAGGTGTCACAAGACACTTGGTTATTTTTGTAGGCAAAGAGGCATTTAAACAGCTGCCTTTTCCCCATATTATTTTTGATTGTATTTATTTGACATATCAACCCTGGATTCTCAATTGAATACTTAATTGGACATTTTCAAAACATGCTGATGTTTTTAATTGAGTGTTTTGAATTAATTGTCTCACAGATATTTAAAATTTCTTCATGATAAATTAAATAGTAAGTTCAAAGGGGAGGATCTGACAGCTGTGATTATCAAATTCATCAGGATGTACAGGTAGGCAAAGACACAGAGAGAACAACTTGAGCAAGAAGTAGAAATCATATTACGAAGCTAAAAACATCTCCAGCTGGCACCGCAGCCAGCTAGAGCTCAAATCAGCTGCACTGTCATTCAAACACACCACATGGCCAGCCCTATGGATTTTCACTGGCTTCCATCCAGGGCTTTTTTTCTGGGAAAAGAAATGGTGGAACTCAGTGGTAGCATATGCATGCACACAAAGCACGGATGCACTCCTGGGACCGTGCAAAGACATCACTTCTGGGACATCACTTCCAGGATCACTTCCATGGCCACCCCCAGCAGCATGCCCACAATTCGAGTCTGCTCACCTCCCCACGCCAGGCTGATTTGGGCCCAATCCTGGCCGTTTTGGGCCTGTTTTGGCCATTTTGAGCCCATTTCAGCTCAATTCAGGCCTGAATCAGCAAGGTTTGGGCCACTGCCAGGTGGGGGAATGTTCCCCTGCCCGGCAGTGGCCTGATCCTGGCCATTTTGGGCCCATTTTGGCCATTTTGGGCCTGTTCTGGCCCAATTCACTGCTGGGTGGGAGAGTGTTCCCTCACCTGGCAGAGGCCCAATCCTGGCTGTTTTGGGCACATTTTGGCCATTTTGGGCCCCAAATGGCCAGGATCGGGCCGCTGCTAGGCAGGGCCCGATCTCCCACACAGCAGCGGCCTGTTCCAGGCTGAATTGGGCCTGGAACAGGCAGGAGGGGGGCAGTTTTAAGAACTTCCAGAACGCCATTCCAGAGCATTCCATCAGAAAAAACGCCGTTTCCATCCGTAGAAACTATCATGACCAAAACTCTAGTGAGAGCAACTCATTGGGGAAGGGAAGGAAAAATTGTGCAACTTCACATGTTAGTTTTGGTAGTGGTTAAAATAAAGATATTAGCAGAGCATTTTGTATGACTTTTATAGAAAGATTAACTTATTCTAATCGATTATAAATTATATGCACGGGGTCACTTTAAATAACTTGCATTAAATTAATTAAGAAAATAGAGTCGAATGTTTTCCTGAGTCCCTTAGTTGTGGGTCTCCACTTTTGGGTTCTGGAAGTGGGCAAGTGACCAGTAGTAGGGATGTAGACTGCAGATTGTAGGAGGGTAACATGGGCGGGGGGGAGAGCCATACCAGGTCTGGCAATGCCAAGAGTCATATCAGTCCCAGAGAGTGGCAGCGGGGTGACATTGGGGTGCAGTGGGGCAAGGCAGTTGCAGGGAGAGGGAATCCCATTCCCTCACATTTGCTTCCCCCCTCCAAACAACCTTTCATTGTTCCTTTATTTTCCCCCAACCTTGCCTCTTTCCTGGTTTTTGTCGCCTCCTAGCTCCACTGCCACAGGCCAGCAGCACTACAGGGCTGGGTGTGCCACAGTGCTGGAGAGGGGCAGTGGTGGCTGAGAGAGTCTGCCTTGACTAAGGTCACCTAGTGAAGAGAGAGATTTGAACCATGGACCTCCCAGTTCATAGCTCAATCACTTAGCACAACATACCAGCTCTTACATTTGTCCATGAGTTGATAAGCAAAGGGAGGAAAACCATGCTCCAAACCTCAAGAGGACCATGAAAACCTTATTTCAGATAGAGATGACCCACTTTCACTGTGGTTGATTTGCAATCACAAAGACTCGAAACACAGTCTTTGGACCAGAACCTTCCCTGTTCTTCCAGGACCACAGCGTGGGAGGCCAATTAAGCTTGCTCAGAAGTATATTCTTTTAACTATAACACGAAGAACCTTTTGTAAGTGTTCCTACCTTTAAGCAACTGAAAGATCTGGGATTTTGTTCCTTTAAATATCCTTTGAAGTTCAGTAAATTGGCCTAAGGGACAAATAACTCGTATCTTTTAAGTAACTCCCTCCAAGATCTACATCTGTGCCTTCTTAAGGAACTTAAGATACAGCAGGGATTGTGTCTATTAAAACTGGATTGCTTTATTTTCAGGGTAGTGAAAATAACTGATGCAACTAAGTGTTAGATACTCCGCATTTTGATAACCATGCACCACGGCATCTCCATGTTTTAGGAACGACATCTGCTTTATGTCCCTGCGTTTGAAACCTGACAATGGAATTGTGCCACCTTTTATAATATATACCTTTAATTAAGAAAACATGTATTGATTATTCAGCAATTAACAATGCAGTCAAGTAGAATTGCACCCTTCTAAGTCAATTGAAGTCAATGGATTTAGAAGGGTGTAACTCTGCTTAAGCTGTCTACTCAGAAGTAAATCCCATTTTATTCCCAGAAAAGTATTCTTTGGATTATTGCCTAAGTGTTGTTTACAACAGGTAAATAGTTGGGCATACCCCTCTGGCTTCCCTAAATCTAACTGGCAGATTTACAGCAATATAAAAAAAATTGAACTGACACAGTTCACCCCAAAGCACACATTAAACACCTACATAATTAGCATCCCGGACCAATAATTACATTTATTATGGATGTGAAAAAGTAAACATTCAATCTTAAATATGCAAAGGGAAAAGAGACAGGTAAGATAGAAAGCTTTTTGTGAATTTTTACATATGGGAGATCTTTAGCTAGTCTAGGGAAGGAATTGGAAGGCAGCTGTTAGGAAAGCTGAAACACTGCAAAGGGTTTGAGTGGTTGCTGAATGGTTGTGTGGCTGGCTGCAACAGGGAGATTTAGTAGCCACGGCTGCGGCTGACCCAAGCGATCTTACAGCCAAGCTACAAGTGATGCCTGACACAGGTTGGACACTTGTCAGCTTCCCTCAAGTTTTGATGGGAAATGTAGGCATCTTGGTCTTGCAGCTTGGCTCTCCGACTGCTGTCCAATGGACTTTTCAACGGTCACTTGTCCAACATTCTGCCAAGCTGCCTCCATTTCCCATCAAAACTTGAGGGAAGCTGACAAGTGTCCAACCTGTGTCAGGCGTCACTTGTAGCTTGGCTCTTAGACACACCAGAAGCAAAACCACCACAAGCATCAGATTTGGGGAGATGATTTATCTGGTCATGGATTTATCAGTTCTGATGTAAGTTGTAATGGGGTGGAGTGGGGTGAGATATTGTTGTTAGCTGCCTTGAGTCCTCTGTGGGAGAAAAGCAGGTTAGAAAGGTCTTCAATAAATAAATACACAAATAAATAAATAAAGCCCAGGAAGCAACTCCACACTTCCAGTGTTAGCCTACAGCAACCTGAGTGAGCTTAACTAGGCCAAGATTTGAAGGTGCATCTTTAAGCTTAGTTCTCACAGACAGCAGAAGAGGTGATAAGCCTGGGGCCCCGCTGTATCAATATGGCCTGTGGGCCGAGGAGGAATTGTATGACTTAACTAGCAATAAAGCCCATTGTTTCGGAAAATACAATGGGCCCTAGCAGCACTCCACCCCCCCCCCCACACACATACACACCTTCCCCCATGGCATCAGTCGAGGGGGTCCAGGAAGAGATTGGGGGCTCCCTCCTCCTCCAGCTGCTTGGCGTATGTGCAGCCCTCCCAAGGCCCCATGGGGGCAGCAGGGAGCTCTGCTTCCCCCCACCCCAGCCGCTGTGGGACATTGGGAGGGCCTCGCTGCAGCGCTGAGCCTTCTCGCAGCAGTGGCGGGTTCCTCGAGCACTGCAGCGGTAGCAGGCTCCTCAGAAGGAGGCAGCAGGGAGGCAAATCGTTTTGCCCCCAACTGGCTTCTTATTCCTGCATCTGGGCAGGGATAAGAAGTAAGTCATTGGGAACATGGGTTGCCTTTTATATAGTAGGATGTTCTTCCATATAAAAATCTGTCCCTTTGGGCAGAATCCTGGCAGTTTCTAGACTAGCCTTCTTCCATTAACAAGGGTTTCATTGGATCCAGGGGGGAAAGGCTATTTCCAGCTGCCTGTAGTCCCCGATAGGATGCTATCTTAAATTATTCCTGTTTCAGCTTTCCTTTCTCAAAGAGATCGCGCATATTTCATGATTCCTTTGCCACTGTGCACTCATTCAATGTCATGGGAATGCCTTGCATGACAATTTAAGCTAGCATCCTGTCAGGGACTACTGGCAACTGGAAATAGCCTTTCCCCCTTGGGGGACCAGAGGACTGGATTTGGAGACTTCCATCTCATCTCCTTTGATCTGAGGAATCTGAAAAATATCAACATCAGCATAATTTGTAGTGGATGACTTTACCTGAAGAACGTCTGCACATGAGCACTTTGAATTGGTCTCATTTGCTTGCCTCTGGACTGTACATTTTGGGTGTACCAGCTATTTTGCACTGTTCTGAATTGCACTGTTCTGAATGTTTATGAGTGTAGCACTTTAATTGTACTGGATTTCTTACACTGTGATTAACATTGGGGTTGTGGATGGATGCGCCGCATACCTTGCAGAGGATTGATTAGACTGTAAGTTATTGCATTTGGTATATGTTAATAGTACTGAGTGCTTTATTTGCAGTATTCTTTACAGGAATTTGTGTGACTTATTGTTACTCAGGGTGGTTGTGTTTTGTTTAGTGGTTACCCCTGAGTGCCTCTTCTTCTTTTTGGTCAACAGGAGGATAAGGCTGCCAATAGGACAGGAAAAGAATATCCTGTCCTTTTCATGGAGGTCTAATGTACAGAAATAGGCAACTGAAGCACTTCATGGCATGGAGCTAAAGGACATCATCTGATTATTGCTGCAGATCAAACTGATATTAAAGGGACAGCAAGAGAGACCAGCTGAAAAGGTGGCAAGCCTACGAGGATGCAGCGCTGTTGGTGTGGTTTTACTGCTCCAGATAACATAACTCCACCCCCACCTCTCACAAGCAACATTTCACACCCAAATTAAATATTTGCTTTTTTAAAAAACACACTTACATTAGGGAGTATGGGGGTCGGGGTGGGCAGCAACGAGGTGCATTCGCAGAAAGCGCAGCTACAGTTTCCACCTCTCTCCTAAACACAAAACACATTTGAGCCGTTATAAACCACTCGATGGCCACAAACACTTAAAAGTTCAATGCTGCTAAGACAGCCTGTTATGCAAGCCATACAATGTGACATCACTGGAGGCAAAGCACAGACTGTGGACATTTCAGCCACTCGCTGCTTTTCACAGTTGGAAGCAAAGCCAGATTAGAGACTGACACACCAGGCTAAAACAAGCAGCTCCATGGCGGTCTTGTTCTCCAGAAGTAACTGTTTGCAACGGCTTCTCTCCCTTCTCACAGCAGTGTCCAATCACCATCATTTTCCTGGGCCAACTCTGTGATCCAGACAGCAAACCCCAGACATGATAGCCTCATTTTGTTGTTTGCACAGTGAGCAACTTGGGAAGGTGTTTGTACTCTTGTTCTAACACACACACTAAATGTACTAGAGCAAAAGCATTACAGCAAACACTCTAGAGCAAAAGCTTTGGAAGAAGGTGCACTGCACAGCATAAAGGCCTAACTATATGTTAAGTTTTCCATGTTCCGACACGTGTGTGCAAGCTCCCTGCCTGAAACTCAGTTCCCAAGCACTTGGGGCCCAATTCAGACAGGACCACAATGCACAAGGAGAAGCAGTACTGTTTTCCCATTCTGGAATGGACCCCAGAAGGTGCTGTTTGTCTTGCTGGGGACTCTGCATGTACTGATGGATACACCAAGGTTTCCCCAGTGGAGCAAATAGCATTCCCTTGGGCCATTTGAGTTCCAGAAAATGATGCAAGGTAGGAAGGCACAATCCCCTTTTCCCTATGCACAGCAGTCCTGATGCAAATGGATCCCATGAGCCTGGAAATTGAGTTTCCAGCAGGGGACTCCCAAACTCATGTATGATAGACAGGTCTCCTGGTAGACCCAGATCCAACCTTGGCTGAGGATTGTGTACCTATATGTATTTATTTGTATATTTATACCCTGCTTTCCTCCTCAGTAGGGACTTAAGGAGACCGACAACATCATTCTAACCTCCTCCATTGTATCCTCTCAACAATTGTCAGGGCGTGCCGCCGCTGCCGCTGGGTGTGGCCCTGGGCAGTCTGCTCCTGACGTCATAGGGGGGCCAGGGATGCTGCAGGACCCTGCTCTGTGGAAGGAGGGGCGGTATACCTCACCCAGACTCCCTCTCAGTCCACTCGCTGGCCTGCTCAACCTGGCCTGCTTGCCCCCTGTGTCCTTCTTCATCCCCTCCTTCCAGAACTCTCCTCCAAACCTCCACTCTTGCATTGCACCGTTCTCACTCCACATCATCACTCCTCATTCACACCCACCACCTCAGGGCTCTTCCCAGCCAGCTTTTATAGGGCTTCCTTCTACTGTCCCACCCCTCTTCCAGCCTGGTCTTGGGCTGCACCAAGCAGTTGCAGCTGGGGCAGCTGATCAGGCCCCACTGACCAGCACCAGCTGTGCCTTGTTCCCTGGCTGCCCAGCCTCCCTGCCTTGGCTGATTGCTGAAGGCCTGTCCAGCTGCAGTTCCCTGGCTAGCAGCCCGGCCTCCCTGGCTGAGCTGATGGCTGAAGGTGGGTCCAGCTGCGGCTCCTTGGCTGGTTGCCCAGGGCTTCATGCTGAGTGCCTCCACTAGCCCCACCTGGAGTGGCTTGGCTTTTGGCAACTCCTGGGCCAGGCTACTATTTTCTAGCTGGGGCGTGGCTTTGGGTTGTTGGGGCTGCTGCTGCTTCTCCTCCTCAGGTAAGGCCTTTGGGTGGGTGACTGCTGGGCCCCCAATCTCTCTGCCCTTGCCCCCTTCCGCCTTGCTTAGTCCCCTTTCTTTTCCTAGGGGAGTGGGACTCGCTGGCCTCTCTCTGTCTCCCCCTGCCTCCTGAGGCCCTGGGCCTTTGCCCCTTGCCCCTGGCACTGGCAGGTTCTGGCCCCATTTGCCCATGGGAGGGGTTGGCCTGCTGTCCCCCAGCTGCCCCCTCTGCCTGCCAGTCAGACCGGTTGACCTGCTGTCAGCCGGCCGACCAGTTGACCTGCTGTCTGCTGGCTGACCAGTTGACCTGCTGGCTGCTGGCTGCCCCCTCTGTATGCCTGTCCGCCCAGTTGACCTGCTGTTCCCTCCTACCAAGTCTGGGGGCTGGGACCCAGACCCCGGACAACAATTACCCTGCAAGGTAGGTTAGGCTGAAAATGACTGACCAAAGGTCACCCAAGCAAGATTCCATAGCACAGTGGAACACTCAAAACTGGATCTCCCCGATCTTAGTTCAGAACTCTAACCACTACACCACTCTGGCTCTCTTATCGTGTAAAGGTAATAAATGAGCATGGGTAAGTGCAGAAAACAAAAGGACAGGCACTGGGCATGTGTCCTGCCTAGGGTTGCCAGCCTCCAGGTAGTGGCTGGAGATCTCCCGGAATTACAACTCGTCTCCAGGCCACAGAGAACAGTTCACCGGGAGAAAATGGCTACTTTGGGGGGTGGACTCTATGGAATTATGCCATGCCAAGGTCCTTTCCTTCCCCACTTTCTCCAGGTTTCACTCCCCAGATCTCCCGGAATTTCCAAACTTGGAGCTGACAACCCTTTGTAGCATCTCATTGTTTGCATTTAATTCACACACCTCAGCCTACACAAGCCTCACCAAGGAATCATGGAAGGCGAAAAAAAATCACGACACTTTTCACACGTCTTGTCCTTAGGAAACAGAGAGGAGTTGAAGCCAAGCTGTCTGATAAGCATATAAAAAGAAGTGACACTTCCCCCCGCTTGAAGTTCAGCCACTCTTCTCTTGCTGACCCTGCTTGTGAAGAAAGAATAATGTCTAAAAATGAACAAATCCTGAACACTGGCAACTTGCAAAAGTAGCAAATGTGAAGGACTCGTCTCAGACTTGCTTCCCCCTCACCATTCACAATACGCACGAGGTAGCAGGGCTGTTCTCCAGGAAGTGGTTCACACATTTCGGATTGCCAGCCTCCAGGCGGGGCCTGGAGATCTCCTGGAATTACAACTGATTGTCAGACAAAAGATCAGATCCCCTGGAGAAAAAGGCTACTTTGGAGGGCAGACTCCATGGCATTATCCCTGCTGAGATCTCTCCCGTGCCCAAACCCCGCCCTCCCCAGCCTCCACTCCCAGAATCTCCAGGAATTCCCCAACCTGGAGTTGGCAACACTACGTCATGATTATTTTGCACTCAGTTACTTATCATACATGTGATGGTTTGCAGCGGAATGTGCAAACTGACTCTACTGGGTGGGGTGAGGGAACTTGTATTAACATCGGTTGATAGGAACCGTCTGTCTGTGGCATTAGAACTGCACTTGCCCATTTGTACATGCAGGTCACCAAGAGATGAACACACACGTGTAAACCAGCTCCAGGTTTCAGATCAAAAGCAGTCACTTGGAGTCTTGGATGAATAATTTAAATTTAAGCTTGTAAAACAAGCTTCTAGATTATACATATATTTCAATGCACAGATCTGAGACAGGCCCGTCCTAAATTTTTGTGGTTCAAAGCTGACAACTTTAATTGTGAGAGACATCTGGAACTATTATTTAATCACAAATTTGGTTTATGTCACTATGATGTTTAAACAGCTGCCACACAACAAAGCAAAGCAACTCGCTGTATGCAGCACTGCTTTGAAAGATAGTCCAAAATGTCAGGTAAGGCAGAATGGCTCTATTACATTATCTAATCCTTCTTCCAAGGAAGGTGCACATAGCCTCAGTAAGAAAGGCAGACTGTAAACAAACAGAGAGTCCTCCCCCCTTCCATTATCCTCAAAACAACCCCATTAGAAGGGGAGGGAGCAACTGGCCCAGAATCATCTGAGATTCCTAAGTGAGTAGGGACTTGAACTCAGTTCTCCATGATCATAGCCTAACACTGCACCGCACTAACTTTCAGAGTGTTGTGTGACTAGGACAGGCAATGGGAAGGATATCATTTTTATTCAGCTGCTCTCTCTAGCAAGTAGCTTCCAACCCCAGTTCAAAGAGCCAGAGCTGTCCTTTGAATTGTTACACCATCTGGGCCTTGCATATCATAGGGAGCATCTGTTCCCATGTTTACCACCAGAAGTGCCAGAGAGGCAGAGTTCCTTGTCCCATCTCTTCTGGAAGTAAGAACCAAGAGGCCCATGGAACCACACCTTAGGATTCTCCCCAAGGTAGTCTGTACCCTCTGGAACACTCTGCCAATGGAGAGAGGTCTGCTTGCTACTGCTCTGCTAGCTTTTAAACAGCTATTTCAGGTGGCATTGTGGGCTGGCCGATGGCGGCTGCAGCTGGTTTCCTCTCTTGCCGGAACTCACATTGACATCTTTTTGGCACATGCTTGAAACTGTGTCATGTTTGGTACTAATTTTAGATTGGGAGATTTAAGTTTTAATCCGGTTTTTATCCCTGTTAAAGGTCTGAGTACCACTCCTAGAGCAGAGAACACAAAATACAGATCTGAAGGAAGCAAAGCGAAAAGGAAACCATCAGATGGTTCCACCCTTTGGGAAGCAAGTTTAGGAGGCCTGCAGCTTGGGGAAGGAGCATTTGTTTGGCATGCAGGATGTCCTGAATTCAGTCTCTAGTTACAGGGACCAGGCAAGAGGGGATGGGTGCCCTGAGACCCTGCCCAGCTGCTGCCACTCAGAGTAGACAATATTGACCCTGGAAGATCAGTGGTCCGGCTCTCTCTAAGGCAGCTTTGTGCATACATGTTCATGTTTGCAAAGTGAGATGTTACCAAACATAGAATGCCCTCGCCAACACATCTTTCTGAGGCCAGACATACAACGGAAGGAAAGCCAGGCTTCTTGCCTCTCATCACAGCCAGCAGAATTACCCCAGGTTAAAAGCAACATGAGAAAGGACAGAAGCAGCTTGTTTTGAGTGCAAAACTGTCTGATTTTCTCACTTCTCCTCTGAACAGTGCAGCGTTAATGCACCGTGGAAAGCTGTGCCCAAAGGCCCTGCCTCTGCACTACGCATTTATTGATGGCACTACTTTTTAGCGTCATTTCCCATCAATAACGTGCAACATTCCTGCACGGATAGAACAGGAGCTCCCCAAGCAAAAGGCAGCCAAAGGCCATACTGCAGTCTCTTCTATGTAGCACAGTCTTGGCACAGAAAGTAAATAGCTGACAGCACCTTTGGGGGGATCAGAGAGATCATTAAAGGGACTTCAGATGTGCAGCGATGCTTCTTGATTTCTGCCTCAGTGGCTAATGGCCAGCTATACTCACAAGTCCAAACTACACAAGGAAACGCCTCCAAATAATACAGTGTCAAAAAGCCTAAAGATGCCTAGTCACCCCCTTCCACCCCACCCCACCCCAATTGAGGCAAAAATGATCAGCCAGCTTGACAGATTTTTTTTTTTTGCAGGAAAGTTAGCACAAAGACAGACTGTAGATTATGATTCTGGTTTTTTTTCCCAGCACCTTTTAAACAGACACCTGTCTACATTTAGGGACAGGGATCCTGAAGCATCTCTTCCCTACTGAATTGCAAGCCCCCCACCCCAGTTCAGTTCAGTGTGTGATAATTACACCCTTCCTCCTTCCTTCTGGTAAAGTCAAAGAGGAAAGGAGAAGTCTTCACTGACATGTCCAAGGTCCCATGAATCCTGCCTTTCCTCCTTTTCTTAAAACCTCAGATACCAGGAGCATTAGTTGGTCTCCTCACCTGGCATATTAGACTGGCAAGCCCACCAGAATACAATGAAGCAGGAGGACCCTTGGATTTCCTTGCTACCATGTTTTTCCTTCTCTCCGAAGTACTTTGATGCAGGCATGAGTCATGCAGCCTTGGGTTGCAATTGTCAGTGACTGCAGCATTTTTCACTGTGCAGTCAACTACTCCTACCTGTGGATCATTTTAAAAACAACAAGTGCATCCATTGTGACAGCTCGCACTTAGGACCCATGCAGAGAGATTTTGCTTTATTGCAGTGAGACAGAAAAATCTGTCTAGGTGCTGGCTGCAGTGGCACAGCTTCTTTGCCTCAGCCCTGTGGTGTGAGCTGGTAGGCATGTGGCTGCAAGGCACGTCTTTCTACCACTCCAAACTGAGTTGCTCTCATTCCAGGAGATCCAGTTGTTGCATAAGACTCAAGGAGGAAAAAGCAAGAACTTATCCTTCTCTTGCCTAGACCAGTCCAAAACCACTTCACAAAAAAGCCAGATGTTGTCCACTTCAACAGTGCTCAGGTTCATTTCCACAAGATGGAGTTCATGGTGTGAAGACCCCAAACTCAACTTATGAACTCCATCACATCATGGATGTGCTCCCTTCTCTTCCCTCGCATGTTGTTCCTGCTCTGGATTGGGCCATTGCATGTACAGAAATGGTCTGGAGAAGGAATTTTCTGACTTTTTCCAGCCATGAACGCGGCTTTCTTCAGTGGGCCAAATAGCTCCCAGCCCCAGACCAGAGTAATGGGGGGAGGCTAAAGCTCCTTCTGTATGCATGCCAAAGTCTAATCCAGAGTGGGAACTGTGTACATGAGGAGGAAAGAACAGGCAATTATATATGACTGTGACATCAGGTTCACAGCTTGGATCCGGGGGGCCCACCTTCTGGTACTCTGTGAACTCCATCTTGTACAAACCAGCCCTCAGTTTTTTAAAACAAAATTATATTTACAAGCTGTAAGCCATGCAATATTTGTTGGACGGTCTTTGATCACAATACAATTTTACTGCATCCTGACATAACTGTTTGATAGACAGGATTTCCAGCAGGATTTACTAATGTTTCTTTATCTGCTAAGGCAGAGCACTTGAGTTGAGAGCTGAGAGCACTACATGCTCAACTGTGGTCATGCCAAGATCTGCTAAAGATTAGACCAGTTCATGGCATCATACAAACCCTGCAGTCTGTGCTCTTGGTGAGTCAAAGAGGCTTGGATACCACTGAGAATTACTGGTGATGGAAGGATTTCCTTCGGCACAGCAACTTTCTTGGCTCCTCTCTATTTCATGAGATATAGGGATGCATCAAAACAAAATAGGGACTGTACAAAAACTGTTTCAGGTGGGTAGCCATGTTGATCTGCAGTGGAAGAGCAAGATTCAAGTCCATTAGCATCTTAAAAATGAAGGGGGCTTGATTCTCAAAAGCTTATACTTGGGAAACTCTTGTTGGTCTTTAAGATGCTACTTTAAGGGCTTGGGTCTTGTTCTCTTACAAAGACAACTGCACTTACATACTGCTTTTCTAGACAGATTAGTGCCCCAGTCAGAGCAGTGAACAAAGTCAATGTATTATTAAACCCACCATGCAGCCGGGGAGCTGGGGCTGAGTGGAGTGGCTTACCCAAGGCCACCTGCTAACATGGCAGCAGTGGGGGTCCCTCTAGCAGAGTGCTGATTCTCAGCCCTACCATTTAACCACTAGGATACAGCATAGGATTCCCTCCTCACTTACATATTCCATCCTCCCTCCAAGGAGCGCAGGGTGGTCCATATGGATGGGGTTATTACCTCTCTTATTTCATAACACCCTTATAGGTCTGGCTGGGAAAGAACTACAACTAGCCCAATGTCACCAGGGAGTGCCATAGTCTGGGCAGGGGGGTCAGTCCTAGGCCTCCTCAAAGTCTGACATTCAAGCCAATATACCATAATGGCTTGACAACAACTTTTGTCTAAATCAGAAACTGAGATGAAGTCAGAGATCCAGAAGAGTTAGCTGTGTCAGTCTGTAGTCGTAAAATAATAAAGAGTCCTTTAAGACTAACCAACTTTATTGTAGCATAAGCTTTCGAGAACCACAGCTCTCTTCGTCAGGTGGACTCTACTATTTTGAGAAGAAGTTGAGGGTTTTACCCATGTGGAGGATTGTTCCAAATCTCAAGGTAGCCTGACTGAAACATGTATTACTGACTGTAATCCAATTCCATGAAATCCTTTGAGCAAACAGTGGCCCCTGCTCTTTCAATCCTAGATGTGCTCATGCCTGTTGGAATAATTTGCTGAGAGGAGGCCTAAAAATAGTTTAACTGTATTAAATATTTTAAATAACTGACCCTCAAGTTGAACCGGAGTCTCCTAGTCCAATACTCTAACCAGAACACTAGGCTGGCTCTCTGAATATATCGTACTGCTTTATTGCATTGTCTTCTAATTCTGTAATCCGTCTTGACTCTCAACAAGAAATGCGGACTGGACATGAAGTAAGTAAAGGAAGCAAACATTCCATGCTTCCTGGAGCATGCTTAGTCCTCATTAAGGCATTACTGGGAATGTTTCCTTTTTCATCTAAATCAGCACAATTGTATTTTCTGCCTACCTAAAGAGTTCCAAGGGAATATGGAATGGTATAGTGTATAACCCAATTTTCTCAGATCTCAGAAGCTAAGCAAGGTTGGTACTTGGACGGGGAAACACCAAGGAAGACTCTGCAGAAGAAGGCAACAACAAACCACCTCTGCTTCTCACTTGCCTTGAAAACCCCCTGCCAGGGTCTCCATGAGTCGGTTATAACTTGACAGAACATGCATAAATACTGGAAGTTCCTAAGTATTAATAACTTTGTCTGTGGGCTGACCAGTTTTGCAGCTTTCATTTTTTAAAATTTTTTTTTTTTATTTTTCAGTATACTACACAACACTACAATAACACTACACAAGACTATCACAAGGAAAGGGAAAGGATGAAGAGAAAGGGAAGGGGCGGGGAAAAGGGGACATAAAGGGAAGGATAAACTACATTCAACACTACACTTCAATGTTTTCCCTTCATACTGCCATAATAGAAAAAAAAATAGCTCAATAAAATGATGATGGGGTGGTTAATCATACAGATTACACATTTCAAATTCTAATTAAACTTTCCTCCCCCTTCTGGGTCCCGGACGCAATTCTCTCTGTGCAACCGCAGCTGCGGTGCTCTCCTCCCCCCCCCCCCTCAGGCTTCTCCTTTTCTTCGTTCTTGGTACACTGGAATTCCGGGTTTTTATCCTCAAAATCCTTTAGTTGATCTTCTGATAGTATCTTATAGGCTTGATCTTTATGTCTAAACCATATTCTTTCCGGAAGTAACCATTTATACTTTATTCCATGGTTCCTCAGAAGAGCTGCGAACTTTTTATACTTAAAACGTCTTTTCCGGACTAGAAATGGAACGTCCTTTAAAATCTTGACTTTAAGACCCATAAAGTCCAAATCCGCATTGTATGAGTTATATAGGATAGTGTCCCGAATCTTTTTAAATGAAAAGTCAATAATGATCTCGCGAGGCAGCTGTCGCTTTGTTGCATATTTTGAAGAAACCCGACGGACCTCCAAAATGGCGCTTTTAACCTCTTCTTTAGTTGTCCTCGCGGGTGTCGCCAGTAGTTCCGAGACCAAATCCCACAGATCCTCATTTTCCTCCTCTTTCACATTTTGGAGACGCAAAATTGTCTGCGTTCGTTCCACCTGTAGCCCGATCAGCTGGTTCTCCACCAACTTCAGCTCTTTTTTCGTAGCCTTCACAAGTGACGCACTTTCCAGAGCAGACTTCTCTGCCCCCCCCCCGCTACTTCCTTAATGGTTTTCACTTCGCTTTCAATTGAGCCCACCCTTTGATCAGTTTTGTTCAGCTTGTCAACAAAGGGTTTTATGGCTTCCACCACCGCCCTGCGCACCAACTCTTCGAGCGACTCTCCCTTCTGCAAGGTAGCCGAGATTGACTTACCGAGAGCGGGACTTTGCTTCTTTGCTGCCATTTGGGGGGGGGGGCAGCCAAATCCTGGAACTCACCGAAGGGGAAGAGCGAGTCTTCTTCAGATCAACCTCTCCTTCACAAACGCTTGTAGAACAGAAGGGATTCGCTTGTTTACAGGCTTCCGCCTGTTTCTTTTATTTGCCGTTTCTCGTTGCCCGGCAGCACTCAAGGCGCCGCGCACGTCTGCTGGCCTCCATAGGGACAAACGGGCAATTCCCCCCCCCCCCGCATTGATTTCGGGAGGTTCTTCCCACAGCGTCCCGGACCCTGCCTCCCTGACTGGGAGTCCTGGGGGCTAATCCTTGCAGATCAGCCGCCCGGTCAGGGTGCCCGGTCGCTTCCTCCCGGACCTGCCGAGAGGAGCGTCCGGCATGGCTGAGAAAGCGAAACCGAATCCTCCAGTTTTGCAGCTTTCATGATTGGCATGTGCTACCCACTTTATTATAGTAATAAAGCAATAAAAAATAAAATAATAACTACTGTATAACCCCACAGACCAGTGCAATACACAGAAACATTCAATGCCTTCACAATTGTAAATTCAATTAATATGGCAAACAGGAGCACTTGACATCTGACAGGGCAAATTAATTTTCAGCACTAATCCGTGACTCGGGCCTCAAGAACTGAGGACCTCCTCCATGCCTTGTAGGTAACTGTAGAGCTTTGGACTCAGTCAAAACACACTGTTTTCTAACAAAGGATCATTACTTTGCAAGATTTTGCTGTTATTATGCATTGCACATTTTCACACAAGTCCATTATGAGCATCATATCAGATCTCCCCCAAAAGAAAAGAACGTGCCTTCAAACACACAGCCTTCATTTTCAGATCTATTTGCTTTTTTCAGCATTTGATTCTGCTGCAACCTTCCTGCCTTTCCCATTCAGAGACAACTAAATCATTTCTGTGTCTGATGCCAAATGTGTACTTGCTGCAGTGCTAGGGCAGTTATTTCCTGATAAACCAGGGCCAGATTTCACCACATTATAAACAGGCCCTTCCACGCAGGGCGAAAATAAAACACTCAACAGATTTGGGAACAGTCTAGACATCCTTTAGATGCAACAATAAAAAGAGAGACAAACCTGGAATGAAGGCCAGCATCCTGAAACACAGACTCCTGTGTGTAAATGGAAACCTGTTTGCCTATGTTTATTGTATTCTTTTTCATTGGCAGGAAATGGAGCATCTGAGCTATTTGATGGCACAAAAATGTAATTCACAAAATGCTATGGAGCAGATTATGGAGGCAGATGCCTGGCATTTGGCACATGATTTCCTACTCTTCTCCTGGAAATTAAGCTTTAAAAATTTACATGCAGAGCGTATGCTCCAATGGCAAAACCCTGCAAGCACAAATACCCCCATGTTTCAAGAAACAAATAACCAGTCTCCTCTTTTTTTCACTTGTGCCCAATCACAGAAACCACACCAAAGAATCTCTGCTTTACACTGAGCGTCTGTGTTATAAGGTGCAATTTCCTGGCGTGCTTCCAGAATGGGTAGAGATCAGCTCTTCTTGATGGAATGGCAGGTTCATGGGGGGGGGGGACTCTAGGCCAGGGCACCTGCCACATCACGATTCTTCTGCCTCATTCTGCTGCATGTGTTGTGTAGACTAGCCCAAGATGCTAGCAGATCTGTGAATGGATGCCTTCATCCAACCAAACTGCTCTGAATATGTAACTTTTTTAAAAACCATTTCCAGCTGATGATCCCTTCCCACTGCAGCCTATCGAGCCCCTGACATTTTGTTCCTAGAGTTCAGAGAATACTCAAGAAAAACACAGGGGGCAAAGCGGGAGTCTGTAGTGGGAAAGGGAATAGGAGGAACTGCTGAGTCAGACGCAGAACCAGATTTCAGCACATTTTAAAATTGTTCAATAGCAACTTCAGTGGGCCCTATTTCAGACCTAGCTTTGGCATGGGAGAAGGAGGCACGGCTCTTTTCCTTCACAACCTTTCCGAGAACTCAAATAGCCTGGAACTACTGCTCATTCCACTAGGGAGGGGGAATATGAAGATGGTTCCTCCAAAGAGGCCAGTTCAGGAGGAGGGAGGCATTTGAGGTTGGAAAAGTACAAAAGTTGGAAAGGATTCAATCTCTCCCTTGGATCAAAGCAAAATTGGGGGACTTTACTGATGCTATTTAGACATTTGTTCACGGGTGTTCCAGCGTTTTATCCTGTTGCACCCTCAGAAAAGACAGTCTCAGCCAGACTCACATTGGATTCTGTGACCTTACTGATCCCAACCGCACAGCAACCCTTGAGTAAGGAAGCAGAAAGAGGCTGCTGAGATAGATTCCCATCAGGCTATATGAGTATCATGCATTCCTCCCCAACTCCCCCCACCCAACCCACTATGATGTAGCGGCTATGGTGGCTGAGTGGGATTAGGAGGCCTGGGTTTGAATCTCTACTCTGCCACAGAAACATGCCAGGTGACCATGGACCAATCAGTCTCTCAGCCTAAACTACCTCACACAGTTGTTCTGAGGATAAAGAGGAGGTGGGCAGAATGGTATCATAAGACACTTCAGGTTCTCATTAGGAAGTGGAGTATAAATATCTAACCAAATGAATAAATACCCTATAAATTCAGGGTGAGAGCGCACAGACTTGGCCTTTGAGCAGCACTGAATAGACTTTTCTTCCATTGTGTTCTTCTTTAATCTGTTTCTATCTTTACACTTTATCTGCTTCCTGAAAAGTGTCACTATTGTGTTCTCAAGATCGCTCTCATCATTTTTCACATAGTCCTGGGAGATTTTACGTATGCTGCTAGCAGGTTTCTGACCTTCAAATCCCTGGTCATTTCTCTTGCCCTTTAAGCAACCTCTTTGCACCTTTTGAACTGCAGCTCTTTCTGAATCTGACTCCCCTGCCTCCCCCTTAGTTTTCTTTGTCCTGTCCCCACTCTCTTGGTTCAAAATCGTCAGTCAATTTTGACTTTATCTGATATTATGATCACTGTAGGGCAAGGATGGAGTTTATATTAAACAACAAATATTATTGCACTAACAGCAGAGCCTGTCATCTGAAAAAATACAACGGGCTCTAGCAGTGGCCGTGGAGGCAGCAGAGAGCCTTCCCTCTCCCCACGTGTGGCCTTCCCACCGCCTCCATGGTGCATTGGGAGGGATGTACCACAGCAACCATGGAGGCAGTGGATAGCGGTGCAGTCTTCCAGCCGCAATGGCGGAGGCCAGCTTTGGCTCCCACCACCTCAGCAGTGGCTGCAGAGCCTTACTACACCTTCCCATCAGTTCCGCAGCCCCTCAGAGACCTGCCGCAAGTAGCACAGAAGCCCAGCGCAGACCTCTGAAGGCTCCGCAGCACCCCACCATGCCGTGCCGATGACTCACTTTTATCCTGGCACAGGTGTACCCACAGGTTCCTCAGTGCGCCTGCACCAGGATAAAAAGTGAGTCATTGCCAATACGACTCGCCTTTTATGTAGAAAGATTTCAAATATTTCTTTGCAGTGAGAGAGCTGCCACATATTATTATTTGCATTGGAAGCTCTCTCCAGACCAGAAAACATGGCTGGAACAACCAAAGTAAACTTATGGCACGCACACACATGCACATGCGCATACACCCTTTCTTGCCACCATTTTCAGTTTAAGATTTCATTGTTTAAATTAGTGGTCTTCAATCTTCACAGGGCCCACTGGTCACTCCCAGGCAGTGGCATGGGACTCCCTAGGCTGCAAGTGCATGACAGGAAGTTGCATGACATCAAAGTCAAATCACAGGAAGAGGAGCAGCCAGAGTTAGGATCTCACTAGTGGGGGATACCAGGTTTTGCACTGAAAGAATGGCGCACTGGAAGATTAACAAGTAGGGACAAGGAAGACTGGGCCAGGCCAAGGCTTGCATTACAGATGGCAAAATAAAGTTTTTGTAGGGATCTCTGAACCTGCCTGTGCTAATAAAAGGAAATCTTTCCACTGCCAGGAAACTTTGCCTGCTGCTCCTCTGCATGTGTTTAATGTGAGGCAAGGGGTGTGAGGCCTTTGCTTCATACTCATGCACATTAGCAGCTTCCAAAAAGCCCCCCCCCCCCGCTCCCACAAATGGAGGTTCTATAGGAAGCTCACCAGTAAAATTCTGGAATTCCCCACCTCCCAGAGGGCCATGACACATGAGTTGAAACCACTGATTTAGACTGACAAACTTTGCTACAGGACAGACAAGTTCATCATTGTCTTCCACCAGCATTTTGTTTGGTATACCCCACAACAGTTATTTGCCCTCCTCCATGGTTGTGCGATGCGTGTTTTACTGAATTGTTTAAGTAATTTATATATACTTTATTTTAAATGCTGCTTTCATGTCTTGAATATTTTGATGTTTGCCACCTTGGGGACTGTATTTGGGTGGAAAAGCAGCACAGAAATGTTTTCAATAACTAAATAAATTTGGACACACTCCTACTTTCAAACTTAATTATATCCAGATTACTCTACCTTGGCTTCTTAATCAGGAATTTCTTTAGAAGTCTACAAAACAAACACTTGGAAGTTACTGCAGTTCTACCCCTAGGATTCCACAACAGGTTGTGTGTGAATCCTGTTCTCTAGAAGTGCTTTACAAAAAGATATTCAAAAGCAACAAGCACTAACTTTCCATAACAAAGCCAATTTGTCTGGTTGCTGCAGTTCAAAAAGAAAATCCTTAAGAGGCACAGTTGTATTGACTTTTTTCAGTCTGTACCCATCGACAGAACACACCTGAGAAGCAATTATATGAGCGCTTGCCAGCATGTAACCAGTGAAGTACTAATAGGGAGATCTGTGTATGATGACCCATGGGGGCATACAGTGAGAAACAAAGGAGAGAGGGATGAATCTGGGAATAGGATGCTTTTAGTTAGTCTTCACCATAAACATTAGGGCAAGTATGTCTTGATCACAAGAGGCTGTGAATGACAACAGAGGCACGTGTTCAAAGGCAATCATGTAGTAGCCCAAGGACAAAGCAAGTCAACAGATGTCAGACGGCTGAGGCACAGGTTTCTGTCTGCCATCAGATTTGCTGGAATGCTATGGTTTAGGGGTTTCCAAATTACCAGTTACAACTATCAGGGTCATTTCAATTTGGAACAACAATATTCTGTGGGCACCTAGTGAATAGGGCCTGTAGCATCAGTGATGAGCAATACAACTACCCCCCCCACACACACACACTTAAGCTATGTTGTGAGTCATTAAAGGGGCATTCAGGGTGTGGAGAAGACTACCACCAGGGCTGAAATTGACAAGGCAGGCTGGACAAGACCTGTGTCAATTTCAGTCTAGTGAGGTAGTCCAGCCATTCTGAGGGTTTTTTTTTTTAATTAGCAGGAATCCCCTGCAGAGGTGACATTGTCAAGGGGAGAGAGTCAGTGCCATAGTTAGACTACAACGGTGGAGACCCGCATTCAAATGCCTATTCAGTTATGAAGCTCACGGGCTAAACTGTGGGCTGGTTACTCCCTCTGCCTGATTTAGCTCTCAGGGTGATTGAAAAGATAAAATGGGAGAAGGGGTCCTGCATGGCAGTAAGTAAGATGTCCAGCAGGCGTAGAGAGGGGGAGGTATTTCCAGCCCATTTAACTCAGCCACTTTAATCTATCACTCCGCTGGTTGTAATGTGGCAGGCTCAGCAGCGTCCACATATCCAGAATCCCCCATGCCCAGCACAGGTATAAGACTGATGACCTCAATTTTGGCGGTCTTTCCAAGAATGTTTACCCAGAATGGGACATGTGCCTCCTCCCAGCTCTGAGCTCACCCAAGCAAATTTGTTTCATTCATGGTAGCAAAGAATTGGTTGTCACAATGAGCTAACAGCGACATTCGCTCCTGGCCCAGATCCAGAATCTTCTCAGGCCAGCAGGAAAATTTTAATAAACATAAATTAGCTTCTTTCTGAGCTTCATCTGGGGAATAGCAATCCCTGATCAAGGACACTATCTCTAGCAGGCTGAGGACTGATCCTCGGGGCCAAGGCTGCCAGTGTCACTGTCTTTGGAAGCTCCCTGGCCTGGGGAGAGCCCTGACCTGGATAGTCCAGGCAAGCCCAATCTCATCAAATCTCAGAAGCCAAGTAGTGTCAGCCTTGGTTAGTAATTGGATGAGAGATCTCCAAAGAAGACCGGGGTTGCAGAGACAGGCAGTGGCAAAGCACCTCTGTTAGTCTCTTGCCTTGGAAACCCCACCAGGGGTCGCCATAAGTCAGCTATGATTTGACAGCACTTTCCACCACCATTCCAGGGGAAAGAGCTCTCTTCCAGTCTTCCCCTCCAACTCTATGGAGGAAAATACTAAGATTCCACATGCACCACAGCTGTAAGTGGTATAGTCCAAAAAGAGCTGCACTGTAAGGCTCTCCATCAAGAAACTGCAGCTAAATGACTGAGAAACCACCACCACCACCTGCACACTGAAAAGAGATGTGGTACAGAATTGACTTGTGGTGAAAGCTCTCCACTGGCTAGTTCATCCACGTAACCAGGTAGGTGAACACTACTTCGCTTTGCGAATTTGAGGAATCAGAGGGATTCACATTCTATCCAATGTCTCAAAAACGAGCTCTCTCTAGCCAGACTGCAGAGCTGTCTCAACAGTCCACATGTTGCTGCTGCCACCAAATAGCATCAGCCACCTCGTTATCATTTAAACAGGCCCCTCTGTTTCTCCCTATCCAAATGCCAAAGTATCCTTCCAAAGGCAACTGGCCAGGAGAGGTCCATGGGATTATGGAACCCTTGGACCTGTCTGAGGGCTGGCCTGGGGCACGACTTCTATGCCAGCTCACGGACACTATTGCTCTCTCAGCTCCTGGCATCTTACCACTGATCTCAAGCCAAGCCTTCACCTTCTCTGCCTAGGGAAGCAAGTCTCTGTGTGACTGGCTGGGATTTTATTCACCTTAGTTCTATGGGCTCATACAGAGAATTATACAGGCTCTTTGGACCCATGGACAAACATTCTGAAAAAGATTCTAGGAACTTTCCTATAAGCTGTAGGGAACTGGAGTGAGAATGGACATCAAGAATCAAGAGCACTAGCATGGTACAGCAGAGAATGTTGTCGTTCGATGAGGGAGGTCTAATTTTCCACACACGGAGATCTATAGACATGCAGCTCCTCCCTCATGTTCTTGGAAATGGAAGGATTTTTAACTGCCTTTTGATTATCACATACTCAAGATCATGCCCCCCCTCAACCAGTTCTATATTCAATTAACCATTGAGAGTCTTTCTACACACGATATCTTACACAGGGGCGCTCAAGTTACTTACTTTCTGTGTGGTTTTATATTCAGGTGTACCTTGTCTCCCTAGCAGTGCACGTATATCCACAATGGGAGAACAAGTGTAAGATCTCTCACTTGAGTGTCCCTGTGTAAGATGTCTTGTGTAGAGAGACTATGAGTAGATACAAATTGTTGCTAGTACTCAAGAGGACTGGACTTTTTGATTATCAATTAGAAAGGTGGACTATAAATAACATAATTAAAGAATAGGGGGGAAATCTAACATGTTGATTACCCTAGACTTGTAGTGAATGCAGCATGTAGCTAGCCCTCATGAAATGATCCTGAGTATATGTATCTATCACCTTTTGAAGCTCAACATGGCAGTTTTCCTTGGACAGCAGTAATGGAGGTTAAGACCATTTTGAGTCTGGAAATGTATAAATTGTCCTATGCCAACGTGATGTTTATTTCTATGGGCCTTTTCCAGCCTACATGTTGCCATCCCAGTTCAGATTATGACTAAAAGTAGACATGTTGGAGTTTAATATTTTAACAATTAGAAGACAGTCAAATATCGTCATTTTGCATGCACTCTCTTAATTTTTGCGGCAGAGATTATTCATCTATTTCTTAATAAATACAGTTTCAAGACACTATTATTAAGTTGCTGATTAAGGGCTCAGTTCTGCCATTCCTGCTTTTGACCCCCCTCAAAAGGCAGCATCAAACCCCACACTGATTTCATCAAGACTGCAGAGCAACTAAACTGAGCTCCAGATGTCTCTTTCTGTGTGTAGCTCCAGAGAGTGGAGCCAGGGCTATTTTTAAGTAATATCTAGGAAAGCTTTAATCTGATTGCGTTGGGCGCAGTTAATGTCTGCAGCTAACAGGTTACAAATCCATCCGATGCCACTCTAGACTAGCACAGATGAACATGGCATTCCAAATGCTTTTCAAAGCACTGGGCAATTATCTCAGTCCCCTTTTCTCCTCTGGAATTCATCAACAGAATAGGATGCCTGGAGAATTGCTTTAAATGCTGCTCAGGTATTTGTGCCTCCCATGAGCTTATTTCAAAATGTGAATGAACGACTCAGAAACAAAACCCTCTGATGATCACAGGCTTTTTCCAAAGAAGCTCCTCTATGTAATGGCATTTCTGTTGCCCAGTCACTCTGTCAAGTTGAAGCTACTCTGCAACATTTTATTTTGGAAACTCTTAAAAAGAAATTTAAAGTATCCCAATGGAGTCAGAGAATGGCTGGGGAACTTGGCAGGGGATCCCAATTCCAAATAATTTCCTGGATGTGGGGGGAGCATCTTGCAGCATCTTAAACAATAGTAGATTTATTATGTCATGAGCTTGTGCAGGCAAAATCCTATTTCATCAGATGTATGAAGTGTATACACACACACACACATCCAGTGGAAGGAAAGCTATTTTGCAAGATGAGGCTAGAGTATGAACACAAACTAAAGGCAGAGATCTTATACATGAGCCACTCAACTAAAGACGCCTATTGATTAAATGTCCCCTCAGCTCTGAATCAATTTCATGTAGGATCCAATTTCAGTATGCATTCACCCATTTTCTTAAATCTCATTTTGCTAAGTGTGTTCCACCTCCCACACCCATGTGCATGTTTCCATGAAGTATGCTGTTTGCGGACAGATTTGTTAGTCTTTAAAGTAGAGGCCCTTTCGAACATGGAACCGATAGTAGGCATTTTCATTTCTGAATTTCCTTCCCTGAACGATCCCTAGGCAATGCAGTTTGCTGCAGCTTTTCAGTCTAAAAGAATGGAAGACCTTTAGAAGCATCTCTAGTCCATTTGCAGCTCAACTCGTTGAATTTCTCAGATGCAGACTCTGCAATAGTTACCTCTTGGTGCCAAGTTTTGCTTTTTTTGACCTACAAGCTGGATGGGGAAAGATCCAGACCAACTCCAAACCCCATAATCAAGGCCTTCATGAGAAGCTGCAGTTCATATTATCCTGAGAAGCCAAGCAAGCACCCGTAGGGAGACCTCTCTCTCACTCTGGAACTCATGCCTTTGAAAGGTTATGCCACAAAAGAATCACATAAAGCATTTCATGTGCTTAAACTACCTCATATGCACTATGGAATGGGTAAGGGACAAGCTGCCTGGTCTGTCATAGGTGGAAAAAAGAAGACCTGGCAACCGCTGCGACCTGTGCCACCATTGTCAGGGAGGCATCCAGAATCATTCCGACTTCTAACCCTTGGAAAGGGCATAAGCAGCACCCCATCAAGGGTTGGGAGCCAGAGTCCCAAGCCTATTTGCCCACGGCTCAATTGCAGGATCTCCATTTCCATTTAAGAATACCTTTATTGGCATAACAATGTGAACATGCACAGTCAGCAGGAAGACAAGACCACCGTTACCTGAATGTTTAAACCAATTGCAGGATCTCCATCTTCATGGCATTCAATTTCAGTCAACTCTGTTTCAGCCATCCAGTCATGGCTTCAAAAGCACACTCCAGGACATCCGTGGCCAAGCCAGGCTGGCCACGCATCAAAAGGTACAACTGGGTGTCATCTGCATATTGATGGCACCTAAATCCAAAACTTTGCACCAGCTGGGCAAGGGGCACAAATAGATATTAAACAATAATGGGGAGAATATTGTCCCCTTCGGGACATCACACACCAAAGGGTGGCAGGATGACAATTTCTCCCCCAGCACCACCCTCTGTCCCTGACTGTGGAGAAAAGAGACACGCCACTATAAGGCAGTCTCTCATATCACCACATCGGCAAGGCAGTGGGTCAGAAGATCATAATCAACCGTATCGAATGCTACTGAAAGATCCAATAATATCAGCAGTGCCGATCCACCTTGATCCAGATGCCTGTGAAGATCATCTGTGAGGGTGACCAGCAATGTCTCTGTCCCATGCCCTGGCAGAAACCAGACTGGAAGGGATCTAGGACTGAGGAATCATTCAGGAAAGCCTGGAGCTGTTCCACCTCCACTCGCTCAATCACCTTACCCAGAAATGGGAGGTTCGAGACTGAGTGATAATTGACCAGGTCGGTGGGGTCCAAAGATGGTTTCTCTAAGAGAGGTCTCACCACAACTTCCTTTAGTGCTTCAGGAAAAAACCCAGTCTAGGGACAAATTGACAATGGCCTCCAAGGAAGTCCATAGCCTATCAACACTGGCCTTTACTAGCCGTGATGGGCATGGGTCCAAAGGACACGTGATGGGCCTCACCACTCACAGGGTCCTGTCAACCTCATCCCTGGAGAGCAGACTGAAATGATCTAATGTCGGTCCAGAAGACGGCCAAGGGGTCTCTCGTTCATGTCCTGTATCAATCGTGGCTGGCAAGTCGAGGCAGAGAGACAAGATCTTATCAGCAAAAAAGCTCCCAAAAGCCTCACAGCCAATATTCAAATTTGAAATTTGACGGTCTCCCTGTCACAGGGAGACCAAAGACCAAACCACTTTAAATAATTTCGCCAGGTGTGAGCTAGCTGATGAGATGGAGGCTGCATAGAATTCCTTCCTCACAGCCTTCAGTGCCAACACATAGGCTTTCATAAGCGTCCTATAGGACATTCTTGCCTCTTTGTCTCGAGATTGTTGCCACACTTGCTTAAGCTGTCTCAGCTCCCACTTCCATCGTAGCTCCTCTGTATACCAAGGAGCCAGTCTGGCACGGGGGCAGAGAGGGTGACGGGGAGCAATTTTGTCAATGACTTCGGAGAGATGGACATGCCAGTCCTCCACCAGCTCATCTAACGAACTGCCAGAGGGCATTGGATCCCACAGAGCATTCTGGAAACCAATTAGATCCCTGAGTCTCCACGGGCGAGCATAAATCAGCTCACTGCCCGTGGGGGGGGCATATCCAATTGAGCCTTCAGGACTGAGTGGTCTGACCATGGCACCGGTTCAACCACCTCCAGACACCCATAAATCCCCATCCCAAAGATCAAATCTAGCATGTGGCCCACTTGATGTGTAGGGGTTGATATGAATTGGGAGAGTCCCAGTGCTGCCGTGGAAGACGCCAGATCCGCAGCCTGTGAGGAGGCAGCAGCATCCACAATTAAAGAAAAAGGATCAGGCAGTAGGATGAGAGCTGCAGCAAGTCAATACTGACTTAGCAAATCAGTGGTCTGACTCAGCATCAAGGCAGCTGAATGTGTTCACCTATAGACCAGGAACTTCCCACTTTTATCCACTGCTCCACACCAGTACCATCATTTCTACCCCCATTCTCTTATCTAAGGAGGCTCAGCACCACATCCAGCTAGTCCACAGACCTACTTGTTTTTGGTCCAGCCACTGGCTTCCACTCATCTTTACTCTCTTGCCCACCCCATTCCAATGTAACGCCCTTCCTTCCCCTCTTGCTTTACCCTCACCAATGGCTGCAGGCAGAGTGGCTCCCAGTCTTCTCCAGAGCAGTACCACCACCTTTATTTTCCTGAGCCCAAGTATTATGTCAGACTGCACATTAAGAAACATACACTCCTAGTTGTGAAGACCTTGCTATGTGAGTCAAAGGCAAGCCTGGGAAGGGTTAGACAGTGCCATTTAACCAAGTTCAAACAATTAACCCGCCCTGGGAGCTTCAAGAGAGGTATTTCAATTCCCAGCCTTGTATATAACACCCTCCCCTCACAAGAGCCATTTGGTTTTGTTTCAAAAGCCATGCTCCTCTGTCTTGACCTCCTCTTCACCTTTCCTGACCTCTCTAAATAGACTCTCTTACACTCTGGGATACATATAAAAACCACACACAGAGGCCTGGCAAATTTTATGCAATCAAAAGATTTAGCTTTCGACACTCAGCTCCATCACTAATTTGGAATTACCAGAATCCAGGGCATTATCAGAATTGTCTGTTCTCGGGGACATCTGGCACCCATTAGCAAAGGCGCATTTAATTTACTCCTCCTCCTCCTTCTGATCTGACTCAATTGCTTTGGTAGTGTTATGATATAGCCTAAAGGATTTATCTGTTAGCTTTTATTGAAATCGTCCTCTGGGCAGCTATACAATGTGAAGGCAACTATAATTCTGCAGCGTCGAGACCAAGTAAGGGGCAGTTATGCAAGTGGGGCATTGTGTTCTTGGGTCCTGAAAACATCTCCACAACTGGAGAAGGCAGTAAGACACCTCAGATGAAAGCATCAATAAACAAAAGTCAATATGTGAATTTCGTGTGTGTGTGTGTGTGTGTGTGTGTTGCCACTACTGTGGCATTCAGACTACATGACAAACTGTGGCTTGGTTTGAACAAACCCAGCTTTGCTGTGATGGCTAAATGGAAACAACCAATCAGGGTATCAAACTTGGGGATGGAAGCAAGTTTATGAACCCTGGTGGTGGAGAGTGCGCTCAGGTCACTGGCGGAGTTTTCATGGTGGTTCGCCTTTGCTTGTCTCTGCAACCCTGGACTTCGTTGGAGGCATCCTATCCAATTACTAACCAACCCTGCTTACCTTCCAAGATCTGACAAGATCAGGCTCACCAAACCCTGCTTTGTCATAAATGTGGGGCTTTGTGGCATCTGAATTCACGAACTACACTTTGTTGAGCAGCACCACCCCTGCCCACATGCTCATGGAACTAGGAGGAAGCAAGAAGCAGACCATTTATACAAAAATCAGGATTTGTTGTTTACTGCTGGTAGACTAAATAAGAGGGTTGTACAGTTTATCGGGACGTCTGGATACAGACTGTCCTTCTACTCCATCTCTATATTTCAAATGCATCTACAATCCATCATGAGATATACTTATATTGAAAAAAGCTGAGCTCCTCCAGGGTCTTCACTGGAGGAGCTCAACTGCACCTACCTAAGGGTTGAACCCTGCCCAGTACAGCCAATTTAACAACACCTTGCCAGGAAGCTGTGAACACTTTCTCAGTGTCAAGCTCAGTTTGCAACATAGTCTCCCAACCTGGCTCTTTGGATACATTTGTTTGGTCTCCATTACCCCGTAGAGCAGATTTAAGGGCTACACCGGTTCCTCTGGGGCTTAAATTCTATTATCCAAAATGATTATTGCCAGTCTGTTCCATCTAGGAAGAAAACAAAGTACTTGAAGTGGAAGCAGAATTGGCAAATTATTGTCCCAACTCCCAAGACAAGGAACAAAGACTATGCTAGGGCTGGGATCTCAGCTGAGAAGTCCTGCACACCTTCTACAGATGGCAACATGATCAGAATATTAATGGTGGCTGGAAAAAGAAACCCAGCCCAAACTTTCTTAACAGCTACGCTCCTTTCATAATTCATCCCCACCAGCTCCAGTCTGCTGTCCATTAAAAAAAACATAACGAATGCTGAGAGCTGCCTCTGAAGATATTGACAATCGGCTTTAGCAAGAAGCAGCCAGTCAATACCTTATGAAAGGGACCCTTTCAGATGTCCCTTTATATTAAATGACCAGGCTAGTAAAGAGCTTTTGCCAGAGCAGACAGCTCCCATTGATCACTAAAAAGCCTACTTTTTTTGTATTCCCAGGAGCATCCACCTCTCTTTTTACTTTTATTTCTGTTCTGGAAAATGTAGCTGATAGTACCTCCATGACTGCAACTCCAGCAACAACTTAATCTTCGCTTTCCTCTACCTGTAACCCAAAGAAACCAGATACCCCTTTTCAAGACTAATTGCCTTTGGTTCCAGATGTGTGTTTTCAGCAATGCTATAGAAGTAAAGCCAACCCACAGTGTTTGGCATTGGATTCACCAATTAATCTACTTGCATTAAATGGAAAAGCAAGTGTTTAGCTCATGATTCTAAAGCAATTGTAGAATCTAGATAGAAGCCAAAACAGCCCTTAATACCTCTCCAAAAGTCAGGAAGTCAGCCTCCACTGGTTCACATTACTTACTGCTCTTCACTGGGATATGTTGTGCATGATAAGCAACTCGCTTACGTAAGATGTAGTGTTCTGGGTTTTTTTCTGGCACAGAATTCCCATTGATTAAAGTATTTAGATGTCAAAGTTGTAAGTGGGTCAAGAGCTGACCAATAGGAAGAATCCAGGAAGAATCAGAAAAGCAAGGGTAGCAGACACACGGATCCTGACCATCGTTCCTAGAGCCATGTCTGTAATTTAGACCGAAACATTTTCAATCACTTTCATTTGGAAATCTGGTACAAAGTGTCAAGGTTACTCAAATGTTACCTTAAAAAAGAAGAAGACTCGATGAATCACACACCAACTGCAGAAACTGACCATCTTGTAAGAGATCAAGTGCTGTTAAAAACTCACCACATGTCCTGAGAGGCTCTGCTTCTAGCACATGCATTTTTATTTCAATTGAAATTGAAATATAAAAATGTACATCTGTTGCTTGAGAATATAGATGTAGTTCTCTGCTGAGGGCCACTCGCTTCCCTAGTTCCCACCCAGGCATCTCCATCAGAGAAATGGGCAAGTACATAATTGTACCTCAGTGCACGTTTTAGGGATGAGAAAGGTGTAATTTCAGTGTGGCATGACTCACACATGTACACAACTTTTCAAAACAATGTTATTTTCCTTAGGCGTGAAACAATGGCCAAGTACTTTGTAACACCTCAACTCAAAAGTTGATACAGTTACAAAAGGAAAGAATATGCTCAGAAACTGCAGCGATGTAATGATATTACCACTGATAGGCTGATGTCACTTCCTGTGTGACTGAAAGTGACATCAGCGTATTGCTTTGATGCTCTAGCATTTGGGCAACACTCTATAAGTTTAATGTTGGCATCACTTCTGGTCACAATAGGGAACGGTGTCAGTATGTCGGGACACCCCTCATTTTCTCCTTTATTTTTCTCCTGCTGCCCAGCTGTGACAGTGAGAAGGGCCATCCGGGGGCAGGGGATCCCTCACCCCAATGAGAAAATCTGTCCTCCAGTGAGTACCAGGGGCCCTCCTCTCACCTGTGTCCAGTATTTTTGCTGAAACCATCTGGCAACCTTGGTGGAGGTAGTGATGGCAGGAGCATAGCTGGCTTTAAAAGAAGGTTAGACAGATTCATGGAGGAGAGATGCATCAAAGGCTACTAGCCATAGTGACTGAAGAGAGCCTCCATCTACAAGGGCAGCAAATCTCTGAATCTCTGAAGACCTCTATGCCTTATTTGTTTGGCCCTCCAGGTAGGAGGGCCAGCCAGCAGAAGACCAGGTGGTGCAGGGATATGGGTGGCTGGTGTCACACCTCTCTAAAAATCACTGGATTCACAGAGTGTTCATAGATTCCTAGAGAAGACTGATGTCACTTCTGGAGAAAACCTGTAAGTCTAGGCATTGCCTCTCTAGGCATTACCAAAAACTCTACTGTTTTACCAGACTTTCTGCCAGTTCCTAGAGGGGCATGACATCACCTCTGGGTTTTCCTGGAAATGAGTCAGACTCAAAGAACCGTTTTTTTGGACCTGGTACAAACTTGTAACATGGGCCTCTTCCACATGCACACAGTCCCATCCTATCCATACAACATGGTAAGCAATGAAAGAAAAATATTTTATTTCTGAAATTATATAAAATAGATCATATCATTGCAATAGACTTGCAGCCTGGTCTAGCTCTTTCCTGCCATACTCCCAGAGCCTGGGAGCCTACTAAAGCAGAACAACAAGGTTCAAGTTCAGTAGCACCTTGAAGGCCAAAAAAATTTTCAGGGTATAAGCTTTTGTGAGTCAAAGCTCCCAATGCTGTCATATATCTGATGAAGACAGCTTTGACTCTCGAGAGCTTATACCCTGAAAGTCTTGTTGGTCTTTGCTCCTGGTCTTGAATCTTGCAGTTCTACTGCAGACTTAACTTGGCTGCCCACATGAAAGTAGTAAGTATAACAGTGAGGACAGCCACATCACTCTGGGACAGAGAAGATTCCTCCCACAGCTCTGACCCTTGGCTCTTTCTTCACTGAAGTAACACTTCTCCGTGCTTGGCTTTTGTTCTCTGTCCCTGTCTCTTTGATGCCCACAGACCTAGCCACACCACCAGACAGTGAAGCCTAGGGTTGCCAACTCCAGGTTGGGAAATTCCTGGAGATTTGGAGAAGCGTTGCCAACCTCCAGGTAGGTCCTGGAATTACGACTGATCTCCAGACTACATAGATCAGTTCTTCTGGAGAAAATGGTTCCTTTGGAGGATGGACTCTGTAACATTATACTCCGCTGAGGTCCCTCTCCTTCCCAAACCTCATCTTGCCCAGAATTTATCTCCAAATCACCAGGAATTTCCTAACTCAAAGTTGGCAACTCTAATGGGGAGGGTGGGGTTTGGTGATGGACCTCCGTGGGGTATAATGCCATAGAGTCCATCCTCCCCCAAAGCCATTTTCTGCAGGGGAACTGACCTCTGTAGTCTGGAGATCAACTGGAATTCTGGGAGATCTCCAGGCCCCACTTGGAGTTTGCCCCTCTTTTTGTCTCATGACACCAGTGCTGCTAACTTCCTATCATGTATTGCAGTTCAGTGGGTCCCAGAAATAGGGATGCCAACTCTGATCTGGAAAAACCCTGGAAATTCCTGCAAATTTGGCGGAAGTACCTAGGGAGGATAGAGTTTGGGGAGCAAGGGAGCTCAGTGGGCATGTGGTGCCAAAGAGAGCCCCTCTGATGCTGCCATTTCTTCCAGGGGAACTGACCTCTGTTGTTTGAAGATCAACTTATAGCTCCAGACCCCACCTATAGGTTGGCAACCCTATCTGGATGGCTGAAAACCACTGAAATTTCATTGTCCTGAATTTCATTGCAGTATGTTTTTAACACGAGAAGTGTTCCTATTTTGATTTGTCAAACAGCAGAGAGGTTGATATCACCTCCCAAACAAGTCACAAGGCCCCATTAGAGGCTGATAAAGGCCATGCATATGGGAAATGTAAAGTATACCTCCACCTCCTTGATCCCATGCTGTGCAAATTTCGGATAGTCATGATAATGCAGTAGCTAGCTAGGCATCTCCAGCTATTGTTCCTACATCACGACCCATTTCCAACCTCAACTAGTTCAGCTGTTTCTCAGGGTACAATCAGAAGAACTTGCAGATATAAAAAACTGAGGCAAAGCTATCTCAAGGCCTAAAGAGCTTGAGCCTGCTGGCTGCTCCCTGTACTTAGCCAACTCTCTCCTGACTTGAAGGCAGGCACTGATTGTTTTCCCCTCCATCTTTTTGTGCCAAATTTAAATAAGGCTGGCTGCTTCCTGGGCTGGGTTTTTTATAGCAAGTCTAAACTCCATTTGAATGTTTATAGCCAAGTAAATAACTTCAGGAAATAAAGAGTTTTGAATATAAAAACTGCTTTAATAAAACGGATGGCACTATTGTAATAATTTTCCAAACGGGCATAATAAATTCAATGGAAGCCCACTTTTTCTTTTTTAAAGGGCAGGGAGAAATCCTACCTTGTGAAATTCTTTGAAAATCTGCAGGGTCTGCACAATTATTTTAACTTGGCCATCTCCAGACTTTTTATGCTTGTTTAGTGGTTCTGAGGCTTTTAAACAACTTGGACGGCCAAGAGAGTCACACCAATTGATTGGTGAAACATAACAAATTTGTCAGACTAGCTGCACCGTTTCGCCATTTGTTTCTAGGGTCTCATTATTCTTCGTCCTGCACATGAAGCATCTTAATGCAAGGACCTCCTTTCCTCTGAGCTACAATGTAGCTTTTAGGGCTTGCACCAAAACCACGTGCGGGCCTTGGGCATGTGAGCCACAGCGCATTCTTCAGTGATGGCTGCGTTCCATTTGGCTTGCTCTGCAGTTCAGGCTTCCTTAGAACGAAGCCTGGCAGCCACATTTACCTGTAGCAAAAGGAGGTGGCCTGCAAAGAAATGACAGGCACCACCTTCTCCCTCCTCCCCCTTGCCTGTCCCCAGCAGCTTTGTTAAGTGGGCACTGGAAGCAACAGTCACTTCTGGTTCTTGGATACTTTCTCAACCACTGATAAGCTGGCCAGGTGGCTTCAGCAATGGCCACTGTAGTAGGAGTATCAGTGATCTACAAAAATGCCTTTCTCCCACCCCCTACCCCCCACCCCCAGGAAGATTATCATTTGGTCTGAAAATGAAGGGGTGGGGCAGGAGGCTGTTTTTCAGCCCAGAGCGAGATGAGGGCCCTGTGGGTGTTATTTTGCACAGTGGAAAGTCAGACTCGTGCCCTGTTTTCACTGTCCAAGAAGAGAGTCATCGCTGAAAGGAATATTCCACTATACATCACATCCATCCTGTGCCATCCGCTCTACTTCTCAGCTGATGCCCCTTCCCTGGGAAACAGCTGAGGGGTGAGTCTATCATAAAGGGACATTTTCCGCTTCTGGAGCTAGGGCTGGCAACCTGCAGGTGGAGCCTGGACTTCTCTTGGAATTACAACTGTTCTCCAGCATACAGAGATCAGTTCTGCAGAGGATATAGCCGTTTTGGAGGGTGGGCTCTATGGTATACCTCAGAGTATATGATAGAGTCTAGGAAAGATTGAATTCCTAGAGTATCATCACAATCCTACTGAGCTTCCTCCCATACCCAAACTCTGCCCTCTTCAGGTACTGCCCCCAAATCTCCAGGGATTTCCCAAAGTTGGTAACCCGAGTTGGAATCCACATGAAAACTGCATTGTACAGAGTCAGACTATAGGTCTAACAAGATCAGTATTGTCTACTCTGACTGGCAATAGTTCTCCAGGCCTTCAGGTTGAGGTCTTTCAACATTATCTTCTCCCCGATCCTTTTAAGTGTAATGCCAGGGATTGAACCAGGGACATTCTGCATGAAAAGCTGGTGCTCTGCCCCTGAGCCACAGCTCCTCCATCTCTCATAAGCATTGGGAGAACAAAGGGGGAAATGGTTGGAGCTGAAAGGGGAGGCTTTATGAAGACCAGTAGGCATTGCTGAAACTGAGTGGAGCTGGTGTGTGTGTGTGGGGGGGGGGTGGGGGGGGTTATTTAATTAAAGGCCTTACTTCCTTCCTTCCTTCATGCAAGCACTGCTTATAAGCATCTAGGCACCAAGAAACACTGACGAGGGGAAAATCAAAAAGAGTCCAGTAGCACCTTTAAGACTAACCAATTTTATTGTAGCATAAGCTTTCGAGAATCAAGTTCTCTTCATCAGATGCATGATCCCAACTGGTCAAATACAGAAGAGGAGGGATGAGAGGGGAGAAAGAAGGGGACATATATCACAAGGAGACAGAATGCAATTAGCGTGGAGGCAGTCAAAACATTCCTTTGCTTGGAAATGTAAACATCTCCTTTTGGTGTGCAGTCAGTTTGCCGTATTCATTTGTAGCAGTGAAAGTATCCAATTCCTATGTAGTATAAGCCTTCGATGACCACAGCTCTCCCTGCCAGCTGCATCTGACAAAGAGAACTGTGATCCCCGAAAGCCCACACCAGGCGTCACTGGGCTCCCAGTGACGCCTGGTGTGGGCTTTCGGGGATCACAGTGACGCCTGGTGTGGGCTTTCGGGGATCACAGTTCTCTTTGTCAGATGCAGCTGGCAGGGAGAGCTGTGGTCATCGAAGGCTTATACTACATAGGAATTGGATACTTTCACTGCTACAAATGAATACGGCAAACTGACTGCACACCAAAAGGAGATGTTTACATTTCCAAGCAAAGGAATGTTTTGACTGCCTCCACGCTAATTGCATTCTGTCTCCTTGTGATATATGTCCCCTTCTTTCTCCCCTCTCATCCCTCCTCTTCTGTATTTGACCAGTTGGGATCATGCATCTGATGAAGAGAACTTGATTCTCGAAAGCTTATGCTACAATAAAATTGGTTAGTCTTAAAGGTGCTACTGGACTCTTTTTGATTTTGCTACTACAGACTAACACGGCTAACTCCTCTGGATCTATGACGAGGGGAAAGAAGCAGTGAGACAGAAACTGTTTTTCCAAAGCCCCATTGCAAGTAACTGGCAGGACTTGAAAGGAAGCCAGCTCACCACCTGCCTCTCCTCCCCAGTGATTTCAAAGCAGCAGATGGCGGCACACCTAAGCAACTGCAGATTTGGGGGAGGTGGCAGAAAGATGAAACCAGAGCCAGTGCACCACAAGGCAGTCGGGGCAGCAGAGTCAGCAGGAAAGGCTGCTGATGTCGCTTATCTGGAGAGAGTGCGTGCCAGTGGGCCAAGGAAGCAGCCAGCAAAGCAAAAGGAGGACAATTTGTGGCACCTGCAACTACCCAGGGAAGGCCTAGCTGCCTGGCTTGATGCATGTCATAGAGAACAAACAATACCCAGGACTAAGCCAGGCCTCGGTTCCTCAGAATCTTATCAGGGCTTTTCTCAGCAAAAATCAGTGATATAAGTCAGACTTCCCAACCTCCACAGATCTCCCATACAATGCAAGTTGCAGGGAGAAGCCCTGGGAGGGCGTTTAAGCCACATTCTCATATTGACCTCAGGCTCCCACAGGTCTGGCCAACACTTAATGTCCAATAGGTGTTCACCCTTCAATTTGCCAGACTTCTGCAAAGTTCAGGGCTTCCTCAAAACGGGTCCTTGATGAACAAATGTTTGCAAATGGCTACACTCAACTAGGCCTTGGGCTGCAGATACAAACCTCTAGGCTCAAGTATTTCAGAGGGTTCATCATTTTTCTGCCTATTATATATATCCTGTCCTCCTTTCAAGATGCTCACTGCAGCAAATAAGAGAGTCATTCCATTTTATCATCACAGTGATTTGAGCCCTCTCTTGCTTTGATCCAGTACTCTGATCCACATCAGACCTCCATTTTCCTCTGGGCATCAGGGCAGCCTGCCCTTCCTATGCACAGGCATGGTGATATAGAGTCACTTCTATCTGCCCTGCAAAAACTTGCTAAGGGTCAATTGCGAACAGACAAATAGCAGGAACCAAAGTTAGACACGCCTTTTCTCCTCCTTCTGCCACTCTAACTGCACAAAATTGTAGCTTTTAAGGTTGTTTTTCATTTTTTAAAAGAAATAAAACAGCCACAGGAGAGGAGAACATTTCATGCACTTTTGCATCTTGTGTAGTTGGCTGCTCTGTGCACTCCAAGCCAGGGAGTGCGTGTAAAGACTGGACGCAGCAGCTCAATTGACACCTGGTCATTGTTTAATGACTTTGTGGCTGCCAAACTGCATCAGATGGTGGAATCTCTGGCCAGCATACTGACATTCCCTCCCATAACTGCACAATGACAGTACCCAGGCGATAGTCAGACTTGGAATTCCAACATCATGGGTTGTGGTGTTGCAGGAGTCCTTGTCACCATCATCTCTGGGCAAAGGCTCTTAGTACTTGGCCAGCTCACAAACATTCAGGTTGGCAAGTGGATAAAAGGGGGTGTTGGAACCTGACTGGCAACACTGAAAAATCAAGTCATACCTGTGAATCTTAGCTTCTACCTATAGCGCTTGGGTCATAATGACTTCTGGAGGTACCCAAACCCACCAGGAATGCAGAATGAATGAATTCCACTACTCACTCACTACAAGCGGTGAGTTTGGCGTAGCGGTTAGGAGTAGACATGGGCACGAACCGCATTATGAACCAAAAAAACCCACAAACTGCATGATTGTCTGTCCGCGATCTGGCGGTTCGTGAGGGTCCATGGTCAATGAACCAACGTTCATTGGAAGCCCAGTTCGTTGCATTCGCCCATGGTTCATGAAGCCAGACAGTCAGGCACCATCTATCAATTCCCTTGGAAACGGAGCTGGGGGAATGCCTGAACTCTGTCTGCACTCCTTCTGTCGCCCTGGAAACCCAAATCAAAGCCCAGCTTACCTTGATCAGCAGGGCTTCCTTCCAACCATGGAGCTGCAAATTGGTTACAATTAGTTATATGGAAGAAGACACCTGGGGGGAGGGAGGGGGAGGGGGGTGTTCTGTAGCCATGGGCACTCCAATCTCATCCCTGCAAACCCTGATAGGCAGTTCTGACGGCCAACCCCTTGTACACTGGGCCAACGTCAACTGGTGGCTCTAATTGTACCGAGTGGGAGTTTCTTGGGGGCCTCAGATTGGAGAGGGTATAACTCTAAGATCCCTATTGCAATCTTGACCAAACTTGGGTGCTGGCTGGAGGAGAGCCTGCTAAACACTCCCTGTGAATATGGGTTCTCTAAGTGCAACAGGGGCCGTTCCGACGCCCACAAACCACAAACTGCAAACCGGTTCGTTAATGGGAAATGTTCGTTATGGTTCATTTGTTCAGGTTCGGTGGCGGCACCAAACCACAAACCGCAGGTTCGTTAATTTTTTTTGGTTCGTGCCCATGTCTAATTAAGAGCGCAGGACTCTAATCTGGAGAACTGGGTTTGATTCCTCACTCTTCCACTTGAAGCCAGCTGAGTGACCTTGGGTCAGTCACAGCTTCTAGCTCTCTCATCCCCACCCACCTCACAGGGTGTTTTGTTATGGGGATAATAATGACATATTTTGTAAACCACTCTGAGTGGGTGTTAAGTCATCCTGAAGGGTGGTATATAAATTGAATGTTGTTGTTATAATTATAATAGATGGCTTTTAAAAAGCCAGATTCATGGGGGTTTAGCCCCATCAATAACTACCCGCCATGACTGTCAAATAGGACCTCCATGTTCAGAGGCAGTCTACCACAAAATGCTGAGGACAGTCAACATCCTTTTGTGCCCATGCCCTAGAAGCATTTGGCTGGTCACTGGTGCAAAGAAGATGCTGAGCTAGCTGGGCCCACCACAGTCTGACTCAGAAGAGCTGTCCTTACATGTTCACAAATGCTTGCAATAGAAAGGATATATTTACAAGCCCTTCTTGACAGGATGCAGTGCCCAAATACTGGAAACATGGTCTGAAAGCCAGCATTTCTTTTTAAAGAATTGCAGAGTAACCTGTATTGCTGTATTGCTTGGTGGTAGCAATTTCAGAGTGAAAGGTTTCATTTTCCAGCCCAGTAATGTAAAGAATGGCAATTTTATCAGGAAAAAGAGGATTTTTGTTTCTACAGAATCCAGGAGGCAACAATTTCCAAAATAATTACAAGCCAGGCAAAATAACATATTTGTCTGGATGCACATAGACTGCAACCATGAGAAACTGTTTATAAGCAGAGGATAAGCCATGCTTTCAAGCTTCATTTGCCAAATCTCTGTATCCCAGGCAGGGCTTTTTTTCTGGGAAAAGAGGTGGTGGAACTCAGTGGGTTGCCCTCGGAGAAAATGGTCACATGGCCGGTGGCCCCGCCCCCTGATCTCCAGACAGAGGGGAGTTTAGATTGCCCTCTGCGCCGCTTGGCCACTCACCAGCCATGTGACCATTTTCAAGAGGTTCCGGAACTCTGTTCCACTGCATTCCTGCTGAAAAAAGCCCTGATCCCAGGTGTTTCAAGTAGAGATGGGCACAATGCAAAAAAATTAACGATCCAGCTGATCATGGATCGGCGCCGGCAACTCCCGAATTAATGATCCACACCAATCATCTCCCGTTCCCGAAGCGTGGATGACACAGCGGGGCATGCTGGTATTCCCAGCTATGTGGGAAGGTGGGTTGTGGCGGCGGCCGACTCTCTCAGTCTCTCTCTCTCTCTCTCTCTCTCTCTCCCCAAAGGCTAGCAAGTAGCAAGCAAGAGCTCTGTCCCACTCCACTGCTCGCAGAAAGTGAAACCCAGCCTGGGAGCCCATGGCATGGGTCCCATTCAGCAACACAGGAGGTCTGTTTGGCCGTCAGAGCTGCCTATCAGAGTTTGCAGGGATGAGATTGGAGTGCCCATGGCTACAGAACACCCCCTTCCCCCTCCCTCCCCTGGGTGTCTTCTCCCAACTTGTGACTGCTTTGCTGCTCTGTGGTTGGAATGAAGCCCTGCTGATTAAGGAAAGCTGGGCTTCCATTCAGGTTTCCCGGGTGACAGAAGGAGGGCAAACAGCTCAGGCATTCCCCTGGCTCCGTTGCCAGGGGAATAGATTGCTGGCGCCTGAGTGACTGGATCCCCGAACCAAGCCCGATCGCCCCAATCCAGGCCTCTCCTGACCGCTGGATCATTGGCTGTGGACGATCACGATCCGCCGGGTCACGATCACGCGATTGCCATTACCGTGGGTTTTTTCCGATCGTAATGCGGATCATGCCCATCTCTAGTTTCAAGACTATTTCTGTGCACTTCAAAATGTATCCCCGTTTTCTGTGATGGGTTGGGGGTTGGGAAGAGATGCTCAAATCACTGATTCTTTGGGATCACATAACTAAAGAAAGATGAAGTTGTTACTTTAAAAAAAGTGTCAAAAAAGATGAGAAAAAACAATGGCCACAAAAACAGAAGCAGCAGCAGACAGGAGATAATGGGAGGGATTTTCACTCCCCCCAAATATTCCAGGGTAGAAATTTGATTAAAGCCCATCTCATTCTTCTTCATCTCATTCAATTTGGATTGTATCCTTCTCGTTGAGGGATGCTTCACTTATTTTTTCAGCTGAAAGTCTTGTGCAGGGGAACAAAGGAAAGGGGGAGCTGTTCTAAACAACTGCCTAACACTTTCACAAGTGTCTTCCACTCTTCCACCACCTTCATTTGTTATTTCCAAACAAGGGCAAACTACTCATGGGATTTAGGAATTTCATCATCTTCAGAATTACACAGAATCCATTAACTGCACACTCAGCCTCTTGTTATTTCTATGTACATCCAAAAGCAAGCCAGAGAGTTGCAAGAGAGACGCCACCTGACAGCAGCCCTTTCCAACCACTGGCAAAGCCCCTGCCGTCTGGACTTGCTTCTGTACACAGCATCCTCTGCCTCCAGGCGCACATCGATCGCTTATCCACCGTGACACCACCTGGCTGCTTTCAATCAATTTAAACAACTTGGGAAGTCATTTCATCTTCAGTGTTTGCTGTATGTGAAGAGACATCCGGTCTTACTCAACAATTTCCTTCCCCGCTGGTATCCATTCAGCCCAAGGAGCTGCCCACGTCATTCTAGAGAACAGGAGCAAGCAAAGTTTGCATCGCCTTCTGTTACGTGGGCTCATCAGTCATGGGAACTAACAGCTGCCTTACCGCAGACCTTGCTCCAGCTAGTCTAACACTGGCAGCGATTCTACAAAGAGATCTTGTCCCAAGGCCTTCAACTGGAGTCGCGGTTAGAGTTTCAGGCTGGGGTCTGGGAGATCTAGATTCAAATCCGTGCTCTGCCGTGGAAAGCTTCTGGGTGACCTTGGGCCAGAAACAGTTTCTCAGTCTAACCTACCTTACAGGGTGGTTGTGAGGACAAAATGGAGGATATAATGTTGTCAACTGCCATGTGTCCCCATTAGAGAGAAAAGTGGAATACGGATATCTAAATAACAAATATATATAAACATGGATCAAAACTGGAATATGGAAAAATATGTTCTCCACCACTCCAGTTCAGAAAGAGATCTCATTGCCTCTGGACAAATGCAGAACTAGATCTTTCACTCTACAATATTTTCACTACCCTAGGGAATGGCACAAGCACTGTATCACCTCAGTGCTTCCCTATCACTCCTGAAAAATTCAAAAGTGGGAGGAAGTGCTCTTGGACAGTTGCTAGACATACATTTTGTCTAGGCAACTGCCCTATGGATCGGGGGGAGGGGCGGTGTTTCTGTGTTCTTCTTTCCCTCTGACCCTCCGGTTTCTCCTATTAAGGCTGACATCACCCCAACTAAAACAGGCTTTCTGTTCACCAGCCACTGGGGAAAGAAAGCTGGTCACCTCAGAGTGTGTAGAGCGTTCTAGCACATGACCAGGCATAGGCACATAGGTGAGGATTGACACAACTTTTCTTGCCCAGTCAAGGTCTTTATTGAACAACTAAAGACTATAGAATATAAAGAGCACACAAGTTAGGGAAAATAGATCTTGCACAAAAGGTTTGCAAGCTACAAAAGAAAATAGAAGCAGTTGCTACTGTCTGTCACTTTAAGGATACCATAGAGTGCCTTATTCATCTCCTGCTGGAGATGGGTGCCCAGTGTCTAGAGGAGAAGCAATTCTGGCATCCATGACCCTCTGTCTCACCAACCTAGGAACCCACCAGAGCACAGCTAAAGGGCTCCTGCAACTCTTTGTAGCTTCTCTTTCCCAAGGGTGGTGGGGAGGCTTCCCTCCCCTAAATCCAGCCTCTTTCCTAGCCAGCCATGGCTAGCTGGTTCTCTTGTTACATATCACTTGTCTCTCAGGCTCCTAGTTTTTATGAGGGCATCAGAAGGCCCTCAATGATTTATCCCATGTTGTCCATTTCCCCAAACCTCCACAGAAGGAGAGGTGTAAAGTGGATCAAATGGCCTCTCAATTGCCCTGCCCTTCCTGATTCTCCAGCAAATTCCAAGCTTGATTATGAAAAAGAAAATCAGAGGCCAGTTTGATGTAAAAAGGACTATGCCTGAACACAACAGCCCTTACCACTGAAATCAGCCAAGGTACAAGGTGCCCTCCATGGCTAGGTATGCTGCAAACCAAAATAGGAGACAGCTAACAACACATTTGCTTGCTGTCTCTGCCTCTTCTAGAATAGCAGGGGGGACCAGGCTGATCAAGAGGCTTTAGGCACATTCCAGCTAAGAGGAAGAAGCAGAAAAGTGGTAATGAAAGAAAAACAGCTAGAGAGAAAGAGAACGTAACAAGACTATGTACCCCAGGAAGCACCACACCCCTAACATTCTGCAAAGTAACCCACACTCCATATCCAAAGTTCCCAACGTTCTTTAGTTTAGCAAACACTTCATCACCCATTCTCATTTCAAAGCTGTCTTTGCATTCATAATGGCTAGAAACTTGCCTTCCAAATAAAGGCTGAAGATCTCAGAATACAGAATCCTGCACATTTTCTGTGAGTGTAGAATGTGCACAGCACTGCCTGAAAGGATGAACTTCCAGGCAGGGGAGGGCAGCTTGGAATTCTCCAAAGGCAGCTTACTCCTTTGCATGCCACAGAAAAGGGTGAGATTAGAGTGCAAAACAAAAAGAGCACTCAGCATGCATCCCTCAGCCACAGAACGAGCCAAAGTTTGCAAGTGAAATGACAAAAGCAAAACCCAACGACTTAAACGCCGGCTGAGTCTCACCATTCCCCGCGTGCTCCAGATGGCTCTTCTTTTTATTTTTAAAAGTGCTATATGAACATTCATATATCTATCTATTCATTTGTCACCTTATTTTTTGAAGTTTCTTTTTCAAGATGCAGATCTGTTTTTGTGGTTGGGGTGGTCTCTTGGTGACGACATGAAAGCCAGCCAATCACAGTCGATGCACAGCCAAACTCAGTCACATACCTGCATCATCTTTGAAGAGCTCAGCCCTGATAAGGTAAAGGTAAGTTTCCATTCAGTGCTGCAAGGACTCTTCGTGACCAGCTCTACATATTACGGCTATCTTCTCCCCAACAAATGCATGCTCACAGACTGGCAGCCAGTACTAATTGACTGCATTCAAGAAGCGTTTCTCCTCTTTTTATCAGATAACCCTCCTTCTTGCTGAGAAACGCAAGCAGCTCACCCTCAAAAGAAAATGTAAGGACACAAATTATTCCAACTTATGGTGAAAACATCTGACATGCCTGATTCATCAGTGACAAGCAGATTCTCTCAGAACAGAGAAGAGTTGCTCACTCTTGTCAAGGTTATAGGCTATACGTTACTAACAGTTCTGAAAAAAGAAGAGCAACTAATGAGCAGCAGCAAAAGGGGGACATTTGTGTCCCGTGTGCATTTCCACATTTCAAGGGAAATAAAAAGATGCATGTTGATAGAAGAAAGAGGAAGCCCCTACCAGCACCAAACAGTAGCCACCCTAAGAACATATGATTGGAAGAAAATACTTTTCAGGGAGTGGGTTTAGCTTGTAAGACACCTTCAAGTTCCAAGCCCATTAAAAACAGGACCTGTAAGGAAGGCCAATGTAAAGTTCCCCAGCCAGCATGCAATGTCTCCAAGGACATATCACCCTAAGGTCCCTAGCCTTCTGTCCATGCCAGCTTGACACTGGCAGGTTCCTCATCCCAAAAGTTATGGACTTTGCCAGGAGGCTTCCTGGGATGAAATTACTTCCATTCATTGGCCCTGGCTGCAGCTCAACCATAGGAAAAGGTAGGATGGGGGTATTTCAGATGGGTACAGCCTCTGGCCCGGAGTTCCTCTCTAAGAAGTCTCTCTGCTGGTCTGCAAGCAGACCATCTAGCTCCCCCCACCCATCTCCTGGGCTGCCATACCCTTTCATGGATGCCCCACCACTTCCAGGCACAAACATGTCTGAGCTCAGATTTCCAGCCAGCAGGTATTTTAAATTGCCATTTGTTACATTTTGATTTGAAATCTTTACTAAATATTTTGTGGAATAAGCCATGTATTTTGAGTCAGTGCTGTTTAGGAAAAAATCCCATTGGGCCCACATCTGATCCACTTGACTTCATCTGCTAAGATGCCAACAGTTGGAATGACCTACCCCCTGACCAGTCAAAACCCATTGCTAGCTCAGCCTACTAGCCAGGTATTTTTGAAGTCCCAGTTGGCAACCCTTACCCAACTGCATATGAAAGTCCTAGCTAGCCTTAACCCACACAATGCCCAACATCTATGTTGCTGGACAGGGGTGGTGATGAGGTTAGTCTGGCACTATGGATTTCCAGATCTCATTCTTAATTACTATATACACCACAATAGCATATAAACAATTCAGAATTAAGTGGGTGGAAATCAATAACCATTTATCTTAAAACAAGAGGACGCATCCTTAGTAGATAAAACTCAGCAGATTTACAAAGGAGGACAGATCTGTTTATGCTACAGATTTGACGTGCATAACTCTCTGCATCTGATTTAGTCCCTCTGTTTAAAAAAAAAAATAGATACCAGAACTCCTGGAAGTCCTCCTGACCTAGGTAGCCCAGGCATGCCCAATCTCATCAGATCTCAGAAGCTAAGCAGGGTTGGCCTTGGTTAGTAATTGGATGGGAGACCTCCAGAGAACATCAGGGTTGCTATGCAGAAGCAAGCAATGGCAAACCACCGCTGTTAGTCTCTTGCCTTAAAAACCCCAGCAGGGGTCACCATAAGTCAGCTATGACTTGACAGCATTTTCCATCACCAGCTCCTGGAAGCCAAGTTTGCCATCTTCTCTTTGACTCTGGAAAACCTTATTCATGTGATCATTCAAAGGACTGTAAGTCAAAGCCAGGGAACAGAGGACTTTGTTAGAGTTTGCTGCGTTATAAACTTCCCAAGGCATCCGGATGTGAGCACAGGATGCTGAGCTATGTAGACTCTTAGCCCAGCTATCTCTTTAAAAGATTTCTTTAAAATTCCCACTTTTATTGTTTTGGAAAATAAGAGATATGGGACAAGAAATTCTGTAGCATTTTAATCTCGATGGTAAAGTTTTTTGACAAAAAGATTTGGCAGGCAAGAAGAAGAACATAGTAGGATAAAATTATCTCTGCCTGGTATGCAGGGAAAGAATGAATGAAAGAATAAATAGACAGTGAATAACTTTGCTTTGTTAACTTCCCATTACCTGAACAGAAACAGCACAGCAAGAGATCCTCCCAAACCAAAATGCCAAGATGCACACCACATTTTGGTAAGCAGGTGTTGGGGAAACTGGGGCTCATTATAAGTCGCAAAGAGGGCCCCATTGCATTTGGGGAATACAAGGATGAAGGTGGGTTCCAATGTACTTATTGCAAAAAATCCAGCCTCTTAGAAATTCCAGTACAGGTAAGCTTGTGAACTTAATGAAATAATGTTCAAATTTTATTCTGCTGAAGTTAGGCAATCTACGGCACCAAAGGGGGTGGCTGGGGGCTCGGTCTTCTTTTTGAATGTTTGAAGGAGGGGAGACAAAGCTATGGAGGATCGGGATGCTATTATCCTGCTTTGATGACAGAGAGAGGGGTGTCTTACTTTCAGAGGCTGGACCAGCCAGACTCTGCTTTCAAGTTTAAAGAGGGTGCCCAGACAGAGATAAATCATGAGTGCTCAAGGAGGTGTTTATTAAAGATTTTTCAGGTGTTACAGGCAAGGTGATGGTTACAAAATACAGCAAAAGCAAATATCCCTTCAGCTCTCTGGAAACAGTGCTCTGGGGGTATGTTTATCCCTGCACAGTTTTTGATACTTCAACTGAGTCTGAAGGGGTAAGTGGGCAGGGGGTGGGGCGGGGACAATGACAAGGACTTTACAGAGGCTAACACTATGTACTGAGAACAAAGCAAACAAGGAATCATTTGGGTGCCATCCCCTGCTGGGGGTGGGGAATCCTTTGCTCCCAGCCCCTGCCTCCCCCGCCTCCACTCACCTGGCTAGTGGAGGGGAAAAGCACCTGGGGGGAGGCACATGAGCAAAGTGCATTTATGCTTCTACATTGCACTGGAAAATGATGTCATTTTTCTGGCCCGACATGGAAACAATGGGTTGCGCCCTATATTTGAAGAAGAGAGCTTTGACTCTCGAAAGCTTATACCCGGAAAATCTTGCTGGTCTTTAAGATGCCACTGGACTCAAATCCTGCTGTTGTACTGTAGATCAACACAGCTACCAGCCTAAAATAACCCTAGAGAGGAAGCAGTATTGCACAGGCATAAGCAGTATCACACTTAGGGGAGGAAGTCCCAGGCATAAGAGGCAGCAAGCAAGTATGGTCTATGCAGGGACTGCAGCACAGATCAGCTAGGACGGGAGCCGGGGGTGGGTGGGTGTGAAGAATACAAGTGCCTCCTGTTTGGACCACAGCTTGAGCAGAGACTCCCAACCCCTCCCTAAGTTCAGACTGCAGCCCAACCACCATGTGAAACTTTGTTCAGTGCCCACTTCTCCACACAGTCACACTTCTCTGGACAATGACTAATGAAACCAGACACTTACAAGACTCCCTCTGCAGTCTTAAAGGATAGCAAAGGCCTGTAGAGGGAGAGGGAAATATCCTTGTACATGTCTTTCATCCAGCAGCTCAAAAATGATGTAGTGATCATCATCCCCAATGGGAAACATTTAAGATTCTGACTACATCTCTAATTATTTTAGAATAGCTCAAAAGACATAGAAAAATGGATGGACAGTGAGTTCCAGACGACACATTTTTAGTGATATGGGGGCTATAATTAGATTGCAGGAACCTAATTTAAAACTGTCCAGCCGGTCAACAAGAAGTCATCCAGCCGTACAAAATGCATCATCTGGCTATGAAATCTGTCCACGAAAATAATAGAATCCTGAAAATAAATCTGTAATTTTGTATAATTTCCCTAGGATGCTCAGCGAAACCACAACAGAATTTATGGCAGTGTGAGTCATACCCATCTCTTTCAGAGACAGTTATTAGCATCCTAAAGCTATTTTAAAAACAAGTCCTTATGCAAGAAACACAAAATGCCCTGCCTCCAAGATCAAAGCTTCCTCCTTTAAATGAAACTCATTGGACTTCAAAACTGTGATTTAATTCTGAACTAGCACAAAGTCAGGGGTTTTTTTCAGCAGGAACATGGTGGAACGGAGTTCCAGCACCTCTTGAAAATGGTCACATGGCCGGTGGCCCCGCCCCCTGATCTCCAGACAGAGGGGAGTTTAGATTGCCCTCTGCACCAGCCAGCTGCCGTGGAGGGCAATCTAAACTCCCCTCTGTCTGGAGATCAGGGGGCAAGGCCACCGGCCATGTGACTATTTTCACCAAGGGCGATTTAAACTTTAAAAAACTCCCCCCTTGTTCCAGCTGACCCAAAGTGACGTCATTGTGCAGTCCTGAGTTCCCTCACTGAGTTCCACCACCTCTTTTCCCAGAAAAAAAGCCCTGCACAAAGCCATTATCACAAGGATAGTGCCAGTGGTCAAGAAACAAAGAACTGGATTAGTGGTCCAGAGCACCCAAAGGGAATCTGGGCACATGTTTCTCACATAGCTGTTTCCCAAGAAGCATGGCAAACTTCTGTGGGAACTGGGGGAGATTCAAAAGACATTTCTGGCATTTATTTATTAATTTACTTTTTATATCCCACCTTATTTTCCTGTGGGAACCCAAGGTAGCTTACATCATTCCCCCCTTCTCTATTTTATCCTCACAACAACCCTGTGAGGTAGGTTAGGCTGAGAGTGTATGACTGACCCAAGGTAATCCAGCACACTTCCATGGCAAAGTGGGGATTCAAATCTGGGTCTCCCAGATCCTACTCTGATACCCTAGCCACTATACCACATGGACATGGGATGGGGGGGAAGGGTGCAGTACAAATGCAAGTTTAGGGTATGCCCAGAATTGCTGTTGGGTTCCCAACTGTGATAATTCCATCAGCATACCACGTATAAAGGTTTGAAAGTTTTATTTGAACAAAAGCAGGGCCTCCCTGGCCTCTGCTAGTGGAGAACAAACAGCCCACAACATGAAGAGAAAATGAAACCAAACTACTACACAGGCTTTTTGGCCTTAAGGGATCAGGGGAAAAATACTAAACAGTTCAATAAGGGAAAACAGTTCAATAAGGGAAGAAATTCATAACTTGACACGATATAACACCAACCAATTGTTATTCTTTCTTAATTGTAAGATGAAGAAGCATTGGCCACCTCGTCTGATATTGCAACGTTCATCTTTATTCAGCTTTTACTGAATCTTGGCAACACCAGAATGTTGCTGCCACGTGGTATATTGGTTACAACATCGTTTTAGGATCTGGGACACCAACCTAACAGGGACATTATGTGGATAAAATGGATGAGCAGAGAATGGTGCTGTAAGTGGCTTTGGATTCCCCGGCCGTTGGGGAGAAGAGCGGGGAATAAATATCTAAAACAAATAAATTAATAACCTCCCCCCCCCATCTCATTGTTTTAAAAAGTGGTGCCCCAACACAGTCCCTTTCATTATTTTTTCATATTTTCCCCCTCTTTCTTGTTTGAAATTAATCATGCAAAATGGACCTGGAGACATCATTGCACTTTTCCAGATATCGTAAGAAAACCAAGACATCCTCTGTGTCTGGTGTCAACTGGAAAACATATTGGTTGCGTATGATCAACAGAGTTGCTCGGGAAGGCCAGCCAGTGTCATTGCGATAGAACTTAGGAGAGAACTTGGATGGAAGGGAAAGAAACAGACTGGCTTGACTCTCATGGTCTAATTAGTTGCTGTATTCGGATTCCTGTTTTGGAATCAGTGGTAGAATATCTGTTTTTCACACAGATGGTCCCAGTTTCAATTCCTGGCATCTCCAGCTAAAATGATCCAGTAGGAAGTGATGTGAGAGACCTCAACTTGAGATGCTGCCAGTCAGAGAATGCAATTGGGATTTTCACAGACTGCCATAGTCTGACTCAGTATAAGGCAGCTTCCTACATTCATGCACTATACTACCTCGGAGAAACTGACTAGTATCCGGGGTGGTGTGCCGCTACTCTGTGTGAAGGCAGCAACTTGTCACAGCTGACTGTTGGAGGAGCATGAAGATGCTCCTAGCTTCATTTCGGCCCAGCAGTCTCTTCTCTCCCCTCCCCCATTCCAAATAATGAGCACTGTGATGAGAGCTCCCTTCCTAGAGGCAGCGTTTGTCACAGTACTGATATGTCTGGGTGGGGAAGAGAAAGAAACTGGGATGACAGCCCTATTAATTCAGGACCTTAGGAAAGCTGGAAGAGATTTAGGCCTGAGGTTTCCTCCAGAACTAAAAGCAAAGCCACATTTGCAGTGTTGCAACCAACCTAGCTAGCAGCAAGCCTTTGCCCAGTCACCATGTAGGCCTGCCTTCAGCAACACTGCAGGGAGAGGAAGCGTCCTTGAAGCCTATACCTTTGCCATGGCCTGTGGAAGTGGGCTGTACGTTGCTGGCTTTGCTGCAGCAGAAGAAAGCAAGCTAGAGAATAGAAAGGAGGTGAACATCTCTCTCCCTCTGAAGACTCTCTGAAACTTTGCTGCAAAAGAAGCAACTTTCTGTCCAGAGGCAAGTCAACGCAACACAACAGGAAAGAGTGCAGTGGAGAACAAACACTGGCACAGTAGAGGGCATAGGCCAAAACCCTCTGGCTGTTTACAGAGTTCCAATGGAGAGGAATAGTTCAGCTCATTTTAGGAAAACCATAGTGCTCTAACCAGGACAGCCCAGGCTAGGCAGATCTCGTCACATCTTGGAAGCTAAACAGGGTCAGCCCTGGTTAGGACTTGGATGGGAGACCACCGAGGATGTCCAGGATCACTACTCAGAGGCAGGCAATGGCAAACCACCTCTGAACATCTCTTGCCTTGAAATCCTTATGGGGTTGCCATAAGTCAGCTGAAACTTGACTGCAAAAAAAAAAAGTTCAATAAGAGAGAGAGAAAAAACAAACAGGAAGGAACCACAGGAAGGAAAGCTCATCCACTAACTCTTGCAATCAGTAGCCCTATTCCCGTGGATAAGTGCACATCCTGCATGTAGATACAGCTGGCTGTTCTTACAGTTGGCCATAAGAACATGCGCATGTTTTAAAAATAAAACCAAAGATTTGGAGAAATCACACTTTCCGCTGCCCACAGGTTGAACATAAGAATTATTCAATGCACATACAAAGAAAACTAAAGTGTACACTGTACACATGCCTTCACTGTAAATGTAAACAGGGGCTACAGGCACTGTAATTTGCAGCTGGCTCTCTTCCTAAGATTGCAGGGCACACACTGAAAATCTGGCAAGTGCCTCATCAAAATTAGCTCGTTCTACACAGCCTCAGGCATTTTTCCTCCCAGAATAGCAACATTGCATGATCCAAGAGTCTAAGGAACCCCTTGTGGAGTCAATCCACACCACTTTCAGGTTGCAGGTCCCAGTGGTGCTTCAAGAGATTCTGGGAGGACTCCTCTTGGATGGCAGGCTGCATTCATATTTAATACTGGGTCTCCCCACTCCACCCCTGCCAGCAAGTGCTTGGGTTGCCCACTGCCTTCCCTTCTGCCACTCCATCCCCTCTATGAACTTGCTTGTTCAAGTTCTGCTCACTTTAATCTATATGGCATCAGGGAGGTGGTTGAACTTCTTTGATGATTCCTAAACTCGATCTTCTTACTGCCATCAGAAAAGCTTTCAGGATGCCCATAGCAAACTTCCTACCTGGAACAGCGTTGAGATGCTTCCCAGACAGGAAGGGCAGAGTTCTAACTTACAAACAGTTCCCACCAGGATTCCCTGAAGCAGATTCTTGCCAAGTCAGTCAGTGATTTATTTTATTAGAGTTTTATTGAACCATTCTTCAAGGAGAAGAGTCTTCAGTCACTGGTGGAAGAAAATGATAGGGGGGATAGATGAATCGCCTTGGGGAGGGAATTCCATGCATGTGTGAAAATCCTATTGCACTGCACTGCACTGTTAGGAAGGAATGTAGTGAAGCAACCTGCCAAACAACCATAAATGGCTCAATGAACAGTCCACTGAAAAAGGATGTAAGCTGAATTGCGGATTATTCAAGCATCAGTAATACTTGTAGGATCTCTGGTGCACCAGCTAGTGATGGGCAGACGTCACAAAGAGATAAGGGATATCAGCACTGCATTGCCCTCTGAATCTCCAAAAGCCGACTGCAATCTTCAATTGGACCTTGCAGGACTGGATGAGGGGAGGGAGAAGTGGAATGTAGAACTAATATTTCAAAAGCCAAAATGGTTAGATCTCGCTAATTAGGATAGGCTTCTTGGTCTGGCATCCATCCCAGCCAGAGCTGATAGAATGGCTGACAAGGGGTGATAAAGAAGGAGAGGAACATAATTGATGTGGACTGCATCTCTTCTCCAAAAGCGAAAGGATGAGTCTTACACCAAGACTGCAATCCCATTAAACACTTACCTGGGAGCAAAATCCCATTGTATCCAATGGGAATGACACCCGTGTTAAGATGTATAGGGTCAAGCTCAGATTGTCCTGAAAAAGGCAAGCCCAGGGGGGCTAGATATTGGTCATTTGTGGGGGATATCCTCTCCCCACTCACAAAGTTTGGAGTGGGTCACAATAGCTGCAACAGGAACTATATTCAAATGCCCTTATATATGTCAGGAAAATAGGATAATAGAAGTAGACGGGAAAGGGATGGAAAGACTTGCAAATTGGGTCTCTTTTTCCTTAAATAACTAATAGAATCGGTTGGGAACAAGTATAATAAGAGTATGGAGTATAAATGTTAAAATAATAAACAGCAGGAAAGAGGGCCATTTCTTATTTTTTTTTATTTTTATGGAAAGAGGGCCATTTCTGATGCATTTCAAAGTCTACAAATCAGCACATGCCAAACTACAGTGACCTAAGTACGCATCATGGAGAACATGTGGCTGCCACCAACCCCCCAAGTCTCCTTAGTAATGTCTAAACTAAGACTGTCATTTTACACACTCAGTGCATTCCCTCTCCCCCAGTTCATTAGCTGGTAGTAGGACTGCCAACCCCCAGGTAGGATCTGGAGTTCTTTCAGAATTCCAGCTGATCTCCAGACTAAAGACCAGTTCCATTGAGAAAATGGCATTTCAGAGGGTGGCCTCTATGGCATCACATCCCTCCTGAGCTCCCTCCCTCCCCAAATTCCGCCCTCCCCAGGCTGCACCCCCAAGTTTCCAGGAATTTCCCAAAGCCAGAGTTGGCAGTCCCAGCTGGTACTTGCAAGGGATGGGAAGCACCAAGCACAGAGTCACCTTGTGAGTCTATTTATTTACGTTATTTATAGTCTGCCTTTCTCACTGAGACTCAAGGCGTGTTCCAAAGTGTGAATTGGTACAGTCAGTTTCAAAGACATATCAATAAACAATGTAATAGGATCTAGAAATGCAAATTAACGAAGAATTAAAACCAGCAGAAATCTAACACAGAGTTGAAGAAAAGCTGAAATGGAGCATAAGCAATTCTAAGACTGATACATTAAACAACATAGAGCTACCTGGTAGGATCGTACCCAAAGCAACACAGAAAAGTTGATTCGTTACACGTCACTGGGAGAGAAGCAAGCCAGTGCCAGCCATAAACACTCCATAATGCCATAAAGACAAATGTATTGTTGAAATGCATTGCAGCAAAAGATACTAGCAAGAGTATGTACTAGAAGAAAACAAAAATGCTAGTGCAGAGCTGAACTCGCTCACTCCCCAAGGCAGGCAAGAAACTTGCAATGGGCCCTGCACTGCAGAACTATTTGCATAGGAACATAAGAAGCTGCCTTATAGCAAGTTAGAATACTGGCTACTGGATCATCCAGCTCAGTATTATCTGCCCTTGTGGGCAGCAGCTCTTCAAGGGTCTTTCATAGCCCTGTTGACCAAAACTTCTGCATAACCAGAGATTCTGGGCTCAGGCTGCCAGTTCTGGGTTGGGAAATACTTGGATATTTGGGGGTGAGCCTGGGCATGGCAGAGTATAATGCCAGAGTCCCATCTCGAAAGCGGCCCTTTCCTCTAGGGGAACTGATCTCCCTTGTCTGGGGATCAGTTGTAATTTTGGGAGAGCTCCAGGCCCTACCTGGAGGTTGACAGTATACATATAGCCTTGGCAACCTATTCTATTGGAGTGCTCCTTCAGTGTAGAAGAGAAGGGGTAAGATAATCAGCAGAGTAACTGCAGTGATTGCGCATTGGAAGTTATGGGAATTGACACAGACTCAGTGTCGCTCTGTAAAATTACTTTATGAAGAGGATAAGATAGGGTTACTTTGGAAGAAAATAATAAATTGCTAATAGGCTACATCTTGCTAGTATAGATAGATAGAGAACTGAGAGAAGACCAAAAACTGGAACTGGAACAAAGAGCAATAAAACCTCAGTATATAGCATGACTTAATTGCCCCCCCCCTTAAACAAGTTGCCCAATAGAAAATCCCAACTCTACCCCATTATGCTTAGAGACTCCCCCTTCTACTGCGGGAATCCTCACTCGGAGCCCTAATGGTTACATGCAAAGTAAGTTTACTAATTAAGTAGGTAACACAAACAGTTTAACTTTCATGACTGAAATGGAAACACTTGCAAATTCCCTACAGAAGGCATGTCCCACAATGGTGCTGCACAGACCTTGCATACAGAAAGTTCCAGGGCTCAGCATAAGAAGCTGTCTTCTACTACATCAGGCTACTGACACAGTTAACTCCAGGATCATATGCTCAAACCAGCAAAGGTCTTTTCCAATACCTGCCAGAGACAAAACCCAGAGTCTCCTGCATGCCAGTTGTAACTCTGGGAGATTTCCAGACCATACTTGGAGGTTGGCTATCCTACTCCCTGACATTTCATAGCTGGCTCCACCCCCTGTGGCAGCCATTTTGTGATTGCACCCTCCACCTGATGTCATAATTCCAGTGGTGCCCACAGACTGAAAAAGGTTGGAGAGCCTGTTTTAGATGTTACTGGCCCACTTATTAGTTTCCACCAGAGCCTTATCTTTTCAGCGGAAGCTCCTGCTTTGGAATGGGCTTCCTGAGAAGGTGGAGGTACTACTTTTAGAAGTTTTTGAGGAGGTGCTATAAAGTGCTTTTATTTATGAGGGCTCTCAATGAGGTTTATGCAGCAGGCAATTCCTTGGGAAGGGGATTAATGGGGTTTTACTGCATTTTGTATTTTTTACATTTTTTTTAATTGCAAGCAGCTTTGAGCTACAAGAGAAAGGGGAGGTGTAAATATTTTAATAAATAATAAAATTCACATGCCAGCAGCAATATCTTGCAGCAACCCTCAGCCCCCGTCCATGAATAGTTCACTATCTCTGACTACACAAACAAGCAGCATCTGCCTATAAAATGCTCCTTACTCAGAACCACATTTGCACTGAGAAATTGTCACATTTCTTTCTCATTACCCTACAAGAAACGGCACGTTCAGTGGGGTGCTGAAGGCCAAAATGCAGCTCCAAGTGGAAAAACCCACTTGAAAAACACTGAAAAACAAAAACAGGCAGATACTGCCATCTTCTCAGAGAGGTTAAATGAATACCTCACACAACAAAATTCTTTCCTCTTCACTGCAACCATCTAAGTTTCCACACCCGAGATCAGTATCTGCTCTTTTCTCTCCATTTTTCCACCTGATTGAATCTTTGTCACTCCATTTTGACTCTGATTGCCTTAATAATGAATCATTATCAGGTTCTCGCCTTGATGGAAGGCAATCTCCGAGCAGTTTCCCTCCGATTTGCTGCTCCATGTGTTGAGGGGGAATTGCCCTTTTAATTCGCCTTTAAAGTCAGACTTCATTCTTTTCAGTAACAAAAAACAGTCCCTTCCAGTTACCTGTAGCTGTCATCCAAGAAAGGAAACGGCTCCTGCTCCGGTGTAAATGAACAACAGAATTCCTTAAAAGGGGAGTTGCTTTAGTAACGCAATTTGCACAAATGCTTGATGTTATTCCTACTGCACCTTCGCACACTAATGCACACGCACACACACAGCTTATCTTTTGATTAGAACCTCCTGGACAATGTGATTTGACCACCTGTGGCTAGATTCATAAAAGCGTTACATTGCTTCCTGAGGCTTATCTTATCCTAAAATAGAGCCGCTTGCAAATCTCACTGGAAATAATTGTGAGCAATTTCATTTCTAGTCATGTGTGTACATGCTGCAAAGGGCAAATGTAAGCAAGAGCCAGTTTTTAGATGAAACCCAGGGACCTAATGCCGAAAGGTCTTTGAGGCCCTAGAATCACCTGCCCCACACACCTAATGTGGCCTGTCTATATCTACCCAGAGACCCACTCTTTTCCACGGGGGTGGATTGACCATGAAGGCTACCAGAAAAGTCCATGTGGGCTGACAGCCTGGAAGGCACTCCCTGCCCTGCCAGGGCTACCCCAGCCCCAAGTGAGTGGCATCCCTCACCCCTTGTGAAGTGGGCAGGAGCCTCCACCACTATGAATGGGGCAGGCAGCAGCCACCACTGCTGCAAGGCACTGGCCAAAGACCCACGTGGATGAAGAAAGGAGGTACACTACGAGCTAAGCTACAAGTGACGCCTGACACAGGTTGGACACTTCTCAGCTTCCCTCAAGTTTTGATGGGAAATGTAGGCATCCTGGTCTTGCAGCTGTAATGGAGAGCCAAGCTGTAAAACCAGGACGCCTACATTTCCCATCAAAACTTGAGGGAAGCTGACACATGTCCAACCTGTGTCAGGCATCACTTGTAGCTTGGCTTGGTACGTGGCTGAGTCCAGTATGAGGGTGATTGGGCTGGATCTTTCTCCCTCATTACCTTCTAGGCGGTGGGGACAGGGCCCTTATCGAGGGCTTTTTTCCGCCTCACAGTCCACCCCTGCTTTTTCAGCAGGGATGTGCATTTGGATATTAGATAATCAAATCTCAGAGTGAAAAACTTCTACTTGTTAATATAGTTACTGCAACTTACTTACTTACTTGCTTCATTTATGCCCAATTTTTCTCCCCCATAGGACCCAAAGCAGCATACATTATTCCCCTCTCTCCCATTTATCCTCACAACAACCCTGTGAGGTGGGTTAGGCTGAGAGTAGGAGACTGCCCAAGGTCACTCAGCAAACTTCCATGGCAGAGCGGGAAACTGAGCCTGAATCTTCCAGATTCTAGTCCGATACGAACCACTGCACAATTAATGACAGTCAGTCAGAAAATTTCAGATGCAGCTGCTATTCCAATACCTGACTTTGATTTCACAGAAGTCAACAATTTAGCTGATTTGTAACTGACAGGGGCATTTACCACTCAGCAAAGATACACGGATCGAGCCATCAAAAAGGATTAGAAAGACAGACCTACCAGTGCAAACTGGTCCCTCCAATCTAATCCCATTGTAGATCTACTGGCTCGGGCTTTTATTTCATATAAACAGCGGCTCCTAGTTATCAAGCTGTTCTGTTCTCTGCTAGGTACAAGGGTGGACGCTTTTGTTTGCATGCCCTGGCATACAAATAGCACTGAAGTGTGAAGAGGAGAGTCAAATGCTATACTTACCCCCCTCCTTCTCAATAGAGAGTGCTGCCACAGGGCTGGCTAGACAGAAGCAAACTTTATGCTTGTATCTCCCTTTGAGAATGGGCAGTATTGGGAGGGGGGTGGCAGAGATGGATACAAATGCAACACTTTCTCCGCATCCCCACCCCCACACCAAGCAGCATTTGTTGTCTTCCCACAACAATACTTGTGCACTACGATCAGAAAGACACAGGTTGCTTCCACCTAGGGAAGAGGCTCCTTTTTGCTCTCATTGCTGCTATGAATACAAAGGCACTTGCAATGGCCATGAAGTTTTTCCCTCATGCCTGCCACCACCCCTGCCACTGACAGTCTTCTTGCCAAGATTTTTTTAAAAAACTGGTGGTAGGTATATCCCAATAGTAACACTATAGCACGATACCTACTACTTTAACAACAAAAACCCTGCTAGTGGCAGGGAGGGGGAAATGCAGAGCAGGGCCCTTTTCACACTACATACCTGCTTCCAGAACATCGTGAAATGCAGCGCAAAAAACGTGGAAGATCCCGTCTACTTGTGCGAGTTTTGCACAAGTTTTGCGCGAGTTTTGCACGACATCGCGCAAAACTCTCACAAGAAGATGCAATCTTCCGCGTTTTTGCGCCGCGTTTCGCGATGTTCTGGAAGCAGGTATGTAGTGTGAAAAGGGCCCGGGAAGGAAACTGGGAAGGAATTGGTGCTGGATATGGGTGGGAAGAGTGCAGACCTGCACCCGTCCATCCACAGGAATCCCAAACCTGCTTTAGGAGCAATCTCCCAGGAAAAATCTGCCAAAGCAGGTTGTGGAAGCAGCAAAGAGAGAGAAGGCACGAACGGTAGATGACCACACAAGGATGCCATGCAGAAAAACAGCGGCAGTTGGGGGAGGGGGGAGAAGCAGAGCAAGAGCCCCATGGGGAAGCAGCCACAGAGAAACTGCAACGCCCTGGAAAGCACAATTCCAATCAACAACAGCAACAACAACAATAAATAATATTTTAAAAACTCAAGTTAATGTCACAGAAGTTGAAGGAACAACAGATAACATGTAGTTTTGTCCTTAGGGAAAGAGGAAATGTGGAAAAGGCCTCACACAGCCAGTGTTAAGAGTGCTGACAGAAAAACTGGTAAGAAGTACAAACTACACCCTCACTCCATCACATACTCGGCATTCCCACCACACCACATTATCTGCCTGAAATTTAATAGGGAAGGAGTAGAATCCCAGAGAGTTTTGTCCCATTAAACAGGGAGAACATTTAAGCTAGGGATGTGTTTCTCACTGAAACCAATGGAAAACAAATGAAAGGAATGGAATGATTCTTTAATAATGAACAAGACCAAATCACTTTCAAAAAACAAAGACATAAACACAAACGGTTGTGTTCGTACCTTATTTTCCACAGTCAGGGCCAAAAAAAGAGAGCTGCTTGTGAAATTGAACGCCTAGAAGTTCAGCCTTAATATCTCAGCTCTGAAAATGTTTTTCAGCTCTACTCAGAGTCGGTGCTTTAACAGGACAGCAGTGATGCCCTGCCTCGAGGAATTCCAAATCGCTTAGCAGCCTCCTCAGCTCAGCAACCCATACCTGAAATCTGAGACACACACACACATCTCTGCCTTTTTATTGTTTGGTGGTGGTGGAGGAGAGTGCCCTCAAGTTAGAGTTGACTTATGGTGACCTTTGGTGAGGTTTTCATGGAAAGAGACTAACAGAGGTGGTTTGCCATTGCCTGCCTCTGCATCCCTGGTCTTCGTTGGAGGTCTCCCATCCAATTACTAACCCTGCTTAGCTTCTGAAACAAGATCAGGCTCACTTGGTCTATCGCACAATACTACTGATCTCCACTCACCACCCTGGCCATCGCTCTCCTGTTCTGCAATGCCATTTTTAAAGAGACTCAGAAAATGCAGACACACGTGGACTCCAAGCAACGTTGCATGACTACTGAGGAAGTGAGCTGCTCAGTACAGGTATGTGCCCATCATTATAGGTACATTCCTGTAGCAAAGGCAGCCTTTAAAATGCACGTTGGCACATATCACACACCTTACATTTGACTGGGGCTACCATCTTCTGAATTCAAAAGTATCAAACCGCCAGGATGAAACTGGAATGGAAGCAAGACCAGACTTGTTAGCATCTGGAATTCACTGGCTTTCCAGGTTCCCATTCCTGACAGTTTTACTGGACAGTTCAATAAGATATTGGGTGTTTACTGCAGGACATAACATATGAAGCAGCACACCTTTCATACCCTAGAAGCTCAGACTAGTAATTGCTCTATAAAAGGGAGGACAGGGGTCATATTTGACTTGCATCCATCTACCTCAGTGGCTTTTTTCTCCTAATGGTCTGTAAGCTGTGCTTCTAACATTAATGTTCGCAATTATTGTTAAAAAGCATTGTAACTGTTCATGGATTCTATGGGATTAATGTCTTTCCCTGAAAGACACAGGACCGGTATGAAGAAAGCACTGCAGCCAACCTGTGGACACATCTGGATGCTTTCTAGGAGCTGAAGAGAAAGAGTTAGAGCCCCCCCCCCCGCCCCACACAAAAGAAAGAGCCACCTGCTTGTAAGTGAATCCAAGGGAGACTATTTCCACCTACAGAGTAGCAAGTAACACTGAGATAAGCTCTGACTGGGAAAAAGAGGAGAAAAGAGAGACAAGATCCCAACCACTGTTGATCCTCCTGCCAGTTGTTGGGACCGTGCATAACCTTAAGAGCTTCTACAAGCAAAGCACAAGCTTTACCTTCCTGATGTGTAAGATCAAAACTGTTGCTTGTCCCCCCTGAAATGCTGACAATGTTTCATGCAGTGTTTCCAACAGTCCTGTAAGGTAGGCAGGGGTGGGGGTTGTTTGGATGGAGAGAAGAATGGCTTACCTAAACAGTGCCCTGCCAAGCACAGTTACACACCCTTCTAAATCCCCTGTAGTCAACAGGTTTAGACCAGGATAACTCTGTTTCAGATGGAACTGTAAGTGAGCTTGTGATGGAGATTTGAACTCCCAACTGAATAACCATAACCACTATGTTACTTCTGTTCCTTGGTAAGCTATGGTTACCAACTGCAGGTTGGGGAATTCCTGGAGATTTTTGCAGTGGAGCCTGGAGAAAGCAGAATATGGGGTGTGTTGAGAGACCTCAATGGGGCATAATGCCTTAGAGTGCACCTTCCAAAGCAGCCATTTTCTCCAGGGAAACTGATCTCTGTCACCTGGAGATCAGTTGCTCCAGAGGAGTTAGCCATGTTCGTCTGTAGTTGCAAAATAGTAAAGAGTTCAGTAGTACCTTTAAGACTAACCAACTTTATTGTAGCATAAGCTTTTGAGAACCGCAGCTCTCTCTGTCAGATGTATCAGTTGGTTTGTCTTAGAGGTGCTACTGGACTCTTTACTATTCTGGAGATCAGTTGTAATTTCAGGAGATCTCCAGCCACCACTTGGAGGTTGGCAACCCTATACTCTTTTAGGCATTTGCGTTCCATACACCCCCAGCATTAAGTGCAGTAAGAGATGGAGAATGGGGCATAAACATCCAGCCGCAGGGGTGTCATTTAGAGAGCGTGGGGACAGCCCCAGCCCTTTCTTGCAAACCACATGCAATCCGCTTTCCAGAAAAACCAACATCTCTGCTGTTGTGAGGGGCCCAAAATGTTATCACACTCCATCCACACAGTTGGGGGAGGGTTGATCCTGCATGTATCCAAGAGCAAACCATTGGACCCTGGTTCATCCCACCCATTCTCCAAACCTGAAGCAATGCTCCCTGCCCAACACTGCTTGGCCTTCTGACCAGAGGAGGATCTAGAGTGCCCTTATCTGCCTCCCACTTACACCTTTTAATGCCAGTTCTGCATTTATTTCTGAAATGCCCACACACTGTTACCACCCCCAAAATTCAGCAGGATACATCTCTGAGTTCCAGTTCTACTATAGAATTAAAGCCATCAGAATTCCTCTCCGGGGAGGGCAAACACTTGCATGCAGAGGTCCTTGGCCTCTCCTCTGCCCAAGGCCCCAGGGAGCAGCTGACAGCTGGACCAGACAAAACTAAGCTATGTAGACCAAACCTACACACCTGTGGCTTTTTCTTTTCACCACCACCACCCAAATCTGCAGAAAGGTAGGAGAGTATGAAACCATTGAAAAGGACCACCTGGAGAGGACTAATTCCCCTGAAGGGAAAGCAACTCTCTGACACCCTGGGGTGGTTGGAGTGACTGCCCTTCCCTCCTTCTGGCTGGAATATAAGGACTCAGAGGTCTCCATTCCTACTTGTATCTAATGAAGGGAGATGACTCTTGGAAAGCTGGAAAATCTTGTTGGTCTTTAAAATGTTAGTGGACTCTAATCTTGCCCATCTGCTGCAGACCAGCGTGGCTATCCACCTGAAACTACCTCCTGAATTTTAACATTGAGCTGCCAGTGGGAAAGCACCCACAGAGCAGCTTTACAATTCCAGCCGCGGTGCTGGGGTGTCTCAGAGCTGTGCACATTCTTATGCCAATCACAGCTCCGTCCAATTAAAGGAAATCACTGTACCCAATTTGCCTCTCTTAGTATCTGAGCTTTATGCAGTGTCGACGTTCTATAGGAAAACCAGAGGCGCTGCAGCAGGAGTCGTGGGACAGCATCCTTACCCTGCTGTGCTGGTCAAGAAAGAGTACAGCCAGTCCCGATCTGCTTCTTGGCTTCCAAATGTTCTCCGCTTGATGCCAAACTGCATCATGTTCCCCAAGAAACATCTCCATCATCCCCTCCTGCTAAAGAACTGCCAAAGACTTTCCTCCAACGATTTCTCCCCCTCCACACCGTTTCTTTTTTTCTTACTGACTTCTTTACACTCCCAGCACCCAAATACGAGGGTCCCAATTCTGGGAGAGACCTCTACCTCCTGTGACCTTGGAAAGATGCTGCCCAGTGGAGTTCTGCTCTGGGCAGCCCAATGGCTCCGCTCTGCTTAACGCAGTTTCATACCTGCATCAGGACCAGCAGCCCCAATCAAGACGGTTAGAAGCTTTCCAAAGTGGAAACAGCTGCCGCATCACTCTTCTTTTCTCGAAAGGCTAAGGAGACGATTAATCACTCCGAAAATGCCACTCGGTGTTGGAAAAGGGGGCTTGGCAGTGCCAAGACCTGCTGCAGTGCTTACAACCCTCTTGCGCTCAGATTGTGTTATCCTGAATCACACCTGGGGTATACGCACATGCTTGTACCACCTATTGACTGTCCAAAGACAGGGCTCGGTGCTTTAAAAATCACAAACGTGCACAAAACACACAAATATGATGTGCCCGAGCCAGGCTCTCCCCGCACTTTGTAAATTCAGCCGCAAGGTTGGGCAGACAGGCGGACCACGGTCGGGGTATACCCGACAAGAAGCGCTAAGATGCGCGGTTCCTGGCTCCATTTCCCGAAAGGGCATCCTTCCAACAAGACCCGCTAGCAAGGCGGGAGGAGAAACGATCTCCTTGGCGCCCTCCCCTCTTTTTCCTGGGTGTAGGGAGAACGCAGGGGAAACGCAGTCCGGACTAGCAGGCGGGGAAAGAGCTGCAACCGATGCGCTCGGCTGAGTCAATGACAAGCGAAAGCCACAGGTTTCTTAGCGCCCGTGGGCCGGATCCACCGCGAAGCCCTGCGCGACCCTCATGGCGTGGCTTTACACAGTTCCCATTCATTTCAACGAGCCTTTTGTAGAGGACTTTCGTGGGGGATTCAGACCCAAGAGGTCGGTTCTATACGCACACCAGACCCGATCTTACCACCCACCACCAGCCCCTCCCGACTACCCAGGAGACGCGTGCCAGCCTCGGCGCGTAACCTTGACCGCGTCCCGCAGCCAGCTCTTCTGGCGTCGCAACGCACCCCCTCCCCCAGTAACGTGTGAATGGACACGCGCCACTGGCCGGGGCGCTGGGCGGAGAACTTCGCTCGGCCGGCGGAGGCTGCCGCCACGCTCAGCCTCAGCCCTCCCGCGGTACCTGCAGAGCTGCCCGCGAATCGGCGCCTCCCTTCCAGGCACCTCGGGTCGCTCTCCCGGAGCCCAGCCGGGCTCTGGCGCCTCTGCAGTTCCTGCGCTCACGACTGCGCCCCCCCCCCCCGCCCCAGCAGCCTACCTGGCAGGTGTGCGGCGGCGGCGGGCGAGCGCGATCCGTGCCGGGCTCCCGGCGGCGGGCGCCGCTGGCCATGGCGCCCCCCAGCCGCACGAGGTGAAACTCGGCCGGGCCGGGGGCGGCGTCTGCTGCGGCTCTGCTAGACCGGCGGGGCGAGCTGGCCAGACGCGGCTCCCCGCCTCGCCAGCCTCCGTCCGTCCGTCCGTCCGTCCTCCAGCCGCTGCGCTCGGCACCGGTGTGCCCGCGGAGGGGGCTGCGGGGCGCGGAACGGAGGAGGGCTCCGGCGGGCGGCTGCTCCTCTTAAAGGCGCCTCGGCCGAGTCGAGGGCTTCCCGCTGCCCCCGGAGCCCCTCGCGGCCGGCGGCAGCTCAACAGGTGAAGCTGCTGCCCAGCCTCTTGCCCTCCAGGGCAACGAGGCGCCACCTGTTGACCGACCGCCTCCCAGGCAGCTCTTCAGAGGCGCCTCCGGCTTCCCCTGTCGCCGGCTTGCCTGTCTGCCTGCCTGCCTTCCCCGCAGGCGTCTGCGTTGAATAAAGGGGTTGCCAGCTGATCCCGAGAAAAGCCGGCCTGGTGTGCTCTGCTGCCATTAGGAGCAGCGAGGCGCACTTGGCTTCCTCCCAGCAGAGAGTAGGAGCTGCAGGCACATCCGTAAGAGCCATTGAACCCTTGGCTATCTTGAGGATAAAAGAAGGGTCTCCTTTACTAGGAAGGGGTGGGCAGGTACCTGGATCTTATTATGGACTGAGTCTTCAAGAGTCGCCAGGCAGCTCAAAAGTAGGGCTGCCAGCTCCAGGTTGGGAAATTCCTGGAGATCTGGGGCATGGAACTCAGAGAGGGTCGTGTGTAAGAAGGGAGGAACTCCGTTGGCTATAATGCCATAGCGTCCACCCTCCCAAAGCAGCCATTTTCTCTAGAGAAACTGTTTTCTGTCGTCTGGAGATCACTTTCAATTCCAGGAGATTTCCAGGCCCCATCTGGAGGTTGGCAACTCCAGCCAAAACCCATCAGCTACCCCCTGCAGCAGAGCCTCTACAACCATACAAAACATGCAACAAGCCCAGCTCAGAGAGGACTGAATGCAGCAAAGGAAACATTACACATGCTCAGAGGAACTAGGGGTGCTACCTATATAAGAAAAGCCTGCTAGATCAGACTTGTGTTCCATCTAGCCCAGCATAGAGTTTTACACAGTAGCCAACCAGTTGTCCTTGAAGCCCAAAAACAGGAAGTAGGGGCCATGCCCCCCCCCCCCCGCCTCCTGGCAGTGGTGTTGGGAGGTTTGCTGCCTGTGCAGATGGAGGCTGCCTTCTGTCCCCATGGCCAGTAGTTGTTGATGGTCCTCACCTTCATTTGCTGCCCCTGTCCTTAATGGCAACTTATCTCAACAAAACTTACTCAGTCTCCTGGCATGCCTCAGAGGGGTGGGGAGAATTTCCTCTGGTTGGTTTTTCTATTAAAGGCCACTTGAAATAAAAGGAACCTGCCCTGGACTCAGCAAAGCAGGCCAAGCAGAATAGACTGCCACGGGCCCTCAGCCAACAAGTCCATCTAGGCCCCCTCATTCCACACAGCTCCAACCCAAATATAGCCTACCCACATGGTTTGTTTTCATGATCCCGTGCACCTGTAGAGGTGACCAGGACCCCTGGAATTTTGTCCCCTCCAAGGGTCACCTGTAGGGGTGTGCATTGTGGGAACATCTACAAGAAGTATTGCACGGAAGCTTCCTAAAAGCTCCTGGTCAAGAATCACATTCCTTAAAAGCAGAAGAGTTCCTGAAATAGAGATGTTCAGGTTCTTCATGGATAAACTATGCCTACCAATGACTCTAAATACCATGAAAGATAAATGGAGCCTCCATGTTCCAAGGCAATGTATCTGATGGCCTGTCCACCTGTGGAAGCATGACTTTCATGTTCTGTTTATGCACTTTTGGAAGGCATTTTCTAGGAAGCTTTTGGAAACATGATGCTGGAAGACATGAAGGACTTTTGATTTGATCTTCCAGGGCAATTTCTATGCTGTCATGTCAGGGGCTATACTCAGGACCTCAAGTTACTGACCCTGCATGCCAGAAAGAGGTTCTCCTATAAAGTTTGTTCTCCTATAAAGTTTCTCACACACAAAAATATACTTAATGTTTTTTAATTTAATGAAGTGTGTCTTAAATAGTTAAGGATTTTGTAATAGCTCTATAGGGTTCCTAGGAATTAATTTAACATTTCAGAAAGGTTGAATGCTGGATTAAGGATGGAATAAGTCCTGCTTCTTTCCAGAGATCTGTACAGAGCTAAGTTTGAGATCCAGTGTGGAGAAGAGTTTGGGGTATCAGACTACAACCTGGGAGACTCGCATTCAAATTTCCACTCTGCCGTGGCATTTTATGGGGCAACCTTAGGCCAGTCACATACTCTTAACAGTGCAATGCTGTAGAGAGTTGCTCCAATCTAAGGCCATTGACTTCAATGGGCTTAGACTGGAGTAGCTCTCCATAGGATTGCACTGGCAGTCCAACCTGATGCACAGCGTTGTTATGAGAGTGAAATGGAGAAGAGAATGATGTTCGCTGCTTTGGGCCCCCATTGAGGAGAAAGGTGGAAATAAAAGAAGTAAAATTTAAAAGTATCCTGGAAGGAAAGAGAGAAAAAAATGCATGTAGATTCCAGTACCATGTATTGGGATGGGGAAGCTGAGTTTTACCTGTATGTTCTCTGACTCTTCTCTGACTGTTCATCTGCCAGTCATCAAGACATGAGACATCTTGAATGCCTCCCTCCAGAAATAGGAAATATTAAAGCTCTCTGACTATGACATTCAACCAGATACGAGGCCTGTTATAATTCTTGCATCATGCATAAGAGCTTACCTGTGATTCTGGATCAAACGCTAGAAGCAGGGCTCAGGCTCTCTCCGTGTGCTAGAGATAGGATGGAGAGCCTTTTTTAAAAACCTAGCTTTATAAGCTGATTTTTAAAAGGCTGAAGCTTTACTCACTACTTATCTCCATACTGAAAAAGCTTTACCCTGGCAGTGCTAGGAGCTGTGACTGACCGCTTTACATTCAGAAGGTCCCTGGTTCAATTCACAGCATCTCCAATTACAAAGATCAGGGAGTTTCAGGTGGGTAACTGTGTTGGTCGGTAGTAGAAGAGCAGGATTTGAGTCCAGTAGCACCTTAAAGACCTACTGGATTTCCAGAGTAGGAGCTTTCAAAAGACAGAGCTCCCTTTATCAGATACGAGGAGTGGGGGGGAAAGGGATCCTTATAATCCAGGCAAGGGGTGGGAGAGGTATTGTAAATTAAAGTGTCAGGAAGCTAGCTGCAATAGATGTTGTAGGGCAAGAGTAGAGCCTGGGTACAAAGTGCAGAAAATTAGCATCTGTAATGTGAGAATAATCCTATGTCACAATTCAGCCCTGGGGGATCCCTTTTCCAAATCAGGTTGTAGGCGATGTAAAGATTTCTGCCAGTTAGAGTAGACAATATTGACTTTGATAGCCCAGTGGCCTGACTGAGTATAAGGCACCTGCATGTGTTCAAAGCATTTCTCTCCCTGATGCATGTGCAGATTAACTCAGACCTGGGGGGGAAAGCATTCCTGAAGACTGCAATCCTATGCACACACACTTGGGAATGAGCCCTAATGATCATACTGAGACATACCTCTGAGTAAACATGCCCAGGATCAGGCTGCACGTGACTCCAGTGGCTAGAGGCAGGATGTGTCATTAATGATAACGGTATATAAATGATCTCAGATACACACAGATCCTGGAGGCTTTCCTTCTGTTGCCACTTTGAAAAGTGTCACCCGAGCTCCCCCTAGCCCAGGGAATGAATCAATGAACACTGGCATCTTATTCAGCAATAAAAACACGATCATTTGCATGCAAGAGAGAGACCCTTCGGCTGACCGGTTCCGGGCTTTGCTTTCTGCAGTTCTATTTAATTTGCAGGAAGAAATTTTTAAAAGCCAGACTATTTGCAAATATCCTTCCTGCATGCAACTACTGCTGACTGGTGAGAAGGATATTGTGGGAACTGGGAAGTTTTCACTGTTCACAAGGATGTCAGAGAGAACTGGTTTATTTAGGACTGCTTTTTAATATATATTTTAACTGCTTTTAACTCTGTTTTTAACTGCTGTTTTTTTGATATTTTCATTGCAAGTCATCGTGAGCACCTTTGGAGGAAAAGCAGCTAATAAATATTATAAAGAAATAAATATGCAAGCAAATATGTGGGTTGGATCACTTTTCTTACTCCCAGCAGTGGTAAATTCAGGTTAACCCTTAACCAAGTCCTTCCTGGGAAGATTCCCCCAAAGGAGTTTCTCAATCACTACAGGAATAAATTCGGCAGTGGTAAAGCACAGTTCTCGATCAAGATCTCCCCCTCTGGCCTTGGATCACTTAGTACAACTCTCATCCCCATATTTATTTGCTTCTCTTGTATATTGCCTGTCACTGTCTTCAAAAAGCTTCCAACATCCACGATCTCCGATACAGCACCTGTAAAAACCATGATATCCCCTGATGGATTTCCTGGCATCCATTTGCTTATTTGGCAAAGCCCCTCTTCTCCACAGTAAATAACCAGTCCTCTTTAACCACCACTTCATTGGATGCAAACACTACCCATTCAGAAACACCAGCCTCCACCCTACAAGGCTGCTTGGCCTAGAGTACAACATTTTGTGACTGCTCCCAGCCATTTTGTGAGTTCAAATAAGAACTGCAAAAAGCCACTTTCCCATCTTCAAAATCCTGGAAGTACCCACAGGCTCAACAAGACTGAGGACTGTGCTGACTTACAACATCATTTACTCAGCAGTAAGGGAGTGGGAAAGTGGGCTGTAAGCCAAGCAACCTTGCTCAGTGAAGCTGCAAAGAAACAAATGGAAAAGGCAGGGATTTCCTCATAAATAACTAATGGTTCTAAGTCAGGTGTTGAGCACATGTGCCTGTGGGCCTTTTAGTATCTCTTAGCTGAACGGGGGAACTTTTTTTGACATTCAGACGATCTTGCCAACTTATAATGAACACCATCCTTATATCACTGCCCTTAAGTACCCTTATATGATCACACTCAGAGTAGCGAAATGGAGAGTGTCCCTCACCCAGAATAATAATTTAAAGATGAAAGTAACAGAGGAAATGCTGTGGGACAGAGCTAGGGTGGCCAGCTGCCTGGAAGGGAAAAAATGTTCCTTTAGGGGAGGCTTAATGGGATGTTATTTACCAGGCAATGTTTTTTCCTCCATGCCATGAAAATCTTCCACTGCCTGGTTCCACACTTCACACCTGCATTAAAAACACAGGATGTAAGGGGCGGGGGGTGGACCAAGCCAGTTAGCAACCCTAGACAGAACACAGTGGGTGGGTTGAATTTGGAGTGCTTTCACAGGGGCGGGCTCCTTCCCCCCTCTTTTATCCACTGTAATATCCCAAATTTAGAACCCCAGTTTAAAAAAAACCTTAGGCAGGGCACACACTGAGCCTACCTTGACTACAGCCCAGACAGGAAGGGGAAAGGAAAACAGGCAAACATAGAAACCAACCCAGCAGAATGCTGCAATGTTTCCACCTGAGAAAGAACCACATTTGTTCTGAGATAGATGTGAAAAAGGACCTCACTCTGCATTTCAGCTCTTCAGCAGAGAACTTAACTATACATTCCATTATTCTTGCGCCCTCTCTGGGTCCCCCATGAGCACTTTCTTTTGTTGGACCCCACCTCCCAGAAAATAGCATTGGACTTAGAAAAAAAAACCAAAATCAGAATATGTAACATAAGACAGTAAACATAATATTGATAACAGAACATGTAACATAGTATAATAGTAAATAACATTAGAAAATAGATATATAACAGAATATTAAAACTACATAGTATTGCTCCTCTCCATCCCCCCACTTATTTATGTTAAAATACATTATACTCGACGTTTCATATTCAGCATTTTAACGAAATCTTTCAGCCAACCCCATGAGCACTTTCAATCTGCTGCTCCTGGAGAGTTCTGCAGTTGGAACTTAATCCCCAGAGGTCCAATTCAAAGAGAGACTGAGGCATATGGGAAGAAGGGGCTTCTCTTCTCTCCCACAAACTGTTTCCTTGACCTGAAATGGCCTCGGGGAGCTGCTATTGATCCCCTTGGGGAAATCTACGTGTAAGCATCAGTATATATAAGTTTTCTCAAGGGGACAAATTTCTCTCCAGGCCAAGAAAAGGGGATGGAGGAGAAGCTTGAAGCCCCTTCTCCCTGCACACAGTGGACCTGATCCATATCAGGTTAATGTGTGCCTGCCAATGAATTTAATTGCCCAGCAGAAAACTCCAGGAGCACATCTAATCACAAGACCTCACAGCTGAATGACAATGAGCAGGAGCACCCCCCCCCCAATATCTGGGGATGGCATCTGCATACATACTTGCTGCTCTTCCTACTTTGCTCAAAAGTGCAGGTATGACAGCAAGGGACACCCCCGCCCCTTTGCAATCCAGAACCAACCTCTCCTTTCCTCCTCATTCTCCCTTTCCCTACAGTTCAGCAGAGAAAAGGGGGGGAGCCCTTTAAAAGTTGGAGGGACAGCAAGTGGCAGAAAGCTGCTACACACTGCTTCTGAAGTACAGCTTAGCTCTGCGCTTTCCCAGCAGAGGCAACAGAGGAAGGTCCACACACACATCCCCTTGTAACCGCTTCTCACCCTTTGAGTCCTTATTTTTCCTCCAGCTGGGAATGGTATAAATGATGCTCAGAATGTCATGTGGCTGTTGCCCTTTAATGGGGACAACCTGCTTTCTCTGTGCATAAAAACACTCATTTGGAAGCAGCCTTAGATGCAGCTAGGAGCAATGGCTGCAGTTCTGGGAAGGGACAAGCCAAGTGGCATTGGTCCCAGGCCGGCTAATGGAGGGGGCCTCTGCATCTTCCTCTCCCTCTGATGCACTCATCTATGGGGAGGGGAGGGGGTCTGCCTGACTAATGCTTTTTAAGGCTGCATTTGACATGACCCAATTTCTCTCACTCATAGTAGCTGATTTGCTTTGGAATCCTAACACACATTTTCCACCATTCCCTCTTGGCTCAGCTAAAACCCCTACCTTTCTGGTTTTTCTGCCTTACATTACTTAGCAAGGCAGGTAGAAGATGTGTGTTCATTACATTCGGGGGACAGGGAAGAGAGCATTTGCATAGGATTGCCATGTTTTTAAAAAATCTGATTAGATCATGAAATGGTCCTGATGTTTTGCAAGCCCTAAGTTTTTGGAACGCATTTTAGGGTGAGTTTTTTGAAAAGGGCTGGAGTTGCAGTGCAATTTACATCCCTACAAATGCAGCTGAAGTGTAGCAGAAATGCCTCAATATAGGGAGGGGGGTGTTACCCAGCCGGCCAGAACAGCCTGATGTGCAGAAACCAACGAGTGAAGCTTTTTACCCATAGGGAGACCCTCTCTCTGTACACATAAACCACTGTTACAGGCTATATAAATTCCATGTGGCTATGCTTCCCTGCATAAAAAGAAAGATGCTGTCACATTATAGGGAAATGCCTACATGACATTGTGCTCATGCTATTCGCAGGGCAATCCAAATAGGCTTGTCTCCACTAAATTTGCACCAAACAGCTGCATGGTGCATTCAGGAATGAGATTCATATTTTTGTCTAACAGAGTTGGCGCTGATACTGTATACACTTGGCCTGCCTCCTGTTTCTGCCCATATGTGCCAGTGGCACCATGCCTACTGGCAAGAAGTGTGCCAGAGCCACACACAGATGGGGTGCCTCCTCCCTGGAAGGTGACAAGAACAATGCTGTTTTGGCTCCAAAAACTTTTCATCCCTGTTGGGCTCTTTGCTTTCTAAGCACTCTGAATGAAAGGGAATCAGGGAAAGGCCAGCTGCTGCTGAAGGCACTTCTGGGCCAATGGGAAAAAGGAAGGACAGTTTTAACATACCTTAAAGTGGCCAACTGGAGAGGGGGACGTGTCCTGTCACTGTAATAGAGGTTTATCAGTGGAAGTAGGCCATTGAAGCATTGTTTGCTTTTTCATTTGATCATTGTTTGCTAGAAGGACCAGTTTGAAAGCTGGCAACCCGAGCACACCTTTAAGCATCCTGTGTCTGGGGCCAACATTTATTCAGGCTGGTTCCCTTTGGAAAAGAAAAAAACCTGAAGACTTCTGGGGTCCTTGTAGGGGTGGGGCGGGGGTGGGGCGGGGCAGGGTGGTCTTAACCCAGTGGAAGGCCATTGCCTTCCTCTGCAGTCTTCCTTGGAGGCTGCCCATCCAAGTACTGGATGGAGTACTGCCCATGGAGGCAGTACTTGGATGGAGGCTGCCCATCCAAGTGTCCTGTCACTGTAATAGAGGTTTATCTCACAGCCATGTTTAACTTCAAAAGGGGTAACTTTTCTGAGATGAGGGGGTACGTGAAGAAGAAACTGAAAGGGAAAGTAAAAAAGGTCAAAACACTTGGGGAATCTTGGAGACTATTTAAAACTACAATCCTGGAAGCTCAAATTAAATATATACCGCTGGTTAGGAAAGGCACAAATAGGTTTAGGAAAAGGCCAGCATGGTTAACAAGCAATGTAATAGAAGCTGTAAAAGGTAAAAAGGATTCTTTTAGGCAGTGGAAAACTAGTCGGAGTGAGGTTGATAAAAAGGAGCATAAGCTGTGGCAAAAAAAGTGCAAGTCTGTGATCAGACCGGCAAAAAGGGAATATGAGGAGCATATTGCAAAGAACATAAAGAAAAACAATAAACAATTCTTTAAATATATTAGAAGTAGGAAACCAGCTAGGGAGGCCGTGGGGCCCTTGGATGACCAAGGCGTAAAAGGATTACTAAAGGGTGATAGGGAAATGGCCGAGAAGCTGAATGCGTTCTTTGCTTCTGTCTTCACTGTGGAAGATAAGAAGTGCATGCCCACTCCGGAAGCACTGACTTTGGGAGGGGTTTTGAAAGACCTGAGTCACATTGAGGTGACGAGAGAGGAGGTTATGCGACTGCTAGATAATTTAAAAACTGATAAATCACCGGGCCCAGATGGCATACATCCAAGAGTTCTGAAAGAACTCAAGTGTGAACTTGTAGATCTCCTCACAAAAATATGTAATCTGTCATTAAACTCTGCATCTGTTCCTGAGGACTGGAAGGTAGCTAATGTTGTCCCCATCTTTAAAAAAGGTTCCAGGGGAGATCCGGGAAATTACAGGCCAGTCAGCCTGACGTCAATACCGGGTAAGTTGGTGGAAACTATTATCAAAAATAAAATTAGTGGGCACATTGATGACCAAAAGCTGATGAGGAAAACTCAGCATGGGTTCTGTAAGGGAAGATCTTGTCTCACCAATCTGTTAGAGTTCTTTGAGGGAGTGAACAAACAAGTGGACAAGGGAGACCCGATAGATGTTGTTTATCTTGACTTCCAGAAAGCTTTTGACAAAGTTCCTCATCAAAGGCTCCTAAGTAAGCTCAGTAGCTATGGGATAAAGGGCCAAGTCCTCTTGTGGATCGAAAACTGGCTAATTAATAGGAAACAGAGAGTGAGCATAAACGGGCACTTCTCACAGTGGAGGGTGGTGAGCAGTGGGGTGCCACAGGGGTCGGTATTGGGTCCAATGCTTTTTAACTTGTTTATTAATGATTTGGAATTGGGATTAAGCAGTGAAGTGGCTAAATTTGCAGATGACACGAAATTGTTCAGGGTGGTGAAAGCCAGAGAGGATTGTGAGGCACTCCAAAGGGATCTGTCGAGGCTAGAAGAGTGGGCATCCATGTGGCAAATGAGGTTCAATGTAGCCAAGTGCAAAGTAATGCACATTGGAACCAAAAATCCAAAATATAAATACAAGTTGATGGGGTCTGAACTGGCGGAGACTGACCAAGAGAGAGATCTTGGAGTCATGATAGATAACTCACTAAAAACGTCAGCACAGTGTGCGACTGCCATAAAAAAAGCTAATGCTATGCTAGGGGTTATTAGGAAAGGGATTGAAAACAAATCAGCCGGTATCATAATGCCTCTGTATAAATCGATGGTGAGGCCTCATTTGGAGTACTGTGTACAGTTCTGGTCGCCACACCTTAAAAAAGATATCATAGCACTGGAAAAAGTACAGAGAAGGGCAACTAAAATGATTAAAGGGTTGGAACACTTTCCCTATGAGGAAAGATTGAGGCGCTTGGGGCTCTTTAGCCTGGAGAAAAGACGACTGAGGGGAGACATGATAGAGATTTACAAGATAATGCACGGGTTAGAGAAGGTCAAGAAAGATGTGTTTTTCTCCCTTTCTCACAATACAAGAACTCGTGGGCACTCTATGAAATTATTGAGCAGTCGGGTTAGAACAGATAGAAGAAAATACTACTTTACACAAAGGGTGATAAACACATGGAATTCGTTGCCACAGGAGGTGGTGGCAGCTACAAGCATTGCCAGCTTCAAGAGGGGACTGGACAAATATATGGAGCAGAGGTCCATCAGTGGCTATTAGCCACAGGAGATAGATGGTATTCTCTTTGTGGGGAGGTGGTGCTCTGTTGTCTTGGTGCTGGAAGGAAGGCAGTGGGAGGGCTTCTGGTGTCCTGGCCTCACTGACAGTCCTTTAGATGGCACTGGATTTCTAGCCACTGTGTGTGACAGAATGTTGGACTGGATGGGCCACTGGCCTGATCCAACATGGCTTTGCTTATGTTCTTATGTTCTTATCAGTGGAAGTAGGCCATTGAAGCATTGTTTGCTTTTTCATTTGATCTTTGTTTGCTAGAAGGACCAGTTTGAAAGCTGGCAACCTGAGCACACCTTTAAGCATCCTGTGTCTGGGGCCAACATTTATTCAGGCTGGTTCCCTTTGGAAAAGAAAAAAACCTGAAGACTTCTGGGGTCCTTGTAGGGGTGGGGCGGGGTGGGGCAGGGTGGTCTTAACCCAGTGGAAGGCCATTGCCTTCCTCTGCAGTCTTCCTTGGAGGCTGCCCATCCAAGTACTGACCCTGCTTAGCTTCCAAGATCTGACAAGATTGCACTATATCATACCACTTTCCCTTCCCTGTTGTTTCAACAGAGGCTTAAAGTGTGGAAATGGGCAGAGGCAAATTTTCCTGTTGTGGAGGTGAATAATATCCCATTAAGCCTTCCCACTGCCTGATGTAATTATTTTGGGTTCCATTCTCTGCTCAGTTTAGCTACTTGTCAGATCTCACAGTCTTACTCCATGAATATTTCCACCAAGAAATTAAAGTAATACACTCTATGCTGCACTGCCTTATAGTAACAGAAACTTGACTGGGGGGGTCGCACAGACAGCCTGTATTTCTCCACTTGATGCTCATTTGTTCCTCCTCCATGTTTCTGCAGTTCTCTCTACCTCAATGACCTTTCCTGAAGCCCCCAAATTAAAGAGTTCAGTTTTCAGCCAGAATAATTACAGATATACATATCTGCTTGGTAAGCTGGCCATCTGCATCACCTTGCACTTTCCATCACCTGTGGAATGACCTGCCTGAGGAAGTCAGAAGAGCCCCCACTCTCCCGGCTTTCCATAAACGATGCAAAACCAAACTATTCAAAAAGGCATTTTGAATAGGGAGGGCTGCATTGTAGGGATGGGGGTCTCAGGTGCTTCACTAACAAGTTGGGGATCATAGACTTCATCACCATTTCTGCCTCATATATTATCTGCTGCTTTAAATATGTACTCCTATGTACAACCATCACTCCATGCTGTCTAATGTTACTCCTAGAACTGATAATGTTTCACTTCAGTATCTCTACTATGTCTTGGATCCTTGCTAATGCTATGTTTTTAAACTTGTATATGTTTACCTTATGATATTGTATTGAAATGTACTTACTTGATACTGATTGTATTAATCTCATACTGTGTAATCTGCCTTGAGTCTCAGTGAGAAAGGCGGACTATAAATGACGTAAATAAATAAATAAAATTAAAAAATGATGGGACTTCTACCATTCTTCTGTCCCTGACCAGAAATCTAGGGAAATTGACTTCGTGTCATCGCTTGGCTCAACAATAGAGGCTAAAGACAGACCTGCTATTCCTCTGGGCTTTGCATTCTGCATAACAGCTATACAAACCAGCAAACTGTACACAGGCTCAGTTGCCAGTCTTGTCTCTCCCCTCCTGTCTCAGGCCTTTGAAAAAATGCTACATGTACATTTACCTGTTTATTTGTACATTGTACTCATCTTAATACCAGATTGCTTCCTGACAGGAATAGAAACTACGGTTATGGCAAAATGGAATGGTTCAGGTCGGACTCGGGAGGACAATTTTATAAAGGGAATAGGCTTATAGTTTTAATGTCTGTGACCATTTCTAGGCAGCTTTCCCCCCCTTCTATTGCATGATTTACTGTATTTTAATCCACCTTGTGTCTCAATCAGAAAAGCAGACTATTAGTGAAATACATCATTTTTTTAAAGAGACCCTCCAAACTTTTTGTAAAAAAGTGTTAACAGCCAATACATTTCTCCATCAGGTGGATGTTTCCTATTCATGCTCCATTCTGTTAAAAACCTATACATCCTGTTTCATTAAGATTTTGATGGGTGCCTGTCTACCTATAAACCTGGGCTGAATCCACACTACTGTCCTTCTCGTGGCAGTTTTTCGCTTCCGTAGCGCTATCCCTTCATCTGTTCACATGCATCGTCTCCGAAGCCGTCATTAATTCGGCATGGCGTCGCCACAGCCCATTGCACTTTCGCCACGGGTTATCTTTTGATGAATAACTGCCCTCCGTTGATTTCCGAGCCTCTCTTGACCCGCCTCCCAATTAAGGATTAATTCCCCGCCTTTGTCCCCACCCCTTTTTTAAAAAAAAATAAGAGTACCGTGTCGATATGGCGACATCTCATCATATTAATCTCATTTTAAGCTAGCGGCCAGACCTCAAATATCAGAGGAACGTTTTCATACGTTTATTCAATTCATATTTGTTTAGTCATCCTCGTGATACTGTTTTCATGGCTCTTGTGACGCACGACATGGACTGTGCCACCGAGCTAGGCATAGCTGTCAATTGTCAAAAGACAAAATGAAGCTCTGCCTTGGGATGCTGCTGCAGGTGATCGTGACCGCTCACCCATCCCCTGCTGATTTCAACCGGCAAGCAGGCTGTGATGTTCCGCGCACCCATCGGAACTGTCTCGTTCGATTGCTTTAAATTTTTTTAATTGATGGTGTCGTTGTACCATTGAACCACCATATCACAACAACATTTATCCAATCTGTGCTGACCAAATTTGTGCATGCGGCATGCCAGTTTGGGATCGTTATTTCCCGCGGAAACTTACCCATCCTCTCCTGTGATCCAATGCATGCGGTAGGATTTCATTGAAAGACACTTATTCTGCAGCGAAGCACAGGAACTCGGATTAAAATAATTTCTAGCACTGGTGGTTTGACGTTCGAGACGGGGGCGAAGAGCCTCCACCAGCTCTAGGAATGTTTGTTTGGACATGCGGATTCTCTCCTTCCAACACTGGTCATCCCAGTAGCCCAAGACGATGGCATCCCATCAGTGGAGGCTTCTTGGGTAGACCCAGTGCTCCTTTGGCTCTTCCAGTTCTGCCAAGGCATACCATCACCAAATCCTGTTTCGAGGTGGTGCGTGAAGAAAACGGTGGAACGTGAAGCGCTGGTTTCTGAAAAAAAATAATTTGGCAGCTGCACGTCTCCTCCTGCATATGTACCTTTTATAGGACAGGCACATGAATGTCGAGCAGCAGAGCATTATCAACAGGACCAGTGCCATCAGGAAAATGATCGTTTCCTTGGGTGCCATCCTACCCTCTCCAAGTGACCTCTAACTCCCACAGAGACAGAAATGACCAGCCGTCCCATTTTAAAACTGTTCAAATTTTGACGCCTCCACAGGGATCCAATCGCTGAGCATTTCTGATGCTGGTCCGAAAATGAACCAATAACAGGAAAGGGAGGGAACGTGGTTTCGTTGATGCAGGATGATTACTTGTCGATATAGCGTTAATTTGTCCTTTAAAAAAAAACAAAACGGGGTCGTTCGGGTTTTTTTCGCCCCTTGATCCATCTTTTTTAAAGGGGATGTGATCATCTGATTGCGCAGGAGAAGCACTGTTCTAAGGGTAATGTGGACAAACGAACGAAGACCGCGCAATAACAGATGGTGCAATCATTGCACAAGAAAAGCGGGAGCTAAGGTAGTATGGAATCGGCCCTGCTCCAGCTACAGTCCATTTGCACACAGCCTCAGATGATGGGCTTGCTGAGTGACACTATCTAAAGACACTTAGTATTTGCACTAGAAGAGACTGTAAACCTGGCAAAATCTCCTTGCCCTTAAGAAGGGCCAAAATAAATAATAACTTTAGTAAAGATGCCACTGAATTTCACCCAAAGGGAAATCTCAGTTTGATATGAAGGGCTCAATCCTATCAAAACACTTACAGAGATTTTGAGAGAAGGCTAAAAGAATCTCACTCTGAGATTAGTGAAATTTCTTGGAGGGGGGGGGTCACACCACATATCTCTGCTGTGCTATCATTGTTGACAGCTCACATCAGATAAAGTCAGCAAGGACTCGGCTTAGAGTCGTGTTGCTTCCTGACAGGAACAGAGTAAATCAAAGTAATCACAAAGAAGAGCAGAGGTGGAATGGAAAACCCACCACACAAGACTGGATATATCAAACTGTCCAGCACCCGTTTTCTCCACACTCTTGTCATGGATGATGGTTTAAAATCTGTCAAGAACTCCTCCAGAGAACCTTCTCTATCAGCAGAGAGTGGCAAGAGAGCTGAGAATCCATCAATATTTAATAAACGTATTACTCAAACAGCAAACAGCAGAACCATACAAAATGAGTTAGAAATTGCATAGAAGCTTGGGTATGGGGGGGGACACTTTAATCTATTTACTTTATTGATACCCCACTTTTCTCCCCAGCAAGCACCCAAAGTGGCTTACATCATTCTCACCTCCTCCATTTTATCCTCACAACAAAGTATTGACCCTACACTGCATAATCTGCCTTCAGTCTCAGCGAGAAAGGCAGACTATAAAGAAGAGGGAGGGGAGGAAGGGCTGTGGCTCAGGGGTAGAACATCCGCTTGGCATGCTGAAGGTTCTGGGTTCAATCCCTGGCATCTCCAGTTAAAAAGACAAGGTTGCAGGTGATGTGAAGGTCCATTACCCAAGACCATGGAAAGCCACTCCTGCTCTGAGAAGACAATACTGACTTGGATGGTCCAGTGGTCTGATTCAATATAAGGTAACTTCACGTGTTCAGTCAGTATCATCTCAACAATTGCCCCCTCCTGCATTGCCACCAGTTTGCAGGAGAGGTAGTGAGTGGAGCAACATATATCACTGGCCAGATCTCAGCTGAGCGGCCCTTGCAGAACTGACCTGCCGTGCTGTAAGGGCCACTCAGCTTGGGGGCCGTTTTTTTTTCTTTCCATTCTAAGCTTTTATTTCAACATCATTTTTTTTAATTAATTTACTTTTTAATTAAGCTTTATAACATACAACAAATAGAAATCAACAATGAACATCAACTGTAACACAACAACTAATCAATAATAGTTTACAAGTTTTGAAGAATATGAACATTACAATAACTTTTAAACTAAGCATACATAATATTACCAAATATCAGAAAACTGAGTCAACGTCTGAGCAATTCTTATTTTGGGATGTAAATCGTGCATGTCTATAAATTCAAGAAAAGGGAACCATTTCTCATAGAAATTGGAACTGGCGGGAAAGCGAGCTTGGGGGCCGTTTTAACTTCCCATCCCCTCTCTGGAGAAGAGCGACTTTTAGAAATCCACCCTGAGCCTGGATGAATCTTGGGTCATGGATCAGGGAAGGTCAGGTGAGTGGACTTTATCTGTCTTGAGGAAGGAGTGCTCCGACTTCTACTTATCATTATTTTTAATCAAAAATGTTTTGATTCTTTTAAAGAGGGACTTGTTTCTTTTTCAAATGAAAACGATCGTATCCTAAATTTAAAACCCATTCTCAAAAAATTCTTAAATGGGGCAGAGTGCAAGCTCCACCCCCCACACACTATGGTCCAACCCACAATTAACAGGGAGGTGCAATGTGAGCTATTCTCAGTGCTCGTCCCCCCTCCCCATTCCTGCTTTGCCCTGAAGAGCACTGCTGTGAAATGTTTTTACAACTCCTTCCTTTGCTACACACATTGCATGAAAATGCCCTTTCTGATGCTTGGCCACAAACTTTCTTTCCTACTCCTTTCCAACGAACAGAGGGAAAGTAAGAAGCAGGGGCAATTTCCTGAGTTCATTTGACTGACAAATGCCTGAGGCTTTCTCCTGATCTTTAAATATACTTGCAGCCAAATAAATCCTTCAATACCACGACTGGAATATGTAATGCCACAGCGCTTCGTCCGTCTTTTATTCCTGTGATTACAACTGAACTGCAGGATGAGGAGATACCTCTGAAAACGAATCAATAAACCCTGGAGCTTGATGGGAAAGGACAGCTCTGTGTGTGAGTGACAATGTGCATGTCTGCTCAGATGGAGTTATCCTGATCTTACAACAGCTGGAATACTCTTGAATCCTAGGACCTATTTGTGCAGGGAGCTAAGGAGAAAGATTGAAAGAAGCAATGGGATAAGGTCATCGAGGCCATAATGTTCCAGGTGCAAAGATTTGAAAAATGAGAACCAGAAAATAAATCTAAATGGGATTTAGGATAAGAATGCCTGTTTATTTTATCGGCTGGGTGCCTGCGCCTTTAGCAAATGCATGATAAGCCAAAGCTCAACAAGTACATTCCAGAGGGGGTGCAAATTCCTGCCCCCCATGTCTTTGCCAGCACATCTACCTGTTGAAGCTCTGTCACAAGAATGGGAGTCCTGCTTGGCAAAAAAATAATTAAAAAAAAGGTTTGCAACCCAATTTAAAAACGTTTTTGCAAGTAACCATAAGAAGATAGGTTTTCCTGTAGGACTTTTTTTTTAAAGTGAGGATGTGATTAATGCAACACGTTGCCTGGCAAAAAAAAGTTTTTAAAGTCACATTTCCTAGGAATGTGGCCTTTAAACTTACTAGTTTAAACAACAAGGAGTTTTGTAGCATCTAGGGTTGCCAATTGGCCTGGAGAGAAAATGTCTTGTTCTTTAATGCTTAGAAATAGATGTACAGAAATGGGCAGTTGAAGCTTTTCATGGCATGGAAGAAAATAACATCACTTGGTAAATAACACCTAGGGTTGCCAGCCCCCTACTGGGGGCAGGTGATGCCCTGGCGAAGCCAGTCCCATTGGTGTTCCCCATCCACACATGAGACACCTATACAGAATGAATTGAAGATGTATTGAAACATCTTGCATCGCGCACTTTATTGAGTGTGGTCATCATGGGAACCTCCAGTCCAGACTATGAGTACACTGTGTCTGGTTGTGATCTGAGTGTTTTCCTGATTAGATTGATTAGATTGCCATCAGTGGATGTGTATATGTGTGTTACTGCTATTTTTGTATGGATGTGATTTATGAATTGGACATATACTATTTATGAATTATTGACTGTTATTTACACTTTGCACTTTGTTACTGTATTAATACATTGATTTTTGCTTCTAATTTTTAATTGTGGATTGGGAGACCTTTTGTATTGGATGCCCTGTCTCTGCCACCACTCACTTGGCCAGCGAAGCTGGGGGACGGCATGGAGAGGCTGGCAGGAGCATTCAGTGAAATGGCATGCGTGTGCTCCATGGGGTTTCCAATGATGTCACTTCTGGTTCAAAGAATGGGATCTCAGTGGACCCGATTCTTAAGGAATTAGCCCAAAACATAGTGAAAATGGGCTGATACTTAAATAATCAACCTCACTGAGACCCCATTGCATCCAGTTTGAACTGGAAGTGATGTCATAGGAAGCCCCACAGAGCACATGCATGGGAAAACAAGTGTTCACCCAGCACCCCTCCCTGCCCCCCACCCCAGTTTGAAGATAGGAGGACCTGGCAACCCTGACAACATCCCATTAAGATTCAATAAAGGGCAGGATTTTTTTTCTCCAGGCAGTTGCCAACCCTATGAAGCATTCATGAAAGCAGAGGCAATTTCTCCAAACCTGTTTAGGACGGACTGAGATTTAGACATTGTAGCTCCTTGGACTTCGTGTTTATATGTGCTCTTTCATTCATTCACCCAGACATGAACACTCTTCCTTTCTCCTTCCTTACATCTCCATGGAGCTACCATATTGTATTCATATTTTTCCCCAGCCTTACAATGCAATCCGTTAAAGTCAATGGGCCTAAAAGGGTGTAACTCTGCTTAGCAGTGCAGTGTGAATGGCTGGGCAACAGGTATTGATTTTGAATGGACAGCAGGAGGTCAAGTGCTGAGGAATAATACTCTGGGAAACCAGCTGCCAGGACAAATGTCCTCTTCTCCTCGCACGTTGTCCAATCAAAGGGAGGGGGAGCCAGCACTTCTGCAAAAAAAAAAAAAGGGGGGGGTGGTTGTTAAATGTGGAACAAAGCCTAGGAATGGATGAGAGCTCCCAGACTTGTATGAGAGAGTAGACTGCATCAACTACCATTTTAGAAGATTAGATGTGGACAAACAACAAAATGGTGTACCATTTTTAGATCTCAAAAGTGGACTCTTTCTAAGTTGTATGCGAAACTTCAGCCAAAATTTCAACTGTTTTTCATGACCACCCCAAAAATGCCACCAGGGCCTCATGTCCTTTGTGTCCTCCTTGCACCCAAATACCCACAAACACATTTCCTTTTCTACTTGACCTTTGGAGCCCTGCTCTGTTTCCCAAGCTTGATGACGGGTAATACAAAACTGTCAGATTGTGTTACTCCGGACATTGCACCAGCAGACATTGAGGAAAGCTGTCTGTCTTGATGTAAGGCAACCTGACAGATTCAGTTTAGTCAAGAAACCAGAGGCCAACTCAACTCCTTTGTCTCCTTATGAAACTTTTAAAATTTTAATTATTGAGGCATTTTCTACATGCTGTGTTTACTGTTGGAGGAAGGAGGAAATGACTCTGAGTGTGTGTGTGTGTGTGTTGTATAAAGGAGAAAAAAACAGGTAAGTGATTCCATCTGGAAATATGACATGTGAAGAAACATCAGAATCGTAGGGTGTTTTGTTTCCCTGATGCTGTAGTAAAGAGTCATCACTACCTTTAAAGATTGGAATAAATGATTCTGGAACATATGGGCCATCTTGATGCAAACAGACTGCCGGGAAACATCTTTAATTGAGCAGGTGTATGTATAACGTCATCATCGGAATGAGAGATGGGGGTGGAAAACCCAGACCGGAGACATGCAATATTTTAGCATTTATCCAGAGAACCCAAAAGTTATTTGACATACCAACTGAAGGCTTCACAGCTAAAGCTTCTTAAGATAAAAGCACCTATAAAGCCCCCACAATTTACTAGAAAGATCAAATATCTAGTTCTCTCCCATGCAGAGTCACAGTGGAAGCAGCTCTGTCAAGGACCATAACATTTGAAAGGCACTCACCATGTGAGAATGTCTGGATGATGGACAGAGTAGAGACATGCACCAAGAAAAAAATTCATTATACTTTCATATCTAGGGTTTGGAGGATTTCCCCCCATAATCGCTTATGTATGTGTGGCCAGTATAAACACTGACTAGCCAAACTGGACACTTCAAAAGAGTTTTAATGGTGACAAGCATTGGGAGGCATAGCAGACTGGATGGTGGTTGCTTATTCATGGCTGTGCCCGACTGGTTTGAAGGATATTGAGACCCAGAGGTGCAGTACAAGCTTCCCCTTATTCTGCAGTTACCCTAATACAATTCTCATTTGGGGAACAGGCTCACCTCCCAGGAAAGCGCCCTCATTTTCCCACAGTTGAATTCCCTTTTCCCACGCCAGGCTTTTCATAGTGGCAGCTCTTAAAGGAGTAGCCTAAGGCGTGGACCCAGCCCCTAGTTTTGGGTAGCTCCCTCTCTCCCCACCCACACCCACAGTCCCAGCTGATTGCAACATGGCCCACTCGGGTTATCATCAGCCTCTGGCACAGCACCTGTGAGGGCAGCGTCCTCCCCCCCCCCCCCCGCCCCCCAAGAAGGGCCTCTGCTGCTCTCTCCCTTGGGCTCCTCCGGCATTGCCCAGCTGGGCCTGTCACAGGTGAATTAATTAGATATTCTGCTTACATTTTCAGTCGCATGGTAGGTGCTTGATCCCAACTCAGAGCTTCATAAGAAGAGAAGAAACCCTTACTTTGTTAAAAGGCATATGAATATGTGAAGCAGCCTTCTACTGAGCCAGAGTCCACCTAGCCCAAGTGGATTGGTGACCCTTTGGGGTGTGTTTTGTTTTAAACTGCCCTCTCATGGTAACTTATCCCAACCTTTCTGTTGTCTGTGATAAAGGGATCTCCCAAGGAGTGGTGTGGCCCTGTTTTCCCCACTATCTTTCCTAATGATACTGTGCCTATATGTGCATGGTGTGGTGGTGAGATTGTCAAGCTAGGGTCTAGCAGAACCAGATTCAAATCTCCACTTTGCCATGGAAGCTCACTGGCCTGGGTGACCTTAGGCCAGTCATACACTCTTGGCCTGACCAACCTCACAGGGTTGTTGTTATCAGGATAAAATGGAGGAGGGAAGAATTATGTTGTAAAGAACAGTTGGGTCCCCATTGGGGAGATAAGCAGGGTACAAAAATAAATATAACGATGAGGCAGTGAATCATAAAGAAAAGGGATGTCTTGATGGGCTGCTGCCTGCCAACATTTCTCTTCACCATCAACCCAGATCCTACACAAACAAGAGTACATGTGCCCGTCTCCCTTCACTGAAACCATGAGCCTTGGGCAGCAGAGGAGTCTCTGCTCATTACCCAGGAATGAGAGATGCAGTTTTAGCCTCCGCTGGCCTTGTTGAGCACTTTGCCCCTTATTAATTAAAAAAGGAATTCTCCCTCAGTCGGTGCCCACATTCGCAGCTGGGGCACGCTTTGGGCTGAAACTTTCCAGGAGCCAATTAATCTTTTCAATGCAAATTCTGTTGCTTCTAGCATGAGTCACTCAGCATCCCAGCACTCATGCATCCATGCTTCCTATTCGGCTGCACCCACTGGGGTGTCCCAGATTCTACCCACTACCTCTGTAGGGTACAGAGGAATTTTTCCCATCTTCCACTGTGAAAAGAACAGCTCGAGCAAGAGGAGAGCGATAACCAGAGCCAAGCAGCTCTGCTACCTTTTGCCCAAGCAGCTGGAAGCTGCTTTGCAGGCATGGCCCCCAAGAAAAGGTCTTTCAGCCGACGAAGCAGCAACAAGCAGTAACTGCAGGCATTTCAGTTTTCCCCTGTTGCCAGGCTTGCTTGAGACATCCTGCACCGAGGAATGGAATGGACTCAAAAACCCAATGCTCCGCATAAAAACAGTCTTTATATCTGTTAGACAAATGGCTAAAGGGGAGGGGAAGTGAAATCAAAGATCTCTCTGATTCCTTCGCTACACCGAGGATGGGATTCCTCCCTAGTGTTAACACAGAACACCTTTGGCATGTGTGCAAAATGCCTTTGCTCTGAAACAGATGCATTTTCAAAGTTTTTTTCTCTCTCTCCATAAAGATTTCCAGTCCACCAGAAAACAAACTTCTGGAGACTAGTACTTATTAGGATTACGCCCCCTGCAGAGCCAGCCTGTGGTTCTGTTATGTTGGTAGCCTGCTGATGCCAGCATAATGTTGGTGTAGAGTTAATTGGTGTCCTATGCTTTCCCACCAGAGAAACAGAAAGAAAAGATACCTTTAAGAAAAACAGAGCACAGCAACACCGTCAGAACCCTTGGTGATATCGCTGAATCCACCAATCACACAACATATGGATGACACCATGTTTAGCTGTGTACAGGAGTCAGTACAAAAATGGCAATGTCCCCATGCCTCCAGCATGTTATCATGACCCACACACATGCACACAACACAGAGGAAACAAAAGCAACGTAGCACTTTCAGCTGTGTGGATCGCTGTGGCGCACCCACTAGGAACCCTTCAGCTATCCTACTCTACTGTTCCCTGAAGATGGAATTTGAGTCTTGCCAGAGGAAAAGATGGAGCAAAACTCCAGCCATTTCCCCACATCCTAAAAATAGAACCCCACTCACCAAACGCTGGCTGCTTTTCTGCGCTATTTCTGATATCACCATTTCTAAAACGAATGCAGGCAGTTCTGATTCCGTTTTTGTGACATGGGGAAATGTGGAGAAATGGTCTCCCCCCAGCAAAAATTATTCTGGCATCAAAGAAATGGAGGACACAGAATTAGAACCCTCTCTTCATCCTTTCTACATGCACAGCCAAAAAGGGCACACAGAAAAAAGGACACATTACACGCCCCCAGCCCTGGTGATGATATCAGCCATCTATACCAGGACTGAAAAGACCGTAGAGAAAGTCTAAGCTTTGTGAAACAGCACAAATTTAGTATGCCTAAGGTTTCTGCATGTGTCCCCCTGCTAAAGAGGGAGGATGCAGTTTGAGCGATGGACAGGGCAGCTAGAGGCACACTGGCCTGTTTGCTGTTGCCCTTGTTGGAAGGCTGCCTAGAAAGACCAAGAGAGACACAGGGGCAATAATCCTCAGCAGCAACAGAGCACCTGTGGGCTCAGTCTGCCATAGGTGGAGACAAGTATCTCGACACAAGGTAGAATCTCAAGAGGGCAATGTGCATATTGTGTATGCCATTAATATATTTAGTACAGGGGGCTCCAACGTGGTGCCAGGGATACCATTGTGCCCACCAACATCTTTCTTGGTGCCTGCCAAATTGTTTTTAGAAAGTGGGTGGGGCCAAGTTAGGGATGCCAAGTCCCCCTGCTAGCCCAGCAGGAGGGTGGGGGACCCAGGGCTTACCTTTTTGCTGTTTCTGGGTGCTCTTCAAGCACTCCCACAATGATGTCACTTAAGGAAGTCATGTCATTGCTCCCAGTGGCAATGCACCTGCTGCTGCTTGCCCGAAAGGTTTTTGCCTCCCAGTCCTGTTCCCTGGGCCTCCCTCCCTCCTCCCTTGCCAGCCAGGTGAGTGGCGGCAGGGGACAGAGCCTGGTAGCAGGAGATCTCCCACTCCCACCGGGGGACCTGACAGCTCTAGCTGTGCCTCCCGCAGCAGCCATTTTGTGGGAGCCATTTTGTTGCTGCACCCACCACACTTTGTCAGAGTTCCAAATGTGCCCTCAGGCTCAAAAAGGTTGGGGACCCCTGATTTAGTAGGTAGGGCACCTCCAGGGCAGTTTTAGCAACAGGGCATCAGGGGCAGTTGCCTAAAGCTGAACACTGGCTGGGACCCCACTAGGAGCCCCCGCTGCTCTGAAGCCCCTCTGGAGTTGTTGCTATTCCCCATGGCCTGAGGTTCTTGCTCTGCCTGAATGATTCTAGGGATCCATCCTTGACTTTTGCCCAGGGCTGCAGAGTCACTAAGACTGGAGACCTGCTGCTGATGGACTTCTACAGTGGCTGCTTTTTTCTATCTGTGTCATCATGTTTATTAACCACAGTGCTTTACGAGCACTTTCCCCTTCCGGACTTGGAGGGAATACACACAAATGGCTTCCTCCAGAAACCACATGATTATTCTGTGTTGCCACCTGGACTAGGGAGAATAATGGCTTGGTATGCAGAGCCATGGCATCTTCCCTATGGCAAAAGTTGTGCCAAGACCTGAATCTCTAGCCTGGGGGTCTGCTGCCAGGCAGGATGGCCCGGCAGTCTGACTCTGCACAAGTTGTTGCCATACAATCCTCTATTTTTCCATTTCATGTTCGAGGAAAAGTTTGAGGTATCCGAAGCAGATGAATGAAGAATTTTCTTCCAGAGCGCTTCTGCTGATAGGGAGATTTGCCATGTAATTAGTATTAAATATGGTAATCAGGAGGCCAATTCATGTCAAACCGTTATTGTGATCTGGGAGCCCTTACACAAATCCAGGCTGCTTTCCAAGAAAGCAATATCATCCGTAAGGCTGCAATTGTTTAACTTCCCTGCTGGATGCCCGCTGGAAGGCTGCCTGTGAAAGAACAAGGAGCGGGAAACCAATGTTTTCATGAGCGCCTAAGTATTATAATCTTTATAATGAAAATGGGAGCTGTGCAGTGGTGTTTACGCAGAGTCGGGGGTTATTTTCACTTCCACAGAAAGTGACTTTGGATTGCTGAAGCAATTCAGAGCCTGGAACATCCGCCTCCTGAAGCAGAGACAAATGATGAATTGGAAGCAAAACCAGAAACAATTAAAATGGCCAGGTTGCTTATTTTTGAGACCTTTACCGATTTCTAAGAATCTATCTGAGCACTTACATGACATATGGTGTGTTTTCATTCTGAAAGGGCTCTTCAAAGCATTTTAGTCTTTTGTACCTTCCGAGAAAGGTCCTCCTAAGCCTCTCTCCAATCCCACCACAGCCTCTCTCCCCTCTTCCCACTCATAAATCAAGTCCGCTAAAAGGTGGGTCTCAGACAGCCCTGATGATTGCAATCTATGTCTGGTGCTCTCTGCAAGCTCCCAAAATGCACAAGCCCTTCCAACTCTAAAGGGGGAGTGTCAGGGTATTACCTGACAGGACTGTGGGCCCGTCCTCAGCCAAGGCAGTTTCAGGTGGCTAGCCATGTTGATCTGCAGTAGAACAACAGGATTTGAGCCCAGTGACACCTTAGAGACCAACAAGACTTTCAGAGTGTAAGCTTTCAAGAGACAAAGCTCTCTTCTTCAGATGCAGATAGGCATGGAGATCCCTGTGCCTTTATATCCCTGTCAGAAGGTGTAAATGACCTCAAATTCAGCAGTCTCGCATTGTAATTTGCCCTTGAAGCTTCTTTGTTTGAGGACAGCCACTTTTAGCTCAACAATGGAGTGTCCCGGAAGACTAAAATGCTCTTATGTCCATTTATTCTTGTGCAGTGAGACTGACCTGTTTGTCCAATGGAGAGAGTGGAAGGGCATTGCTGACACACTAGATATATCACACTGGAAGATGAACAAATTAATGAGTCTGAAATGGGATAACTGGCACTACTTTCTCTGCTTCACTCTTCCCACCTCCTGGGATGTAAAGGCTCAGGGATCTCCACTCCTCCCTGTATCTGAAGAAGGGAGCTTAGACTCTTGAAAGCTCATACCCTGAAAATCTAGTCAGTTTCAAAGGTGCCACTGAGCTCACATCCTGCTGCTTTGCCAAGACAAAAGATGTCCTCCCTTGTCCTCCCTCCTTCTTCAGTCCTATAAAGTGAGACATCCTTGTTTCTTTTCCCTGGGTATAGAAGAGAGAAATGGGAGAGCATTCCCAGTCCCAGTACATCTGGCCTGAACAACAGGTGACCCACCAAGTCAAATGCAGTCCATCTGCCATGTACTGTGGCCTGCCAGGTGTTGGCCGACCCGTCTGTTGTTGCAGTGCCAGGCAATTAACAAGAACAGGATTAGTGAGCCTCCAATGGGCTGCCATACATGGCTACATTTTGTTTGGAGGTTGACAAGCTCTCAATAGAAGTAGAGCCAGTTCAAGTCACCGAGGACCAGGCAGGTGCTGGCCTTTTAATAAAGGGAAAACAGCGGGCGGTGGCCCCAAGCCTCATACACAGAGGGGATAATACCAGCATTGGCAAACAGCTTTATGTTTCAGCAACTGAAATGACTAGAACCTTTTGCTTCCCAAGCACTGCTCAGGGAACATGTATCCCCAGGACCAGGAATAATATCAGGACTTTTTACCTTGTGCTGCATTTATTGGGACTTAGGATGTACGTGGATTAAATCCGCAGGCCAGTTTCCTGCTCTCCCTCCACCTCCTTTTCCCTGAGCCTCCAGGCAGACCAAGAGCTTGATCAATAGTCTGATGTGACGATGGGACAATGGAACCCAACTCCTACAATCACCATCAGATGTACTGGCTCAGCTCCCAAGTTCCTATAAGCAGCATGACGAACTCTTTTCTCAGAGTCCTACCAAGGGGAGAATTGGACAGAGATCCACTTACTGGAAGACCCTTGGGCAAGTGTCTGGAGGCAAGAAAGTTAAGCAAGTTATGGTTAAGGTAGCCAAGTGTCCATGGCTGCTTCCACACAGGAGTGCAAAAATGTACACCTGCCAAAGCAGCAGCAAGCAGGGGGTGCATCGGCATGAATGGCGCCTGCTTGCCGCTGCCACTGCCCTACCCCTTGCTTCTCGCCTCTTTCTCCATTGCATCTGCCTGAAAGCACAGAAGCAACACTGAGTTTGGCACTCCTCCTCCCCTGTAGCCTGGACCCCCCCTTCCCCCCCTTCCCCTTTCCTGTCAAGGTGTGCTGAAAAGCTACAGTGTGGTTCAGCATGGGGAAAGGGCAAGCCCCTTAAAGAGCTGACTGGGAAGATAAAGCATTTGGTTGCAGCCACCCCACAGTTTCCCCCTGGAGCCAGGTTTTCATCCAGTTCAAAGGGGGGAAATATGGGAACCAGATCACTCATGACTGAATAAGGCTTGGGTTATCTGGATGCTCCGAGGGCTTTTTTTGATCTTTTTACCTGTTCATTGAAAGCAACAGAAACATTTTTCTTTAAATATGGACCACCTGGCCTATAACAAATCAGAGCAGCCAAGAGAGGGAGAAATGCAGAAAGAGATACCATTCCAAGAAACTGAGCTTGTTTCCATGCTCTCCAACTCAACAGGAGCAAAGCTAGAAAGGAGGGTAGATGTCTCCTTCCTCCTTACCATCTCTACCTACCAGACATGCTGACCACCTCCAAAGTGAGCATCTGGCCACTCTGTAGCTTTCAGCTAGTAACCTTGATTCACAGTGGTGGTCTTTATTGCATTGTTTTGATAACTCTGCAATCTGCCTTGAGTCTCAGAGCGGAACTACAAGTGACAAAAGGCACAGATTGGACACTTGTCAGCTTTCCTCAAGTTTTGATGGGAAATGTAGGCATCCTAGTCTTGCAGCTTGGCTCTCTGACTGCTGTCCAACGGACTTTTCAACTGTCACTTGTCCAACATTCCGCCAAGCTGCCTACATTTCCCATCAAACTTGAGGGAAGCTGGCAAGTGTCCAACCTGTGCCTTTTGCCACTTGTGAGTCCGCTCTCAGTGAGAAAGATAGATGATAAATGAAATAAATAAACAAAACATTATGTGGTGTGTTTTTACTTAATTATTTGCTGTTTTTATTATTGTGTACTAGTTTCTAGTATAGTATATTACTATGCTTAATAAAGTTCTTTGGTTTTAAATGGCTGGTCTTGTTATTCCTAGAATCCTGAAAAGAACCTGGGGTACTGCAATCTACTCTTAGCAGCCTGGAGCACAATATAACAATACCAAGGATATATGGCTGAAACCTCAAATACAGTATTACATATTGCCTGAGACTGTGTGCTATATTGCTTGCCTCTGCAATAGCTTATCCTCCATTGATTTCAAAGTCAAGAGAGTGTCTTTTGCTTAAAGATCTATGTGGAAACTGTCCTCCAATATCTCATCTGTCTATGAAAACATACCCAAGCAGGGGCAGTGTGTGAAATGTCAGGCTGAAACGCTGTATGAGGCCTTGATGTTCATACACAGGCATTTATGTGAAAGTGCACTAGAGACAAGATGTTTCCATTCTTCACTCAGATATTTTAACTTCTAGAAAGCCAAAACATGGGCCAGGGGTGGGGAGCTGGACCCTGAGAGACAACTCGAGTAACTTATGCTAATAAAACAAGCTGGGTAGCCATGTTTGTCTGTAGCAGTAGAAAAGTAGCAGTAGAAACTAGCAAGAGTCTAGTAGCAGCTAGAAGACTAACAAAATTTGTGGTAGAGTATAAGCTTTTGTGACTCACAAATTTTGTTAGTCTTATAGGTACTCATGTAAATAAAACTTTAACAAGATTTCCCAAAAAGCAAAAAAATAATAACAGTGATTTATTGTAGATGGACAACTGGGAAATATGTTGATGTACACATGCAATCATTTCTCAGCTTACTTGACAAGCAAATGGCACAGACTGGCTCCAATCTTGTATATAACCCCAAAGAAGTTGCTTTGTTCTCTTCCTAACAATGCACACATTTCTCTAAGCTATATCTAGCTGTACCAGAAAGACAATTTTAAAATGTAGCAGTCTTATTAGCTTGTCTTTTCCCCAGGGAAGGCAAAGACCTGTTTCTTTCTTCAGCCTCCAGTAAAACTCCACAGAGAATCACCATCTCAAATAGATTGGTCTTCCATAAACATTATCAAAAGTCAGAAAATATTGGCTCTCCTCCAAGTCTTTCAACACAAAAGAATTTGTCCATTCTTTGCTGCCCCCTGGCTATAGTCCACCATAATACAAACCTCTTGTGGTAACAAGTGTTGAGTGCCTCTCAGAGTCAAAATACCTGAGACAAATTCTGTGCATAAGACCCATGAACGCATTTACACGTTTCCCCATTGCTTTCCTGTTCCCTCACACTCCACGGCCACACTACACTCGATCTGCACTCGATCCCATGCTCAGACTGGCACATGCTTCTTCCCCATTCCTCCCAGACGAGAGATGGTATCCCATGATGCACCTTCCCTTCGCATATGCTCAAACCTTCCTCTGCAGCTTTTCTGAGGGTGAAGCTACAAGTGACGAATGACACTTGAACGGCAAGTGTATTTCTCCCTGTTCACTTGCCCTCCACTCAATCCACTTGCCGTTCAGGTGTAATTCGTCACTTGTAGCTTGGCCCTAAGAGGGAGACTTGTTTACTCAATTGGATGTATGGGGGGGGAACCCGCTAGGTTTCCGGGGGGGGGCAGGGCCAGATCTAGGGTTACCGGTGCCCAGGGCAACCCTAGACCGGCCGCACGCGCGCTCCCAGCGCAGCGTGATGACGTCATTTTGGTGACATCATCACGCAGAGCGGCGGAGGCAGCATGCGGGACTGGGAAGCCGCCCGTGCCATTCGCCTCCCTGCAGGCGAATGGCATGGGCAGCCTCGCAGCCCCCCGCGCTGCCTTTCGCCTGCCTGTGGGACAGGGAGCGGCCGGCTTGCTGTGCGCCCCCTGTCCTGCAGGGCAGGCAAAAGGCAGTGCGGGGGGCTGCAAGGCCGCCCGCGCCATGCGCCAGCCTGGCCTGCGGGACAGGGGGTGCACGGCAAGCTGGCTGCCCCCTGTCCCGTGGGGCAGGCGAAAGGCAGCGCGGGGGGGCTGCAAGGCCGCCCGCGCCATGCGCCAGCCTGGCCTGCGGGACAGGGGGTGCACGGCAAGCCGGCTGTCCCGTCTCGCGGGGCAGGCGAAAGGCAGCGCGGGGGGGCTGCAAGGCTGCCCATGCTGCCGCCTGTGCGCTCCGGCAGCTAGCAGCTGCTCCCAGTGTCCCCTCCCTGGCGGCACCAGAGGCAGACTACCCCCCCTGCCCACTTTCGATCCGGCCCAAGGGGGTGCTAGAAAACAGGGGTTCCACATCTCTGCTGAGATCTTGCACCTCAGCCCGCCAGGAAGGGTGGCATCTATGCAAAGGAGGGTGGGCAATCTCCACTTCAGGAGCTGTGGCAGCATTTCTTGCTGTCAGCCAGAATCAACTCTTTCCTGTCTGTTTGTCCCCACCCACCTCCAATCTCCATTATTACCTATGGGGGAAACTATGGGGGCTATCCAGGGGGATGGAAGTGGCATTTTGCAACATAAATCTACAAAAGTTTCAGGGGACCTACTGCTAACTGTCCTCTAAAGACCCCCCCAAGTTTCAAGGAGATTGGACCTTGGGGAGCCATTTTTTGGCCCTCCAAAGAAGGTGCCCTCAGCCACCCCATTTTTTTCCTATTGTGGAGAGAAACAGACAGCAACTAGAGAAACCCAATCGATCATGCCTTTCCCAGGGTCCAATCTCCCTGAAACTTGGGGAGGTCTTTAGAGAACAGCTAGGAGTAGGCCCCCAGCAAATTTGGTTAAATTCGGTCCTAAAATGACTTCCAGACCTCTGGAAAGCTCTGAATCGCATTTCCCATTGGAAACAATGGCCCATTTTTACCTAATTTGCTCTGTATTGCTGAGCCGAACTGAAGAATGAGTACCTACCCCCCCATCCTTTTCAGGTTCATGTATCAGGCACATGTCTGAACTTCTGCTCCTCCTTATCCCAACCAAAGATGCTGCATGGAGAGGAGGAGGAGGAAGTTAAAGGGGGAGGAGGATGCAGGAAGGAGGAGTAGGCAGCAGTGTGTCAACTAGAAAATGGGAGAATTTAAAACATGCCAGATTAAAAGCAAAACAGTTTGGGTGTAAGTCAGACCTAAGGGCAAAAAGAGGGGAGAGGAAAGTGGAAGTCGCCCAAAATCGACGCTCTGCAATGACTTGCAACTGCAACTACACCAGTTACCGGACACATGCACGGACTCGGGCTACAGGACATGTGTTCACCAGAGGAAGCACTTTTTTTCCTGGGAAAAGAGGTGGCGGAACTCAGTGGGTTGCCCTTGGAGAAAATGGTCACATGGCTGGTGGCCCCACCCCCTGTTCTCCAGACAGAGGCGAGTTTAGATTGCCTTCTGCGCTGCTGGAGTGGCGCGGAGGGCAATCTAAACTCCCCTCTGTCTGGACATCAGGGGGCGGGGCCACCAGCCATGTGACCATTTTTAAGAAGTTCTGGAACTCCGTTCCACCCCGTTCCAACTGAAAAAAAGCCCTGACCAGGGGTAAAATGGACATGGGCAGGTGGGAACAGACATGATTCTAGACACTCACATAGCCTCATGTAATTTGTCTCGTGGTTTGGCTCTCAGTAGCTGCTTTATGGCAGCCTTGCAGCAGTTTTGTGGTGCTATGAACCAGCAGACTTCAGCTGATTTCTGTTTTAGTCAGTTTGCTACAATCTTCTGCAGTATTTGGAGGGAGCAAACCCCCAAATTATGTTGGCCAAGAGAAGTGTTTGTTTGTTTTTGAACACATTCTAAGTTTTTCCTGGGTCTTGTGGATTTTTTAAATAATAAATAAGAAGCACAGAAGTGTCCAGTATTGTGTTCTCACAAAAACACAGTAATAATTATTGTTTAAAATTTTGCTTTCCAAATTGTAAAGTAAAATCAGTGGCTGTGATCCAGAGAGACCCTTAATTTGCCCCCTCCCCCATTTTTTAATCTAGATCTGCTTGTACACAAACACAAGTCACAAACAGCGTGTTAAACTTAGAGGATTGAATGTTTTGTGAGGAGGGGCATTGGACTGGAATATTCCAGCAGGCTGTGTGTGTGTGTAGCTCTGTGTGTGTACAAGCTGTCCTGCCCCTGTGAGGAAGCTGCTGGCCCAGGGCCTCTAGCTTTAGCAGAAAATGGTTTATTAGCATTTCCAAGCTTGTTTACTGAGGCAAACATTTTTCATTCAATGCATTCCCAGTCCTCAATTGCTGAGGTCTTCAACACCCATGAGGCAGCACTGGCCTGATGACATTCAGATATGGGCCACCACCTCTCTAAAGCACTCTTGCTCCCTAGTCAGGGATGCTGTCTGAGATACTTGCACCCAGGCCAAGACTGATTCCCTAATTCTACTACTAGACTTCTCCTCCGGGACACAGACCTAGCCAAGCATTCCTCACACTCTGTCTTTCAGTGGTAATGTGCCAAGCATAATAAATTTGCCTTCCACACAGATTCTGCCAACAGCTATTTTTGTTTGTTTGTTTCTAACTTGTTGGGCTCTGGGACACATAAACCATTAAGTAGTTGTGCCTCTATACCTTTTGTTAAATGAGACACATCCCCTGAGCGTAATCACTCCCTACCTTTATGATCCTGTTTCCCAATGGGGCTGACACGATGGACCTCTTTTAAAGCCTATGGAAGGTGCTGAATACTACTAATGCAGAATCGATGTCAGGTATATGCTTCTAGGGAAATTTGCACTCCTACAATCAACTCTTTGCAGAGAAATGTCTCCCTGTAATTCATGCTAGGTTGTTCATTCTTGTAAATGTACCCCTTTGGGGCACATAATTCCAGCAGGTGGAAAATGAATGTTGCACCTTAGTATTAACATTTGAGCATGTATCAGAATGAGCAGCCACAGAAGAATTACAGGGGGACTTCACTACGAGGTGACATTTCCCCGTAAAACTTGCTTGTATAAACTCCCCTTAACGGAGTGTAAAATCTGTTCATTTTTAAAAGTCCTTCTCAGCATATCCACTGTACTTTAAAAGAAGAAATAATAACAGCAAATGCAAGCCATGCCCCATCCCTCCACACAAATAAAAACATTCCTTTGTTTTTGTTGTTGTTAGAGGTGTGAAGCTGCTGTACTGGATTTCCTGGAGAAAATGACAAAAAGGAATTTAAAAATTTATTTCTATTTATTTCTATTATTTAAAATGCTTAGGTATTAACATACTAAGGCCAGGATGGAGTCTCAGCAGTCCAAACTGATGAGTTACAGTTATGCACACAGCCTCGTTACAACTGTGTTACTGCAAAGCACAACAGTCAATCTCTGTTAAACAAGGGATCTTCTTTGTAAGAGCAGCAGAACAACCACCACCCACACATGCCCACAGCTACATGGTGCAAAAGTACTAAAACAGCACTGCAGTTATTGTCTCTGAGATTCTGCAAAGACAATCTAGTATCATTTTCTTTGGGAAATCCTCATGGACAACTAGGAGCCTCAAACGTATGGTGTTGTTGCCAGTTATGCTCACTTGGCAGGAGTAAAAGTGACAGCTGTTCCTTGCAGACATACCTAGAAAGACTGGCCATTCCAATGAACGGAGACAACCTGCATATCAGCACTCCCAAGTGGCAGACAGTGTGTTTTGGAAATAAATGCAATAAATATGTGAGATAAAGTTGTGGGATCACAAGGGAGCTGGCAGTTGTCCAAGGGAGAATGGAAAGGGCAGGCCCAAGAGGATCTCTGATTTGGCTAGAGGGGGTATTATTTTGAAGAGCTTCAGGTGTTCCAAGTGCAGAAGATTGGGAAGTATCAACGGGATATAGAGATATTAAGATTGCAGATATATCTTTTCTAAAAATTGGATCAATTCTAGAAGTCAAATCAAATTGCTTTAAATGAAAAAAGTTTACTTATTTTATTTATTTGGAAAACTTACAAGACACATTCTCTAAAAATAATTGAAACATCTTATAAACAGCAAAATCAGATTAGAAGCATAAAAACCACATCTTGAAATAACTGAAACCAAACAACTCATAAACAACAGAGAAAGAGAAAAGATGCTGTAGAAACAGTCCAGCACCAAAAAAAAAAAAACACTCTATAAACAAGAGCAAGCAAAACATTCCAACTGGCAAGCTAAATATATGATAAAACCTTCCAGCACAATGAAGTCCGTAACTCTCAAAGCATTAAAATCGGGAAAATCAGGTACAACATCATAAAATAACTAACTTAATGCCTGGGGGTATTAAAAAACTTTTCAATCAGCACATTAAATTTAACAGACAGGGTGCCTGGAAAATCACTGAGGGGAGGACTTCCCATAGCCTAGATGGCATGACACTAACTTTATGGCAGTCAAGTTCATACAGGACTAGGCAGGCCATAAATACCTATTCCCCACCCCATATTCTGCAGTTTGTTTTTGGAGGAAAGTGTCTAAAGATAGACTTGCTGTAGAAAATTTTACAGGGGTAACCAAGTTAGCGTGTTGTACAGAAAACAAAACAACCCAAATTGTTCTATAGCCATAGAGATTAGCAATTTTTGTGATAGAATCTTCAGTGGACAAGAGCTTCTGACAAAATGAGCTCTAACTCTCATGCTGCAATCTTTAAATTATCCTAAGGCTTCTTGTTTGTATTCTATAACAAGCATTCTCAAATGTTCCCAAATCCCATAGAAAACCTTATAGACAAGGGAGAGGTCAGAACACCAGAGGAAAACAAAATACGGACAAGAAAATGATCTCAATCAATCTTGTACCAAGCCATGACACCCTCGATTCTGCTAAGATGCTAGGCAATAGAAAGTTAGCTGATTGGGCTCATCTGTTATAAGCTGAGGCCTCAATTTTTTCACTTTTCTGCAAAAGACAAGGAAGAAGAAAGAATTTGTAGTCAACCACTCCATAAGATTTATTGAGAAATTAAACTGTCCAGAGCTCCAAACTGAAGAAGTTCTAAGGTTGCCCTGTTGTTCCTTAGTGGTTTTTATTCATCTGTGTCTCTTTCATCTATCATGGAACACAGCTCCAGTACCCTGTGAAAGAAAAGCATCTTTCATGGGAAAGGCCAGGAGATTTCATCACTGTGGAACCTGTGCAATGAAGAGCCAGTCATTTCTTTTGAGGACTTTGGAAGCTTTCTGCAGCTCCAATGTATTCAAAATTGTGCACTGCCATTAAGTCTAAACCAGATTGTGAGGAGTTACAAAAGGAGCTCATTACACAGTGAGAGCAGGCAATGAAATTCTATGCTGATAAGTGCAAAATAATGCATGGTAAACCAAGATCTACCCAATTTTACCTATAGCCCACTGGGTTTAGAATTACTTGCTGCAGCTCAAGGGAGATCCTGGAATCATAACTGAAAACAAATTGGAAAATATCTGCCGCTCAGTTTGCTGCTTTGTTGAAGGCAGCCATCTTGACAGTGTCAGGGAAAGAACCTGTAGAAAAGGGAAGAAGACAGATAAAAGGCAGTATGGTCAAAATCTGCGCAGCTTCTCTTCTCCTACATTTATACTTAGCATGTACAAAGATGCACTCATACAAGACTGATGGATTTATTCTGACAGCCTATATGGGTGGTAATTAGGCCTTTTCCAGTTCTGGCAACATACCACTTCAGGTTTTCTTTCAAATTCCACGTGTTTAACTCCCCCTTCAGATTCTGATGCAGTGTTTAAAAGGGTTCTCTTTGGATTTTCAGCATGCCCTTATTCCCTGATGTTTTTCTCAATGCCATTATGAGTTGGCTTTTTCAACCACCCTGTTCTGCCCTCCCCACCTCCTCATTCTCGTTGATTGGTCTGTGGCAAAACTGTATGTGCACCATGTTGGGTTTCCTTTTGCTTTTTTTTCTCTTTTGTTTTTCGTTTCCCCCCCATTGCTAACGCCTTAGTGCTGGGTGCCTCTGGTTGTTATAATGTAATAATGTGAGTGGGTGTGCATAAAAATGAAAAAAGGAGGTAGTGGTGATGTGACAACACTGGTGATGCTGGCAGTGATGCCAACGATGACATCCACACCTCGGCACGTACTCCTCTTTACTTCCTGTGCAGACAAAAAAATGACAGCACCCACACTGGAATTAAAAGAGGCATGAAGAAAGGTAGATAGATCCAGAAGAGTTGGCCATGTTAGTCTGTAGTCGCAAAATAGTAAAGAGTCCAGTAGCACCTTTAAGACTAACCAACTTTATTGTAGCATAAGCTTTTGAGAATCACAGTTGTCTTCATCAGATCCATGCATCTGATGAAGAGAGCTGTGGTTCTCGAAAGCTTATGCGACAATAAAGTTGGTTAGTCTTAAAGGTACTACCGGACTGAAGAAAGGTAGTTGGCTAAAATGAGTCCAATCCTTGAGCAGCAAACTCAGAAACAGAGGAGTAAATTGCCATATGGAAAAGGCCACATACACTGCAATCGAAAGCAGAGTTACTCCAGTCTAAGCCCATTGAAATCAATAGACTTAGATTCGAGTAACTCTGCTTAGGATTCCACTGTAAGTCTCATTAATATTAATACAATCTCTTTATTTATTTAAAATATTAAAACAACATTACCTCTCTACCTCTCTACTAAAATGATGGAGGCAGTTAACAGTAGGAATCAAATGCAAAACCAGGTACAATAATTACATGTGTAAAATGCCCTCAAGTTGCAACCGACACGGCCACCCCAGTTTCAAGGCAAGTGAGAACCAGAGGTGGTTTGTTGTTGCCTTCCTCTGCAGAGTCTTCCTTGGTGGTCCCCCATCCAAATACCAACCCTGCTTGGTTTCTGAGATCTGACATGATCAGGCTATATCATGCCGCCTTCCCTCCCTGTATAACCATACATAAAAGAGAAAAATCATCATATAATTACTAAAAAAAAAAACTCTCAACAAATTTCCGATGTGTGTGAATGTACATTGTGTAGCCTTGAGAAAGTTGCTTTCTCATTCGCTCTCCCTCGCCTTCTATTCCTCGCATATAGAATAGGAGTAATCTACAAAGCCTCCTGACTCAGCTTCTAAAAAGGGGCACGCAAAACAAAAGGTGCAGCATTTTACTACTGTTAAAGGGTAGCATAAGTGGGCAGTGGGAAATAACCAGCATCTATTAAAGTTATGAAGAATCAGTGTGTCCTTCTCTCAAGGCTGAACTGGGACATTAGAACAGTCCAGGAACGAGGAGAGCTGAGTGGCCCCCAGCCAACAGTGATGACAACAATCGTCATAAGCATTGCCTCTTCCTGTAATGGGAATATAGGTTAGATCACATTATACTCTAGATGTACACATGAATTTCAGTGAACTGTGTATGAACTTTAGTGTAATTTGTCAACAAGTTGTATAAACACACAGATGTTCATTTCATCTTTGACAACCAATAAAAGTAGGGGACAGTAGTAGACAAATGGTTCTTTAATTGCTAGAATGGACCAGTGACGAATCTGTTCACTTAACTTTTCCCTGTCACTTTTTAATGATTGACAGTTTTCTTGCACCTGGACGTGGCATCCCTTTTTAGCTCAGTAAAATGTTGCATGATGTGAAAATCTAAAGAATCGACTAAATCTAAAACCAATCATATTTTTATATTCTTGTCATGTGTGAAAGATTTTAGATGTTTCTATGTATAGCACAAGCTAATTACTATAAAAGAGGCTAACCTAGATAGATTATGATTTTTCTGAAAGAAATCTCATAAGATCTAGGATTCTCTCCATACAAGACATCTTACACGGGGACGCTCAAGTGTAGGGAGGCCCAATGTTAGCTGGGAAGCATGGTTTAAAAAGAGCCGGCGGAGGAGCAATCTCCACAGCTCTGTCTTTTAAAACTACGCTTCCCGGCTAACATTGCGGTTCCCTACACTGATGTCTTGTGTAGAGAGACTTTCAGTGAGAAAAATATATTTGTGTGCATGCTTACTGAAAATTCAATGCTTTTCATAGTAAATCTGATTTTAAATTAATTGTAGATTTATTTGAAAGATGTTAGGAGAGTTAATCCTTGTTGCCTGTACTTGTTCAATACTTACAGGTTTTATTTTAATAATTCTTTATATTTTGGCATCTCGCTTTATTAAAAAGGTTAGAGTTTATTTCAATAAAGAATAAACATTAAACTCTAAGAGATGTCTCTATGTGCCTGGATAGGAAAAATTAAATAAGGAGAACACGTGAATTATTTGCACTACTTAACATGTTCTTCAAAGAGAGATCCCTCTTTTTAGGTTGAAGCATCTAAAGTGTTCAAAACCGTTCAGAAATTGGGTATAAATCACAGCATTGGATGGTTTGGAAGCCTTAATGAAGCATGAATACCACAGAATCACAGAGTTGGAAGGGGCCATACAGACCTTCTAGTCCAACCCCCTGCCCAATGCAGGATGAGCCTAAAGCATCCCTGACAAATATTCATCCAGCCTCTTCTTGAAAACTGCCAGTGAAGGGTTGCTCATCACCACCTCCCTAGGCAGCTGGTTCCACCTTTGAACTACTCTGACAGTGAAAAAGTTTTTCCTAATATCTAGTCAGTTACATTTCCAGTTCATTGCCAGCCAGGTCCAAGCTGAGTGGTCTTGGACCATGACAGTGGCACCAGTGGAAGAAGTAATGGGTGCATCTACACAGTCATTGCGACTAGCTGGGTCTAAGCCAATGAGCCTCTGTAGCAGTGCTGGTGCCACTGCGGGTGGGCTTGCTCCTAACTACCAGGGACCCTCCAGGACAGCATCCCAGTGGGAAATTACTGGTAAGTTAAAGGGACGATCTGCCTCACCCTTCTTCCCTTTTCCTCTACTCAGTTGCCTAAGAGGATGGTTGCTCCAAAGCCAGTGTTCTCGGGTGTTTTAATAATCCTCTTCCCCAAAGACTGGCAAACTCTTCACACTTTTGCTCACAGGATTAAGTCATCCAGCCGTTCTTATCATAACACCTTTTTTGGAGGCTGAAAACATTTCTCTTTAATTAGCTGAATAGCTCGAGTTTAGCTGTTTTGGGATCCTTCTGATCTGTCTTGGCACTGAGCTGTGGAAGAGCTTTCAACATTTACAGCTAATGAGAAAACAGGGAAGGCCTGTACAGCTAGGTATTAAGCAAGAGCCTTGCCAGTTCAGGAGTGGCTCTGGGTACTGCTGTGTTTAATCAGAGACGGAGAGAGAGAGTGGCTGGCATCCATTGCTGGCAATGTTAGCTTCTTTGAAAGGAGGCCTTCCCTTACCCCAAATCTCTATCAAGCCACTGTATCACCTACTTCAGGCTGTCACCACAGATGTAGCTGCCTTCAATACAATGCACGAGCAGGAAAACCTCTTAATGTTTCAGTCATGACGGCTTTCTCCTCTGGAATGGCTCAGAATTTTCTGGCTGCCGTGACAAGCATGGCGCTGTTCAAGACACCCCCAGGCCTAAAACTATGGGCCAGAGCTGAACTCAATGAGATTTTTTGCATTGGGCTAGAAACAGGCAGTCGGTCTGATAAGGGGGCTGTAAATATCTGAATCATAATTTTTAACTGATAAGAAGTGGATGCTCAGGAGAAATCGGGAACTGCACCCAAGCATTCTAGCGGAAGATCTACTGAATATGATTCATGTCACATCATGAAAACAAATCTGATAGCAAGACACGATGTGCACTTGAGTTTGTACTTTATTCTCATGGAATTCAGGGCAGGGGACCAATGTCAAAGGAATGAGGAAATTGGAGGAATCAAGAGGAGACAAAACACCCCAAGATCTTCCATTGCAATGTTGATTGTTAATTTACTTCTTAGAAAAGCACCCTAACCATGAGGAATTAACTGTTTAAAATAGAACAGATGGCTTTGTTTATGTCTGAAAAGATCCTGATTGGTAAAACATTTCCTCTTCATAATGCAAAGTAGATTGATCAGAAACCTTTATTGCCACACCATAAGAACAGCAGTGGTAAGGAGATCAGAAAGGGGGAATCAAAGCCAACGGTCAGACTCCATAATAAAATTGCCTTCATTCAGTGTAGAAATCAGGTTTCAAAAAGAATAGCCACATCATTTGTTTCAAGCTGAAAGAAGCTGCTCCATTTGATGTGATTTGCTGAAAAGCCACAGGCTCTGAAATCACACACTTGTTTTATATTAATAAACTAATTGATATGATTAGAATTCAGAAGCCAGCAGCATTGAGACGAGGTATCATAATGGAGGGGCATTGAACAAACAAAATGTCCCCAAACCATCTCATTGGACAACCCAACTATGGCTGGCTTCCAGATCTATAAGGAAGAAGACCCCATATTCTTGATGCACCACCAGGTTGCAAATTTGTGCCTTCTAAAACTGCAGTAGAGGTACTCTCACAGCCACTTGCGGTGCCTGGAAATGTTGCAAGACTGGTACGTTTGAAAACAGAAGTCTCCAATGGAGTGGATTCACATCATGCTGAAGTCACAGTGGCTGAGGAAGGGTCCATTGCTTTTATGTATTCCAAGGCAGAGGGACCAGCTTTCCTGATGCACCCCTGGATTGAGAGTGCCTCGTCTTTTGTGAAAAGGATGCAATGATCATCCTAGCAGAGGATAACAGCTAAGGACATCCTTGGTTGCTGTCCTTGGTGCAGGATTACAGAGCAAAGGCAACCTTCTGACCCAGCAATGGAAAAAATGTCTCTACAAAAGGCAATGTGAGTACAGAAATTCAATTGTTATCAATTAGACAAACTCTGCCTCTGACTCAACACATCGATTAAACTTGGTTAGAAAAGCGTTCTTTTGATCTGAGTGATTAACATGGTTATCATTGAACTTGAGCTATCAATTGAACCATTGTGGGCTCATTGAATTTGTTTTGCTTTTAAGAATACTTTTAATTAGCATATCTAAGGAAAATGTGATCACTGTTGTATGGATTCTGTGGGGGGGGGGAGTTAAACCTTGCAAATTCATTTTCACTGTAAAGAAATCATGAATCAGTCTCAGACTTCTTTTAGGTTATCTGGGAACTTTTGTTTGTTTGTTTGTTTATGAATATCCCTAAGCAGCACTTCAAAACAATAATCAATTTGATCACCTTTTGTTTTCTGACCATTTCAGCCTGCATTTGAAAGTATGACTTCAACTTCTTTGAATGAACCAGAAGATCTGATGGACTCTTTTCCTTTCCAGAAAACACAGTATTTTGTTTGTGTTCCTTGTATACCATCCTTTAAAAGCAACGTACTATAAAAATGAATAACAATCAAATCATAAATTGTAACAGTTAAAAAAAATACAATGTGCTGTATCCAATAGCTTCCTTCCACTAACTGATGGGGGGCTCGGCTTTGGAGAATGAAAGCTTGTTTTATTGTACGAAGACTCCAGGACTGAGTGAAAGGGAGTTTCAGCCACAGAAAAGAAAAAACAAAGTTAATAAACAGCACTGCAGAAGGAAGTGTGTTACAGATGTAACTTCTGAAATCACAAAATTTCATTTTACAAATGTTCGGTCACTGAATCACTGTGATGTAATTTCAGTGAATTTGAATGACTGGTTTTTAAACAAAATCTATGGGTTTATAATAATTAATAAGGAATCAATTAATGAACAAAACAGATTACTTGATTAGAATTGTATTGTTCTATTACCTTTTGATCCATAGATGAGAACGATTTTCCATTAGTTGGCATTTAAACATATTGATGCCCATGTCAGTTTTGCCTTCCAATCTAAGGAGCCTTCCTACAACTTTAGTGGCTCTTCCATTGGCGGAAGAGACACAAGTCGGAGGAAGGCTACTTAGAGAATGGCCGAATCCACTCCCATAAATAGAAAGAAAGAAACTGGGGCTTGCTAATAGTAGAACACATTGCCAGGCAGTAAATGTAACAGGAAAAACTTCAAGAACAGACTGAGTGAATGAAACCAGGGAAAGGTATTCAGGCACAACAACTTGAATTAGGCTGTACTAAACAGCAGTATATAACACCAAGGAGGGTGGAATTTTAAAAAGGAATTTCTACCAGTTTTTCTTGCCCTGGAATACAACCTTTGACATATTTTTTCTGTAATTAACAGTTAGTAAAAACTATTGGTAACATTTCTTCATGGCATATGACTTGAGTGTAGTTTTGTAAAAAGATAATTCTATCATATGAAGATGTTTCTGACAAAATGAGTGGCATAAAATTCCATATTTTTCAATTACTTTCTCCAGATTAGATATATTTTTGCTTCTTCTCATTACAAAATATAATTCAGGTAGGAATAAAACAGAATTTGAACAGCTGGCTGAATTAAACTCAATTAAATGTTTAATTGGTACATTTTCTTTATTCAAGCTAAACAAATAAATCAGTGAACAATTTTATGAAGGAAACAGAAGACCTCGGGATCCTTCTGGGGAAGGGAGAGGGAGTGGACCCAAATCCAGCTGGATACATTTAAATTGGAAAGAAACCTTAAAAAAAAAGTTCAGTGGTACCATTGAAATATTACACAAGATGGCTGTCTTCCAGTAATTTGATATAATATCAGTCATAGGTTATTTGAAAGGAATTGTTGATACTAAAGCTCTTGATGCAGAAGTGAACTTGGAACAGCAAAAATGCATACAGCTTCTTAGTCAGAGAAAGAACAGATGGATTTGAAAGGATCTGGACAATAGAGGGAGGGCAGGCATAACTCGCACTTATGCAGGTGTAATCCGCCTATGCTAGTGGCCGCCCGAGGCACACTACCGCTGACAGGCCACCGCCAGCGGTTATACTTGGCAGCCAGACGAAGGCGTAAGTGTGGCACAAGTGTCTGCACCAGTGCTGGAGGGGGTGGGCTGGGGGGTGGGCCATGAGTTAGTTGGCTTCCAAAGCTGCCCCAGGCCTGGGAACACCCCCTGCAGCAGCAGAAAGTTACGCCACAAAAAAGGCAGCATAGCCCATAGACATACATTGAATGGGAAAAGTCAGGCCCTTCTCCTAGTGCCCCACCCCACCCACGTGGCCTGATGGAGCATAGGATGGCAACTACTGTGGATACCAATCCATATCTGCCCCTGTGGTGGCCAAACCTCTCTCCGTGTGCCCAATCAGCTCCCAAGGCACCCTACAAAACCTCTGACTGCACTGCCCATGAACCCAGGTAAGTATGGAGGTGGCTGGAGGCTCTGCCCGGCAGCCTCCTGCCACAGGGACTTAGAACACAAGGTGGGAGAGTGGGTGCTCATGGTGGCAGGCCACGAGTGCACTGGGGGGACTTAGCGGAAAATAGGGAGTACTTTGCACTCACTCAAGGGAAGAAGAGCAAAGTTCAGAATGTCTGACTAACAACAACCACCCAAGTCCTATTGCAGATTATCTGACTCTGGAGTCCCGGCTTGGGAAGGGGTGAGGGAGCACTAACAGGTAAGGAGATGGGCGGTGGCTATCCTGGCTCGCTGATTTGTGGCAGCTGCCTCCCTCACCTGGACCCTCCCGAACGTCAGCCACTGCACGTGAGGCTTGGTGGGGGTGGGGGTGGTGGCAGCGCCTACCTGCCACAGAGACATTTGCCCAGAAAACTGCTTTTGATGCAGCCATTGGAGGGGGGGCAGCTACCCATTTGGGGGCTCTGTTCAGACTCCCTCAGCTGGGGCCCTTCCTGGCAGAGGAGGAAGTGCGGCTGCAGGTTGGGTTTATTTATTTTATTTATTTGTTTAATTTGACTTATACCCCGTCCTCCCCACAGATGGGCTCAGGGCTGACTGGGTGTTTGTAACTCCCTGTTGATGGAGGGTGCTCAGCCCCTTGACTTTCTCCCTCACAGGATAAGACCATCCTGACACAGAGTGCTTTCTCACCAGAGGGTCATGCAGCATCTGATTGCAGGCTGCACCTGTGACACTGGAGCTGCCACCGCCGCCGCCGCTGCTTCCAACCATGGACACCATCCCAGAACGTGGCAGACTGGGCTTGTCCTTGGACCAGGCTGGGTCCCTTGCCACACACGTGTCTGTTTCCCTCGCAGGCAGGTCACACAACTCATCAGGGAGACCAAGGAGTGTGGCTGTTCCAGCCCCCAGTGATCCTTCGCGAGTGCCATTCAGGTCCATCCCAGGGAGCAGTCCCCCAAGGCAGCCCACATCTCAACCTTACCCTCATGAGGGGAGGACGAGGAATGGATTTTGCAGCTCTGACTGCTGCGCAAACTGCCTTTGCTCCCTTTCTAGCCGAGGGTCTTTGGCAAGAAACATGTCCAGAGAACCTCTTCACCTTTTCCAGTTTAATAAAATATGTGTTGAAAAACAACAAACTGTCTGTCTGTTTGCTTGCCTGTAGATGACAGACGTCCACCCCTCCAACTCCCCGTAGGGATGTCTTTTCATACAACCGGCAAATGAATCCTGGCTCAGGGCTGGGATGGTTGTAGTGGGCTCTGCTGCCAGAAGGAGCAGGTGTCCAGTGACGCCTTGGGCCCCACCCAGCTTCCCTGGCCCCTTCCCTCCCTCAATGTAACTTCAGGCAGTGGGGTGGGAATTGTAGTCTGGCCCATGTATGTCTCGCAGAGCGGGGGGGGTCACCACTGAGGACTCTCATTCTCTGACAGACAGAGCTGCTGGCATCTGATAAGGCAGGCAGGTGACTGCTGCATGCGGGGGAAGGGGGGATTGCTGATGGGGGATGTGGAGCTACATTTTGGGATCTCTGGGCTCCTCCTCTGGGAGGCTGGATCACCCTCCTTCTTGGTGTTTGAGGAGGCAGAGATGGACTTGGGAAATCTGGCACAGGGGGGTGGACGACAGCCCCCAGAGCAGTTTCTCTGGTTCTACAATCCATCAGTTCACTCGGGGGGGGGGGGCGTCACCCTAGGACCGGAGCATGGCTCTTGAGGTCCAACCCGCCTTCTCCTCGCATCTTTGTGCTGCAGTGATGCGTTCAAATGGCACCACCACAAGTCCATGAGCATTTGTCACTCTCATCATCTCCAATGGGCCTTCTGGCCTCTTGCATGGTTTCCAATGGGCATTCCTGTCACTCATTGAAGAACCCCCCCCCCTCACCTTCCTCTCCTGCGAATGCAACCTTTGCCGGGTCCTGCCGCCTTTCTGGGCTCACTTTTCAGGAGGGGGGTGCATCATCCTTGGAGCAGCAGCAGCAAGGGTGGTGGAGTTTGCAAGCAAGCAGTGTTTCCACCAGCAGCCTGCCCCTTGTTGGGAACAGGGTTGGACGAGTGGGTGGGCAAGTACCCCATCTGCACCATCAGTGTCCCACCCCCTGGGGCAGGGCTCCTCTCAGGGCAGGTGCCTCTGTTGGGGTGCGGCAAGCCCGATTGTGGGGGGTCTCTCCTTGTGGAGCAGGGGTGAGGCAGCTGGAGATGGGAAACACGGCCTGGGACTGGCTGTGCCACTCACGGTGCTGTCTGCCGCCCTGCAACTGGTCAATCCTGGCGCATTGCCTGGGCAACGACAGCACATTTACTCCTGAATGTGCCTTGCTGGGCTCAGCTGGCTAGCCCAGCTCTCCTGCAAAAGTCCTTAGGAAGCCAACAAGTGGTGCTGCGTTTATATTGGCGTGCGGCCACAGGTGCAAGACAGGGCCTTAGGATTGCACTGTTCATGTGTCTATGCTTATTTACTTTTTGCAGAAGTGAGATGGGTGACAAGCTTATTGATAAATGGCTATTTTTATAATGTATTAGAATAAATACCAGGATAATGTGTGTCCATGTGTCTTGCCTCTATGAGTTGAATCCTACCAACTTTTCGACCAACACAAGGAAGAGAATAGGTGATCTCTTTCAGTCCCTCTCCTCACTGCAACCTTATCCTGTGAGGATATGGTGCCTTTAAGAGATGGGTGGGAAGGAACAACCAGACAGAGATTAAGGGAGAGGTATGGCTTTCAGGAGAGAAAGCAGAAACGCTCTCTACAAATGGAGTCCTCTGGTGAATAACATTAATAAAGTATAAATTACTTTATTATTAATAAAGTATTAGTAATTATAGAATAAAGACCACACATCTTGTGTAGTGTTTCATCCCCATGGGATTGACAATACCTGGCCTAGACATTTAGAGTCAAAAAGGGCACCAACAGCAAAGCTGAGATAATCCAATCTAATGTTATAAGCATTTTGGTTCTAAAAATCATTATTAAAAAATAAGAGGCCTTATATTAATCAGGGCTGACTGCTAGAATTTCATTTTGGCACAGCGAGTATATTTTAGGAGATACTTCAACTGAAATGGAAAATGTTGCCAGGAGGGAACAGCACGGGAGGAACTGCAGGACCACCAGGGACATCTTCTGTGTAAGATCCACTGTGATCTCATTCTCTGATGGGAGGAGCCACAACCAGTTTCAAACAGTTGTAATAAAAAGTTCTCACACTGGCTGCTGTGGATAAACATGCAGGTATTAAGTATGCTTTCGTGTATAGGGTAACGGGCAAGAATAAATGTGGTGTTTAATGGAGCGCTAGAAATAAATGTGTGCAATGAACTCAAAAGATCCTCATTGCTAAGGTTCATAAAAGCATCGATACCCAGAAGGTTCAGAAGGAGCTGAAATTATTAGCCACAATTGTTCTCCTGTTGCTTGCACAAGGACAAATAAATTATCCATATTATTCAAGGAAAATGCTTTTTTTAAAAAAACAGGGCTCTTGCTCTCTCCCGTATTGTCTCTATGAAAAGGTCATAAGAACAAAATATCACTGCATTTGCAGGCGGTGTCAAAATATACAGTTTGCTTTTAAGGTCACATTGGAGAGCAAGAACTAATTAGGAGAGGGGAGAAGTACTGTTCTTTTGAATAAAATGTGGAGATGTGTTTTTTTCCCCCCAAATGTAAATGTTTAATGCAGTTTTAGTGAGAAAGAGTGGATCAATATAAACCCAATGAAGTTCAGAGTTTCTATTTATAGGAATGCCATAAAGCAATCTGGAGTTTTAAATTGCATTTGTTTTAACTATGGTGACATTTGAAAATGCAATAAAAGAAATAAATCAAAGTTAAATAAAATGCATCATTAAAACCAATTACTTTTAAAGCCCAAAATACACACTCTATAAATCAGAGCATAGATACAGAGTGGCTTCAGTCTCTCTGGGCAGAACATTCCCAACAGATTTTCATTGCTGTGGAACCATTTGTCAGTCTCCAGACCTTCCCTTCCGACATGCCTCAGAGGCAAGGACTCTCTTAAAGGCCAGAAGGACTTTAGTCAAAAGAGATGGAGGTCACAGTGGAAATGAGCAAAATGCATGAGCTGAATTATTGCTCTAGGATTCTAGGAATTCCAGAACCAACAAGTACTTCATTTACCTGTTAAGTCAAGCCCCAAAGTTCAGTTTCTGTATAGGGTTTCTCATGGGCTTAAGAGCCAGGCTTTTTTTCTTTCTTTCTGTGAGACCAAGATATTATAAATGGGCTCTTTAAACTTCAAACTGAGAAATTCAGAAATTATAAGGAAACCTTCCTATATGTATTGGACTGGAGGGCATGAAAGGGGCTTGTTCCTTATTGTCCCCAGTAAACAACAGTGCTAAGGACAGATGTTCCCACAGTGTTATAAAGCTCTGGGGCTGAAGTTCTCCAAAGCCCAGATCCTGGGCTTTGCAATGCTATGAGGAAATGTGTCCCTGGCATTATTCTTGGGGGGAAGGGAAGAGGGGTGAGAAGTCTTAAGAAAAACTATTTATAAATCAAGTTATTCCATTGCAAGCAAGATGGGCACAAGGTGTTCCCCCCCCCCCAACTTTCTATTCATATCTGATGAAGAGCGTTCCAAGAAAGCAGCTTTATTTTTGCCAGATGCTATCAAAACATGCCCGGAGGAATGTTGTTAAAAAGATGAGATTTCTTCTGCATCAGTAAACCTCTTTCCCGCCCAGTTAATAGTTTGTCTCACTTCCCAGAATATTTCTCCCGAGGTGGCCCATGGTTACAGGCTGTGGTTCCAGTTGTGTGGATGACTAGGCAGTGTGCAAGGGAATGGGAGAGTCGTCTAGTTGTTCAGGCCCCCCAGAAAGCCTGACTGTGAAGCCTTTATAGGGGCAGGGAACATCACCTGACTCATTCAATCCTGTTGGTGAAGAGAGGCTTCCGAGCTTGTATGGCCTTTTCCTTGCTTGGTCAGAGAGCTAGGGATGTGCGTCTGAAATAAATTCAGTATTTGGATTTCTGGGAGTCCTTAAATACCAGTGTTCTGGGTTCTTTGGGCACCCCTATACTATTTCAGTATTCAGACTGGAGGGGTATGTTAATGTCATGTTTTTTGGATACATTATTCCCTATGGGGGACTTTTTCCAGGGGGCAGGAACGGCTGTTATTCAGGCAAATAACACCAAAATTGCAGGGATGCTAGCCCTACCTGTTCAATAAAGATTGCCCAAACTTCAAGTGGATTGGACAAAGGAATCAAATTCTATGGGTCCCTGAACAAGGTGCCCCCTGCCATCGTACTTGTCTCTATTGTTTACTCTGTGGGAGGGACAAATAAGCCATAGCTAAACACACAAGAGCAATCACTGGCCAAAAGCAACATCAAGCCAGAGAATTCAAGCAGAACCACTGGCCAATGTGGCTAGCCCAACAGAACAAATGTCAAATCAGAGAATCCAACTTAATTGATGCACACCCTTTCAAGCCCTACCGAATGAATGTTAAACCAGAGACTCCAACCCAAACTAACCTGGCAAGCCAGTACCAATACCTGGTAAGAAGGCACTGACACAGACACATTGTAAAATTTAAGAAAAACAGTCTGGAGAGCCTTAAAATGCCAGTCCTGAATATTCCTATATATTCTCAAATATTCTGAATTTTTCAGGATCCATTTACTGGTACACTAATAATAATAACAACAACAGCAATAACAACTACAACATTTGATTTATATACCACCCTTCAGGACAACTTAACACCCACTCAAAGTGGTTTACAAAGTATGTTGTTATTATCCCCACAACAATCACTCTGTCAGGTGAGTGGGGCTGAGAGAGCTCCTAGAAGCTATGACTGACCCAAGGTTACCCAGCTGGCTTCAAGTGGAGGAGTGGGGAATCAAACCCAGTTTTCCAGATTAGAGTCCTGCCGCTCTTAGCCACTACACCAAACTGGCTCACTAAAAAATCCTGAATACCATCCAGACATCTGAATATATCTGAAAAATACCAATTAGGTTTTTCAGATATATCTCTATCTATATCTCTATCTATATCTCTATCTATATCTCTATCTATTTGGAGTACCTGTGCATAGGATCGTGTTGTTAGCCTAGTAGGATGTGGACAGAAACTCAAGCCTTTCACCACCAGCAATGCATGAAGCCCTTCTCTCCCACAGGGTTAGGAGACTAGTCTGACATAGGATATAAAAATATTTTTTTCATAACTATGTTTCTCTACTGCTGTCAATTGCTCACTTTCTCTTCCCTTTTCTTTCTCTCTCTCCAAAGAATGGTAAGGCCTGATTGCCTTACCTTAATCAATTGTGGCCAGAACTAACCAGTTGGACCAGCTCAGAAAGAACAGCCACAAAACGGCCCTGGTTCTGCGGCCTGCTGTGATTGGTTTCCATTTTCTTCTGATTTCCATTAGTGTGAAAGTACAGGTTACAGCAAGACCCTAGTCATTTTCTCAGTTTGACGCAAGTCAACACACATTAACAGCAAACCTGCCAAATGCATCCCATTTCCCTGCAAGGGAAAATGTAAGACCTGCGGAAACCACACTGGAGGAAAATATGTCCGTGCTAGAGGTGGGGAATCAGACATTGTCTGATACAGACCTGAATTCGGGTTTCCACTTGTTGATCTTGGTTTTAGCAAGCGAGTCAAAAATACATCTTTTGAGACCTCAGGTAGGTGAAGTTCCACTACAACAGCCACAGGCCTGATCTGGTGTTTGAAAAATGTACACAGCTCACAAGGCGGGCAGCAGTAAAAAAAATGGACCTGCTGGTTTAAATCATGGTAAATTACAGAATCCCATGACAACAAAATGCTATTTTAATAAACAAATCCGCTTTGTGAGCAGCAATCCACCTGGAATGTGGTGAGGTGACAATGGTTTTGAAATGAAATGTAGCTACTGGTATGGGGGAATGTCAGACCTTTCCCCATAGCAGGTTATAAGCACAGGAGGGGGGGAGGGGTTCATAATGAAAGAAACCACAATGAGGCATAAAAGAGCAGCGATCTCCCTCTGGCGAAAAGGTGAGTCTGACTGGTGCCCACACATGGATGACGGCAATAAAGACCAATTAAAGCAGTGCAGAAAAATAGGAGAGTGGAGTGATAATATGTGAGTGTATAAAACACGCTACATAAAACTCCATACTGATATCATTTGCTCATAAGAAGTGTAGAGGGGCTTCCTATGCAAAATTTAATATTGCACAAGAGTCGGATGATGAATTTAAGATGGGGGGACTATTGTGAGGATGCATTATAATCATGCCCTCCTCCTTGGCACTCATAGTACGTGCTGCGCTGCTTCAGCACACCTGAGCACCTTCCTTCAGTGTGCAGTTTGGACACATCCCTTTTCCTGCTCCCAGGCAAGAATCACAGTCATCTCTTACCCAAATCAGCTGCCGTGTTAACATGATCTGGAACTTTTCTGATGGGAAAGGGCCTCTGAGCATATGCAGAGGGCATTTTACTTCTCATTACTCCATATTTAGAGCTATGCTCTGAGGACAAGGCCAGCAAGGAGAACTACAAACCCAAAATTAAGACCAAGGCGTCTGGAGGTTGCTGGACAAAAAGCATCTGACAGGGGTTGCAAAATATTTGTCAAACAAAAATCTTTTTATACTTGTCTTCTATCTTGGTTTGACAACTAATTCAGACCTGCATGTCTTTAAAATGCACATTTGTTTAGAGTTGCATGTTGGGAAACTTCTAGGGTTGCCAACCTCCAGGTGCACCATGGAGTTTTCTTACAATTACAGCTGATCTCCAGACTAGAGATCAGTTCCCTTATAGGAAATGACAACTTCAGAGGGCAGACTCTATGGCCTCTCATCCCTGCTGAGTTCCCCACCCCAGACTCCCCGCTCTAAACTCCACCCTTCCCAGTCACTCACTGCCCCAAATCTCCAGGAATTTCTGAACGAGTTGTAGGGTTGCCATTTTCCCACTGGGGATTAGGGATCTTCCACCTCCAGTGGGCCCTTCTCACCACCACTTAGATGTGCAGTGGGAGAAAACTGGGGGGGGGGGGGAAGGTTGATTGCCAGTGTCCCAACATGCTAATGTCTCTTTCCTTTTAAACCATAGAGTTTTGACCAAATGTTAGAGTGTTGCCAGTAACTTGATGACATCACTTTTAGTCATGCCAGAAGTGACATCAGCACATTATTGACAATGTAATGATGTCAGTGGTGAGGGCTCTCCGGGCTCCCTCTCCTGCAGGTTGCCACTGTTATGCAACCCTACAATGTTGGCACCCCCACCCCACCTCTCAAAACACTGAGGAGAATAGGTCATATTGCATGGGATCTGTTAATTATCATGACGAGGAGGCCACACAGAAGGTACAAAACTGAAAAGATACCTTTATTGTCACTTCATCAGTTACACCGCAAAGGTACATCCAGAGGAAATGTTGAATTGAAGTGGCTTCTTGCAAGAACCAAACTGAACAGGAACTGGGAAATGAAAATGATTTCAACTTCTGGCAAGCCTCAAAGGTCAGTACACTGCAGGACCCATATACAACAAGTCAAGCTGTGCAATCAGCACTCAAGTGATTTCTACAGAAGCTCAAGGGTGGGGTGGCCAGCTGGCCAGTTTCATGTCCTCTTAAACAAAAGCACAGGGATGACTCCAAGGGGTACTCTCCAGAAATGTTGCCCACTATTCCTGAACTCTCCCCAAGCTTTCAGATACAATATATTAAAATCCTGAAAGCAACTGGATTAATATTCTCCTTACCTGCATTCTACAAGTATGCACTTAATGCCCATGCTGATCTCATAACAAGGGCCTTCCCTACTCTTTGCTTCCCAACCTAGTTTTTTTGTACTAATGCTCATCAATTAGAATGAAAAGTAATCATTGGAAGGATCCTGGTGCATTTATATATTTAATGGGTGGGCCTGACACACCGACTGCATGCTGGCCTTTGTGAATGGTACCTTGTATTTATGAAACTGTGGCTGACAAATCGAGGGATATTTAGTGATTTTTGTTCCTAATTCCATTAAAAATGACCATCAGTTCTAGAAATGTCATATTATACCAGTTAATCTTGAACTGTTTTTCGGTGAAGCAGGTTTTCAGGAAACGGTTAAACAGCTGTGATGGGGCAGTGAAATTATTAGGAATAATCCATATTTTTGCTTGAGGATCTCCTTTCTCCCTTTCCCCCTTTAGTAATTGAAAAATGCAGTCAGATTACTACCACAGCCTTAATGCTTTATCATTTCTTGAGATATTTAATTATATTAACTAGAGTTTAAACTGAGATGACACTTCTTTTCAGCTACTACAAGTTGCTTAACGTAACTAAGAGACCATTGCAAAATGGGGCTTATATATTTTTGAGTTTTGCATAGAAATGTCATGAAGCTATTCCTCTGTCATTTCATAGCATTTTCATGTTACTTTGTGCATATATCTGCTGACTGAGGTCTCACTTTATGCATCTGAGGAAGTGGGCTCTAGTCCATGAAAGTCTCTGCTCCAATAACAGTGCACTCCTACAGAGAGTTATATCCCTCTAAATTCATTGAAGTCTTTGAGCTTAGAAGGTATCACTTTCTTTATAATTGCACTGTAAGTCTTTTAGGAGTCACAAGGCTTCATTTTGATTTTCCAGGTGACTTCTCTTTAAAAAGAGCCTACAACATTATCATTAGTGTCATGATACACCAGCCCAGTGCAATGCAACCAGTAGGTTGTAGTCCCTGATTTGTACCGATTTTCCCCAGTTGCTCTTGAGCCAAGTAAAGAGCATGCTTTCTCACCCACTTTAACACAGGCATAACATTTCTCCTGGGACCCAATACAGAAAAATCTGAACTGACACTTTTATATCATGCTGTGTGTTATCTAGCCAAAGCAGATGCATTTTTGTCACCCAGTAGATCGCATTTTGGCTGCACTCGTTCAGTAATTATTTATGTTCAGAGCACTCAGACATGTGCCTTAAATACTGAGATTCATTCCATCTTAGCAAAAAAAAATAGCACATACAAAAAGAAATGTTCATGGTGCAGGAAATCACTGTTACTTAAAATATGCAGTAGAAACAACGACCTGTTAGCAGAGTTCAAAAGAAAATGAAAAGCTCCAAAGAGGAACAGATGGGAGATGCTTCGAGCAAATTTGTAATATTTCAAAGGAAAAAGAACCCTCATTAATTGATGTTGGTTGCAGGTGGATCAAGATTATGCCCACTGCATCTATGGCTGAATTCGAGCCCTCTCCCAACAGAGTCACATTAGGATGACGAGTTTTTCTAATTTCATCACTGTAAGACAAAGAAACTGAAGAATAGGAGATTATATAAGGAAAAGCCTCTATATTTTAAGTCAGACAGAAAAAAGAGAGACAAAGGGAAAGAGAGAGAGGGAAATACACACTGGGTACGTTGCTCCTGGACAAGCCATCAAGGCTGGTTTATAATTTGCTTGTTCTGTACTTTCCCTCTCCTGTTATTTCCTGCCACTATCAGAAATGTGACTGTTACTTCATTGGGGCAGCTACCTGCTGTTTTCACTTTATAAAGGGCCAGGGATGCAGGTGAACCTATAATAATATTTCTCATCAGGGGCAGGATTCTTTAGGGCTTAGTTACAGAAGCTTTTTCAATATCTAAGATGCTGCCTCTAAGCATATGTAGAGTGCTTCCCCCCACCAATAAGCAAATATACACTGAAGATATGTGGGATGGGTTTCAGATCAGAGGGTGCATTGTCTAAGGTGGGTTAATCTTTCATTTTAGAACCTGAGCACCAAGTTGGAAGTCACCCCAGGAATGGGGCCAAGAGGAAGTTTCAAAGAGCAAAGTCAATGTAAAAAAGATATATATTGATCTAAGAACAGTTATAGTTTCCATAACTTTAAAGCATGATGAGTCAGGAAAGACATAAAAGCTAATGGCTTGGAATGGTACCACATGATGAGACTGCACATCAAAGGATTCCATGCCTGAAGTCTCCCCTCATTCAAAACAAGACAGCACATCATGTGTAGAAAAAGAGAGAGCACCTAGAAATTCCTTCTGATATGCTACCTTTCAAAATGTAGGGAGCTATGGAAGGGGGACATGGAGTACCATTCAGACACGTAATTCCTTCCTGGAAATCCCAAAAGGTTTCCACTGTGCAAACATTTGGAGGGCTCCACATTCCAAACCTAGTTTAGCTAAAAACTCACTGGGTGGCCATAGGACAGTTGTGTGTTCATTTATTCCATCTCTCTCTCTCTCTCTCTCTCTCTCACACACACACACACACACACAGAGTGCCCAATCTGAAAAAATAGGAATAGCTGTTTCCTGCCTTACAAGCTTATTATGTAAAGGTTTTCAATAGTTTTATCTACCCCATCAATTCCTTTTCCATGTGGCAGTTTAGGTTGAAAGGGAGTGACTAGCCCAAGGTTTCAACTGAGAAGGGATTTGAACTCAGATATCACTGATCCAAGTCTCCTAATATTTTGCTTAGAGTATTAATTAAAGATGGCATGACATCCCGTGATGTACAGTCTAAAGCAGTGCAGTCTCAAGTGATTAACACCTTTGCATCTTTCTCATCCTTCCTTCCTGCCCAGCATGGAAGGAAGCTTTGAATTTTGTATGTTGCTTCCCTCTTTAGGCCATTTTCACTTATTTTAATTCCAAAGCAATGGTAAAAAACAGTCACACGCACACAAAAAAGAAACCTGGCAAAACAAGCCAATATTTACTGCCGCAGCATAAACAAAAAGAAACCTCTTGCAAGGTGCTCCCCAGAAAACAAGCCGCCGCTGCCAGAACTGTTTGTCTGTTTGCATCTGTTCCAACAGTCTGGATTCTACCAAAGCAAATTTAATCCCCCGTCACTGCAGATCCTTGCTCAGCGGCCTCTCAGATCACCCACACAAATCTTAAAAATAGTTCCCCAAGGCAATGTTTACTGCCTCCCGCAGAAGAGGGGCTGCACTACTGTCTTATCCCCCCTCCCCCCCCGCATTTCACATTAGCGAAAGCTAAACATAGCAAAAAGCTTGTAGGGCTGTTTGTACTCAACACTTTAATAAATCCTACAAAACAGTCCAAATTCTGCTCTGAGCAAAGACTAGGCCTGCAATCTATCTAATACTTTTTAAATTCTTCCCTTCCTCTAAGGAGCTCAAGGTGGGGTATGTGGCTCTCCTTTCCCTGGTTTTATACCCACCAACAACCCTGGGATGCAGGCCAGGTTAAGAGACAGCATGATTGGCCTAAAGTTACCAGCAAGCTTCATTGCCGAGTGAGGATAAAAAGCCAGATATGCAGGAACAAACGAGATGTAATGCAAGATCCATGATCAGATCTCCTACGTTATTAAAAACAGGTGTGAGGGGCTCATAATTTGATCAGAACCATGACACTGTGGAAGGAGGTGTTCACAGTGCTCCCCCACCTGTGCTGTCTAAATCCCCCCAACTGCTGTTAGTGCCCCCCCCCCCCGGAACAAATGCAGCAGGGCAAATAGTATCTTCAGGAGAACTTTTAGACTAGGGAAATAGTGCAGGAGAAAAGGCAGGGGCAGACTGGCCATTAAGATGACAGGGCCTCTGGTGGGCCAATGGTCTGCCCTCCCAGCCATCCCAGCTGTTCACAGTGCAGGGAAGGAAGTGCCCAGCAGATCCAAGCTGGCAGGCAGGCAAGTGGGCTAGCTCTTTCTCCTTCCCTCCCTCCTTCGGAAGGGGCTTGCTTTTCCAGGGCCATTTCGCCTCCCAATCCATCCCTGAGAAAGGGAGTTCAGTCAACTTCAACACGTATTCAAGGATGGAACCCAGGAGGAGTAAGAGTGAGGGGCCACCCCGAAGAAGCTTCCTTGGGAGGGGAAATCCACCTGCCATTGTTGTTGTTGTTGTTGTTGTTGTTGTTGTTGTTGTTGTTGTTGAGTGAAAGAGTCCCCTGAGCAAATGCATGCCTTTCATTTTTGTGGGCTCCTTGTTTTGAAAAGAACAAACAAGGTTCTCTTAACACACCTTATTTATGGTGTTGCCTTGTAGCAGGACGACACCTCCATGTATTTATGGCTTGATTTCCACCCTCATAAACAGCAGTCTCGGATGCTCACTTGTGATTTGATAGCATCCCAGAAGGATTGTAACTCCCGCATACCTGTACATCAAAGCCACAGCCACACTGCAAAACACAAGCACACAAGCTGCACAAGTAGCTCAAAAGGGTAACGCTGGTGTTATCACTGCCCAAGATTATCTCACAGGAAATCATTTAATGCACCCAATTGACATTCTTGTCCTAGTGAGACTTTCCAAACACATTCTGCATTTTCCTCCCTCTGCCTGTAACCCAAATTCATTTGTCACATCTTGGCTCATTTGAAGTGGCAATGAAGGTGAGCACGCCAATTACATCTTATGAGCACGGTTTGTTGTAGATGGCTGGGGTTGTGTTGATATTATCCACATACACAAATTAACATAATTACTTGTTTGCCTGCTTAATTAGCTGATTTGTGTGTGAATATTCAGTCGTAATTGCCACCCTGACTTAGGAATAAAGAATTGCTAAGATAAATGAAAGATAGCATGGCTCCGATCCTTTGGAATGAATTGATGCCCTTGTCCTCCTCACACATTCAGGGAAGAGTGAAGTCATCAAAATCCACAGTGTGATGAGAACCTGTAAGTGGGGTAATGTGGAGACTGGCTTCATATCCCACACACTCTCTTCCCACATGACATTTGATCCACAATAGTGTATGCTAGCGGAGGAGATGTCTTGCATACATTGATCATGGGTGCATAAAAGTAGCTGGCCTGCTCTGTACTGTGCTTCAGAGCCACCATGGTGAGTGGCTAAGGATGGTATTGGAGCTCGCAAATCTGCAGGAGTCTGGTGACAACAGGGGCCAGGTTGAGAGATGGGAAGTAGGGTTTGATATCTTGTCATGGAGAGACAGGCAGGATTAAAACAAACATCCATGTCGGTCCTGAACAGGCAAGTAAAGAAGAACTGGGAAGCAGGCTGACAAATAAAGTAGAACCACATAACAGAAGGCACAGAGATGAGAATGGAAAAGGGCTGAGCAGTACAGAGACAGCAAGGAGGCAGTTGGAGGTCCAAATGGGAGAGTGCGATGGGAAGCCAACGCATATCTTTTCACAGATCCCCAGCCAGCTATTACTGATTCCAAAAGGTAATTCCATCAGAAATAATTAATTCCCTTTTTAAAACCAAAGAAGAAGGGTTACTTTTTTAAAAATGACAAGAGCAAGTAGATTCCCATTATATAAGCTGTCGTTATATATGGCTGGGGTCACAAAACTGGGAATTACCCTAAGTGATACCAAAGATGCAATATTTAAATATCATTGCATGGATGTGTTCTGGCAATATAAGGTGAGGTGCACAGGAAAGCATACTAGGATGTCATCTGTATCGCTTTATGCTCCTATCCCATGATGGCTTTTAATTAATAGGCTTGAATGCTGTGGCCTATGAACCTACCCCTCCATAAGCACCCTAATCTTGCTAGTGGGAAACATTTAATAGAAAGAGAAAGGAAAAGAGAGAAAGTTTTCCCACTGAGAAGAAAGCCTCGGAATAGTGCTGGCATGCGCTTACTCCCCCAGAATCAAAGAGTTGTGAAATAGCTGCTGTTACTAGGCAGTCAAGCTGGGAGGGCAGAGCAGGATGCTGTAACCCAACTCCTGGTTGCTGTTTGGAGGGGGGGGGTTCACAGTTGACGTGCCCTCCAGCACTGGCGAGGAGGTGTATACAGCCAAAGATACGAATAAAACGTTTTTAGAACACATGGTGGGGCATTTTAAACTGAGCAGAGTAGGGAATAACAATAACAACATCCACTTTATATACCACCCGTCAGGACAACTTAACACCCACTCAGAGTGGTTTACAAAGTATGTTATTATTATTCCCACGACAATCACCCTGTGAGGTGGGTGGGGCTGAGAGAGCTCCTAGAAGCTGTGACTGACCCAAGGTCACCCAGCTGGAGTGGGGAATCAAACCCAGTTCTCCAGATTAGAGTCCCGCTGCTCTTAACCACTACACCAAACTGGCTCTCTCAGTTGCTTCATTTGCCATGGTAGCCAAATGAAGCCTCCATGTTTGGAAGTAGTATAGCTTTGAATAACAGAGGTTGTTGCTTTTGTACTCGGGAGTTTCTCAGGAGCATCTGGATGGAAAACAGGATGCTGGAATGGATGGACTTTTGCTCTTTTTTATGTCATTGCTGGGAGACCAACCTTGCAAGTTCCCTGCCTGCTGTGCTAATACATACCATAGCAGAATTTCTCCTTCCCACTCAGTTGAGTCAGTTACTCTGTGTTTTGGAGTGGCTCCAATTATACCTAATTAACCTGCAGCAAGCAATTCTCAGTTCAGTGCACTAATTCTGATGTACACCAATGATTAAGTCCTCACGTTTTACAGCATGAAGCGCACAACACCTGTTGCACAGGAAGACGTGGAGCTGTTCAATTATGCTGTGCCCCCACAGCCAACTAATTAGGATGTCTATATAATTTGGGCTCCTCAGGGGATTTTTTCATTTGAAGAAAGGCACTGGTTGTGGGGGGGGGGGAATCTCTGATAGATGAATAAGGAATATATTATCAGGTCTTAAGAAGGGGGAAAGAATATTCTTAAGCTAACAGAGTGCATGATGGAGTGGATGGAAGAGGCATTGTTTACTGGAGAACTTTAAGGAGAAAGTTCTTAGCCATTAAAGTGCCAAAGCAAACACAGACAGGCTCATAAAAATGGGGACATAGAATGGGCCCCCATGCTGGCTCCTCCTAAAAGAAAAGGTTTATAACTCATAGTGTGGCAGCACAGAAAACAGTGGAATATATAGTCACCTGGCAATAACTTTTGACACCAGGGCACATTTTGAGAAATATCTGTTTCCACCCGGTTCATTGTCTCAGTAATTCTCGAGTCATTTTCCTAGGTTATGCCACTGAATTCTACAGAAGCCATAATTACTCCAAGCAAATGCTGACAGCAGCCATCCAGCTTGGCTAAATAGCAAGAAAGCCAGGAAAATGTCAACAGAGAAGCCACCAGGAAATGGTTTAGTCAATGGTGATTCATAGGAGAGAGGAGTTATTTTAGCTCAGACAGTTGCAGGGCACGCATGAACCCAGCCCCTACGGAGAGAATTTAATTCAGTAATTTCATTAAGGGTTTCTCTGGGTCACAGTTAGTACTTTACCTTGCTGCAGACAGACTCGTCTTTTATATTGCCTTCCAGAGGTCTCTGGCTCTTTGCTGCCTTTCCCCCTCTTTCTACTGTTGGGGAATTCTCACCACATACACACCTTGCCCCACACTGTCTTTTGCCTCAATATAGCTACCTATTTTGTTTTACACAGTATTTCTTCAGGGGCTTTTAAATACTATTTCTTATTTCATGCTCTGAGGAAGACAGGTTCATAAATACAGGTGGTGGTGTTTACCTGCTAATTGATTTAGCTGTCATTGTCAGACAAGCTAAAAAAAGTCCTTCAGGATTTGCATGGAGGATAGAAGAACAACATCCAAACTCTGGAACAATTTCCCAAGTGCTGCTCACAGTTGTGTCTTTTGGGGGAGTAAAATACTACAGTTTGCAGCACAGGAAACAGGTAAATTTTAAAATTTAAAACAGGACTGTTTAAAGTTCGTTGATCTGGCACATGGATATTGTAGACAGGATAGATGGTTGAAGGTGTTACTCCCCCATGTGGCTACAGGTCATCATATACCCAAGTAAGCAAGCAGATATACACAAACGCACTTTGTCTATTAGGTTCAGAATAGCAAGTGGTGCCTTTGGAGTCCAAAGGACATCTTGGTAACATGGTATGGCATACAAGAAAGAGGGAGTCTATAGGAACTAGGCCTACCTTACCTTTTTGAGTCACTCACCACCCCAAGAAGACAATTTTACACAACTGAAGACTGTGCCCTGCTTCTTGTTGGGTCTCACAAAGGTTACCTCTGCACAGCATTCTTGCTCCATTTCCATTTTATTTTGGCTTTATTTAACAGGGTTGCCAACATGGGACCTGGAATTCTCCAGGAATTACGATTTGGTTTCGTTTTCCCGGCCATGTCGGACGCTCCTCTCCGCAGGTCCGGGAGGAAACGTCCGAGCAGCCTGACCGGGTGGTTGACCCTCGAGGGTTAACCCCCAGGACTCCCAGTGAGGGAGACAGGGTCCGGAGCGCGGCGGGAAGAACCCCCTGAAAGTAATGCAGGGGGTAAATTGCCTGTTTGCTCCAACAGAGGCAGGCAGACTTGCACAGCACATCGCGTGCAGCCGGGCCATGGAGAACGGCAATAAGCAGATTTAAGGTGAAAACCTGTAAGTAAGCGAATCCCTTCTGATTTCTAAGCGTATGTGAAGGATTGGTGGGAGTTGAAGCTAAGAAGGTGCGGATTTCTTCCCCTTCACGGAGTTTCGGAACTTAGCTGGCGCCCCCCCCCCCCTAAGATGGCGATGAAAAAGCAGAGCCCAGCAATGAGTAAATCGGTGATGGCAACGTTACAGGGGAAGGGGGAAACTTTGGAAGAGATGGTGAGACGAGCAGTCTTTGATGCTGTGCAGCCCTTTGTAGCGAAACTGAATGAAATGAGGCAAAAGGTTGATTCAGTGGAAAGTGAAGTGAAAACCATTAAAGAAACAGCAACCGGAGCAGAGCAGTCTGCACACGAGAATGTAGTACTCATGAAAGCAACCAGTAAGGAAGTGAAGCTTTTGGAGAATCAAATAATAGGATTGCAAGTGGACCGTGCCCAAACGGTACTGCGTCTTCAGAGTGTAAAAGAGGAGCAAAGTGAAAATTTAAAAGATTTGGTGGCTGGACTTTTGGCGCCATTCGCAAAGGCAACTAAAGAAGAGTTAAAAAGCGATATTTTGGAAGTCCGGCAGACATCTTCAAAGTATGTAATGAAGCGTCAGCTGCCTCGCGAGATTATTATTGACTTTTCATCTAAGAAGACTCGGGACACCATTTTATATAATTCGTACAATGTGGACTTGGATTATTTGGGCAATAAGGTTAAAATATTGAAGGATGTTCCATTTTGGGCTCGTAAAAGAAGATTTAAGTATAAAGGACTTGCGGCTTTCTTGAGGAAATGTGATGTAAAATATAAATGGTTGTTTCCAGAAGGCATCTGGTTTAGATATAAGGATCAAACCTACAAGATTACATCGGAAGCGCAGCTGACAGACTTTTTGTTCAACCATCAGGAGTTCCAGCAAGAAGAAAGTCCAAAGTCTGAAGGGGAAAGTGGGGGGGAGGAGAGAGCAGGCGCAGCTGCTCCAGCTGCGCAGAGAGAACTGAGACCGAGACGTAGGGGGGGGAGGAAAACCTGATCCTGAATATAGTCTGTATTGTATAAGATCTACCAATCTGATAGCATATTAGAAAGTTAACTTTTAAGAAAAATTGCAGCATGAAGGGAATACAAGACATGTAGTGTAGCGTTTGTTGTTTGTATGTTGCTCTTCCCTTTTTCCCAGTCCCCCCTTCCTTTTTTTCCCCCTTATACTTTTGTAGTCTTTTGTAGTTTTTTATGTTATTAAAAATAAAAAAAAATTACAAAAAAAAAATTCACCAGGAATTACAACTGATCTCCAGATTATGGATTCCAGTTCCCCTGGAGAAAATGGCAGCTGTGAAGCATGGGCTCTGCGGCATCACACCCTTGCTGAGCTCCCTTCCTCGCCCGACTCTCCAGTTATTTCCCAGTCCAAAGCTGGCAAGTGGCGACCCTACATCCTGCACGATGTCATCATGCTTCTGCTGAAGATTTCTCATATTTTGTTTGGTTCAAACTTTCCTAAAAGAACTACTGAAATTGAGTTGGGGAAAATGTGGAGGGGGAAATGTGATTTCTCTACCCATATCAGGCACCACATCCCTTTCTGCCTACCATTCTCCCACATTCACACACACACCCCTACCTCTCCAGCTGGCTTTCAAAATTTACTAGCAGTCAGGGTACTGCTGGCTGTAGTGTTAACACATGATAACAGTATATCAACAACCAATAATTTAAAAAAAAAAACAGGAGAAGAAAACCCTACCAGCATTGGCCAAAAAGGTAGGTGGGAGGAGAAAGCACAGAGAAACTTCCCATACAGAGCATCTGTTGCCAGTGAGGTCAAGCCTGAGATGAAGCAAACCAACAGGGTGCTTGGAATCTGGAACTTTCCCAAAGGTATCAACAGTAAGAGATTCATACAGGGAAACCTAATGAGAGAGACTGGTGGCACCTTAAAGTCTAAGAAATTTGCTCAGGTAGAAGCTTACAGGAAGCAGAGCTCACTTACTTAGTTGCATCAAGAATACTGTGGCTCAGAAAAGAGTCTAAAAGCTACCATGCCGGTTCTGCCCAATAGTCTCACACAGTGGCCGATCAGTTTGAGATATGTGGATGATACCACAATACTGGCAGAAAATAATGAAATGATGACTGATGGTTAAAGAAGAAAATGCAAAAGCAGGATTACAGCTGAACATCAAGAAGACAAAGTAATGACTACTGAGGAGTTACACTATTTTAAGGTTGACAATGAAGAAATTGAAATAGTTCAAGATTTTTTTATTCCTTAGTTCAATTATCAACTAAAAGGGAGAGTGCAACCAAGAAATTAGAAAGAGAATGTGACTTGGAAAAGCAGCCATGAAGGAACTAGAAAAGGTCATTAAGGATAAGGATGTCTCTCTGAGGACCAAGATCAAGATAATACATACCATGGTATTCCCCATTATTATGTATGCATATGAAAGTTGGACATTGAAGAAAACCAATGGGAAGAAAACTGATTCATTTGAAATGTGGTGCTGGAAGAGAGTTCTACAGGTACCGTAGACAGTCAAAAAGACAATTAAGTGGATTCTAGATTATATCAAACCTGAATTCTCTTTAGAGGATAAAATAACAAAACTGGCTATCGTATTTTGGTCACATCATGAGAAGACAAGACTCATTGGAAAAGTTAATAATGCTAGGGAAATTTGAAGGCAGTAGGAAAAGCGGAAGACCCCAAATGTAAAGGTTTGCCACATGCTCCAATTCACAAGATCTGAGCAAGGCTGTTAATAATAGGACATTTTGAAGGTCTTTTATGCATGGTAGTAGTGGAGAGTGCCCTCAAGTTATAGCTGACTTATGGCAACCCTTGAAGGGGTTTTCATGGCAAGAGACTAACAGAGGTGGTTTGCTATTGCCTGCCTCTGCAACCCTAGTCTTCATTGGAGGTCTCCCATCCAATTACTAACCAAGGCTAACTCTGTTTAGGTTCTGAGATCTGAAGAGATCAGGCTCACCTGGGCTATCCGGGTCAGGGCTTTTCATGCATTGGGTATCCATAAATTGGATATCCATAAGTTGGGTATCCATAAGTTGATAACACATAACACACACACATACCCACTACCAATTACAAAAAAAAAGGCAAAAAGCCCACTAGTGGCAGGGAGTAAATGGTGAAAGCAAGGAGAAAGCACAGACTATATACCCAGCTGCAGGCTCTGATTCCACTGTAAATGCCTCTGCATTTTCAGAAGCAATAAGAGCAGAACAGGGTAGCATTCCCATATTCATTGCTCCATTTAAAACCCAGGAATCAAGATGTCTGCTGTGCTCAGACACATGCTTCTCCATGGATAGTGCCAGGGGCTCATCAGTCTACTTTGTGATACCATGGGACAGTTGCACAAGTTGATTATGAGTTTTTCAGACATAAACTTGACAGATGTCTAAAGGCAAGCATTTGGCAGGAGCAGTGTCTAGCACCAGGATCCCGTTGAAAATGGCATTCTCTCCCTGCCCCCCCTTGCTATCCGTCTACACCCTCCTGCAGAAGAACTCGGTTCTTCATTAGTTGTGAGTTAGGATTACGATGCACGATAGCCTTAAAACAGAAGCTCGCTCTCCTCTCCCAACAAAGTGCCTCTCCCAAGCATGCCACATTTCATAAGCAATTATTTTAATTAGAGAGCATCAGAAGCCAAGTCTCGTTCTAAAAACAGGACTGCTGTGTGTGTGTATTGAAAATAATCATTTCTGCAGCTCCCAAGGCAGTTCAACAAACTGCTAGTCTGGCCTTCCGCAGCCCATGCCAGCTTGTGGGCAGCTTTCTTCTCACCCCAGTGCCCTTCAGGGGGCATCAATCAACTACAGAATGGCTTCATGAGCAGAATTAGATGAGGGCACACTGTGGCAAATGCCAGGCAGTTCTTTGTAACAAGGGCATCTTTGCTGAAGAGATCCGTGGAGTTGAAACTGACTCTGTTTTTGATATTTAGAAGCATATAGGAATGGTCCATCATGTCAAACATTCTGTTTGCGGCAGCAGCTGGATAGATGCCTCCGGGCACTCATCAGGAGGGCACGAAAGCAAAGGCTGTCTCCAGTTGTTTCTCCTTAACATCTGCTCTATCAAGTTGCCCTGCTTCTTTGCATAGAGGTTCCATTCAGCTGTTGTACACAATAACTAATGATGCTACATGAAAAAAGAAAGTCTTCATGTAATGCATGTAATTCTTCTCAATCTCCCATCTGCTCAAATTTCTGACCTGTTTGCCACTTCAAGCAAGCTGTATTTTCTAATTTATATGCTGCTTTTGTACTCAGCAGTTAGTGGCATCCCTCATTCATCAGTACATTGGCCAACTGGCCAGTAGCCACGGTTGGCTCTTTCTCCCAATTGCTGACAAAGAGTCATATATGACCCAAGGTCAGGGAAAGGACACGCATCACATTTAAAACTAGATGTATTCTGAATTTATGTACTGCTTGTGTGTCTGCACAGTCAGTACTTTTCATTATTCATTTCACACAATCTTCAATCAGATTACAGTTTGGGACACAGAAGGCTGTAAATCACTACTTCGAGCTGGTGGTACACTGAGCCTATTCCATGAGTTCATCTAGTTTTTATTCCAAGCTATCAGTTAATTGCCATCGTCACCTAAACCACCTTGCCACTACTAGCATATACAAATAAACATACTCGTCTTTTAAAAAAAAATGAAGCGCAATTAAAATTTCACTACAGGCAATTAATATTAAATACCCAAAGAGGATGAAGTCTGTAACAAATAACGGATACAATTAGCAAAAGAACAGCAACAGCCACCGCTGAATGCAAAGACAGGACAGAACAAACACATTTTTGCAAATTCTCTAAACTCTTTTAGTGAAAAGGCTTACTGGACCTCCTTGGGGACAGCCTTCAGGGCTGACAAGGGATTGAACCCTCTACTGCTCCTGCCCCTAGTCTGGCTATGACTCAGCAGTAGAGCACCTCTTTTGCATGCAAAAGACCTCTGGTCAGCATCTCCAGGTAATGGATCTCTGGTATCAAACAGCCAGGGAAGTTCTTTCACAACCATAGGGATTTGCTGGTCTTGGCCTGACTCTGGATTAGAGATGGGCACGAACCAAAATACGAACCAAAGTTCGTGATGAACCAGGCCAGTTTGTGGTTCGCGAACCAGCGGTTCATCAGAGCCCATTTCTGATGAACTGCCATGAACTTTAGGCTGGTTCGTTTGGTTCATTTTTGGTTTGTCACTGCAGACAGCCTGGAACTGATCAATCAGTTTCCTAGGCAACAGAGGATGGATTTCCTACAGACCTTCTGCTGGCCCGGAAGTGGCCTTCTGCTGGCCTGGAAGTGACCTTCTGCTGACCCGGAAATGACGGTTTGCTGACTTGGATGTGACGTTTTCCTGAATCAAACTAACCGGTTCGTGAGCCAGGGTAGGTTTGTGAAAGTTCATGGTTCGTGATTCGTGAAATGCAATGAACCACAAACCGCACAGTTCATTTTTTTTCCGGTTCATGCCCATCTCTACTCTAGATAAGGCTAGGTTGGGCTAGGATTTGAGAGATTCAGGTTCAGATCCCACTCTGCCATGAAGGTTCACTGGGTGACCTTGGGCCAGTCACATAATCTCAACCTCATCTAATTCTCAGGGTTGTTGTGAGGATAAGACCGAGGAGAGGAGAAGCTTCGTTGAGTCTCCTCCCCACTGGGAAGAAAAGTGGCCAGATATAAATGAAGTAAATAAACCATTTTAAGTACACCTCAATGGTTCTTGAGGCACCCAAATGTAACCCATTTATAATTTATTTTATTGCATATGTTTTTTTCCAACCCTTTTTGTGATTTTCTTCACTTAGTTTTGCCTTTCTTCTCTCATATTCACAAAACCCCTCACAAAAATGGGGCACTGCTGATAAAACTCATCTTACGTCTAAGTACAACCTTGTAGTTGAATCCCAACATTCTAAATACTTCCAGTGCCCCAATGACTGTAATCTGCATTGCATTGCTTGCTCTCTGAGGACTGACAGCTGGCATTCTCAACTCTGGAGAGGTGCCTGGGCCTAGCAGCCTCTTAAGCCCTTTCCATAGTAGGTTATGTTTGGTTAAGAAATAAGCAATTTGTCCAGAAATTCAGCCTCCCTTACCGTCTCCAGTACTCTTGAGGTAATACATCCTTGAATAGCTTCCACAACTACCACAACTTAAAGCATCTCCTACAACAGGCTGAGTGCTGTAATTTAACTTTTAAAAAATGCAATCTAAAAATAAGAGGAGGAAACAAAGCACTTTGATAAACCATCCACTGACCCAGCAATCATGAGGGGAGGGGGCTGAAACACAATTTCTCACACATGTACACAAAATCAAACAATCTGCCTACAGTTCTTTCATGTGCAGATAGACCCTGATGACACTGGATGAAATTGGGACCAAAATGTTCTGTAAGCCAAATTGCCCTTGCTCAAAATGGAAGCAGTTTTAAGGCTGAGGAGAGGACCTGAAGCCAACCCAAAGTCGATCATCGACTTGTTGCAAGTTATCAAATCAATATTTAAAATAGCACAAGAGTCGCCCCTCGTGCATGCTCATTGTAAATGGCTATTTAAATTCTTCCTGCAAGACAAGGGGCAGGGGGCCCTGGGAGATATCCTCCATGGGCCTCTCCCACTGAGCATGCCCCTGTGCCATTACTTCATCTTTCTCCGCTCCATTTGGAGGAATTGGGTAGCAGCAGCAGTTGATCACCCAGACTCAAGGAGCAGCCACTGCTGCTACTCTGAAAATAGAGAGAGCAGGCAAAGAAGTGGCTAAAGGTGCTGTTTCTCATTGTCTGAGAGAGGAACTACATGAGACGAGTTACTCTAGTCTGTGCAAGCAAAGAAATTTATGTTCTTACATTCACATGCTAGCTTTCCCCGGAGCAGAACACGTCTGCTAATTTCACAGGATCTCTGGGTGTGAGATTGCGTTTGCAAGCATTTGGGCTCAAAACTATAGAATTGCTAGTGTAGCGCATCAGTTTTGTTCTGTTTCCGCTTCTCTTTCCTGTGACATTTGTGTCATTCTTGTTGGGAAGGGGATGGCGCAGTTGCTCTGATTCGCTTGTTGTATCATCCCTTCTCTAGTATATCCTACCTGTTCTTTTAAAAGCTGTAGTGGCCACAAACTCTGTTAATTTTGCTTTTTAACATGAGCTGTCTTTTCCACTATTTTTTACATCTCCGCTATTCCATAGGATAGCTTGCTTAATTGCCTCTCCATTTTCCTAAATTATACCTCACTTGGTGGTTGTTGGGATGAAACGGAGAGCGTGATCCAAGACTGCATGATGCTGCTTGGTTTAACTCTTTGTTTGGTGGGATGTTTTTTGTAAAAGTTGAGTTACTCAATTGAAATCATGACAAAAATGCCATTTCTCCCCTTTCCCTCTTCAGAGTGTTAATTCCCAATAAAGCATTTTACATATTGCTTTTCTAGAACACATGAGCCCATGTTTAAATTGTGTATTACAGCTTCCCTTTCCCTGTTTCTTTTATACCACCCCCACCCATAAGTGTTGCAAACACTCACAAATTTCTAGCTGTGTGAAAAGACACATCCCCCATAAACCTCTGTATGTGATCCTTTGTCACATCATCAGCTGCAGGCAAGCAAGCCACCTTTCCCTTCCCATCTGCATGTGCAAAGACAACAGGAGGCGCCAGTCTTGGAGGACCTGAGATAAAACTCATACCCATCCATCCACAGGACTGAGAGGTGTGTGACTGTGTGAGCAAGTGCACAGACTGCTAATGGGAAAACATGTGTAAGTTTGCCCACTTGCACAAGCTTGTATAACTTGAGCAGTCATCATTAGGGGACCCAATGGCTTCAGGAGGGCTCAACCCTGCAACTAGCACAGAGTGAAGAAGCATTGCCTGCTGCTGTGGTGACTCAGAGCCACTATGTGGGGCCCTTCTGAGGCTCTTGGCTCTTGGTAGATGCCCAGCTATGCCAGCCCCTGATGCTATCGTGTATCTGACATATGCAGCAAGGTGTTAGCCTGGCACAGACGAAACCCTCTTTTGGTGGAAGGTGCTGAAAGGGGGAACAAGAACCAACACCCAAAACAGATATGAATATCACCAGAGGATGCAATGCTGAGAAACCTAAGGGCTCCGTCCTAAACCAGACTGAAACCAATATAATTCAGACATACCTTCTGTCTTTAATATTCAAAGTGCTCTGAAAATCATGTTTCAAAAGAATTCCAGTTTGGCTGGATTTGTCAAAAATTCAGCACAGAAAAAGAAGAAAACTGGTGGTTTGTGGAAGGGGTGGGATAGGCTGCTCTTTAGAGGTCACAGATGAACTAGCTAGAGTCTGAGGGGCTCCCCCCACTAGAACTACCAGGTGTGAATCTCCTGATACCACAGGAGCAGAAAGCAGGTTCTCGCTGTATGAAAAGATACCTCCATTCCTCATAAACCTATGTGCGTATTCCTTTGTCATGTTGTCAGCTGCAGGTTGTGTTAGTGAGGAAACAAACAAGTGAGTAAGCAGGTGGGGAACTGCAGGCCTCGGTGCCCTGCTACTCTGGTGAAAGTGTCACATCTCATTCTCTTTTCAGGGAGGTAGATTTGAATGTCATGAAAATTTGGGGAAAGAAGAAGACATCTGGAAATGCATTTCTTTTAACTCTGAATTTAATAATATTGCCACGCAGATATGCCAAACGGACAAATGTCTAGCTGCTAAATTCTTTCCATTTGTTAAAAAAGCAAACACACCAAAAATAAATATTCAGATCTTTTTTAAAAACAGACATCCATGTTTGAGCAAATAAGTAAGACTTCAAGGAGTTGGAAATTGGTTAGGTTAACACATTTTGGAAGGCAATTAGGAAAGAACTGAGGGAAAGGAGGCCCTTAGTTCTGCCTTCCCAGTTACGCCTAGCCTACTCAAACATTTGCAGCCTCCAGTCAGTGTCCATTAAGCCAAACAAATCTTTTCTCTGACTTCAAACACAGCGCCCCAAGACACACTGGGCAAGCAGTGGGCTGGGGGGGGGGGCTTCTCCTACTTTCAGAGATTCCCCAGGATTGCTTCTTATACTATAGTAGCAACTTTCAAACCATTTTCTTCAGTTGCCCATCCCTTGGGATGGCAAGGCTGTCACACAGCACAATCCTTCACAGTCTGCAACTTCTTTATATTTGCCTTCGGGGCCTTCTCTTCCTGAAGGAAAACACAAAGCTCCTTCTGCTTTTGTTGACTTCCTCCAAACTGAAGGGCAGCCCTGAGCCATAGCAGCACCAGGAAGCCTGTTCAGTTTAGCTAGTGTCTTGCTGCACTCTGAGAGAGTGATGGGTGGCTGCATTCACACACAGCCTCTCAGCTCTATGCTTCGTTTTCATTGCTTCGTGGGTTGAATGCACTATGCTGTTGTGCTGCCTTTAATTGTTCAGGAGGGCCTTTTTATAAAGGGTAAAGGATCGTGCTTAATGCTTGTTAAATGTTAAGTGATATTCATTGCTTTGTTCTCTGTATATGCTATACAGTTTCACTGTTTCTCTAATTTTGTGAGGTGGTTTTGTTTCATTGTTGTGTGATATTGGTTTTAATGTGTTGTTCTCTAAGTTTATTGATCACATTTTATTCTGTCATTAATCATATATATTCTACTGCTTTTCTCCATTGTTTTTAATCTGCTTTGTTTTATGTTTCTGGTTTTTTAATCTGCTTTGAGTCTCAGTGAGAAAGACAGGCTATAAATGAAGTAAACAAAGAAATAAATATTAAATAAATAGAGCCTGGATCTGAAGAACTACTGCAAATACTCTCAAGGACTTAGATCCTTAGACTCATATTCTCTGTACATCTGACAAAGAGAGCTGTGGTTCTCAATAGTTTATGCTACAATAAAGTTGATTAGTCTTAAAGGTGCTACTGGACTCTTTACTATTTTGCCTCAAGTACTTGGCACACCTGGGAAGATTTTAGATGTTTTTCTCTTGGAACAACAGACATCCAACTGTGTACTGGTATTCTAAATTCACCTCTCTAAAATTACAAACTCTAGAGAATGAAAGGATACAAGGCCAAATGTGTTTTCTGTCTCCTATTCCTACTCCCACATCCCATTAAATGCAAACAGTAGCAAATGATCTCACAGGTCTGCTGATGCATGATTAATCTTGGTTCCAGCCTTGATCTTCAGGGGAACAGGCGGGGCATCTAATAGGAATGTTATACCCATCCTGGAAGGCTTGCTGCCTTTGACTGTCTCTCTACTCAAAGAGGATATGCTCATATTATTAAACACCTAACATATCACATAACATTTCAGGATATGATCCTAAACATATATTGAAATACAGTGTAATTTACTTCCAAGTTACATATACATTTTTAGGATTGTAATGCCGATCAACTCCAACAACAACAACAAGGACAAACTTTGCTGTTAATTGGAAGGCATTCCAAAATCAATGCCTCTGCTTTAAAGAAAAATTGTTAATCTAGCATGAAGGTCAATTATTAACAAAAAAAAATAAGGGAAGGGAAGGCAAATTGCATCAAGGATAGAAAGCAGAGAGAGGCAGGTTTTATTGGATTAGTGGCCAGTAATTCATCGATAAATCACCCCAAGTTGCTAGTGTCTTCAGTACCATCAATTTGCATTACCAATCATTGTTACATTTCCCCTATAAAAATCAAATAAATTAAAAGGATCGACAATTAAGCTGCAAAATGTACCATGTGGAAGAGGCTTCTAGATGCAGCAGGTTTAAGCATGTCGCAGATTTCATTCCATCTTTATGGCAAAATACTTTAAAAGGAACAATTCCCAAATGAGAACTGGGGTAGATTTTTGTTTTTTTGATTCAAGCAAAAAGTGTTTTGATCTTGGCCAATTGAGAATCATTGTGTTACACAAATCTATTCCACTGCATCTACACACAACAGAGAACTATATGCTCACCTGCATGCATGCAGTGAAAAAAATATATAGCTGCACCAGTCATGGTGATATGCATAATGCATCCCATGTACATTCTTAGTCTGTAATGTATGAAGCATGTTTGGAATCCAAGTTTCAACAAATTTCAGTTTACTAGCACAATCTCCCCTTGATATGTTTGTTCTCGGTTTTATAGCACAATTACACCCAGTTCCCATGGAAGAGATCTTCTAAATCTTTCTGTTTTCTCAATATTCTCATCAAGTGGTATCCTCTGTTATAAGATGATATTAAAGTAGTTAAGTAAAATGCATCTTGTTTAAAAGCATAGTAGGTCTTTTAAACCACTGAAGCAGCCTTGGTAATTGGGCGACATGTAAAAACCGGTGTATGCAAAAATCTGGGATGAAGAGAGCTGAAGTCTTGTCCTTGCCCTCCAGTTGCTCTGTCCCTTCTTAGTAATGATTGTCAGAAGTAAAAAAAAATTACTCTGTTGCAAACTCAGACAGACATAAACCCGATTGCCACTCTTGATTTTCAACAGGTGTTCATTTGAATAAAAAGAAATAGGAATAAATTACTCTGGTTGCAGCATACCTGTCAATATGCGTGGAAAAGAGCTAACTGCAAAACGTTTTAGGAGTTTTTTTCTAACAGATCGCAAGGAAGGAAGAAGTGATTATGATGACTGATGTATCTTCACAAATATGTACCAACCTGACAGCTGAACTTTCCCCAATAAGGCTAAACTTGAATCCAGCCCTATTTGCATACTGATGATTTTGCCGGTTTCAGTGAACACTTCTTTCCAAATCACTTGCTTTCCCTTCAGTTGCTGCAGTTTCTGATTCAATGCTATTTTGTGATATGTCAGAGGGAAGAAGTTTGAATCTGGTTCACAGACAGGTGCTTGTCATAGAGCCAACTATTTCAGACTTCAGGCAAAGAGAGGAGAAAGGAAGCAGCATCAACTGGGTATAGAAAGAGATCATGCAAGTGCACTTCCCTAATAACTAGAGATGGGCACGAACTAGAAAAAAACCGAACCATGCAGTTCGTGGTTCGTCGCATTTCACGAACCATGAACCATGCACTTTCACGAACCTGCCCTGGTTCATGAACTGGTTCATTTGGTTTGTGAAAATGTCACATCTAGGCCAGCAAATCGTCACTTCCGGGTCAGCAGAAGGTCACTTACGGGTCAGCAGAAGGTCTGCAGGAAGTCCATCCCCTGTTGCCTAGGAAAGTGATTGATCTGTGCCAGGCTGTCTGCAGTGACGAACCTAAAAAACCCAAACCAAATGAACCAGCCTAAAGTTTGTGGCGGTTTGTCAGAAATGGGCTCTGATGAACCGCCGGTTCGCGAACCACGTCACGAACTTTGATTCATATTTCAGTTCGTGCCCATCTCTAATAATCCAAACTCTCCCTCTTTCAAATTTGCAGTTGGTTTGAAATCTTACCTTACCTACCAATGAAGTATAGTAGTTACAGTCTTGGATGAGGTTAGAATCCCTATTCTGCAATGGAATCTTGCTACTTGATCTCTCCTCGACTTTATTCTCACAACAATCCTGTGAGGTAGGTTAGGTTGAAAGTGTGCAGCTGACCCAAGGTCCCCCTGAAAGCTTCCATGGCAGACCACCTGACATTATTCCTTCATTGCCCAGTGAAACCAAATGTTGCCCACCACTCATTGTTAGTACCAGAACATACCCTCTTCTGGTCCAATCTCCTTTCATTCTGTTTTTGGTGTGACCCCATAGTAGCTGCTTCTAGGCCTGGCTGCTCATGTCCCAGCCATCCATGGAAAAATTTAGACTGCCTAATCAATGCACTCTGATTATAAACATGTCAAATGCAGTTCATTAGCATTTTCCATTAGTATTTTTTGGATAAATCAGAGAGAGAGATTTCTTTGGAAAGACCTTAGGTGATTTTCCCAGTTGATGCAATATGACCGGTGCTTCTAAACCTCTGCATTGTTGTGAATCAATACTGATATATTGTGGTTGCTGTCTGAATGTTTTATTGTATTTCCAGGGAAACTTACTGCTGTCTTTGCTTCCCAAGAACAGCAAAATCCTGCTCTCAAAATGCTCTTTTGGGAAGTGTGAAAAATGATCACAAACTGAAGTATTCAGTGAAGATATTTTAATGCAAGTACATAGATTTAACCCATATTCTCTATGGTACTGAACTGTGGAGCTCAGAAAAACTGCATGATCCAGAGGTCATCCAAAATCAGATTCTTATACTCTCTTAAAATCTGCCCTGAGGGTCCCCAGATGCTCTGCTTGGGACCAAAACTGGTCTTCCTTCTACTGTAGTACGACTGTTCACAATGTTATCCTCATGTAGCGGGCAGAGAGGTGCAAGTATACAGACTTCCAGACACTCAAACAAATAGTGCCCACCAAGTGAAGCAGACAGTGTGAAAACTTGCTAACTTTTAATCATTTATGTACAGAAAGTCTGGCAAAGTTTTGAACTGTGCCCTCAGAAAGCTCAATTAGAAATTCTGTTTACTTCATGAACTCTTGTATTGATTTGCAGGCAATTCAAAATTCCTGCTTCTCTGCATTTATTAAGCAGGAACATGCCCAAAAGATATATACACAATATTTAATATTTGGCCTTCTCCAAAAAGGATTTTTGAGACTCAGACCTCAGATCATGCCTTCAGGTTTCTTAAACAGAATATAGAATTCCAGCTGAGAAATGTCTTTGAATCTGCGGCCAGGGGAAAACCGAAAATATTATACATAATATCTTTTATTGTACCCAGTACAATGCTCCCATAGTCAATTATTTTCTAAAGTTATCCTTGATGGCTTCTCAGTTTGAGGCATGCAGGTAATATCTACCTTTCTGCTCTTTGATCTGGAGAAATGTGTTATACACAAGATATCTTTGTTCACCTTGTTTACCTCCTATAAGATTTGTTATAAATTTGTCCTATTGATTGTTGTTCCCATCCAGGGAGTCCATTTAATAAAACTATTAATATGGAGTTATCTGCAGAGTACTTTAATCTAAATGGTGGTTGATTGATGTTGGCTTCCTTGGAGTCCCCAAGTCCTTGCCTATTTCTGTATTACTAGACTAATGACACTTTTTTATGACTCCTGATTTTAAATAAGAATGACTGATCGATAAGTAATGCTTTCAGGGAAAGGCAAGATTATTGGTATATGGGGTAAATAAATTGCTGAGTCCGTATAATACGGAACTACGTGTTCAGAAGCAACTCGGTTTTTTCAATCAAGAATTTGGGGAAGAATCATGTAAATATCCACTTTTCAAATTTTACCAGGAATCAAGGCATCCTGGGCTGTTTTCACACTTCTTACCAGCCGTGGAACGTCGTGCAAAGCTCCCAGAATGACGGCGCCTTCCTGGAGCGATTTTGCGCAAGAACCAAAGTTACGATGGGAAATCATGCCAGGAACACGCTGTCATTCTGGGAGCTTTTGCGCAATGTTCCGCAGCCAGTAAGAAGTGTGAAAATGGCTCTGGTTGTCTTAAATATCAAATTCCAGTTTGCTTATTATACCTGTTGTGGAAGCCCCTACAGAGCAAGCCTAGGCTTACCAGGGTGCAACTCTGTTTAGGATTGCAACATTAGTCATTTTGCACTCACACACCCATCCATGATGCTTTCTGAGGGATGCCTAGGGCTGCTAGGGTGGGTCCCGGAGATCTCCCAGGATTACATCTGATTGCCAGACCACAGAGATCAGTTCCCGTGGAGAAAATGGCTGCTTTGGCAGGTGGCTTGTATGGCAATATAACCTGTTGAGCTCCAGCCCCTCCCCAAACCCCACCCTCATCAGGCTCCACCCCCCAAATCTTCAGATATTTCCCAACCCAAAACTGGCAGCCCTAGGCTTTGTATGATCCACCGCTGACTCTGCCGTTTGCGCTCCTCTTTCTGCAACTCATAATTTAATTCTCAGCTCTCATAGAGTTTCTGTCAGATTTCTTGTCTCCAAGGAGGTAACAAACAACACTAATTCATAATTGATGGGCCCATTAAAGAAAAAAACAACAAAAAGGAAGCCTATCAAAACCCCACAGCTGCTGCAATATTGTCTTCAGATACTGGGTGCCAGAACTAAAATGTGCTACAGACCAGGGGATGGCTAAGGAACCCATCTCAGGGATTCTGATGCCAGAAATGTTGAGAACATAAACTACTTCTTACCAAAAGCCTGATTCACTCACAAGACACACACACATGCTCATCATGCTGTCTCATCACTTGATGACAGACTAATTAAACCAAAAAACAAGTGGCCTGGGGACCAGATCCTATCCAAAAAGCAATTGTATCTGGTTTCCATATTTTTTAATAAACTGTGCTGAAGATTCAATTCAGTGTTTCGTTCATAAGGAAAAATGGAGATCATTTTCATGTAAATGTATAGAGCTCCCTTGTATCAAAGCAGACTGTTGGTCTATCAAGCCAGCATTGTCTACTCCAAGCAGCATCAGCACTCCCACATTTCAGGCAAAGGGAGGCTTTCTCCAGCAGCTGCGACCTCCTTTTCTACTTAAGGTGTCAGAGAGTAAACCTGAGACCTCTGGATAGAACTCATGCACACCACTGTGACCTTTTGATCGAAGAGAATCTACCTTCCTACTAGAAGGTTTTTACCACTCCAAATGCTGACCAAGGGTTAGCTTCATGCATAGCATCCAGCTCATGAAGTTGTGGCTACAAGTTAGCTTAAAACCCATGACTGGCACTAGCTCAAACATGTAATTATCCACAGAATTTGCCAGTCACTGAAGCAGTTGTATGAACTGATGGAAGTGCCTTGCTCAGACCACTGGTCCATATTTTCAGGACAGTCTCATCTGAATGGCCCTTTTTACAAGAGGTGTCAGGGGTTACACCTGGGTCCTTCTGCATGTAAAGCATGTGATCTATTACAGAGCTATCTTGTGAGTCCCGTGGTGCAGAGTGGCGCAGAGTGGTAAGTGGCAGTACTGCAGCCCGTGGCACAGAGTGGTAAGCGGCAGTACTGCAGCACAAGCTCTGTTCGTGACCTGAGTTCGATCCTGGCAGAAGCCAGGTTCAGGTAGCCAGCTCAAGGATGACTCAGCCTTTCATCCTTCCGAGGTCGGTAAAATGAGTACCCAGTTTCCTGGGGGTAAAGTGTAGATGACTGGGGAAGGCAATGGCAAACCACCCTGTAAAAAGTCTGCCAAGAAAACGTTGTGATGCGACATCCCCTCATGGGTCAGTAATGACTCGGTGCTTGCCCAGGGGACTACCTTTACCTTTACCTATCTTGTGAGTCAGCTGTCAGTCTCCTTCTGTCTCTCTCTCTCACACACACACACACATTTTACATGGAACTCAGAAAAAAGAAGCTGGCAAAACAAGACTTAACTTCATGGCTATAGGAAGTTTCTGCCAAACTTGCTAAATTCCTATGAATGTACTATTGCTTTGCTAATCTCCTCCGCCCACCCACCCCATTTCCAACAGATTGATACAGTTAGGAGTTTGTTTCTAGCAGACATTCCTTTGCAGCCATAATCCCATGGGCTCCCTTTTGTATTCTGAAAGCGACATGCTGCATATGCTGGTGAACAGCTTCAGAATCAAACAGAATTATGTGTAATAAGCCCAGCCATTTGAGACACCGAAAGTAAACCCATTAACTGGGAGGTAGTCAATAATTGTCAGTTTGGGAAATGTCCCATGAATATCCTGATGGCTTCAGCATAAAAGAATAACTGGCTCAGCACTTTATGAAGCAGATTCTGTTTTGTATTTTTTTAAAAAGAAGAGAGAGTTGGAATTGATCCAGGAAGCCAAATATTCCAGAATGGCTCCTACGCAGCAACTGAAACTCAGCTCTGTTACAAAGTATAAGGAGGAGGTGCAATAGACACAACTAACCTCCTCTCCAATGTGCCCATTGCAATTTTAAACAAAGGAAAGTGCCTGTACGGAACAGACTGCACGGGCGTATTTCTTAGAACGAAACAAACTGCTCTCTGCCAGCTTAGCCAGCCACTAGGCAAACATGCACCTAGCTGTGTGCCCAGTTCCCACTACTGGCAGCATGGTCAGGTCAAGGAGGTTGGAGCTGGGCATCATTACTGCAGCAGAAGAAGGTAAACACAAGACAGACTCCAAAGCAGTCCATAACACAAGGCAAAAGATCAGACACAGGAGAAAATGAAATGGAGGCAAGGCAAGCAGGGTCAGGCGGACTTGCACAATCATATAAATACTAGCAACAGAGCCTGTTTTTAAAAATAGAAAAGAGTTCAGTAGCACTTTTAAGACTAACCAACTTTACTGTAGCATAAGAGAACCACAGTTCTCTTCATCAGATGCATGCAGACTAACACGGCTAACTCCTCTGGATCTATAGATCCAGAGGAGTTAGCCGTGTTAGTCTGTAGTAGCAAAATCAAAAAGAGTCCAGTAGCACCTTTAAGACTAACCAATTTTATTGTAGCATAAGCTTTCGAGAATCAAGTTCTCTTCGTCAGATGCATGATACAAACTGGTCAAATACAGAAGAGAGGTTCTCTTCTGTATTTGATCAGTTTGTATCATGCATCTGACGAAGAGAACTTGATTCTCGAAAGCTTATGCTACAATAAAATTGGTTAGTCTTAAAGGTGCTACTGGACTCTTTTTGATCCTCTGGATCTATGTTTTTAAACATGGGCCCTAGAAAACGAAGCACAAGAATGCTAGCCTTCCTGCTGTGATGGCGCCCTCCGGAGAGACAGGCTGGCTCACCTGGGCTTCCTGCCATGGCGGCACCCTCCAGAGGGATGGAATGGCTTGCCTGGCCTTCCCAAGATGAAGGGACAGAGCCAAAGGGGTCTTGGCCTTTAAGCTCACAGCTTGCAGCCTGGGGCCCGGTTAGCCAGCCCAATGAATCCAGAACCCAAACAAGATGTGTTTACTTTCTCCATTTTCTTTATTTACATTGATTGTTTTGTATTGTGGACAGTACCTGTAAGCCATTTTGGGTCCCTTTGGTGAGAAAAGCAGAAACACCCAAATAAATACAAAACCTGTTCTAGAGGTAAGATGGAGAAAAATTAGTGCACAGTATACCCTACAGGCAATAATAGCTCTATTATATCGCTTTCAGCTTTCTAAAACAGAAAAAAGCTATTGCCTATCTTAAGCACCCTTACCCCTCATAACTCTCTTGTTAAAGCAATTTTGAAGGAGAAAGAGGCCACGTATGCCCACAATAACCCCACCCTGTCCAGATAAACCTTGATTCAGACTTCCTTCCTGTATCAAATTCCAGTCTTCCTGGAGCTTGCAAAACAGAACCAAAGAGAATCTATTGCACAGACCAGAGAGAATTTTGGTGGGTTGGAAGCAACCTGCATACTGTGTGTTGCTTTCCCTCTAACTACCTCCTTCCCAGGGAAGCAGAGCTCTGACAATGGTATTTTCCATTTGTCCACAGAAGGTAAAAGCAGCACCAAGACACTTCAGATAAAAGAATGGGGTGGGGGGAGAACTACCAGTTCAAGACACCATGAGAATTAAATGCTGATAGTTTATATCTGAAATCTCTTGACCCAAATAATCCCACGCATGAAGTATCTGTGTTGCCATAATATCCCAGAAACAAATGGGCCCTGCCCCTTAAACAGGATTCTGCTCATAAGAGAGTTAAATCTGAATAGCAGTAGAAATAAATCTTCAAGCAATTTTACCACTCTGCAAGAATTCTGATCAGATCAGTATAATTGTACTAATTATAAAAGGAACAAACTAAATAAGGAAAGCCTTCAAATCCAACTGTAACTATAAATATCAACCATGAAAATTTATTATGGGTCTGAAACTATCACTCCCTCTATTGGCCTGTTTGTATTTTAGACCTAATTAACATAATGTACCTTTGTGTTTAATTGTTGCAAGGCATTTGGGGAAACATGGCTGCAAATAGGACATAAATTTATAAAATTACAAATAAATTTATGCTTCACGTGTGTTTCCCAGTCACCAGTTAGAATGTTCATTAACATTCCAGAATATCACAGCAGCTCATCCAATGACTCCATGGTTTATACAGAATGCAATGAGAGCATGCTGGCACTTAAGTATAATATTATTTTATAACACAAGATACAAATCTTATAAGTAGCACCAGTCTTAAATCTCACAAGAAATATTTCCTTAAGTTTGAAGATGTACATTTTATTAGCAATAGGAGAGAACGCATTTTGATCATGGATATCCCATTGCGAACATTCATGCTATTGATAATCATTTTCCAGCAGATTTCCATCTTGGAAGTATTTCCAGTTTCCGCTATCAGACAAATCCCTACTACACTGACAACAATTCCAAGCAAGCTGCAACAGGACGATTGTTGGCTGGAGCTAAAGTCGGTTGTTGTTGTTGTTGTTGTTTATTCGATTTATAGCCTGCCCTCCCCGCGAGCGGGCTCAGGGCGGGTCACAACAGTATAATAGTACAAAAAAAGACATTTAAATACATTAAAACCAGAATCATCAAAATATATACAATTAGAATCCAAGATGGCAGCCTCTTCCACTGTATAAACAAGGAGGGAGAGGGGCACAAACCCAGCTTCAAACCCCCTTTAGGCTGCAAGGCTCCCTTGGCAGCCTTAGGCAAAGCTCTCTCTCTCCTAGCTTAACCTACCTCATGGGCTACTTGTAAGGTTAAAATGATGCTCTGAGCTCCATGGAGAAAAGGCAGGACAGAAAATGTAGTCAGCATATAAATGCCACCGACTTGCTATCTTGTTAATCTGAGCGCTTTCTTGTTGATAAGCATCACAGTTCACCATCAAATCATACTTGGAGGGCAAGAGGTGGCCCCAGGGAGCAGATGTCCTGAGGTTTCACACCATTGTTGGAGACATCTGCCTCAAGCTATCATTTTGATCAGACATTGAAGGAATGTTCCTGACAAGCAATACAAAGGCTGCTTACCAAGCTATATAGAAGGAAAACTAAGCACAATTAGCAGCAAACATATCCTGGTTTGACAGAACTTCGCATTCTGAAAAGTCCTGATTGTCTAGAGTCATCTGAATCAATTCCTTCCATTCGGCCTTAGCAGGACTGAGGAGTTAATCAATATATTGTTTGTTCAGTGCTGCAGATCTAGAAAGCATAACAACCCAAGTGGGTCATTTATCAGCAACAGCTCAGTGGCAGAGGATGTGCTTTGAATGTGGACGATCCCAGGTTCAGTCGCCGGTAACGCTAGTTAAAGGATCTCAAGGCCATTCCAGATGTAGTGTTGGGAAAGTCATGATAGTGGGAGGTGGGAGGGTATCAGCCATGGAGGGCAGGATCTAGGTCTGAGGGCCAAGCTAAACATGACGAATGACACTTGAACAGCAAGTGTATTTCTCCCTGTTCACTTGCCCTCCACTCAATCCACTTGCCGTTCAAGTGTCATTCGTCATGTGTAGCTTGGCCCTGAGCCATGGAACACAGGAAGGGGATTAATACTTTTCCCCTGTGCCATTTCCCCACCCAAATTCTCCCACCCCAGAGCCACTGTTTGCCCATGAGGAAAGCATATAGGCAGCATAAACCCCTTCCTTCACAGTTCTGATTCAAACCTACCCCACCCCTCTGCAGCTAGTATTAAGCCTGAAAAAAGGCACAGGAGATTATTTGTTTGTTCGTTTGTTTTGTTCAATTTATATCCTGCCCTCCCCGCAAGTGAGCTCAGGGCGGATCACAGCATCATAAAACATAAAAACCACAATTTAAATATAATAAATAATTAAAATAATTAAATAATAATAATAAAATCCACAGATCTCATTTAAAAAGTGGAGCGGAACAAGGAAAACAAGCAAGGGACCAGCCAGATAGTTCGCCAGCTCCGCAACCACTCTCATAGGCCTGGCGGAAGATCTCCATTTTATAGGCCCGGCAGAACTGTAATAAGTCCCACAGGGCCCAGGGTCTCAACTGGGAGAGCGTTCCACCAGGCCAGAGCAAGAGCCAAAAAGGCTCTGGCCCTGGTGGAGGCCAAGCAAACATCCTTGGGGCCAGGGACCACCAGCAGATCATTATCTACAGAGCGTAATACTCTCCAGTTCTCTCAAAGGCAAATCAATTCAGCCCTCATCTAGCAGGTATAGGGATAAACTCCCTCCACCCAAATTTCCAGAGAGCCACCCACCACCAGTCAGGGTAGGCAATAATGAGCTAGACTGACCATTGCAATAATAAGCTAGATTGTCCCGATATGTTCATTAATACCATATCTGCTAGCACAAACATGTACTTTCCGTTGTCCAAATAGGACTCAGTTGGTGAGTCATTGAAGTTAGCACAGTTATATGAAGGAGGGATTTGAGATGCATCTCACAGCGATATCACAAGCACCATTCAATCCTCCGTCACCCATAAGCCATCTTCTACAACTACCATTCCCACAGCAAAACACTAAAGATAGTATATTTAACTTAAATAAATAATTTATTATGTTCTTCATTTCTCTCCAAGGTGACCCAAAGCAGCTTATAATAACACCCAACAAATACTATATAGATAAACCTAAACAAAAAAAATGGCTTGAGAGATCAGGAATCAATTGCAGAGTAATGCACAGGTACTATTTGAGATGCCTCGGCAAAGAGTCCTTTGGCTGTTGTGAAAGGGCTCAGCCCTCGGGCTACTGCCAAGCTTTATAATAATACCTTCAGAAAGAGGAAGGTAAACTTATCACAGATGGAATTCAGCAGATGTTGGCTTTTTGGCAAGACTGTCCTCACTCCCCCCAACCCACCAGTTATTTTACTGAAGCAAGACTCCCAATTTCATGGCAAGTTGCGCTACTAATCTGAGTGTTAGTAAAACTGATTCCCCACAACAGAAACGTCTTCTGGAGCAGCATTGCCTTGGTGGTGCAATGAAGGCTGCACAGTTTCCTCTGTCTCCCAATAAAAACACAGCAATTTAGAAAAGCCCCAATTTGGAAACGACAACACATGCTAAGTAAATACAAACTGAGTGCATTAAAATGCTTATCCTCCTTCAAAAAACATTTGACTTGAAATAAGCATCACAAAACTAAAGCACAAATGTAGAAAAGGGCTGTGCAGAAGCCAGGCTGTTCCGCAGAATCAATAGGATTTACAGCACTTTACAGCCCTTTAGACCTACCCACTACTTACTGCTGTCCATCAAACAGCTGTAAGCATGGCCATATGCCACTTGATCCCCCTTCCATCATTTAGCAGCTGATAATTCAGCTTTTATTGACAAAAGCTTTCCTGTTTTCCAAAGGAGAGCAGGTTTCTTTCTAGAGAGCAGAATACCTGAATAAAGGGTTTCTCTGTAAGATCCAAGAAAACCTCAGCATATTTTGCCTTCCAGGTCCATGGCATTGTCTGGGAGCAAAATACTCTGCCAGCACCCCTGCCCATGCCCTATAATTTGTTCCTCAAAGTTTCATATATGTTGTACAAAATTAGAGATGCCAAAACCATTGAGACCCGGTACCTACATCACAGGCAGGCAGCCACATGGCAAAGCAATGCCACTGAATTCTGAGATGCCCAAAAGATGCACTCCATGCTCCTTTAGCTCAGCTGGTTACTTCAGCACCTCTGTGTCTCTGGGATCATACACACACAACAAAGCACCTGCCACACTGCCAAGCCCAGAGCCTTTTGCCTTGGTGTCTTCCTTCTTGTCACTTCTGCTGTCTCTTTCCTACTCTCAAGTGTCACTTCTGGTTTGATTTACAACCACCTACAACAACTGCCCTCGATGCCATGATGACACTCTGCGCTGAACTAAGGGAGAGAACCCAGATTCTCCCTCAGTTGCATGTCTAAAGGGAAGGGGAAGCAATTCATTAACTTCATGTTGGGTGCCAAAGTCAATTTGTCTGGCAAAAGGCTGCACAGCTCTGTAGGAGCTCAAGGGAAGTCAGCAGGAATGCCTTTGTATGAACTAGTTCTTAATATGGGAAAGTTGTTCTAGTGCACAGGGGTGTTCTTGAGTTGTGACTTGTGTAAGCTCTCAGGGACACTCAATGAAATTGATGGGCAGTGAATTCAAGACAGACAAAAAGTCAGTACTTCTTCAAACAACGCATAGTCAGCATAGAATTGGCTACTCCAAGAGGGGATAATAATGACCTAAGAGTCATTTTACACTTTCACTTCACATTGCAATTAGTGTATCAGTTCGCGCAGGTGATTGTCTGTATAGGCATTTTTCACTCTCTGTTCCTGTAGGGGCTCTTTCTCACCTCTTCCCCCATGAATGATGATCTCTTCCCACTCACTCATTCCACTTTTCTTTTAAGTTTTAACTCGTGGCTTTTTCTCTTCTTTTCTCATGTAGAGACGTCTGCTTTAGAGGTGATACAGACAACAAAGCTTCCAATGGTTCAATAGACACCAGTAGGTATACAATAAAAAGACCCATGTGGATCCAATTCCTTCTATACATCACATGCAAAAGGGGCATGTGATGCTAAAGGAGCAGCAGATAACTGTGGGTGTTTGTTTATTTTTTTAATTCATTGGTGGGAAAGTATTTATACAACTACTCTTACCACCTAAAAATGAGCAGATTAGGTTAAATATGTAGTGTGGCTCTTTAACATCTTTAAAAGTGAATTAGACCTGTTCCCCCAACAAATATTAGCCATGATTGTTAAGCAGAGCCTCCATTTAGCCTCTAAATACCAGATATGGGGGATATACAATGAGGAAGACCTTCATGCCCTCCTTGTATATTTTCCAGAAACATCTGGCTGGCCAGTGGATGGTGGAAAGAGGATGCTGGATTATGGTCCTCAGTCTGACCCAGAAAGACTCTTCTTATATTCTTATGCTCTGTCATATATCAAGTAATGCAACCAGCTGTCCTTAGGAACCCACATCAAAGAGCAGCGCACATCCACCTTTTGTCCTCATGTTCATATCTGGCAAAGAGACGCTGCTTCTTTCCAAGGCTCAATGAGACTTCTGGTGACAGTTCTAAAGCTTTTCTGTGCATAAGCTGCACAGACAGAGACACCATCCCCCCCCCCAAACACACACACACACACACACATACAGAGGCTTCTCTCCACGTGCTGCTGATCAAGTCTCCCTCACGTATATTCCGGGCTAAATTCCTAGCAACCAGATGCACACATAAACGCATTTCAAATTATTCTGGGATTTGATTACTGACATAAACAAATGTGACTCCAGATTAATCTTGCCTTTGCTTTGCCCTGATAAGATTTTGTCTGTAAATACATTCTGCTGCAAAGAGGTCCAAGTATTGAGTGCTGAGCAACAAAATCAATTGTTTTTTTTAAACGTTTCAGAGACAAAAAAGTAAAAGAATCAAGAAACCCTATTTTCTCCCAGGCAAGAGTATGTTGTGAGACTGGCACCTCTGGTTGCTATAACATTAAGCTGTTTCAGTAGCTCAATTGCAGATTTCAGTAGGTTGTACCAGTCAAAGAGGGAACTTAATCTTAACTGAAAGTACAAGAAAAGTCTATGGAGAGATTGAAGTGTTACAGATTATGTCATGAATCTAGCAAGGGCTGTGTATAATTCCAGGCTTAGACTTCCTTCATCACAGAAAACTAATAATTACACAGAGAGAGAGACCACATTTTTCTGTCAGTAAAAGAAGCTGATGCACATGTAATAGAAAATTATCATCCCCTGCAAAAAGAACTCAGTGCTGATAAATTGGACAGCTGTACTGTTTCAGAGAGGGGGGGATTTCTTTTTCTCTTTTGACTGAGCACTTGGCTCTGAGGATAACTCACCAGCTCAGGGAGAGGAATTAAGATTCATTTTTTGTGCCAATGTTTCTCAGTGCAGTCCGCATAAGATGAAGGAGACCAGAGGCATGCTGGCAATCAAAGCATCTCTGTTTGCAAAAAGACCTTGACACAAATTGTGTTTGGTGCTCATACAGTAGGGCAGGCTGCACTGAACTAACAGTTGCCACAGCAGTTGAAAAGAGCATAATATGAAAGCACTTTTCTGGCTCCCATCAAAGTGTCGGTTTTATTTTTGCTTTTTGACTTCCGTACCAGCAAGGCTGGTCCCTGAGTGCACAACTGGAGCAAACAGGAGGAAAGGGTAACCAAAGAAGAAGCTCACAAATCAACAGCCTTTTTCTTTTATTCTCGGCACTTGACTCGTAGCCACCAATGTCTCACAAGGGAAAATGTGCTGCATTCAATAGGCAGAGGAAGTAGGGGGCTCATGCTTCAGTAGTAAGCAAAGCAAATGACTGAGTCACCTGCAACCATAGTGTCTTCTGTTTCAGACATTCCAAAATACTAGTTTAAAATATACATTTCCATATAAGTACCCTAAATGGAGTTTCAGTGCTCCTACTGGCTGCGTCAGTCTACACCTATGGATGTTCACACACCAGCTTTGCATTGCCTCAGAAGCAGTTAAGCACCTGGCCCTGGCTTTCATCTCTGAAGGCTTTGACAGTAAACAGACAGTTGTTAGCTTGGCTTTTTCCCACCAGAGTGATAAGAGAGCTATTATGCGGGTCCAGTAGCACCTTAAAGAACAACTAGGTTTCCAGGATATGAGCTTTCAAGAGTCAAAGAGAGGCATTGCCTAGGGTGTCCTCTTCTCAGATTTGCCTCTCTTTCAAAACCCTGCAAAACCTGTTTAACAAGAACTAATCAGGTGGCAAAATAAACATGCTGAAGACCAAAGGCCTTTGATTCAACACTTGTGCCTCTATTGTCCGTTTCCAGGTCCAGCCATTTTCTATTGAAGTCAGCACCAAGGACAGCATCCTCTAAATACAACAGCTCTTCGCACTATCACCAGGAGGTCACTGCTGAGTTCGTCCAATGAGAGCCAAGAGGATCTAAGGCAGCCAAGGGTTGAAATAATGTCATAATTTCATCTTAGAACCAGTTTACTAGTTAACAGCTTACAAGCGTTGGAAAGCATATGTGTGAAAGGTGCTTGGATCACCAGCAAAACATTTCCGTCACTTGGGCAAGCATTACCTACTCATTCATGTAAGAACATGAGAAGTTCTGTAACTCAGCTGTAGTGTATTTGCTTTGCATGCAGAAGGTCCCAGGTTCAATCCCAGCACCTCCAGTTTAAAGAATCAGGTTGTAAGTGATGTGAAAGACCTCCACCTGAGACTTTAGAGAGCTGCTGCAATTCAGATAAAACAATACAGCCTTTGATAGGTAAATTATCTGACTTAGTATAAGTCATCTTCATGTATTCAACCTCAGCAGAGTCCTGCTTGATCAGACCAACAGTCCATCTAGTCCAGCATACTGTTTTGCAAAGTTGCCAACCCATCGCCCTGGAAAGTAAACAAACAGGCCAGGGCCTTCCCCAGATGCTGCCTTCTAGCAGCGATTTACTAGTTCTGGTTCTGAAAGTTCCCTTTACTTGCCATGGCTATTAGTCTTGGATGGACCTCTCCTCTCTGAATCTGTCTAATCTCTTTTTAAAGCTATTTATGCTCGTAGCCAACACTACATCTACTGGCAATGAAGTCTACAACTTATAATGCAATGCTGAGCAGAGTTACACCCTTCTAAAGCCATTGAAGACTGGTAGTCTATGAATCATTTAGCACTGAATACTCCACGCATACGCACTTTGCTACAGGTGAGAGGCAGCCCCCTTCCAACCATGCTCCACTACCTCCCTGGCTATGAGAGCTCTGTGGATTCAGCCAGAGAGAGCTTCCAAGGTTCTCCTTGGTGCTATGTCTTCCCTGCTAGCTGATACTGATCCTGGTATTACTTTGGCTGTGGCTAAATTCCTTGCAGCAGTAGCTTCTATGTGTGGATAGTAATAGACGGTGATCTTTGTAAGGCTGGTTCTGTTCAAGACCACTGGGTATATCAGACTGTTAAGAAATAAGTATAATAGAAGGCAGATTGTGAAGAACTACAGGAGGATCTCTCTAAGTTGGTTGAGTGGGCAACAACATGACAAATGAAGTCCAATGTAAGGTGATTCATATTGGAGCAAAGAGTAAGATCCAGGTCCAATAGCACCTTAAAGCCTGACTAGATTTAAGGTGCTATTGTACCCAGCTCTTACTCTTCAACTGCAGACCAACACAGCTATCCACCTAAAACTATATTGGAACCAAAAAATTCTAATTTCATATATATGATAATGGGGTCTGAACTGGCTAAGACTGAGATTGGAAGACATCTTGGGGTTACAATGGAAAGCTTGATGAAAATGTGAACCCAATGTGCAGCAGCAGTGAAAAAGGCTAACTCTATGCTAGGAATTCTGAGGAAAGGGATTGAAAATAAAACAGCCAATATTGTAATGGCCTTGTGGTCCAGCCTCATTTGGTATACTGTGTGCAGTTCCAGCTGCCATATCTCAAAGGGACATTGCAGAGCTGGACAAAGTACTAAGGAGGGCAACCAAGATGATTTAAGGGGTTAGAGCACCTTTCCTATGAGAAAAATCCGGAGCATTTGGAACTTCAGCTTTTTCTCTTTCTCCCAGAATACTTGGACACCCAATGAAATTGTTGGCAAATAGGTTCAGGACAGACAAAAGGAATCACTTCTTTACTCAATGAGTAATTAAACTGTGGGATTCACTGCCAGGGGAGGTAATGATGGCCATGAGCATAAATGGTATTTAGAAAGATGCATGGAAGAAAGGTTCATCAATGGCTACGAGACTAAAGGGGGCCTTTATATACAGAGGAAGAAAACCTCTGAGGCAGCAGTAGGAAAAGCTCAGCCTCTATTCCCTATTTGTATGTGTTAGGGGATTTTATAACTTTTTAAAACTTTTCATCCATTATGAGTGCTATTGAAGCAGACCTGCACACACATTTGGGGAACATTCTTCCTTAGCTAAGCAGTATCACAGTTAAGAAGTCAGTGTAACCTCACGGCAGCTATAAGAATGTCAACATCTCTTATTTTCCTTTCCTCTAATCAAAATATAGCCTTGGAAAGCAGTCTGTAAAAACCAAACTTTAAGAGAAGACGCCAAACCTTTTTTGACATGTTTATATCAGGAAGTATTTACTGTCTTGTCATCCAGATCCATCAGGCGCCATAATTTCTGAAGACAGCATTTCCAAAGAATTGTTTGTTTAAACCCTGTGTTAACCTTTGATTTTTTATTCTGTAAGCAATTAGCTGTAATAAGTATATAATACTCTCTGCTGTGACTATTTTTTTATGCGTGTGTTTTAATGAAGGCATCTGCATCTGGGTTTTGTTATCATAAAACTCATTTATCTTTATGGATCACTGGTTTTTGGTGTCTTAGTTATTATGGGCAATGGCTGTTGGGAAATGTAACCTGAATGCAGAGTACCTTTAAGATAATTTTCCTTAACAGTATGGCCTTGTCTTCTTGTGTTCTTACACTCTTGTTCTTCTTAGGACTGCACTGCTGATTGTTGAGAAAAGTCCTTTCATTTGATCTGAATTTATTGCCTATCAACTTCATTAGGTTCCCTTGAACTGTAGCATTATGGGACAGGGATCCGCTCCACTCCATGCATAATAGTATAAACTTCTAGCACATCCCCCTTTAACAGTATTTTTTTCTAAACTAACAAGTCCCAGACTCTTTAGCTTTTCCTAAAGGATCCTTAAAGGCCTTTCCTCCTAAATGTGGCCTGCTAGGATCAATGAAGCAATAATCACCATCTCTAGGCCACACTGAAAGCTTAGAAGTTGAGTCAAGCAAGGTAACAGCATCTTGGATGAGTCAGACCTATCGCTTGCTACATCAATTTCCTTCACACCATGGGACCACAAAGCCCCTTAATAGTAATTTTTAAAAGGGTGGGAATAGATGGTGTGGTACCTATCTGAAGAAAGGAGCTTTGACACTGGGAAGCGTATACTCTGAAAATCTTGTTGTTCTCTAAGATGCCACTGGAATAAAATTCTGCTGTTCTTACCTGATAGTATCAGATTATCTCTAAAGCCCACAAATGTCCAGGCTGTGTTTAAAAACAGAACAAAATATTTTTGCAAGAGCTTGAAAAAAAGATGCCACCAGCAAAGGAGCACTTAACAAGAATTTTTATACACATGCTGCACTTATACTAGCAGACCTCAGGAAGAGCACCCACCTTGGCAATAGATATGCTTTCCCCACTTCCAGCAATGGTCTTCCTTAATCTGATGATGTCCTACTCAGATACTCACAGACAAGCCTTGCCAATCACTACTTCAGTCAACTTGCCACAATGCATTACTGAAAAGGCTGTCTACAGCTTTCACTTTGAGGATTCTCTCCAGAGATTATAGGGATTCTTTCCAGAACTTCTGGCCTCATGGTTCAGACCTGGGCAGGGTGCTTTGACTCCGCTGATCCTGGCTGCCAGAGAGCAAGAATGTCATCTGCCCAATCTCTGTGGCTGCATTTCTTATGTGATCATGCAGGGGGTCTACTAGGGAGAGAATGAGCCAGCAGAATGGATTGCAAGATGGACATCTCATTTTTGAATGTTCCCTAACATTAAAAACTCCCTTTAAATGGAAAGCCAGCATATCTGGCAAAGTAGAAACCTAGAAACTCTTTCCCTGGTGAGCTAGTTTTTTGTGCAGAATCATGTAAAATTTATTTTTCAAAAAACCTGCAGTTTGAAATGGCACAGTCACCACCACTTGCATCCCATCTCATTTATGCTCCAGGTATAGATCTAGCTGGTGGGGGTGGGGAGAGACTAACTGTCCCCTAAGAGATCTTCTGCAGTCACAAAAGCAGTGGGAGATGGTTTCAACAATACGTCATTTCAGGAGTACGATCAAGTTCACGTCTTGAATTGCACCTAACAATATTTTCTTTAGATTGGGTTTGTTCATGTCCAAGGAATAAGCAAAGCATGTCATCTGGGATGGTAACAGAGTTCTGTTTGGTTGTTGGGGGTTTTCCGGGCTGTATTGCCGTGGTCTTGGCATTGTAGTTCCTGACGTTTCGCCAGCAGCTGTGGCTGGCATCTTCAGAGGTGTAGCACCAAAAGACAGAGATCTCTCAGTGTCACAGTGTGGAAAAGATGTAGGTCATTTGTATCTACTCAGGAGGGGTGGGGTTGAGCTGAGTCATTTTGTAAGAGTTTCCCAGGGTGTGGAATGCTAATGGCGGGAGGCTTCATTGTATCCTGAGGAGGTTCTTTTGCATATGGATTGGTGCTTGATGTGCTAATCTTCTCTGCAGGGCTATTGTCGGGTGTGGAGTGTTTTGTTGGCCTGGTGTTTTTCAGAACTGGAGCCCATGCTCTGTTCATTCTTAAGGTTTCTTCTTTCCTGTTGAAGTTTTGCTTATGCTTGTGAATTTCAATGGCTTCCCTATGCAGTCTGACAAAGTAGTTGGAAGTGTTGTCCAGTATTTTGGTGTCCTGGAATAAGATACTGTGCCCTGTTTGAGTTAGGCTATGTTCAGCCACTGCTGATTTTTCAGGCTGTCCAAGTCTGCAGTGTCTTTCATGTTCTTTTATTCTTGTCTGGATGCTACGCTTTGTGGTCCCGATGTAAACTTGTCCACAGCTGCAGGGTATACGGTATACTCCTGCAGAGGTGAGGGGGGGGGGAGTATACCGTATACCCTGCAGCTGTGGACAAGTTTACATCGGGACCACAAAGCGTAGCATCCAGACAAGAATAAAAGAACATGAAAGACACTGCAGACACTGCAGGAGTATACCGTATACCCTGCAGCTGTGGACAAGTTTACATCGGGACCACAAAGCGTAGCATCCAGACAAGAATAAAAGAACATGAAAGACACTGCAGACTTGGACAGCCTGAAAAATCAGCAGTGGCTGAACATAGCCTAACTCAAACAGGGCACAGTATCTTATTCCAGGACACCAAAATACTGGACAACACTTCCAACTACTTTGTCAGACTGCATAGGGAAGCCATTGAAATTCACAAGCATAAGCAAAACTTCAACAGGAAAGAAGAAACCTTAAGAATGAACAGAGCATGGGCTCCAGTTCTGAAAAACACCAGGCCAACAAAACACTCCACACCCGACAATAGCCCTGCAGAGAAGATTAGCACATCAAGCACCAATCCATATGCAAAAGAACCTCCTCAGGATACAATGAAGCCTCCCGCCATTAGCATTCCACACCCTGGGAAACTCTTACAAAATGACTCAGCTCAACCCCACCCCTCCTGAGTAGATACAAATGACCTACATCTTTTCCACACTGTGACACTGAGAGATCTCTGTCTTTTGGTGCTACACCTCTGAAGATGCCAGCCACAGCTGCTGGCGAAACGTCAGGAACTACAATGCCAAGACCACGGCAATACAGCCCGGAAAACCCCCAACAACCATCGTTCTCCGGCCGTGAAAGCCTTCGACAATACATAGAGTTCTGTTTCTTTATTTGCCTGGCCAAATTGGTACATCTGTTGCTCTTTCTATATTTTTCTGCTTACAGTTAGGAGTCTACCTTGAATTGATAAAAAGTATTGCAACTGGTGCTTTTCAACTTGTTCTTGGAGTTAAAGGTGAGTAGTGAGGTGGCTGAGTTTGCATATGACACCAAATTATTTAGGGCAGTTAAAACAAAAACAGGATCCAAAAGGATCTCTCTAAAGTGGGGGAATGAGCATTAAAATGGCAAATGAGATTTAATGTGAGCAAGTATAAAGTGATGCAACAAATCCCAGCTTCCTATATACACTGACGGCATCCGAGCTGGCGGTGACCAACCAAGAAAGAGATCTTGGGGTGGTAATGGATAGCTTGATGAAAATGCCAACTCCATCTGTGGCTCCTGTGAAAAAGGCAAATTCTATGTTGGCCATAGTTAGATAAGGAATAGAAAATAAAACTGCCACTATCATACTGCCCAAGTGAGACCACACTTGGAATACAGTGTACGGTTCAGGTCACCGCTTCTGAAAAAAATGATATTGTAAAGCTTGAAAAGTTGCAGAAGGGTAGACCAACTGCCCTACGATAATTGGTTAATATGCTTAGGACTGTTTAGCTTTTTAAAAGACAAGCAAAGGGAAACATGATAGAGGTTTATAACATTATGCATGGTGTGGAGAGAAGAGACAGAAAGAAGCTTTTCTCCCTCTGAGGGGTGGGAGATTCAGGACATATAAAAGGTAGTACTTGTTCAAACAGCACATAGTTAAATTGTGGAACTCATTGGCACAGGTGGTGGTGATGGTTGACAACCTGGCAGGCTTTAAAAGGGAAGTGGACAAATTTGGGGAGGATGAGGCTATCAGTGGCCACTAGTCATGAAGGTTGCTAGTTATGGTGAATATCTACTCCCTCCAGTTGCCAGGTCCTCCCAGTGGGAGGGGGGACCCAATACTTTTCTTGCTGATGTCTTCTTGCACATGCAAAGCATGTATGGGCTCCCAGTGCAGTGGAATAACATCACTTCCGGGAGTGATGTCATCATGCCGCACAGAGCACGTGCCCCAGGAGGCCCACTCCTGCAACTTTTCCCCTGCTTGCCAGGTGAGTGGTGGCAGGGGGGAGGAGGCTGAGAGTGGAGGATCCTCTGCTGGGGGAATGGCAAACCTACTCCAGTACCAGAGACAGTATGGCTCTTTATGTCAGTTAACTGGGAAGCACAGGCAGGAGGACGCTGTTGCAGTCATCCCACTTGTAGGCTTCCTAGAGGCAGCTGCTGGTCTGTCCCCGTGTGGACAGAATGCTGGAGTGGAGGGGATCTGCCATGGCTCTCTGTATGTTCTTAAGCAAGATGGCCCTACCTTTTGGATGTGTGGTTGTGCCCAAGGGGAATTTGATCTCTCCAGCACATGACTCTGTGCAGGAATGCCCTTCCCACAAGCAATTCGGTCAACATTGGGACAGTCCCAATTATTCATGCAAATCTTAGGTCTCACCCCCACCCCCAGCTTTAAACCCACAGAGGGGCCTTCTCGTCACTTACCAAAATGAGCCACTTTCTCAAATTGACACACTCCTGCTATCTGCTTAGCTTTTAATTAAATGCACTGCTATCCATTGTACTCATAATGTGCGCATAAGTATCTCATTACACATTTATTGTTCATTTGTAACAATAGTAAACCCTGAGTTATGTGGTTGGATTTATATATTGCAGAGCAATTAAAGCAGAGTTCTGGAAAAATTCAACTGAGGTTTAACTTTTTATTTTCTTCATATCTTAGGTCTTTAAAACACCTAATAGATGTGCTTATTGCCATAAGCATCTACTTTTCCTTTTATTAAGTGTGGATGTAAGAGTTTCCTGAATGTTAGTGCAAAATTAATAGCGTCTACCTGTTCTTTCAAGTGGACTGTATATCTCCTGATGCAGATCAACCCTATGTATGAGCTGATGTCCCACTTCCAACCAAGCCAGCATTGTCTCAGACACTGGGGGTCATAGGGTTAAGGGCTGGCAGCTTAAAATCAATTAGCATACAAGCTGTCCTAAAAATTCAGAAACTGGGGAGCAGCCAAAGGCCTATGGGATGAGAATCCAGTCAGCAGTAGAGTTTCCCAGGATGGAACATGAGCTGGTCTCTAGGACCATTAGACAATCAATGGTCAGAATTCAACTGTGAGGTCTTATAGAACTTCGTTGTCCCAGTCTTCTCTATCGGCTTCCTCTCCAAATGCCTTTCCTTCATCATCTTGCCAAAGCACTTTTCCATGCAAGCTGCATCAGACATGACAAATTCAGGCCTATCAGGCCATAAAAGAATTCTAAGAGTTGCCATAGGGTGGGAAGTTCCTGGAGATTTGGGGGCATTGCCTGGGGAAGGATGGGGTTTGAGATGAGGAGGGACCTCAATGGAGTATAATGCCATAGAGTCCACCCTCCAAAGCAGCCATTTTCTCCAGGAGAAGTTGTCACTGTGGCCTGGAGATCAGGTGTAATTCCAGGGCATACCCAGGCCCCACCTGGAGAGTGGCAACCTTATTGAAGGGCCACAAAGGAGACGGGTGACTCTATTGTTTTCCAAACATTCCACTTTCAAGCAAACAGCAAGAAGGTATCAAAAAGTATTCCTTTCCTAAATTTCCAATCAGAAGTTTAAAAAAAAATACACACACAAACCCACCTGCTGCAGAAGATGAAAGGTGAGTCATCGTTTAAAGTCGCCTGTTCCTTATTTAGATCCCTGTTGTTCAGCAGAGTGTTTTTAAGCAGAAACATAGATTGTTTAAAATTCCCCAGCGCTGCTTTCTGAACATTAATTCCCATCAACTTTCAAACAGGCCTTTCATTTATTCTTTATGCTTCTCTCAGTGACATAAATAGATGTACATTAAAACGCTGCCACAGCACTCTCCCAAATTGCCTGCCTGTCTCCACAGACACATCGATGAAGTTTAAGGCATTTGCTCAAATGCGTCTTAAGAATCTCATTGCTTAAAGGGGCGGGATGGAAAGATGGGGTGGGTCTGAGTGGAGGGGAGGCCACAGTCACTATCAGGCAGAGGCAAGGGGCATTTGCATGTGTGGGGCCCTCTGGAAATGGACAGAATGCAGTCCAGACAAGACACCTGAAAAGGTTAGGAACATCTTAAGACCCACTGTCAGTTTCACCTCCCTTTTTGGGTGGCAAAGAGAAATAAACAAACCCCCTGAGGAGCAATCTTTGCTGGCTCTGTGGAGAGGTGAAACTGACAGAGCCTTCCCATCTGTCTTTTAATCTCAGCTTCCTGGCTAATATTGCATCTCCCTTCACTTGAGCATCCTCATGTAAGAGGCCTCATGTAGAGAGACTCACAAGGACCAGAATTTGGGGTAGTGAGGGATGTAATAATGAAATAAGACATAAGTTCATTCTCAGGAGTGCCCCCACTGCAGATCCTGGGACAGAATGTAACAGCCACATTTGGGATGGAAAACTGGAACTTCTGGAGGATCCCATAAACCACCAGAAATGGGAGTGCTGATGTGGCCAGGAGGGGATATGGGTGCCAACTCTGAGTGTGGAAATTCCTGGAGATTTGGGAGTAGAGCCTAGAAAGCAGTTTGGGAAGCGGGGGGAGCTCAGCAGGATTATGATGCCATGTAGTCTACCCTCTGAAGCTGACATTTTCTCCAGAGGAATTGATATCTGTAGTCTGGACAGCCACTATAATTCTGGGAGAATTCCAGCCCCCACCTGGAAGTTGACAACCCTAGGAGGGGGTGCTGGACAGTATTCCCTTCAGGGTTCATACAATGCTCTGTGGCTAACCAGGAAGTATCTGCAAAATAAGATACACATGTACAAATCTAGTTTTGCACGGGACAACCAATGAGTGTCTTTACATGCAATTTACCATTTTGGTAGTATTCAGAAGAAAGGACACATATTGCAGTTGCTTAGTACCTAGGGAAAAATCCTGATCAGCCTCTTCCAGGGGACACCAAGTAGTGTGTAAATCTAATTATTTCTAGGATTGCAGGAACTGGATGCATGATGGCTTGTGAAACTCTCTAGAGTGCACATCAGTAGCCTAACAATAACATTAACAACATAATGATAAAAATATTAATAACATGAATAAGTGGATTGGAACATGTTTCCTATCGTTTTAATTTCCCTTTCAAATTCTCATTCAGAATCCAGGACACTGAATCTCCGCTTTCTCTTGAATTTTTGAAGATTGAACTGTAAAAAAGACATCTCGGAAGAAGTGTATTCACAAGCTGCCTGTCACCAGGTATTCACAGCCATCCTGTCTCTAAGCGCAAATGAGCTGCTCTGTATTCTCCTTCAAGAAATAGAAAAAAGCACTGTATTGTTACCAACAAAAACTGAGCTTAATGTTGGAGCATATGGACCACGCCGTGTGCATGTTTATTTCAGTTGGAAGGCTTTAATTTGTCTTGGCAGCGGCTTGTGTTTGGGATAAGAAAGAGATGTATGGACACAGTGTAGGCTCTGATGGAACGTAATTAGGCAGCGCAAGCTCTTAACAAAACCCTCCTTTTATCTAAAACAGTGCATACATTAGAGTGAACCGCAACCTATAATAATACACTCCCTGCAGCTTAACACTCAAGCAGCTCCAGGCAGGGCTGTGGGCAGTCCTCAAAGGCATGCTTCAGTTTTCCAAAGGGACTACAGGTGGCATGAAAAATACAAACAAAAAAACCCACACGTACACATACACTCATAGATGGTGCAAATGCAAAGAGAAGAAAGGGTTCTGTGCATAGAAGTCAAATAGGCAGATCAGGAGAGCCTTACTGGATAACACCAAGGAATGAAACTCCCCTGACATTTGCCAACGAGGATCCCAGCCCTTTCACAGACACCCACATGCAGATACAAAGAGCCCATTCTAAGGGGTTTGGCTGTCCCAGACAAACTTAGCTTTCTTCCAACCTCCCTGATGGATACACTTTGCAGTGTCTTATTGTATCCTGAGCCACATATTAGATGTTAGACTTGGCTGAAGTCTTAGGGCCAAGCTACAAGTGACGAATGATACTTGAACAGCAAGTGAGCAGACTCACATGTATTCCTCCCTGTTTACTTGTGCTTCACTTGATCACTATGTGATCTATGTGGAGTGCAATGTGATCAAGTGGAGCACAAGTGAAGCACAAGTGAACAGGGAGGAATACACGTGAGTCTGTTCACTTGCTGTTCAAGTGTCATTCATCACTTGTAGCTTGGCTCTTATTTGCATCTTCTTGCATATGTCTTTAATGTCTCTCCTTCCTCCTCTTTACAACTGTGTGAGCCAAGAAACCAGTGGAGATCAGAAGGATCTTTGCTATGTTTCCTGGACTGCAGGGGGGAATCATCTACCCAAGAGAAGGCAAACTACTCAGGTGCCTCAGCAATTTTAACACCTCCACATGGTTGCCTCTGTACCTGGGCCAGCCCTGGGACCAATCTTCAGCCAAATAGCAGGATGAAGCCCAGGGAAGAATTGCTGTGAGAAAATGCTTGGAGCTGGTATCAACACACAAATGGTAACACTGTGTTGTGTTGGTGGATATTTGAAGACAGAAGGTGGGGTTTTCGACAAGAATATGGATTGCCAATACAATGCTGCTGATGGAGGTAGAATGCCCAAATACAAATCCTTGTTCAGCTCTAAAATTCACCATGTGGGCACAGCACTGTTTCTCAGCTTAATCTTCCTCACAGCACTGCAAGAATAAAAACTAAATGTCTTAGGGAGTATCCATATGACAACATTCTTCCTTGTACTACAGAAACAAGAGCCACAAACTGCACGCTGTAGGAATAAAGGAGATTTAGCATGCCTGGGCACTGTGGGGCACTCTTTTTCCCTGTGATGCCTCTCTTTGTCTGAGCTAGAATCTTCTCTCTGACTCCTCCTCTTTCTGTGCCTCTTGTTTTCTCTCTCCTGATGGTCTTGCAAAAAGCAAGATGGTTCTGCAGAGCCCTCCTCTGCAAGCTTGTAAGAGACACACCTGTACAATTATAAATTGCCCCAAGGGACCACGTTGATCATGGAATGAGGGAGCACAACTCTCCTCTTTCCTCTGCAACCATCAACTTGCAAGTCAGCATACAGCAGCCATGATTATCATAACATCAAGTAATAGCAGCAAAGGTTGGAATAGGTTTGCCTTAAAAAGCAGAAGTGCATGTGGGCTCCACCAACAGCATTAATCATCATGAATATTTAGCAAAGAGCTAATATGCAAGTGAAAAGGCCACCTTGTTTTTCTACCAAAACTCCCGTCACTTTGCTATCTGTGCAACACAAAGATACTCAACAGTTGCAGCACCTACTCCCTACAAACTCACCCTCCACACTGGGGCACTTGCTTTCCTCTCACCTGGAGAACGGTGGTCTTCTTCCAGGCTTTGATTAGAAGTCAGTCAACAGCTTCCTTCCTCATGGAAATTGCAGCCAAGGAGGAGGCTAACAGAACAAGAGCCTGCATCAGACCTCTCTACTGAAATGCTGGTCTAGCTGTATGCAACTCCCAGGGGTGGACTAGGAAGTTAAAATTTCCCAAAAGCAAGCCAAGTCACCCATGCAGCAATATAAGCCAGTATTCAGGAGACACTGATGTGTGTGCAGGCTCATACATTGGCTCCTTCCTGCATTTCCACCAATCAGTGGCAGTACTGAAAGAGGCAACTGGTGACTTTACAACCATCATTGCTGTTGCTGAAGAGTCCAAGCCTGGGAGAGCTGTCAAAGATCCTGCTTGCTCTTGGCAGCCAGCAACCCTCCAGGGCAGGGGCCCACTGGGAACTTCCCCTGTAAGTTCAATGGCCAGTCCACCCCTGGCAGCCCCTCATATTAAAAGAAGGATGGCAGAGCAAAATTACCTTCTGCAAAACAGTTTGCATCAAGCTTGCCCACATCATGCTGGCTGCCACAAATCCTAATTATTTTGGCTGAGCCATTTTTAATTGAAAGCCTTATCCTCCCCTTTAGAAGCTTAGCCTGTCAAGATTAGTAGGCAAAAAATAGAAGCAACCAGAAGAGGCCATGTGGAGAAAGCAGATAGCAAATCTGGACACAAACTCACTGCTGAGGCCAGTGTTAGCTTCTCCTTCACACAGGCCTTGCAAGGAACACAGAAACAATTAAAGCAGCCTTGGCTCCAGCGGAGTCACTCACAAGGAAAATGGCTCAGACAGTTAATGGCAGCCATACTTGGAAGGGTATTTTTAAAAATATTTATTTAATTTTTCAAGTAATTCAAATAATATAATACCAGGTAACACATGAACTTACAAACAAACTAGTCAACATTCGTCCAGATATTATTGAAATTATTACATTCAAAATCATAATACAGTTATTTTAGAAGCTAGACATCTTTTCTCCCTTTAAATTCTAACAGCAAAGCAAGGGAGTTGGTTTCACACAGTGAAATCAAGTGGAAATGGAAAGGTTTACACCCTCTCCCTTCACTGCATGGCCCAGAGGCAAATTGAGGCTGCATGAGCCTGCAACTTGTATTTTACCAACAGGCTGCATTTAGACACGTGAGCTTCATCTGGACTGTTGGAGCTGTGATAAGAACTAGGCCTGGGCATGTTGTTGGACTCTCCTTCACCTTTGTCTGATTTGAAGGCTGTCTCCAATTCATAAAGCCACACTTTGCCACATTCTGAAGGCTGTTCCTGGCCACAGGTAAAGGAGCTGACCAGCATCTGTTCCCTCCCATGCACCTTCACTTCCATCCACTTTCTCATGCATCTCATGAGAAGAGGCCTGGCAGCAGTTAATTAATGATGAGTTCCTCTCTTGAGCTTTGCTTGTCTTGCCCCTTTGGCTTGCATAGACAGCACCACTGCCCCACATTGCTAAGAAGAAAGAGGCAGGCCAACAGTGTTGCACTGAGCCAGTGGCATCAGAGTATTCTCCTCACATTATGGAAGTGAAAAGGAATGTGTAAACAGCATGAAGAAAATCCGAGCAAGGCCCAGAAGAGCCCGGGTGTATGTGTGTGAAGATTTGTTTGTTTGTTTATAGTCCACCTTTCTCAATGAGACTCAAGGTGGGTTACATATGAAAAGAACAGCTTTAAAACCACATGACCCATGATGCAGTGCTAAGTAGGGCAAGACATGTTGACAGTGCATACATGTAACTTTAAGAGTACAGTTTTGTGGCTCAAAAATTACACACCAGGGAGAGCAAACATCCATATGAGGGGACTAAGATTGCACCCACTAGCCCTACCCACATGCACATCTATTGTGAACAAAAGTCTATATGCATAGTGTATACATGCATAGGTGTCTTTTATGTGTATTTAGGATCCAGCATTTTCCAGGGGCCTAAATGTACAGATAATGCCAGTGTGTGCATATATATTTACGTAGGTCCTCATTCACTAGTTACAGCAAATGCACAAAGATGAAGATTTTATCCTGGACCACCCTGTCTGTTCACTTTCCACAGCTGTAATTTGCAAATAGCTCTATTTTGCCTGTGAGCAAAAACACCTGCAAGACTATTTGAGGCCTTGAATTTAATTGAGTGAGACAGCATTCAAGAAGTGGAAGGATATACCAAGCTGTATTGTTAACAGCTATTTTCCTAAATATTTTTAGTATCCTGTTTTAAGTACTCTGCAGATAGTGTTTCTATTTATTGCTAATTATTTGATGCTTCTGATCTTGGGTGTTTTTTTAAGGATCTGTCAATTTTGATCTTTGTCATTTATTATAATTATATAGATGCGGGTATTTTAATTGTAGTGTACGTTGACTTTTTATTGTTACTCTCTTTGGCAACAAAGTGTGGCTAGGAATGCAAGTTATAAATAATTGACTAAATAAACAAATTAATAACTGGAATTTGAACATGTGATGCTGCCACATACCAAGCCATTGGGCCAGCCATTCATTGACTTAAAATATTTATATCCTGCCTCTCTACAAATCTGTAATCGAGGCAGCTCACAAAATATTAAAATATCAATAAGCTAATTTAAATCCCCAAAATACTGTCTCCTAAAGGCCAACACAACAGCATAACAACACAGATCAGCTAGTTAAAAGAGATGTTAACAGTAAACGCACCAAAGGCAGCCCTATAAACCTAAAACTATAGCAAGGGAGGTGTAAATAAAATGAGTGCAGTGGTTAAAAACCAATTGAGGAGGGTGTTAAAACATGAGAATAAAAATGAGTTTGCTTTGCACTTGGTAAGTTTGATGCCAGAAAGCATCTGTAGAGAGGGAATTCCGTAGTATAGGCTCCACAACTGAGAAGGGCCCTGTCTTTAGTATGCAATCTCTTGGTGTCATGAGAGGACACACAAATGATCTAATTCAGTACTTTCCTCTGTGATTGGAAGAAACTCTCTAAGGTCTCCACTTTCCTGATGCCTGTTATCTAAGAGCTTTTTAACTGGAGATGCCAAGGATTGAAACTGGGACCTCTAGCATGTAAAGCAGGTGTTCTGCCACTGAGCCATGACTCCTTCCTTAATTTGAATCAGCCAGTAGATTTCTATGGTGATCGACTGCTCAAGGTCCAGAAAATTGGATTCCCCTTGCCGGGTTCTTCCTGTGCTACAATTCAGACTCAGTTCTCAGCAGAATCAAATACTTTCTTGCTGAGGATGCACAAAGATGCCCACTGCATTGTGTTCTGTTACCATGGTGATTATAGAAGGAAGGGATGCTGCAGAACTGACCTGGCAGCCTAGTGGCTGAAACCTTTTTATATCTCTGGAACCTGTTGTAGCATAGTGGTTACGTGGTTGGGCTACAAATCAACATTCTGTTGGTTCAAATCCCACTACTGCCATGACCTCAGTAGGTAGGCTTGGGTAAGCACTCCTCTCAGCCCCCGCTCCCCAGCTGTACTGTGTCACTCACTCTGAGTCAGGCACTAATCTGTCTGGAAGAGGGGCATATAAGTGCAGTTGTTGTTATTGCTGCTGATAACATCGCACTGTGTTGTGTCTATACTGCTTTTGGGATAAGATTAAAGAAGATGCATTGTTACAGAAACTTTAAAAAATGGACTGGAACACTTTCAACATGTATTGTAGACATGTCTTAGGACTTTGCCATAATAGGCAATAGATGTTTCAGTGATTTACAGCTTAGGTACCAGGGGGACAGAATATCAAAGGATACTGTTTCTCAGCATCTGACATTTGCATTTTAAGCTTCCACAATGATGGGCAAGACAGGACAGGCCTAGGAGTAACTGACAACAGACAAAGAATCCTCTGATGGCTTTGTACTGATTTCAGGGGGGCTTGCAGCATACTGCTAAGGTTGCTAGGTCCCCTGGAGCCCAATCCAGGAAACAAATGGGCCATGGGGGGGGCTTATGCATACACTCCAAAGCTCTTCCTTGTTGCACTGGGAATGATGTCATTCCTGGTGCTACAAGGAAGGGAAGCCCCCCCCCCCGCTTGATTTTCATCAATCAGCACTTGGAGGCTGAATTTCATCAAATCAGCCAGCTGCAGGGGCTTTCCCTTCCTTGTCGCGCCAGGGATGATGTTATTCCCAGTGCAACACAAAAGAGCTCTGGAGCTTGTGGGAATGCTCTCCAGAGCTCCTGGGCCTATTCCCCACATCCCCTTCCACCAGCCAGCCAGGTAAATGGTGGCAGGGGGTGGAGGCTAGAAGTGAGGATCCCCTACTCCCACTGGGGGACTGGTAACCCTACATACTACTCAGTGTTGGCCCATCCACTAGGTGCATCTAGGTGATTGTCTAGGGCACCAGAATGCCCCCAACAGATAATGGTGTGCCAGCCACTGGGCTGGGCCAGATGCCAATGAGCCTGGGCAGTATGCCATCTTCCCAGGCCAGGCATGACTCACTCAGGCACCACCTTCCCTAGGCTGGGCAGCACACTGCCTGAAGCAGAAAGACTCATTTTGAGTGACAGCCTCTCCAAAGCATGGGAGGGACACCATAGACACAAAGTTCCTCCACATGCCTAGAGCAACTACATAGCTTCCGGCCAGACATCGACTCCCATTCCCATCAGATGTTAGTAGGAGGGAGGGAAGCTTGACTTCAGTGTTGAAGTTGGCGACTGATGAGATGTTTCCCAAGGGTGTGGGTCCTTATGGGAATCTCAGCAAGGTGAGAAGGCAGTTGGTGACAGGGAGAGAAGTTCTCATGCAGCCCTTGCTTGGATCTCTAAGGTGCAACGGGAAAGTGCATCACCTCCCATTCCCTCCTAAGGACAGCAGAGTGTGTGTGTGGGGGGGTGCCAATTAGAAGAAATGCCAATTTAGTTTATCTAAGGAACACAAAACCCTTGGGCCAGTCCTAATGTTGCCCAGTCCACCAAACATATGTCAGTTTACTTATGCTTTACTTTAAAAAAGAAAAGAAAACGCTATTATTTAAAATATTTACAAACTGCTGTTCTGATCGCTCATAGTATATAACTACTAAAATGAAAGAACTTACTACAAAATTAACAATAACAGAATTGTCAGAAAAATCACAAAACCATGCCTGTTGAAAAATAAATAATTTTTACATCTTTCCACAAACCCTAGTGAGGATAATAATAATAACAGTGGTTCATTTGTATACCACTCTTCTGGACAGATTAGTGCCCACTCAAAGCGGTGGACAAAGTCAGTGTTATTATCCCCTCAATGCAGCTGGGGCTGAGAAGAGTCGCTTACCCAAGGCCACCCGGTCAGTTCATGGCAGTAGTGTGATTTGAACCAGTGGAGTGCTACATCACAGCCCAACTACTTAACTACTCCTCCCTTCCTCATTCTGGTCATTCCATCTCACTCAGTGTGGTGTAGTGATTAGAATATCAGACTTCAGCTAGGGAGACCCAGATTCAAATCCTGATGGGGGGAACCTAAGCTCAGTCATTCTCAATTTGTTATAAGGATAAAATGAGAGAAAGAAGAATCATGCAAATTGCTCTGGACTCCTTGAATGAAGGGAGGAACAAAAATGTAATAGACAGACAGACAGGACACCTGACTGAGACAAGCCTCAAGTCACATCAGTCAGCAGCACTTCTGAACTTGATCTCTTAGGCTAGCAATTGGATCTGGAAGCAAACAGGTAACTAATGCCACTGGCACAGAATAGCCTTCATTACAGGCACATCTCTCAGCTCCAAACAAAAGATTCATAGCTGCATTCTCTGCACCAGCTGAAGCTTTCAATTTGTCTTCAAGGGCTGCTCTACATATAATGCATTACAGCAATCAAGAAGAGCATAAATTACATGGATACTTGTGAGGCAGCCTTTTCTTAAGGGCAGAATCAACATACTTGTTGAAAATTGAAAAAGGAACTCCTAGCAACAATTCCAACTGGCTTCTTGTAGATTAGTCTTCTTGGATCAAGAACACCCCCTCTCCCCCAGTTCTTCATATGATCACATAAGGAAACAGTCACCATCCCTATCACAAGGAAATTTATCTGGTATCACTCCATTTCTATTCTGTCTGGTTCATCTTCCATCTGTTCACACTCATCAAATTTGCCATGAGCACTAGATGTTTAGTTAAAACATTGACAACAGAGAACATATTGAGGACACTCAGCTCTGGAGACCAAGATGACCTCACTCAGTGGCTTCATACAGGTGTTACACCACATCTGTGGTAACACCAAGCCTTGTGGGACTCCACATGACAAATCTCAAGAAGCTGATAAGGCATCCACAATGGTCATCCACAATGGAACCATTGTAGCACCCTCCCTGGTACATCTGCCAGATGTTGTACAGTACTAGAGGTACTCATTCTGTGGCTCACAGAAAGCCATGTTTGTGATTACCATCAACCAAAAGAGCCACATGAACTTCCATCTCCAGCATGAAGCTTACACCTCAGGGAACCGTCAATCACAAGCCCCACTGGGCATGGGCTTGGCTACTTTCCTGAAATATGGGGCAAGAACCACATTCAGAAATTGTGCCCAGAAGAGCCACGGGTGGCACCCAAGCCGCTGAGTGAATATCACTGTTGCAGACTTTTTAAAATGATAGTGTGGGTCCACATGGTAACAAAGCATAAAGACAAACAAGATCAGTGGACAGATATTTCTCAGAACTATTTCTATACAGAGATCATCCAGTAGGGCTGCTGAGGCTGGATTGAAAAGACATAGAAAAATAACCAATATTCATACAACTGGGTTCCTGAAGGAAGTGAAGAAGAAGAACTTCATGGTAAGAGCCATCTCCTGGTCTTATTCCCCAACGTATCAAGTAGTCCATGGTTTACTCATTCTGGATGTAGAGGTTGCACTATCATTGCTATTAGCCACTTCCTTGAAAATACTGCAGGCTAACATTGTTCACAGCTTCTGCCAAGACCAAAACAGCAGCACCATTATAACCTTCCAAAGATATCACCCACCTCTAAGATCATCGCCTGTACATGTCACATTTGCTCCAATCCAGCACATGTAGAGGGGTTTCTGTGCTTTGGGAATAGCTGCTTCCATATATGCTGATTTGCACTGGATGCTTTACCTCTGGGTACAAAGGATAGATTAAGTTCTCACACAGAAATCAACTTTGGAGGTTGCTATGCACAGAAAAGCTAAGCTACACAAGTAGAGAGTGTGCAGATTTGTGAGGGAATGTCAGTATGTGCATGTATCTAAATTTGAATCCAATGCACTCTGTTAACCTCTCCTCCCACACAGACAGAAAAGTGAACAGACACATTACCATCTACTCCTTGATGCAAGTGGTAATGTATAACCACATATATGTCTATGAAACTGTGCAGGATTTTCCCCTACTAATAACCACTTGTGCACAACACCTTACAGTATATGACTTTCTCTGGGCAAGAGCCCACTGGAATAAATTTCTCTTTCTGCTTTTTTGCATATTGTAGATCAGAAACATCTATTTCCCCCCTCTTCTCTCCCTTCCTCCCCGTCTAATTTCTTGAACAACCATCTCTGTAAATAACTTGCAAGCCTGCATACTGCAGTTTGAACAGCATGCAGTCCAATTCAAAGGTCTCAGGGGTAGCTTATGCTATGGAAAGGCAAGCCCACAGATGTTTACCCGGGTTGTATGCAGCCAATGTCATTGTTGTTTGCATAGGAGAAACACACTAAGGAACCACAGACACTTTGCCATGTTGCAAAAACTGACAATTGAAAGCAACATGTCAAATTGCATTTAAGCCATTTAATAAATTATTGAACAGAAGGAGATGTTGCTGAGTTCCCCTGAACAATCTCAGGCTAATGAACTGCTACCCCCTAGTGGCAAATATCCACGTCTACACTGTGAACTCAACAAAAACACAGTCACACACCTGAGGACATTGATTCTTCATTTATGAAGTGGTAGTGTAGTGCTGTTGACAGGATGATGGGTTTGGACCTGGAGGATTCTCACACAACTCTTCCCTGAGTGCAGACTATATTCAGCCCATGTTGGAACAGATTTGCTCTAGCTTGGTGTCGTAGTTAGAGTGTCAGACTAGGAGACCCAGGCTGAAATCCCCACTCTGCCATGGAAACTTGCAGGGTGACATTGGTCCAGTCACAAAGTCTCAGCTTAACCTACCTCATAGGGTTGTTGGGAGGATAAAATGGAAGGGGGGAGAATGTTGCAAGCCACTTTGGGTCCCTGTTGGAGAGACAAGTAGAGTATAAATGAAGTAAAACAAACACAACCTAACGTACCTCTCATACCTAGACTCAGTGGTGACAGAATTCAGCACCCAAACCCTCTCCTTTCACTCCTACCCTAGCACAGCAGCTTTGCTTCTAGAGAAGTAGAGTGGCTCTCTACTGTTAGCTGTCTGTCATGGCCTGCACCAGTTCTACTGAGGCAGATACTTCAGGTGACAAGAAGTCCTTCTCAGGCCTTGAGATCTCTGAGGCACAGACACTTCTGAATGCTTCACAGGCAGACCCTGTGGTCCTTCCCCAGCAGTCATGTCTGGAACCCACTCCCAGAGACCCAACAGACCAGGAACCACCTGAAGCTCCCTGTACCCCATTGGCACTGCCTAATGACTGGGAACTACTGCAGGAGGCCTGGCATGGCCCAGTGCCCCCAGTCTTCCCCAGAGCATCAGCATCAGAGATGAAGGCAGACCAGGGTGGAGGTAGGTACCCAACTGTTAGCAGTTAGGCCCCTTCATTACATTGAAAGGGCAGTTTATGAATATGGGAAATCATAAACCCCTTTTCCTCCTGTGCTTTAAGCACAGAACACTGACTGGCTAGGCAAAGCAGATGCCAACTCTGGCTGGAGCTGGAAAATTACCAGAAGGTGAGACAGATCAACTAGCTACCCCTTCATGCCCCTGAGAAGCACTTAAATAAAACAAGTTCCAAGAGTTCTCGAGTTAATCTGATCCACACCCTTCTGATCTTCCCTCACCCACCTTCCCAATCTGGGCTATTCAGAGACCTGATAAGCCCTTCCCGTCTAGCTATTGCAGGTCATCAAGCACTTTCCCCATCTATAATTCCTCCTAGATAATCACATATAGCCTCTCCCAGAGTACTGTCTACCTCTGGAGACAGCCATTAAGTTATTGTTCTTTTGGAGAAGATGTCAGTTTTGCCCCAGGACACAATTGAGCTGCCCAGCCATGTGCTCTGTGTGTGTGTGTTCTGGACCCATTCACGCACCCTCATCAGGGCTGGCGCACCCATTGAGGCTGGGCCAGCAGCCGCCTTGAGTGCTAAGGTGCCAAGGGGGCGCCGGAGGGGGCACTGGGGGGCAGGGGCGTGTACCACAGAGCTCAATTGCCCCATGCTGCTGCCGCCGCCACTGCTGGCACACAGCTGCGGGCCAGGCATGTGGCAGGTGGCCGGAGCAGTGTGTGGAGCAACTGAGCCCGAGGGAGGATGCACACGCGCCGCCCCGGCCACCTGCCGTGCCTGGCTCACAGCTGCTGAGCCCGGCCAGGAGCGTGTGCTGGCAGCGGCAGCATGGGGCAGCTGAGTGGGCAGCCTCAGCTGGTGGTTGTGAGCTGGTTCTGCTGGCTGGAGTGTGTGCAGAAGAGAAAATAACAAATCATATACTTGCTTTTACTTAGAAAGGAAATAAGAGTTCTTTATTGTAGGAACTCTATACTATGACAGGAAAGGAGGAGAGACAGATCCTAACTACCTATCTGTTCTAAGGATGAGCTTGGATGCCAGGACAAGTCCTGCATCCATGCTTCCAAGATGGAGGGAGCAGAAGTAGAGAGATGTTGCCTGGAACAATGCCAGGAAGAGAAGTGAGAGGGAGGAAGTCAAGAGGAGGAAATCCTGAGAATAGCAATCTACATATCAAAGGATAGTCAAAGCAGTAAACAATAACAGAGTACCCTGACCTCTCTATCTTTCTAACTCTTTGGTTTGTCCCCCTCTGAAACCTGAGGAAAGGTTTCCTCCTTTTCCAACAACTACCACTTCCATGGACCTTCTCTCCCTTCAGGACGGGTAAATATTACCACATCCCAATTACTCTTTCTATTTCCTCCATTTTCTAGTTAGTTCTGTATGTATGCTGTGTGTGTTCTCTGTGAATTTGCTCTTTTTGCTCTGTTAATAAACCTTTCCTGTTGAACACCTGCCTGTTTACTTGACAGTTCTCTAAGGAAATGATCCTGGTATATATTGGTGGTCCTGCTGTTACGCCCCTTTCACTGTGTCTTCTTGAATGCTAATTCCCCCAACTCACAAGGAAACACCCCTCCGCCCATGTGGGTAACACAACAAAGGAACCTGCAACATGCAGCCTGTGGTCTGCTTCACTCCAGCCACTCCCGTGGGGGAGAATAGGTGTAACAGCTCAGCCTCTTATATAAGCCTGCCGAAGTGTGGACGCTTTGTGGGTTCAGCAGCGCCCGTAAGTCTTGCTGTTGTTGTCTTGGCTCCTGCCTGCTTGAGACTTGGCTGCTGACATACCCTGCTTTGTGCTTGTCCTTTCTGCCTGCCCGCCAGCTGCAAAGCAGGACATTGTCTGCAGACAAGAAGGAATTCCGTGATTAGAACAGCCATGAAGCCATCAGAGCTCGCCTGTCCTTGCTGCATGAAGGCTGATGGGGTTATCAGTGAGACTGCCTGGGACTTCATCAGATGGACCTGGCGCTCCCCATGTTCTATTGTAGTCCAGGGAGGTGCCTAATTGTAAATCGAGCTTCATTTACCAATGACAGACAAGGAAATAAGGGGGTTAGGTTGGATTTGGATGTTCTGCTAAGGGCTTCCGAGCATCTGTTTCCACTAGTGACGCATGGGTCTCCTGTCAACCCCTCCACGCCAGCATTAAAGATTGCCAGTCTGGCAGGTTTGTAGATGAATGGCAATGAAGCAGAAAAGTGACCTGTTTCTGCTTACTACTGTGGGCAATGCGGCATTATTTTTCCTTTGCTATGATGGATGTGTCAACAGTCCAGGCGTGGGGCCTCGTGCACAACAGATGAAACATTAAAACATTAAGCTCTCGCCACTGATTGCTAATTATTGCCTTCTTACTTAGTGATGAAGTAGAGGGCTGGCAGAGATGAAAATGACCCCTGCATCACAAACAGCCGGTTGCCTTCATGCAAGTCCCGAATCGTTTTTGTACAAGGAAGGGCCACGGCTCTGTGGCAGAGCATCTGCTTCGCATGCAGAAGGTCCCAAATTAAATCCCCAGCAATTCCAGTTAGAAGAATCAGGAATTTGGTAACATGAAAGGCCGCTACATGAGACCTTGGAGATACCCTTGGAGACTTTGGAGAGCCTTCACCAGTCGGTATACGATTCTGGCAGTGATAGAACAATGGTCTGACTCAGTATATGGTTCATGTAAGCCTCAGCTTATGTTTTCAGATGAGTTTGTTTCTGTTCACAACATCTCTCTGTACAAAAAGTAAGCACACTTTATTCCTTGCACCATTTGCAAGCTCCTCCAGGATTCAGGACAACTTTTACTAGCACCGGATGGCTTTCAAACTCTCTTACTTTCCATGTCAACTGATCTGCCAAGGATCCCCAGTACACTGCAGAGGGTGTTGGGGGTATTGGTTCTCTGCATCATCTAAGAAGGCACCCGACACTCAATGCTCCTTAGCATCTGGACATTACAGTGAAGATCACTTTCAGGGAAGCATGTCCTCTGTTGTTGGCTTTCTTGTTGAGAAGTTCTTAATAACCTTCCAAACAACCCCAGGGGTTCCTAGTCTGAAAACCTTTGATTTAGGGCAACCCGTGCTTCATCCTCCACCTTGGAATTCATACCCTCATCCATATTGGAAGAGGAAAGGGGAATCATTTATGCCTCCCTGAGATCCTTGGGATAAAAATGTGCTGCTGGATAGTTCCATTTTGGCTCTTTCAGTACTCCGGTCTGCAGATCACGCCAGACTTCAGATGACTCCCTTCTTCTCATCACCCTCCCCTTTCATAGCCTGACCTGCTGTCCTGCTCCCTCTCCCAGCAGTGTTAGATTTACAGTACTATGTTATGCAGAGTTATTCTGGTCTTGTCTAAGCCCATTCAAATCAGTTGGCTTAGACTGAAGTAATTCCATACAGCATAGTGCAGCAAAGGATCTGAGAGCTCTGTGGCGAACCTTTGCCGTACATAAATCCCCACTGAGCTCAGATGGAGAAGCTGTGATTCAAACTCTGATGCCAAAAGAGGTGCTAAGAGGAGGGTTTTTATATTAGAGCCTCCTGAATACATTCCCCAGTGAGGTCATGCAGTCAAAAGAAAGGTCTAGTCACAACAAAGAAGAAAGGTTTCAGATGTAAATTCTTCCCTTGAAAAGGGTGGCATCAGACTGGAAAGATTATCAAGGCCATTTTAAATTGTGAAGAATTGGACCTCTCGTGCACACAGAACAAAGACTGGAGTTATTTGGTATTCTTGCCACCTCTGTTTTTGCATCTTGATGGCTAACTTTGCAGCAGAATCCTCCTAGGTACCTCCATCTTAAAAGGAACGTAGGGAGCAGGGCCTAGGAAAGACTCTTTACAGATTTTGGATACTGACTTTCAATCAGTGCAGACCATCCTGGATGAGAAGAATCAATGGTCTATATAAGGTTGCTTGTCTTTATAAAACAGTAGATTCTGTAGATACACACAAACCTCCATCTCAGCAGGCCAACCTGGTCTTGTCTTTTGGCCTGCAGAAGCAGTTTTGCAAAATCAATGGACTTAAAGCTCTTACAGGACAGATTTAATATCAAACATCAGCCTACGCTTTCTGGTACTAAACAGAACAATAGGCAGGTTAGATTTTCATAAAAAGAAAAATTCCTTCATGTTAAGAGCTTCAAAGAAAAAGTCTTGACCTTGGGCATATTCAGTAAACAATATCAATAGAAGACCTTGAAAAAGAGGGGGAAATACGTGCCTGCTTGCAAAGGGGGAAGAAAGATAAGGCCTCAGGGAAGAACTGGGCTAGGGAAGGTGTTTCAAACAGTGCTGTGGATACATTTCATGAGTATTTATTACAAAAGGTATTTTCAATTAGTGCTGAAGTGCTTTTAATGGCTCAGGCTGATATGTAAGAAATTGCTTTTCTAGGAACCAAAATGGGTTTTAATTGTCTGAAACGTTTGCAAGGAACTAGAATAGCTCCAGCGCTCAGCAAATAAATTGATCCTCACCTCTGAGTGCCCCTGGATTCTCACCAATCTCCTATCCCGGAAATGAATTCTTCCTTTATCCACCTAGATGCTCCTCATAGACTGTTCAAATCCCCTTGCTTTATTTATCAGAAGGAAAGAAGGGGGTTATTTTGCTCTCTCTTCTGGATATGGGAGACCACAGGCTCAATTCCCCGCTTGACCGTGAAGCACAATAGGAGAGGAGATCTGAGGATTCAGCCTCCACTTGCATTTTTATGTTGCTTTTTCTCCTAGGAGTTCAGACTATGTGATTCCTCCCTCCACATTTTTATCCTAACAATCCTGCGTGGTTGGCTAAGCTGAAAGAAAATGACTGGTCCAAGATCAACCAGTGAGCTTCAGAGCTGCAAATGTGTGTGCCTTCCCATCCAGATGGTGTGCTTGGGCTCTGTTCTTTCTGGAAAGATCATACTAAATCAGGTTTGGGAAAGAACATTCCAAGGACAGAGAAAGCCTGGAAAGAAGATGTTGAGTGGATGCTCCAAAAAAAGTGCTGCAACTTAGAAACTCAGAACAAAAAAATAAAAATCCTCTCTGTGGATGCAGCTGAACTTGTCCACACTAGCCTAGTTCTTGTCATTCTGGCCACATACACAAGCAACCCCATCCCTCCCCCCAAATCTAAATCCTTGGACCAGTGTGCTTGTCACCATTTTAGGTAATTAAATGCTATGGCAATTCCCTGGCTTCCAGCTGTCCAAAGCTGAGGATGTCCTACCTGGGTGTTGTGGAGAGGGATTCCTGGGTTCATAAAGTGAGGTTCTCTCCTCCAAATATGCCACATTGCAGGATATGCAAATTTACATTCTGCACATAACCTTACATTCCACATGTAATTCATCAGTCTATTGCCTAAGACCGTTTTGCACTGTCATGTTTTGACTTAAACAACTTAATCATATAGCCTTTGCTTTAGAATGCTACGTTTCCAAGGCGGGAAGAAAGCAACACTTGTGTGAAATTGAAATTATTAAGCAGTATTAGTCATGGAACTGTTATAGCTAAAACAAATTAAAATGCCCTGTAGGATGCCAAACTTCACCTTCCTATAACATCCAAAACTCCAAAGGAGAAAAGGATTTAAGTCACCAGACAGAAGGACCTTAATTGCAAAAGGAAGAGTCTGATGGCAGGGAACTTACTGTTAGTAAAAAAAAATAATCTTACTTATAGAGGCCAGATCCTCGACTGTCACTTGGTCACACTGGCTTCTCAGTGTAGTGTGCCCTGCTGTCTTCTAAAGAAATGCATGCAGATTAAAAGGGTCACTGTGACCAAGGCATGGTGTGTACAGTCTCCCCCTCCTGAGCATCTACCAGTAGTGATATAGCAGTAACTGCACTAAAGAAAGTGAGAGCAGAGAAGGCAAATGATGGCAATTAAGGCAACTGCCATTTGCCTGTCCCTCTTGTTCATTTTTGGCAGCAGTTTGGCCTCTGAAGTCTAGCATCTTTGCACCTATTCCAATAGGTGACTTTGTGAAGACTGCCCAGCACAAGAAAGAAGGAAGCATGAACTAACTCAGTGAACAGGATGCTGAAAAGGAGAAGGCACTGAAGGAAGTTGTTGTAGTTGTCACAGGAAGGTAAACACTTCTGCTCAGAAGGGTGGGATATTCTCAGTTTGTCTACCAGTTTGACTGCCACCCCACCCAATGTCAGATACAAGCATTGACATACACACAATTTCAGCTTCCTCAAAGTGGTAGTCCAGACCCACCTACTCGTCATCTACTTTCCTCCTGTGAAAAAGCTAAGACGAGACCACCAAGAAGAAATGGGCTCCATGCCTTTTTTCAGGGTAGCATTGCAATGCTGCTCTCCAGCTGTGGGATACATACAATAATCATGGGTGATGTGAAGGGTTCTCAATGGTAGCAGAGGAGGCTAATTTGCAGCTGACCTGTTGTTCTGTATGAAAACAATAGATCTGTGGAATCAGAGCAAAAACCCAGCATTCTTGCTTTGTTCAGAGGTCACCATATTCCCCAGAAAGGCCCACAAGAAGGGACATAGATAGAGGTCAAGGCATTTCCCTGCTGCCACCTCTTGAAAACTGACAGTCAGAGGTAGACTCCCTCTCTATTTGACCAGCAGCCAATGATGGAACTCTCCTAGAAAGAATATAAGTAGAGGGAGCCCGCTGAGGTGTTTCATGGCCCTACTTTAGTGACAAGCTAACAAGTTAACTGGGCTATCTACTACACAGGAGGATGCCAGCTCCGAGGGCCAATTGATTAGCCAGTGCCACTTGCCCTGGGCCCTAACAAAACCAAATCAAGGCTTTGTAGCATATGCATTTCTGCTTCAAGGAAACCTCCTAAGGAGAGTCTTGTTGGATCAGACCAAGGTGCATTGCAGACCAAGTCCAGCATCCACAATCCAACAGTGGCCAGCAAGATGCTCTGGAGAAGACCACAAACAAAGTGCACATGCACCCTGCTTCCTTAAGTTTCTGACAGACTGCAGAAACACATCAAGATTTTTCACTCAGCAGGATCAGTACAAAGGAACAGCCTATTAAGTGGTTCATTAACTATGAGAAGTTACCACTCATTTATATGAAGCTACTGTTGTTTGACTATAACTGTTTGGAGAGAAACGCCCTCTTGCTTCTTGGAAGAAAACTTCCCAACTCAGTGCTTTAATCAAGCAGGATTCATTTTCTGAAATGAATTTTCATGAAATCTGACCTTGAGGATGGAACGCTGACTCCATGGTACAGCATCTGCTTTGCATGTAGAAGGCAGCCTTCTACATGCCAGGCCCCCTCAACCTCCTGGCAGGGGATTGGGGCCTGGCACTTACCTGCGGGAGTGGGGGGGTGCACGTGCAAAGCGTGCTCCCACTCTTGCAAGCGTGATGACGTCACTTCCGGGACTGGGGACGCTGTGGAGCACTGAAGCGCTCCTGCCCTCCACAGTAGAGCAAAACACGCCCATTTTGGCCCAGATCGGGCTCATTTCAGGCACATTTTGGCATGGATCGGGCCCGTTTTGAGCCACTGTGGAGCACAAGAGCACTCCTGCACTCCGCAGTGGCCCAAAACGGGCCCAATCCAGGCAAAAATGTGCCTGTTTCGGGCCGCTGCGGAGTGCAGGAGCAATTCCACACTCTGCAGCAGCTCAGTATGGAATGCCAGGCTCCTGCATTCCGCAGCAGCCCCAATCTGAGCTTGATCTGGGCCAAAACGGGCCCAATCCAGGTAATTGCAGCACACGGAAGCACGCAGCACCACAGGGGAGCATGCATAGAAGGTGCGCTTCCCCCCCCCCCCGCTGGCCAGATAAGTGGGGCAGGGTGTGGGGGGCAGGGACCCCCAGTGGGAGTCTGGCATCCCTTCTGAAGACCCCAATTCAAAGCCCTCCATCACTGGTTAAAAGGATTGGGTAGTGAGTGATGTGAAAGATATCAACCTGAGACCATGTAGAGTTGCTGCCAGTCATAGTAGGTGACACTGACCTTGATAAACTAATGGCCTGACTTAGTACCAGGGGGGTGGGTGGACCTTTTAGTAATAAGGTGCCAAATAGGAGATATAATGGCTTGTGTACTCTTGGAGGCAGTTATTAAGACACAAGTGCCAATACATAAACCATTAAACAATTCCTAGGAGGATTCTGCTCCCTTTTGAAGGCTGATTCAATGCACACCCTGCCCCCCCTTTAAATATCTGTCTTCATTACAAACTGAGGGGTGCCTGCACTGGCACAGAAAGCTTTAGCAGGATGCTTGATTTTAAAAAAGAAAGTTCTGAAGAATGCAATCAAATGATAAGATAGTGGCTTGTTCAAAGCACTGAAATCTCTGCCTAAGAAGTTCTCATTTCATCCTTAAGAACAAATGTTTTCACAAATTCAGGGGGGAAACCCCTGATATAATCTGTCTTTTGATACCTTAAGAAGTATCTCATCGCACAGCATTGGTTCCTTAATTCTCCCTAATTTAAGGCACTGGCATCATTCTAGAATGATTTACAGTTCATTATAGACACACACACACACCCGTCTCATTTTAAGGGTTTCTCCCTTGGAGGCAGATAGGAGCTATGATCCTTGTGAACGAGGACTTGAATTATTAGTATTGTTTAATGATGAATTGAAAAGCTAAACACTCCCAGGCAGAGGTTCTATCAAGCTGTGAGATCTTTTTACCTCCCCCCCTTACAGATGATAGATTAACTTGGGATTTGCAATTGCCCAAATGAAAGCCTCATTACTGCATGATAAATATTTCTTCTCATTTGTTGACTCTCCTTCAGCATTAAGTATTGTATTAATTTTTCCCCCAGCTGGTATTTAAAAGAACTCTTAAGCTCCCTTGTAACATGAGAACATTTTTCCATGTGCCTTGGAAATCGCCCAGGACATCAGCACTACAGCTTCAGTTCATTCATATTTTTCCCCATTCAAAAAGTGAAGACCACTTTAACAGAGCCCTTGCTCTTCCAGCTAGCACAGGAACATGTCCTTGAAAATTTATAGCTCTATGATAATCATGAAAGATGACAGACCAGTAATGTATTCTGAATGGCGCACATCCATTTACAGGTGACACCAAAAAGCATGTAAAGGTGAATGTGAATGCCAATCTTTTTTCTTCCACAACCCTAAATTGCATTAAAAGCTGGGATTCTGCACATTCATTAAATGACATTCACACATACACAGAGGCAGCAGAGGTCAGGATATATGAGGAGATCATATTGAGTCTGGATTCAGGTTAGTAGACTTTTCAAATGCCCATGGTGGCAGGAGTTGCCAGGGCTACAGCCAGGAACCCATGGATCTGCACATTGCTGGACCACACAGTGATAGCTCAAAGCATCCCCTAGTAAAGCGTTCCTATGGTGCACAGCAGTTCCTCATAATGGGCCCTCCTTCACCTAAAAGGACAATAATCATTTCCTGTTTTGGCTGGGACTTTGCCTAGGGCAGCAACAGTCCTGTTCCTGGCTCCAATTCCTGGGTCCTGATCCTGACTTGTGATTTCTTGTTCCCAACTCCTATTCCATAACTACCCTCTGCTCAGCTCCGATCTATGGGCCCCGAGGAACTGTCTGGGTTTTTTGGGTGCTAATCCACACACTCCAACAATATGTACAAATGGTTCACAAAGCATCCTGGGAGGTTTAATCTGTCATGTTTCTGTTGAATAGTGTCTTATCAGTGGAATAGATCAAGATGGGTAGCCATGTTAGTTTGTCTGTAGCAGTAGAAAAGAGCAAGAGTCCAGTAGCACCTGAAAAAGTGAGCTGTGACTCACGAAAGCTCATACCCTACCACAAATTTTGTTAGTCTTATAGGTGCTACTGGACTCTTGCTCTTTTCTCCTTATCAGTGGGATGACAATGTGGACCAGAGATGTTAACAACAACAACATTCTTAAGAGCCGTGTTGTTCTCCAGCCAGTGGTCCTGGGGCTACACTCAAGACACAGCCTTTATGTACTTCAGAAGCTTATTGGAGTTCCTCTATTAGAAGATCCCAGAAAGACTGTTTATACACAGCCCATGGGGCTGTCCCATGGGGACATGCTCTGCAGCAAGCCCTCCAGAAGCAATACTGAAAGCCACAAACAGCATGTGTACCAAGAATCTTCTGCATTCTGAGCTGCCTTGTAGGGCACACACATGTACACACATTACAGGAGAGCTGACTTACTCCACTTAGGATTTTTTCACAAAACAGATGTTTTAATTTACAGCATGGCAATTTTAATTTTTAGAAAAATATATGTTTGTTTTTAGAATGAGATAATTTCTGGTTTAAAAAAAATGATCAACAGAGCACCAAAAAGTCATTGTGCACTGAACTCAACCTGATTCACGTCATTTTGTACATCCAAGATTCCCCTCAACCAAAGATGAATAAGCAGGGCAATATATATCAGCCTCCCTGTCTCCTCCTCTATTTTACCCTCATAACAACCCTGTGATGTGAGCTGAGAAAGACTGATTGGCCATGGGTCACCCAGCCAGCTTCATGGCGCAGTGGATTTGAACTTGGGTCTCTGATGCTAGTCTGATGCTCTAACCCCTACACCAAGATGGTTCTTCCTTCCTGCATTGATGACTGTGCTTAAGGTGCTTAAAAGAGCAAGTTCTTATTTGTTTAACAAAAGCATTCATTATAAGCAGGGCTTTTTTTCAGCTGGAACGTGGTGGAACAGAGTTCCGGCACCTCTTGAAAATGGTCACATGGCTGGTGGTCCCACCCCCTGCTCTCCAGACAGAAGGGAGTTTAGATTGCCCTCCACGCTGCTGGAGCGGCGCGGAGGGCAATCTAAACTTCCCTCTGTCTGGAGAGCAGGGGGCGGGGCCACCAGCCATGTGACCATTTTTGCCAAGGGCGATTTAAACTTTTTAAAACATCCCCCTTGTTCCAGCTGACCCAACGTGATGTCATTGTGCAGTCCTGGGAGCATGCACGTACTTTGTGCACGCACATGTGGTACCAGGGGCACTACCTCCCACCAAGAGTTGCCCCCTGTGTGGGCAACCCACTGAGTTCCACCACCTCTTTTCCCAGAAAAAAAGCCCTGATTATAAGTAGGCCCAAACTACCATTCATATTTAACCTATACACGGGAGCTAACAGTTTAGGAACACTAAAGCACTTGGGCTTCAGATCTAAAAGATTTCCTTGGTTACAAGGAAATTGCCTGCTTCCACGTTGTTCCTTGAAGCTGGAAATGTAGCAGCTCCACCTAGCAAAGAAGACTGGCTGTGGCCTCATTTCTTCCACAGATAAGTCAGTGTACAAGCATGCACACAGCTCTGACTCAAAGTATTGCAGAAATATCCTTGATAGATCATGGCTGCTGCAAATGCAAGCAGGTGGACCACTGCTCCTTGACAACAATGCTACAAACTGCCCTGGGTGTTTTTTGCTAATGCCAATTAATCCATGCCATTATTAGTTAAGAAGGGGAGGTAGTTACATCCCCCAAAACAAATAAGGAAGCACAGATAATACAATGGGTGCCTTAGGCAGGGAGCTTCTCCAGGCAGGAGAAACTGTGCAAGGCAAGCTTCTCCAGGCAGGAGAAACTGAGACAGCCTTTTGTGTGGCTGTTCAGCATCATTAACAGCCTTGAAAATCTGTGTACCAAATACAATGACAGAGATTGCTGAGCCTTGTTAAACTTCCTTCCTTCCCATCTAACCCTGAAAATAAACATGAAATGATTAGGGTCAAGCTCCTTTCATTTGCACAGCTCAGGGACAACAAGAGACTTTAGCAAGGTATTTTCTTTTTCACAGCAAGCTGGTTGTTCATTCCTCTACTATATGTCAGATCCAAGATCCAGGGAGGACAACCTTTCATGCAAGACACACAGCAGCAGAGCCTCCTTGCTTCTCAGAGCTGCAAGCATCCCTGACCCAAGTTTTATAGGGTCAGAAAGTATGACAACTCGCTCTGGCCTCTCTTTCGTATGGCTGGCCTCCTATAAATCCTCCTTTGTCCAGAGCTGGATGATGAGGAAGATTGCTGAGTGGACAGCTCTCAGATCCCAGGCTCAGAACCTGGTTGGAGCTCAAATCCCAACACAGGACAAAACCAGCTTTGTATTCACACATTAGGGAGTACATAGGTTGGGTATCTGGGGTCCTCATTCTATGTAATAGTCAGACATGAGCTACAGGTTCTCCTCAATTCCCATATGTGACATAACCAGTCCACATCAGGACTACAGCACAAAAGGAGCTTCATCCTTTTCACTCATGCTGTTTCTGTGGTATGGTGTGGCCTCGGGGGGCGACTCTGGCCTGTTGGTGAAATGCATGTATATACCAGGGGTCATGTGTGATTCCCCAGTGGGCCAAATAACATCCCCAGGACCATTTCAGGTCAAGAAAATAGAGTGGGGCTGAAGACCCTTCATGTACACCATTGTCCCATGCCAAATCATGTACCACATGCATGGCAACAGAAGAGAACACACATCTGACAGGATGGAGACTCCAGACCCAACCCATGTACCCCATAACATGTGAATCAGCCACTCGCCTAGCCTGCTAAGTGGAGAGATGTTGTCAACACCAGCAAGGCTTCTTGTGGGAAAGAACTGGTGATAGATCGCATTCTGGCAAAGGGAGCTTCACTCTCAAAAGCTTAAACCTTAAAAATCTCGTTGGTCTTTAAGGTGCTACTAGACTTGAAACTTGCTATACATAGTATGTGGACTGTTAGAAATTGCTGAGAAAGTCCTCCTTCTCATGAGAATATTGTAGCACATGAATTTACCCTTAAGGCAGTGAGACAAAAGTGCTGTTGCAAAAGCTGGACAATTTGATCAAAAGAGGGGGGGAACTTTTATAAAAGATCGTCGGCAAGTCAAGGCTCAAATTTAGAAGCAAGTAGAACAAATTATATTTAAACATGCAGTGCAGCGCAGTGCCTCCTGGTCAGCTTTAATGAAGACTGGCTTTCTTTTATGCTTTCTTTCTATTTGTTAATTTCAGCCTTTTAAGTGAAGTAGGAAATGCAAATGAGCGTATGGTGGTCAGCATTCTTGTTCTGGGAAAGCAGAAATACCTCACAACTAAGCATTCTTTCTTTCTTTCCTTTTTAAGGCATGTTTACCTGTAAATCCCAGTGACTGCAACAGGGTTGTGGATGAACAGGATTTGACCAATATCCTGAAGGAGTTAGATTCTATTGAGAGTGGGGTGGGGACAAAATAAACAGTTTATTTTAAGAAACTGACAAGGAACTTCTTAATATGCTATTTTTGTAAATTAAAAGGCAAGAGTAAAATTTAGTTAAATGTCCCAATGTTTCTGCATCATATTTTACATGTAAGCGACTAACAGTGCAATCCTCAGGAGAGAGACTCCAGTCGAAGCCCATTGATTTCAAGTGATGATGTTTTACATGAAAATCTAAATGTTTGGGGTTGGCTGGGTGCTCCTTAGCATCCACACCAACACCTATTACCGGCAATATTTTTAAGATCTCAGAGCAGCTGCTGTTCTGTATTGCACAAGGTCATTGGTTCCCCTGGTGGGAAGCCGGGATGCACGTCTGGACTTTAACAGAACAAAATACCCCATTCTTTCATATTGTTATTACAACTGATCCATTGCAAAACTAATGACAGTTGGTAATATTCAATAATATTCAGATCTGGACATTACTGAGATCTTTGTCTGAGAGTTCAGGAGCCTTGTGGCGGGGGACAAAATGACAAGTAACATTTACAAAGAGCACAGTTATACACAGATCTTGACACTGAAAGAATTGTGCAGATAGGTTGCCTTGTCAATGTGTTGCTTGCACCAATCACACTGCTGCTTCACAGGCTTGGGGAGGGGGCTTTGACCTAATTCTGTTTAAGTACCATTAGCTACATTTTGCTTGCTATTCTCTTCTCTTTGAGACCTTCAGTGCTAGGCACAGGGGTAAACATTTTGCTTGCACCACCATACAGCTTAAGCAAACAAAGGGACTCCTCCAGAAACAACTTAACAATTAGAAGGCAAAAGCCCAAGGGAGGCAAAACGTATACAATTCCAAGAAAGTTAATTAATTTTTATCACAGTTTTTTAGTGCTCAAAGTGCTTATAAAGTGAAAGAACAATAAATATCCTAATAAATATCCTAATAACTACAATAAATATAATTATCAATGTACAAATAGAGAGTCACAATGTTATCTTATCGAGAGAATTAACACACAATGTTACTACAAATCTTATAACCTCTACACACCATAAAATGCAAAGCAATATAACATTTTACTATAAATTGCTCCAAGTTGGTTGAACAGATGAATGCTGCTATTTACAAAAGGTATCAATAGGTAGGTATCCAAATTTCAAGTCCACAATTAGGAATTTTCTTTCCTTCTTTTCTTCTCAGGTTCACAAGAGTAAAAATACGATGTCTGACTTCTTAAAGCAGAATGATGTGAAGAGATGGAGCCTAATGGGCGTTTGTCAGCATTATTAATCCCATTTCGTATTGCCAACTTTTTCAAAGGCTCAATATTATTAATAAAATGACTGTAAAATATCACAATAAATATATTAAATACATTACAACTAACTTGCGTTAATGTACTCTTAAAGAATCTCAATGGTATTACTTACAAACAGCATTTTGCCAGGTAATTCTTAGAAACCAAATGGTGTGTATTTCCAATGGTGGGTACTCCACAAAGGGAGTACAGGCAAAAAATGTGACACACTATGGGGGGGGGGGTGTAGTCATCTGCCACACTTGCCCCTCTTTCATATGCCAGGCAACTTCTCCTACGTTGTCGTAATGTGTGTACATTGCAATGGTTATCACCAACAGAAACAGACAGATTCATGGGCCTGCTTCTCCTTCTCATTGGATGGTACACACCTCTTCAGTTCACTTGTCTTTTCCAGAGTTGCTACTGCCCTATGGAACCACCTGTCAGTAGAAGGCACAGAGTACATTTGCAGGTAGCCTTCAGGAAGACAGGGCTCCTTTGCAGGACTTTTTGAAAACTTGGGGTATTTTGCTGCTAAAAATTGAATTTGGTCCCACTTGCTGGATCTCTCTTGTTCACTGCTGTGTTTGATATTTTATAAACTAAGTGTGGAGCAGATTAGCTGTGTGTATTGGTGCTGGTTTGATTAATCCATTTTTAAGTTGTTTGTCAGCTATCTTGAGCTTTACAGAAAGGCAGGATACAAATATTTTAAAATAATAAATAAAACAAACATCTCAATTTACTTGCCTCTCACAGTCCCTTTTCCAAACATGCTCAGCAATAGCACACACTGAAATCAACAAAACACATACAAAGACAGACACAAAATATGCAAAATCCAGTAACATGAAACCTAGTGTAGTGCAGCGCAGTCCCAGATCAGGACTGGGGAGACCAGTCCTGATCTGGCAAAGATTCTCCATTTTGAATGTATTGCTACTGCAAGTGCTTAGGCATCTGATTTACAAAGGAGCATCCACATTGGAGTTTGCTGCACACTTTCCTACATCAGCTGCCATTTCCCCAGTATTTTCCCTACCGTACCACTTTTCCAGGGATTTAAAAAAAACAATAAGTATTTGCTATAGTGTTATTATATCACTATATTTGTGTGTTGTTTTATCAGTCATCAAGTTGCTTCTCGCACAGGGGCCACACTATGAATTAATGACATCCAAAACATCCTGTCATTAACACCTTTGCTCAGGTCTTCATTTTTTGAGTCAAGTCATCCCATTTTGAGATGATAGACTCAGTTTAGTCACATTTTAATTTCTAGGGAGGATTGATTTTATCTAGAACCCATTTATATGTCTTTTTGGAGGTTTATATATCCATAAAACTCTCCTCCAATACCAGATTTTGAATGAATTAGTTTTATTCCTGACAGCGTTCTTCACTGTCTTTCATATCCATACATAGGAATGGGGGATACGATAGTATGAATTATCTTGACCTTGGTCTATAGAGACACTTCCTTATCCTTAAGGATCTTTTCTATTTCCTTCATGGCTGCCTTTCCAAGTCTCAATCTCCTTCTGATTTCTTCATTGCAGTTTCCCTTTTGGTTGATGATCGAGCCAAAGAATAGAACATTTGAACAATTTCAATTTCTTCATTGTCAACCATAAAATAGTGTAATTCCTCAGTAGTCATTACTTTTATCTTCTTGATGTTCAGCTGTAATTCTGTTTTGGCACTTTCTCTTTTAACCTTCATCAGTAGCAGTTTCAAGTCTTCACTATTTTCTCCCACTAACGTGGTGTTGTCTGCATATCTCAAATTGTTTATGGCCATTCCAATATTTTTCACTCCACCTTCTTCTAAATCTAATCCAGCTTTCCTTGTGATTTGTATATAGATTAAACAGATGAGAGATAAAATACATCCTTGTCTAACACCTTTGCCAACTGGAAACCATTCTGCATCCCCATATTCCATTTTAACAGTAGCCTCTTGTCCAGAGTACAGGTTGTACATCAAAACAATCAGATGTTGTGGCACATCTTTTCCTTCTAAAACCATCCATAGCTTTTCCTGACCTGTGCAGTCAAAGCCTTTGCTATAAAACACAAAGTGACTTTTGTCTGAAATTCTGATATGCTCCAGTATGCAATGTAAATTTGAAATATAATCTCTAGTGTTTCTCCTTTTTCTGAAGCCAACTTGAATATCTAGTGTTTCTCATTCTTTGTTGTAAAATTTTGAGCATCATTTTCCTTGCATGGGAAATTAATGTTTCATAGTTGCTGCAATCTTTTTTTGGAATCAGAATGTAGACTGAGCATTTCCGGTCTGTGGAAATGCTTTGTTTTGTTTTCCATATTTGTTGGCATATTCTTGTTAAAATTTTGATGGACTCAGTTTCTGTAGCTTGAAACAGCTCTATTGATATCCAGTCTGCTTCTGATTTTCCCCTCAATTGTTTTGATTGCAGCTTTCACTTTACTTTCTAGAACTGCAAGTTCTTCGTGAAAAGATTCTTCTTTGAAGGGATCTGTTAATCTCTTCTGCATAGTTCTTCAGTTTAGTATTTCCTTTTTAGCTTTATTCTTCCAGAAAATATTACGGTAAAACTGGTTTGAGAAAGCATGTGCCGAGGATGGGGACAACTGAGAAGTGGATGATTAGATGATGATATCATGTGGATACTTCAGCTTGGGAGCAAATACAGAAAAAAATATCCACGTGGAAGCATCCTAAATTGAATGTATTAGAAGGGAGGCCTAGAGCACCAACTGACAGGCATCCACTTGCACTTTGGGCTTTTGTCTCTGGATGGCCAGTCTCTGAGGAGGACACATTGGGACTGGAGCAACAGCAGCTGACATGCAGCAGACAAATTTCAAACTATTGGGACAAACCTTCATTTGCTAGCATAATAGCAGTTATTTTGCAAGACCCAGCCTGATTCGCCAAGCCGCACAAACATGCAGTAGGTCTGTACTCTTCCTTGAGCCTGAACCACAGAAGCAGCAATAGATTTCCTTTCATTGCAAATAAAATGGTATTGTGAAAATATGGGCCTCTGAATGGTTCCTGCTCTTTGAGATTTCAAGCCAATTCAGGGCTGCTTCACTCCTGAAAGAACATGTTATGGCAACACGGTGGCAATGCCACTATCTTGCTATTAAAAGGCTTTGTTTTCCTCCTAGAGCCCCCAGGAGCAACTATTTTCAAACTGAGATGAAAAGTCTCAATTTCAGCCTCCTTTTATGATAAATGGAGACAAAACACAATCACCGCTCAAGATATACTGTGCTAACTAGCACATTTGTAAGCCAAGACAGCCAGTTTCATGGCTTTGCTCTTCCTGTGCACAGGCTGTTTTGATATATGGTTTCAAGTGGATTTTTACATTTCTTCATAGTTAAGACAAATGTTGAAAGCAGAGCTTGAACGGAGCGGGAGCATGCTAGGAAGACTGTGTGCTGCTATTCTCTTTTGCTGTTTTGAATTGCCTCCTGGATAAAGAGGTCACCTCAGAACCCTCCATAAAATCCTCCTTTTCCTTGAAGGCTTTTGGCTCAGCCCCTCAACCCAGTTCTCATCTGCAACCCAGCAAAGCAGAAAAACATATTTATCTTAAATACTTATATCCCACTTCTCCATTCAAATATCTATGGGGCAGCTATTTGACTTCAGAGTCATCCCACGTTCCCCTTCCTCTTTTCTATTATCCTGTCCATTTCCTTTTCCTACTTCACCTTGAGGACGTGAAGCATGGGAGCCCTCCTGTGGGCAGCATGATGACATCACTTCCAGAAGTGATGTTGTTGCAGCCGGCCAGAAGGATCCCACCTCCACCCCCGCTGGTTGCCAGGGAGACTTAGCAACCCTACCCTGAACTGGCTGTCCCAGTCCTGTCAACCAGATGAGCTCCAGGAGTTACATGTTCAGAACTTAATTCCCAAGTGTGCATGGGCCCAATTCAGACTGGAACCATGGTACACAGGAAGAGTGAGCCTGTACACACACATACACGCACAGACACGCCAATTTCTCATCCTGAAACAGGCTTGGGGATCCACTATTTATTTCATTAGAGAAACTTAATGTTTACTGACAGGCTACATGTAAGTTTCCCCCAGGGGCCAAATAGTGGCTCCGTGGGGCTGTTTCACATAGGGAGGAAGGCTTAATCCCCCCACAACCAATCTGAATCAGGCCTCCAAATGCTTGCAAATTAAATTTCAAGCACCTAATTCCTAAAACACATTTGTCAGCAGGACCCAGGGTATACACAAGGACGCTAATGTGTGATGAGGTCCCTGGACTCCTGCATGATGACTCTAAGTTTCATGAGTGCTGGGACTGCCTGTTTGGCTTACATTCCTCATTAAAGAGCCAAAGATGAGTCTAAAAATAAATGCCAAGTAAATACTTTTTATTAGGACAAATTAAAACAACAAAAAATAGTGTGAACACTTTCAAATTCTCTAGAACTTTTCATCAGGCTAGATTTTAAAGGGGGAAGGGAAGTGTTGCAAGAAACAAAACGTATCAATAATACAGATTTACGTTACTTTTTAATGTTCTTTCTCTGTCCCTTCCTTGCTTCTTTGGAACAGACCATACTACCACTTTACTAGACATTTAGCTCCTTTGGAATCTTTCCTCCTACAAACCAAACAGGGCATGGAAATGACGGCTGCAGCAGAGAACTGTGAGGAAAGGCAGCTTTCACCAAAAGTCACTTTAGGAGCCTTGTTTTGGCATAAAACAGGATTCCTCAGAGAAAGGTTTCCAAGTGACAGCTGCAGATTTGGAGCAGCCAAGACCGGAAGTAAATTTGGCCCTCAGGCAAAGCCATATTCCAGGAAACAAGGATCACATTACGGAGCTCAGAATCACATGCCCTCGGTTGCACTGCAAGAACTGCACTGCACCGAATCCATATTCAAGGGAGAGATGTGGTTGGAATGCTTTCATCATTCAAATAAGTCTGAGCGGCTAAGACACAGTCTCTATGCCCTGTGTCTGCCACTCTGAAAGTGAAAATCTGTCTAAATGGGTAGAGAAAAAGTAATTGTGCATAATGCTTTTAAAGCTTCCTGCCTCAGCATGCTGCTTCTATACAAGTAGATTCACACTAAGAAATTAATTTGAATTCCATGCCAGTCTGCAGTATTATTGATCTGATATAAGCAGAAATTACATATTTTTCCAGCACCATACATCGTACAGCTTAGTTAGCAAAGCTCTTTCCAAAAAGAGAGAGAGAGAGAGAGAGAGAGAGAATGTGAACTGGGAGCTTATTAAATGCAAGTTGAGAGGGAACATTTGTTAAGCTTTTTCCAACATAAAAATAAACATTCTGTCTAAGACGCCTCACAAGCTTCCCCAGTACCCCTGGGGACTAGCTGCAGTGATGAATACAATGCTATATACTCCCCCTACCACCCCTGAAAATAAAATAGCAGCATATTTATGGTTCTGTCACCTGAAACCAAATACAGATGGGACTGCAGTTCATGTAGCTGGAATAGAAATTAAGGCCTTTGGCCAGTAATTCACCACAGGCAGCTGCAGCCTCTTTATTGGCACCAATTGTATCAAGGAACCACTCATAGCACAGGAGATCTGCTACAGCCAAAAGGTTCTTCTTGCACCTGAAAAAGAGAACATTCCTAAAAAACTGCTTTGGTTTAGGAAAAGGGCAGGAAAGTTTGCTTAATTCAATTTCTCATTGGGTCTTGTTTTACAGAGCTTGATGAATTGCTAGGGCGACTGACTACATTTGTGAGAAATTACTTGTGTGCTGTGAGGTATGGTGGCCTGTTGTGTCTTCACACTATGTTGCCTTATGTACTATCTGTTGTTTTAAATATGTGCTCCTATGTGCTCTCATTGCTTCATGTTTAATGACAACCCTAGAATTGCTTATGTTCTGTTTCAGCATTTCTTCAACTCTGTATTGGATTCTTGCTAATGCTACATCTTTGTAAAATTATAGAGTTCATAGAATCATAGAGTTGGAAGGGGCCATACAGACCATCTAGTCCAACCCCCTGCCCAGTGCAGGATCAGCCTAAAGCATCTCTGACAAGTATTCATCCAGCCTCATCTTGAAAACTGCCAGTGAGGGGGAGCTCACCACCTCCCTAGGCAGCTGATTCCACTTTTGAACTACTCTGACGGTGAAAAAGTTTTTCCTAATATCCAGTCGGTACCTTTGTGCATGTAGTTTTAGCCCATTGCTTCGCGTCCTACCCTCTGCTGCCAACTGGAACAGCTCTTTGCCCTCCTCCAAATGACAGCCTTTCAAATATTTAAAGAGCGCAATCATGTCCCCCCTCAACCTCCTCTTCTCCAAACTAAACATTCCCAAGGCCCTCAGCCTTTTCTCGTAGGGCTCAGTCTCCAGACCCCTGATCATCCTCGTCACTCTCCTCTGCACCCTCTCGATTTTGTCCACGTTCTTTTTGAAGTGAGGCCTCCAGAACTGCACACAATACTCCAGGTGTGGCCTGACCAAGGCAATATAGAGAGGGGCTATGACCTCCTGCGATTTCGATGCTATGGCCCCTTTGATACAACCCAGGATTGAATTAGCCTTTTTTGCCACCGCATCACACTGACTGCTCATATTCAGTTTACAGTCCACTCTTACCCCAAGATCCCTTTCACATATACTACTGCCCAGAAGTGTATCGCCCATCCAGTATTTGTGCTTCTCATTTTTGTGGCCCTGATGTAATACTGTGCACTTGTCTTTGATGAATTGCATCCTATTCACAGCTGCCCACTTCTCCAGAGTATTCAGGTCTTGTTGAATTTTGATTCTATCTTCTTGGGTGTTTGCTACCCCTCCCAATTTGGTATCATCAGCAAATTTAATGAGCAGCCCTTCCACTCCTTCATCCAGATCATTGATAAAAATATTGAAAAGTACCGGGCCCAAAACCGAGCCCTGCGGCACCCCACTGAACACCTCCCTCCAATCTGATGAAACGCCGTTGACCACCACTCTTTGAGTGCGGTCCTCCAACCAGTTCCCTATCCACCGAACTGTCCTATAGTCTACTCCACAGTCTTCCAGTTTGCCCATTAGAATGTCATGGGGGACCTTATCAAAAGCTATACTGAAATCCAGATAAATCACGTCAACAGAGTTCCCCCGATCCAGTAAGCTGGTCACTCGATCAAAGAAGGAAACCAGGTTGGTCTGGCAGGATCTGTTAGGAACAAAACCATGCTGACTTCCCCGGATCACTGAGCGGTCCTTCAGATGCTTACAGATTGATCCCTTTAAAATCTGTTCTAATATCTTCCTAGCAACAGAAGTCAGACTGACCGGCCTGTAGTTTCCCGGGTCATCCTTCCTCCCTTTCTTAAAGATTGGGATAACATTCGCTCTTCTCCAATCTTGTGGCACATCCCCAGTCCTCCAGGAGGCCTTGAAGATGATGGACAGGGGTTCTGCAAGTTCTCTGGAAAGTTCTTTCAGCACTCTTGGGTGCACCCCATCCGGCCCAGGGGATTTGTATTCATCCAGTGCAGCCAGATGCCTCTCCACTACCTCTCTGTCAATGTCAATTAGCCACTCAGATGTCCTGCCACATTTTCTACTATCTCTAGATGTGCCTGAGTTCTTCAGGGAGAAAACAGAGGCAAAAAGGTCATTAAGCCTGTCTGCTTTTTCTCTGTCCTGCATCAGAGTTTCTCCATCTACTCCCAACAGTGGTCCAATTGCCTCTTTTACCTTGCGTTTGTTTCTCACATATCTGTAGAAGTTTTTCTTGTTGTAGCGAGCCCTCCTGGCCAGACCCAGCTCGTACTGAGCTTTGGCCTCTCTGATGGCTGATCTGCAGTACCTAGTAACCCTCATATCTTTAGAGACTCTTTAGAGGTCTGTCCTTCTCTCCATTTCCTGAACATTTCCTTTTTCTCCCTTAGCTTATTCTGGAGCTCTCTGTGCATCCACATCGGTTTCTTGGAGCCCTTACCATGTTTCCATCTTGCTGGGATAGTGAAGGCTTGAGCTTGCAAAAGCTCGTGTTTGAGAATGGCCCACCCTTCACTCGCTCCTTTCCCTTCCAGCACACTCCCCCACGGAATGACTCTCATCAAGCCTCTGAGTTCATCGAAGTTGGCCCTACGAAAATCTAACCTACGAGTCTGGCTACGAACTTCCTTGGCTCCCCACAGCAACTGGAATTCAAGAAGGACATGGTCACTTCCCCCTAAGGTCCCCACCACCTTAATCTCATCTACTAATTCTTCCCTGTTGGTTAATATCAAGTCTAGTATGGCCGAACCCCTTGTAGCTTCCTCCACCTTTTGAAAAAGGAAGTTATCGGCCAGGCAGGTCAGGAAATTGCATGATTCATGACGCTTTGCTGAGCCTGTCTCCCAGCACACATTGGGGAAGTTGAAGTCACCCATAATTACAAGGTTCTGTTGTCTGGATACTCTGCCAATTTGTTCAAAGAGGGCAGCATCCATTTCTTCTCGCTGGTCGGGTGGTCTGTAGCAGACTCCAACAACAATACCCTTTGTCCTTCCTCCCCTTATTTCTACCCATATACTTTCCACCGGGCTGTCCGCCCCATTCTCCATAACTTCTTGACAATCAAGCCCTATCCCACATACAATGCCACTCCACCTCCTCTTCTACTCTTCCGGTTTTTCTTGAACAACTCATACCCATCCACTAGCACATTCCAGTCATGGGAATCATCCCACCAAGTCTCAGTAATTCCTACTATATCGTAGCCCTCTGTTTGCAATAGAAGCTCAAGCTCTTCTTTCTTATTGCCCATACTTTGGGCATTGGTATATAAACACTTGTAGCCTTGTACCTTTGTTTGACCTTTCCTGCCCAGGTGGGTCCCCACTGTGTTCACTTCATCATTGAAGTCGCCATGTTGATCGTCCCCTGCCCCTTGCGGCATCAGTTTAAAGTTCTCCTGATGAAGTTCTCCAGGTTCGTTCCAAACGTTTTCTTCCCTGCCCTTGAGAGGTGAAGCCCATCATGTGCTAGAAGGCCTTCTCTAAGAAAACCTATCCCATGGTCCCAGAACCCAAAGCGCTCCTGCCGGCATCACCATCTCAGCCAGCGATTCACCTCAAGTATGGTCCGCTCCCGGCATGCTCCTCTTCCTGTGACTGGAAGGATAGAAGATAGAAGAGATAGAGGATAGAGGATAGAAGGATAGAAGAGAATCATATGACAATGTTGTGGAAATGTCCTTGATACTATCTGTACTAATCTCACACTGCATAATCTGCCTTGAATCTCAGTGAGAAAGGTGGACTATACATGACATAAATAAAATAAAACAAATAAATAATAAATTTCATTGATGAGGGTGGGGGGGTCTCAGAACCTAGGGAATGAGTGCAACACCTATTTCAAAGATCAAAAAGGCCATTTAATCAACAAATATGTGATTTAGAGGATTTAGGGTTTATCAATGTGCTCTCAGCATACCCCTGCCCCATCCCAGAGTTCCTTATCTCCCCATCCATGTGCAGCCTCTTTCACTAACAAGAACATTTGATTTATACACCACCCTTCAGGACAACTTAACACCCACTCAAAGTGATTTACAAAGTATGTTATTATTATCCCCACAACAATCACCCTATGAGAGCTCCTAGAAGCTGTAACTGACCCAAGGTCAGCCAGCTGGCTTCAAGTGGGGAGGAGTGAGGAATCAAACCTGGTTCTCCAGATTGGAGTCCTGCCACCCTTAACCACTACACCAAACTGGGTCTCACTAGAGCCAGATATAGAGCCAAGATATAAACAAGCCCCCTCTTCGACAGTCTGACCAGTTCTCCCCCAATGCTTTTCAACTGCTTATTCCTGTGCTCTTAACAAAGGAGTGGGAAGAGGTCCTCCAGAAAACCAAAGTTTTAGTCCTGAACCAGGACAATCCAGAAGGCAGGAATTATCCAACAAAAAGTTGTATGGAATGTATACATCCCAGATGGAAGGACATAATGACACATGAACCAAAATAAGCAAGGCTGAACCAAGGCCTCTTTTGTTGCTCATGCTGGAAAAGGACGTGTTGCCAGTTCCCGTTCCCACCCTCCATCCCTGCCCCTGCTTACCTGGCTGATGAGGAAAGGTGGGGGGAACGCATCTCCCGGGCACACTCCGTGCTAGTGTGGCGTGCTCTTTCGTGCCACAGTAGGCCAATTTCAGCCCTTTCTGTCCCCCCTCCATGTTCCTGGGCCCTCAACTGCTCAATCCGTCCTGATTCAGGGAAGGATTGGGCAGCTGCAGAGTGAAGGAGTGCTCCACTGCCCTTCCCCTTGCCCCATATTCCTGGACCCTCAGCCATCCAATCCAGCCTGAATCAGGGCCAGATTGGGTGACTTCAAAGCACAGGAGCGCTCCAGGGCCCGCTGCACCTCTCAGGAGCATTCCCGGTAGGCCAATTCAGCCCGCTGCAGAGTTTTCTAGAGCCTGTTGTTGCTATTAAATAAATAAATAACAACAACAAGATGATGATTTTCAGGCTATACACTTTTTAAGAGTCAAGGTCTTTAATGCGCTACTGGGCTCGAATGTTGCTACAGAATGGTGCATGCATGCACACAAAGAATAGGCTACAAGTGCAGGATTGCAAGACTGTTGGGACCATTTTTCCTGCACCTTTTCAATCTGGGTGACACAAAGAAGACCAACAGGTGTTACTTTCCTCAGCACGGAAAGGCAGGAAGACGAAACCAAGTGCTGAATTTCTAGCAAGATCACCACATTAGTCTGATTTACAAAAGGGGAGCAGGGGGAGTCTTGCAGAATAACAGATTTATTAAAGTAGAAGCTTCTGTAGGCTACAGTCCTCTTTGTGGCAGATAAATCAGATGCTTCGTGTGCTTGACAAAGTGAGCTCCAGCCTACAAAAGCTTTTGCTTCAATCAGCCTGTTAGTCTACAAGGAGCCACTGAGGCATTTCTGTTTTCCATAAAAACTACAGAAGCCCTGCTAGGAGGGAGCAAGGGAAAGGCAGCTTCTACAACTATGAGAGGATGGGGGTTTGTGTGTTTTTCTTGATGGCAATAGGAACATTTGATGAAGTTTTCTAGACATTGCTACTCACTCAGACCCTCTGGAAATGGAGAGCTTAAATATCTCAACAAGGGCATCTCAGGGACTGATGCACATCCCTTTTACAAATAGGCTTTCTCAAGCTTCAAGCATCCCAAAGAAAACCTTATACATTTATATTCAAAACTCTCCTCCCAGCTATGAACCCTCTCCCAGCATGCCTGGGTGGAAGGATGGGGCTGACCTTTTAAATCTGGCAAGAAGGAGCAGGAGGAAGGTTTTGCAAACAGCTGCTGCTGTTCTGCTGGCCTTAGCAGGAGTAAGTATTTGCTTGGTTGTGTGTCTTGTTCTTTTTCTTTCTTCCTTTTCTCTGCCGCTGATGAAAACCCAGGCCCTTCAATCCCACATCTCCTTCCTTGGCAGCACTGGGAAGCCTTTGACCTGAGAGGTATATTATTTAATGAATGCAGGTATTGTGGGGTTTTCACAGAACAAGCAAAATGCGTGGGAACACCCACGCAGTTCTAGCCTTCAGGGAGTTCTGGGTTACATGGAAGACGTTAAGTTTATTATCCTTTATTACATTAACCTGAGCTCATGGTATGAATCTATTTAATTGCATATGTCTGTGTAGAATCTTTTTAGTTTTCTCTGACAGGATATGTTGTAGCAGTAGACTGGAAAGCACAAGGGGAAATACCAGCTCCCTTTCCTGGAGGTAACTGCAGCTAGAGACAAGTGGCGTGGAGATGATCCCTCAATCCCCCCCTCCCCCAGTTTGCTTAAGCCAAAAAAATAGGGTGATTTCTGTAGGGAAAAAAATAAAAATTAAGTGCTGTACTAACCCATTTGCCTGACTTGTTTTTAATATTGACGGGGTAAAGAGATATCAAAGCACTGAACTCTCCCCCCACTCTGCTGATATCATTAGGTACTGCACTGAACCAGACACTATTAAGCACAGCCAGCTCCCCCCCACCCACTGCCCAAAGACCTGCTTATTATTTTTCTAAGTGAAGACTTCTTGGACAATGCAAGAGACTAGGTGGTGATGAAAAACTCCAGGCTTATGTACAGGTGTAGAACACAAGTTGGTCTAGGAGTATTTGTTTGACTGCTTGTTGCTTGAGTCATCTGGAATGGGTATTTGAGCATGTGCAGAAAGTGCCTTTTCCTCATCAATGAACAGCCGCACCACACCCATGTGCACCTGGGATTAGGGAGGAAGGCTTTCAAGTCAGGTGGCCCCTGCAGGCTTTGCTTCAGTCCCTCTTCATACAGCTACAGCATGCAAGATTTCTAGCCCTTGCAGGTCTCTGTCATGGAACAGAGCTGGTCGGGAAGGCTCTGCTTTTCCAAGTTGTTTGGCTGAACAATAGCTGTTAATGTTGAACATTCTGTTGTGTTCACATAAACGCCAAAGTTTTCAGGAAAATGCCACTCGTCTCTTTTATCAATTCTTATTGCCAGCATTCGAGCCCTCTCTTTCTTTTAATGAAGAGACCCCACTTTCAATGAGATTGTGGCGATTAGCATATGAATGTGTGTCTAATTGTTTCCTCTTCTAACTCTGGTAAGTAATTGGCAATGTCTGAGAAGCAGGAAGGTTAAGGAACGTTGCCCCTTCTGCATTTATGATGGGAAATTGCACCTCTTCTAAATTGCTGCTACCTTGGCATTGTCTTCCCTGGGTACAATACAAACCTGTCATTGCACCAGTAACAATAAGCTTAAAGCTTCTCTTAAAGGAATTGCAATGCCACACCTGACAATACAGACTGCAATTAACGTAACTGTGATGAGCAAGCTCAATTGCATTGGTCTGAGTCCACAGACAAAATAGCCCTGAAAGCCTTGCCAGAATCATCTCTCTCTCACACCTGACAAAAGGGCGCTTCTGTACTTCCATCTAGAATGGAGGGATGATGATGATGGGGTGTATGAAGTTCAAGTGCAGCTGGCTAGTACAAGGCCAAGTACAAATGTAAAGTAAGAATTAAGGAAGTCATGTTTTCATTCATATTTTTGAGGCCAGGATGCCACCTAGAGGCTATCTGAGGGTTTTCTTAATAAACTGTTTATGATTTGCATCATGAGCCATGAGAAGCATCACAGAAGGGTGTAACTACACAATGTCAGGTGCATTGTGTAGTTATGCCCTAAGAGGCTACACTTGGGTCTGTTTCCCAGAAAAGGTGCCTGGGCCTAGCCCAATTTGTCATGTTATCCCTGTACTGAAAAGGTCGTCTCCTCTGGTACAAAACTACTCACCCACTAAAATCTTCCTTTGGGGCTTTCTCTGGTGCTACTGCAGTGAGTTGACCAAGAATGGGTCAACTGTCAGTGGAATACTTCCTCTCATGAGGTTTGTCTGATGCCTTCATTTAGGTGACAAGTGAAAAATGTTGTTTTGTTCAACTTTTGGTTGATTTGGTTTTACTCCCAACTACGGCCCCATAACTGCCTGCTTATGCTGATGTTTTAATCTACTCCTCTTTAATGTTGTGTTGCTATTCTTACATTGTTTTAATCTTCAGCTCTGTTTTTTAATTTATTTAGTTTAATATTTATGAACTCTGATTTTTGCTAAACTAAAGAAAAGTAGAGTACAAATGACATATACAGTGACATATAGTCACTGCTTTAGGTTTATAATCCTCTCATGATGTCCAGATTTGGAGGGCAAGCATCCGGAATGTCAGACTACATATGGAGTTCCCCAGTTCTGGTGCTTTGGGGCTTTTTTGCCTCTAGTCTAAAAAAGGGGGCGAGGAAAGGTGGGCTGAACTTCATGTTCCATGATGTGCTCATGAGCTCCTCCTGCTTTGGGCCAATGGTACCACAAACCTTTGTGCCATTAGAAGATCCACGGTCTCCACATACACTCTGGTTAGGTAAGAAGTTTATATTCAAGTAGCACATTTTATAATTAATTTTGAAGGCTTTCAAGGTGTATTGTGTACTGTTCAGTTCATTGAACAGTCATCAGTCGCTTTCAGGAGATACCCATGCTTTGGAAAAGCCTGGCAAAGTTGGAGAGTAGTTTGCAAGACTATGTTTTATATTTTATAGATTATAGGCAAACCTTTTGACTGTGTGGATCATGAAAAGCTATGGAGAGTGTTAAATGGAGGTGCCACAACATCTGACTGTTTTGATGTGCAACCTGTACTCTGAACAGGAAGCTATTCTTAGCACAGAATATGGGGAAACAGAATAGTTTCCAGTTGGCAAAGGTGTCAGACAAGGCATATCCTAAGGAAAGCTGGATTAGATCTAGAAGAAGGTGGAGTGAAAATTGGTGGAAGAAACATTAACAATTTGAGATATACCGATGACATCATGTTACTGAGAGAAAATAATGAAGACTTGAAATGACTACTGATGGTTAAAGGAGAATGGGGCTGGTGCGTCCATGGAGGCGGGTACGGCAGCTGCCTCAAGCACTGAGGCACCAGAGGGGGCACCAGGGGCGAGGGCACATGCCGCAGAGCTGGCGGCGGTAGCGCTGGAAGCTGAGCAAGAGGGCTGGGAAGCTGCCCGTGTGCCACCCCGGCCGCCTGCCATGCTTGACCCGCAGCTGCTGTGCCCGGCCAGGAGCGCATGCTGATGGCAGCAGCATGGAGCAGTCTGAGTGGACAGCCTCCCAGCCCTCCCGCTCAGTTGCCCCGTGCTGCTGCCGCCACCTGCACACAGCTGTGGGCCAGGCACGGCAGGCAGCTGGGGTGGCGCAGGAGGGCTGGAAGGCCACCTGCGTACCATCCCAGCTGCCTGCCGCTCCAATGGGGCCGGCTTACAGTGGCATGCTGTGTGATGACATCACACACAGTGATGTCATCACGTATCTTGGTGCTTCGCGCGCACGCATAAGGGTGGCAACAGCCCTGAAGCTGCCCCTGGCCTCAGGCGCTAGAAACTCTGGCACTGGCCCTGAAGGAGAACATGCCAAAGCAGGATTACAGCTGAACATCAAGAAGACAAAAGTAATGACAAAAGTAATGACTACTGAGGATTTACACAATTTTAAGTTGAAAATGAGGAAACTGAAATTGTTCAGTATTTTCTATTCCTTTTCTCAATCATTAACCAAAAGGGAGACTGCAACCAACAAATCAGAAAAAGATTGAGACTTGGAAAAGCAGCTGTGAGGGAACTAGAAATGATCCTTAAAGATAAAGCTCTCTCTCTCTCTGAGGACCAAGATCAAGATAATCCAGACCTTGGTATTCCCCATTACTATGTAGAGATGTGAAAACTGGACAATGAAGAAAGCTGACAGGAAGAAAATTGATTAATTTGAAATGTGCTGCTGGAGGAGAGTTTTGCAGATATCATGGATGGCCAAAAAGACAAATAAATGGGTTCTAGATCATATCAAGCTTGAATTCTCTCTAGAGGCTAAAATAACAAAGCTGGCTATTGTACTTTGGTTACATTATGAGAAGACGAGATTCTCTGAAAAAGTCAATAATGCTAGGAAAAGTAGACAGCAGTAGGAAAAGAGGAAGACCTAAAATGAGATGGCTTGACTTAATAAAAGCAGCCATGTCCTCCAGTTTGCAAGATCTGAACAAGTCTGTTAATTATAGGATGTTTTGGAGGTCTTTCATTCATAGGGTTGCCATAGGTCAGAGGTGACTTGAGGGCACATAATACACACACACAGTTTGTAAGATAGCAAACTTGTTGTCGGCGTAGGTGGAAGATTATTACAAACAACTCTCCTGCTTGTATTTTACAAGCATATCCTATGCTGGTAATGGGACACAGGGAGGAAGGCAATCCGAGGAGAACATAGGGCCAGATTTCTGTGTCATGTTAAGGTGCAGTAATAGCTCAGTGGCAGAATATATGCACTGCACACAGAATATTACAGGTCTGATTTTTGCAGTTGATCTCTGATATGGGAACTGCTTTTGCTGAGACTTTGGGGACCTGTAGATACATGGGGCTTGATGGATCAGTGGTCTGACTCAGCATAAGGCAACTTCACTTATGTTTACGCTTAGTCAGACCAAACTGAGTCAGACAAGGCTTTGTCTTGCTAACCAGAAACACAGTGCTAAACTGAAACATTAGGAGGGGCAGATTCCAAGCTGCTCCCTTCTAGTTTAGCACATGGAATATTTGCTACCTCGCTGAACTGAAATGTGCGAGACAATGGCAGACTCTCCTCCAGCTTTAAGATTCAGGATTGAAAACTGGAAGAGGGCAGGGCTTTTTTTCAGCTGGAACGCGGTGGAACGGAGTTCCAGAACCGCTTGAAAATGGTCACATGGCTGGTGGCCCTGCCCCTGATCTCCAGACAGAGGGGAATTTAGATTGCCCTCTGCGCTGCGGTGCAGAGGGCAATCTAAACTCCCCTCTGTCTGGAGATCAGGGGGCGGGGCCACCAGCCATGTGACCATTTTCTCCGAGGACAACCCACTGACTTCCCCCACCTCTTTTCCCAGAAAAAAAGTCCTGGAAGAGGGAATGCACAATCACAACGCATCAAAGAGACCCACTGCTCCAACACCCTGGCATATGACAGTTGGCAATGGTGATCATTCAGGCATCACATCTTTTAAAGCCTCTACCCTGTGGCATGTGCTGGAGGGGATACCCTGATGCTGCTACAGAGAAACGTACTTCCCCAGGTCAGGGGGAGACAGCCCATTTCAGATGGCAGTGTTTGGGGTATTGTGGGAAAGCTGTAAATTACCCGTTGTTTACTTGATCACAGTTATATTTTTAGTTCCAATGTGAGTGATTTGTATCTACTCCTCAGTAGGCTGGGGTGGGATTCTGTCCACCAGCTCCCTGGTCAGAGGGAACCCCCCCCCAACTCCAGCTAAGAACCCCTTGCTTGGCCACCCCCACCCTTTGTCTGTTTCATACCTCTGCCTAATCCAGTTGGTGCGTGGGCTGCCTGCAAACTCTGAGTCTGGGAGGTGTGTGAGAGACTTCCCCCACCCCGGGCCCCTTATCTAGTATCCGAGCAGCCACAAAACAAGCTGCCCAGGCCTAGGAGTGAGTGACAGGACTGGAGTGAGCAGCACAAAAGCAGCTCCTTCCTTGGCCTGCGGCTGCAGCACCACAACCAACTCGCTCCTGCCTCTCCGCCTCTCCCAAGTGCATCTGGGCTTGCCTGGCCCTGCCCATAGGTGGCACAGGCTGCCTTGCCAGGAATTGTGCAGGCAAGAGAGAGATCTGGAGACTACAAAAGAGCTCCTAGGAGCCACAGCAGCCGTCCAGCTTGCAAGAAGGGTGGCTGTCAGAGCAAAGGTCCTTGGTGAGACTGCTGTCTGCCTGGCTCCCAAAGGAACTGAGGCCTCAGGCAAGGTGAGTGGAATGGGAGGAGCATTGTTCAGAGCCCGCTATGAAACCAGGCCAGTTTAAGCTAGTCCATCTTGGAGCAAAGAGGGAACTCCCTGGGACTTAACCCAAAACGGAACCATTGGGTGGTCGGGGCAGGCTTGGACTTTCTATGCACAACAGTGGAACGGTGCTGGCTTAATGGAGATTGGGGGTGGAGGCGGTTCTGAACAAACCACTCTCTTTAGAGGAAGGAATAATTTGGTAATTCCTTTGTACATTGAATGGGAAACAAATGCTGGCCAACTAGAAAGAAGTGTTTGTTTCCAGATGACATCAGGGCATCGCTGCTGAAGTATAGTTTTTTTACTTCTTCTCTAATTTCTTTTTGCAATGGAAATGGATTCAAGAGTTATTTCCTGAAGGAATTTTATCAGTTTTGATTTATTTTTTTTTAAATGCATGTGCTGCTTCTCAGAGGAAATGAGTTCTAAGTGAGAGGGGAAAGAAGCCTCTACAGATTTATGAGGATGATTTCTTCCTGCCTCCATATGTTGAAATGCTTCCAGTTAAAATACTCTTGTACAATACCAAAAAATAACCCTGTCAAAGTTGAGCAACTTCTTTCAAAGAGAGAAAATGAGTTTGATTCCACCAATTCATCAAAATGTCACAATTTTGCAGGAAATGAATAAGAATTGTGCCAACCGTGCTATTAGCAACCATGTTATTTGCATCCCCCGTCGCTCCTTTTACCAGCCGCATGCCGTACCCACCTTTGTCCTCCCCTTGCTGGCATTCTGACACAGTAACTGCATGAGAAGTGGAGTTTCTGAGCGGCATGGCTACACTGCCCCCCCCCCTTGTGCACTAAAGCCTGAAGCCTCTCTGGTCTCCTTGGAAACGCCTTCCCCAAGCCTGAGAGGCCCTTGCAGGGCTGGATCTCCTTTGCCTCTCCAAACTGCTTTGCACAGTTTGGACATACTTTCCTTCTCTGTGTAGGAAAAAACTTCCATGCTGTCATGCGTGACGGACATGTGAATTTTCCCCACTTGCCTCGGCTGCTTGTGCATGTTTAGGACCAACAGGAACAACTGTAAGCTAGACTAATAAATGTGTGCATTTATTATTCAGGATGGTTCCCATCTCTTTCCCAATCCAGGCACCTCTGGGCAGGAAAAAATATCCTGAGTGAAGCTTCTCTTCGCCTTTAGAGCATGTACAAGGCCCAAATGACCCCTCATGTCAGTCATCCACTACTTGTGCAAATAATTCGCAGTGTGGTTTGAATGTGCAGGAACAGGCTTTGGATTCACCTGAGGGCCAGTGCAGGAAGTAGGTGTACTGCCACATTTCAACTTTAGAGTACTTTTAGTATCCTTTGCAAACAGACCCCTACTTCTATCAAGCTCTTGGTCAGTCCTCTATCGACTATGATCCCCATAGCTTCCAAGCCACAGTCCTGCATTCCCTGGAGGGATACATGCATTGGGAAAGGGGGAGAATTAATTCACAAAGTATGAAAAATGTGGAGCGTTAGTTAAATAGGAAGCGTCCTGCTCCTTTAACAGAGGTTTAATGTGTGGGAATGGGCTGCTGAAGCTTTCCATGGCATGGAGGCAAGTAACATTCTGTTAAGCTTCTATTAAATGGGCAGGACACTTTTTCTCCAGGCTGTTGGCTACCTTAAGCTGCCATCAACTGCAATGCCTGGGCAAAACCCTTGGAAAGGCAACACTGTGGGTTTTCCCAGCCCTTCTGTTTTCATGAGCTGCATGTCTTTCTCTCCCTCTGGAGAAGGCTACGAATGAAGTGCTCCACGGTTCCGGCTCCTTGCACTGTGGGCCTGCCCTGGCTTGACGGTTTGGGGTGGGGAGACTGAGTGACTAACTGCACAGGTTTCCGTTGGCCTGTTGCCTGATCTGGATTAGCCTTTGCTGGGAATCTGTAAGTTTGCACCAGATGATGAGATTGAGTAGTTCGGAACCTCAAAGAAACCTCTGAACTTGGAACCTGCTCAAGCACCAAACGGCTGCTGCTGCTGCTGCTGCTGTGGGAGGAGGCTGGATGGGACAGGGGGAGGGGCAGACTGGCAATACATTCAAGCTGGAATGGTTTCCCCTCCCTGCTCATTGCCTCTTCTTGGAAATTCCCATTCTATGAGACATGCCCTATTGATGGACCAGAGGCAAGAGGGGGCCACAGTGTGCGCTCAAGACAAGGAAGTACAACAGCTCTCAAACTACTTCCTGTTTGCATACTTTTTCCTGCAGTGCCTGGTGCCCCCCACGTCATCATGGCAAAGGATGGGGGCTGCTGCCATGCCTGTGCCACCTGCCTGCTTTGCCTTTATAGCTGCCGCTGGTCTCGCAGTAAAAAGGCTATGAAAACTAACAAGGTGAGTGGGGGCCTCCAGGCAGCATCCAGGGGGGTAGATGAAGTTAGCTAATGTTAGCTGACTCAAGTTAGCTAATGGCATATAGGTTAAAGGGCTGGATTAGTATCTGGAAGTTCAAATCCCCTCTTTCCCATGAAAACTTGCTTGAGCTAGTCCCTCTTTCTCAGCCTAACCCTCCCTGACAAAATTGTGAGGATAAAATGGACCTTTGCTCTTTGCAGGAAGGGCACAACAAAAATGTACTAATGAGCAAAGTATGTTTACAAGCTTGTTCGCATTGCCAAGCTCTAGAGAAGAATGCATTCAATCAAATCTGGTCCGCCTTCTCTTTCTGAAAGTAGTCTGGCTATACTTCCTCTCCGTATCCTTGGGTGGTACATGTTTTTACTGATTTATTTGGCCTCCTTTGTTGCAACAGCAAGAGCTTCCCACTTCTATTTCCTCTTCCGTGTGTCCCGAGTATGTGCCAAATCCACCACCCCAGTTCCCAAATCAGTTATATACTAGACCCTCATAGTGCCAGGAGATTAGCTGACCTTCCTTGCTCTTGTGGGAAGGGCTGCCTTTCTTAATTTTTAAGGAATCCCCAAGGGATGGCTATGAATAGCCACCTCTCTTGCCATGGGAACAAAAACAGAGTGGGGGATGCAGCCAGACCAGGAGCACTCTTCTTCTCATCATACAAATGGGGGACAGAAATGACTTACCCAAGGTCAGCAGCTGAACCTATGGCATAGGTGCAATATGAGCTCAGATTCCTGCTCTGCCACCATATATCGGGCAACGCAGCAGCAGAAACCGGGGAAAACACTGTCTGGTCTCTCATGGGGCACCACAATGGAGCGTACTGGGCAGAAGCTGGAGGCTGGGCATGGGGTGCTGCATCTACTTCCTCCCCATCCTTCCTGCAGTGTACCACTGGAATGAAAGGCTTGAGCAGGACAATGTCTTGAAGACTGTGGGAAAGGTGCAGACTCTCCTGCCGTTTCTGCCTCTGGTAAACAGGTTTAATGCAGCTCGTTATTTCCATGTGTTGTTTACTTGCCCAGAGGCAAGGGTGGGATCAGTAGAGTGTGTGCATGTGCATGCATGCAGAAGTGAACGCATGAAGATGCCTTATGCATAGCCAGACTATGGTCTACTCTGACTGACGGTGACTCTCCAGGGTATCAGGCTGAAGTCTTTTACATCACCTGATCCTCTTAACTGGAGGTGCCAGAGATTGAACCCAGGACCTTCTGCATGGAAAGCAGCTGCTCTACCATTGAACTTGACCCACTCCTATCTAAAAGTGCCACAGAAAATGCAACCTCTTGTAAAAGCTACTGTCTTTCTCCAGCCCAGGCTTCCCTTTGGAGCAGGCACAGAGATAAGTGTGAGACTGTTTACAATGCTATAGCTCAGCCTTACAGCACGTAACACAAGAACAGCTCTAAGCAGGTGCAAAGTGCCACAGAGCAATTTCAGTAGGATTCTCTAGTAAGAAAGCGTGCCTTCCAGGGATCAAGGTATGAAGGTGTCACTTCTGGTGCTGTCTTTCTAATATGATCCTTTGTCTCACAGTGTGACTGTGCCTGGTTTTTCTTCCTCTTCTGTGTGTGTCTTTTCACACTGGCCTGGCTCTATCATGCCCTCGTCACCCTCAATGATTTCCACAATTTCAATGAGTGAGTAGAAAACACCACAGTTCCCACCCACCCATTGCAGACCCTTCCTGAGTCAGACTGGCTGTGACTTCTTATCTGCCCATCTTTCTGCCCAACAGGTTCCTCTTTCATAAGATGGAGTGGTGGCTCGACTGGTCAGTGGTGATGCTGTCTGGAACAGTGACTCTGGTCACCTACTCATCCCTGCTCTTGGTATGATCTTTGCTCTGACCTTTCCAAGATGTCCCATCTGACATTCCCTGGTCCAGTTTTGGGAATGCAGCCGAGCGACTGACTCCCAGAGCATGCTTGCCCCACCTGCTACTTGATGCCAATGGTCTGCCTGTGCTATGAATTGGGGGGGGGGGGATGCCACAGATGCCCTGCCTGACTTGGAATGCAGCTTTAAATGTAGCCAGACTCCCTGGGAATGTAGCTAGAAATATCCAATGTAAAAGTCTTAGGAGAGCAACCAGCATCTAACAAGTCTCAGCAGCATCCTGAAACCACAAGTCTCAAAAACCTTGAGAGAAGCCAATGCTAAATCAGCATGATGCGAATATCCACTTTACTTGTTTTTTTTTTAAAAGTAAGCTTCTAGTCTTCAAGACAAAGTGTATGTGCAATCCCCAGTGAAATTTCAGGAGTCAGAGTGGGATACGGAGAAAGATTTTGGTGTCCTGTCTATTCATGGGGAATGTGACCAGCAGTTGCAAAATTAATTATGCAGAAGGAGCAAAGGTGTTTAATTTTCATAATTCTTAGCATTTTGCTTTTCTAGGGTCAGAATTTGGGTTGTCTCAAAGTAGGATTCTGATTTGGTGCAGGCTTCACAGCTATACTTAGTCCTACACAAGTAGCCCTAAGTGGTGACAGCTTTCCCCTCTTCGTTCCAGGTTCTGGCACTCAGTCTACAACTTTGCCACCAGCCCTTGAAGCTACATTGGCTGCACAAGGTAACCTTGCCCATACCCAACAATACTGACTGCACCTTTCAACTTAGAGTTGATCCATACTATGGATTTCCTAAATGGAAAGCATGATGCATCTATTTACTTATATCCTGCTTTCCCCCCCAAAATGAGAACTCAAAGCAACTTAGACCGCTGTTCTCCCTGTGTCCATTTTCTCACAATGACCCTGTGAGGTAGGCAAGGCTGAGAATTTGTGCTGAGACCAAGGTCATCCAGCGGGCTTCCACAGTAAAAGTGAGGATTCAAGCCTAGGTCTCCTGAGATCCTAGTCCACCACACCTTGCTAGCTCTCCCACATTTCCTGATGTACGTTAGCTGGATAGCCATAATTGGGATGCATGGCTTTCCAGTGCACATACTCCAGCATCAGTCTAACCTACTTCACAGGGTTGTGAGAATACAGTGGAGGAGATGGGAGCTGTGAATGCTGCCCCAAGTTCCTTGGAGTTATTATACGGGCCTTTCCTCCTCACAACAATGAAAGAGACTCACAGACCCAAACTCACCCAGAGAAGTTTCACAGTAGAGTGGTGATTTGGATCCCGATCTCTCAGATCATAGTTAGAAACTCCAACCATTACACCATGCCAGCTAGAAGGATGAAATAAGTATAATCTTAGAGTGCTTTTGAGCATCAGTAGTAAGCTAGGCACTCTAGAGAAATCAGAAGCACAAGCCAGTGCAGTGTAGTGGTTAGAGTGTTGGACTAAGGTCTGGGAGACCCAGGTTGGAATCCCTGCTCTGCCATGGAAACTCACTGGGCGACCTTGAGCCAGTCACACACTTTTCAGCCTAACCTACTTCACAGGGTTGTTGTGATAAAGTAGAGAACTACATAAGCTGCTTTGGGTCCCCATTGGGGAGAAAAGCAGAGTAGAAATGAATAAAAGTCATTTGATTCTTGCTAAAAAGGCTTGATCATCTGAGCATGCTTCTTCCTTTCAGAAGAAAGCTTAGGCAGCTGGACCCCCCTTGCACCCGTCCAGGTGTTTGAAACTGTCCTCACCATTTCTTCCAGATCCTCCTGATCTTGTCTGTGCTTGTGGTAGCAACTGCTTTTGTGGGACTGGAAATTCAATGGACAGAGCAGTGGGAAAGTGCTCGCATTGCCTTACAGGTGAGTCCACAGTTGATTCACATTCTTTGAAAATAATAGTTTTGTTTCAACATTAAACTGGCCACATGGATGCTTTTTCTCTGTTACACAAGGCAACAGGCCCCTTCCTACACATCGGAGCAGTGATTGGAATGACGTTGCTTGCCTGGCCAGTGGCAGACTGCTTTTACCGTACATCCCACTCAGGTACTGGGGAGACCAAAGCTTGCAGGTTGGGGCTTTCAGCGGTAGTCATAGGAAAGCTAGGTTGGGTCCTCTTGTCTCTCCTCCTCCCTCCAAGTACTAATCATTAAAGCCCCTTCAGCAGACGCTGACATTTTTAAAAAATGTGTATTTGGAGGCATTCGCTCATACTGCGCTGCAGTGAAGTGTACAGAAGTGAACTGTGTAGCTAGTTGTCAGTAGGTGGCGCTATCATTCTCTTTAGCTTTGCTTTGGAGATTCAGGACCTCATTAGAGGGAAAGGAGTCAAGTGATGAGTCTCTCTGACAGAATGGCCTGAGAAATGAAGGGGGTCAAGGTCACTGTTGAGAATGGATGCTCTCTTACCTAGGAGGCCTTTGCAAAGATGGGGCTTCCAGTCTGATCATCCATCATAGTCTTCATGGCTACAGAAGGAACACTTCTCATGGTATCTCATACGTATTTTCAATTCATGTGTCTTGACAGCCCTCAGAGTACTTCTCCTGCTACTGTATCTAGGAATAGTGATTACTTTGTATCTGGTTCCACTGGGCATTGACTCTCCCTGTCTTTTGGAGAATAGCCAGCTACCCCCCAAGCCAGCTCTGTTTGGACATCGTGGGGCTCCCATGGTAAGTAACCGTCCAGAGCTGCTACTTGCCTCTGTGGCACAAGGAGCAGAGTATGAAGGGGCATTTGCAATAGGGTGCAATAGGGTGAAAGGCAACTAGAGAGGAAGGCAGAAAGTGCTGGAGGCTACTTGCTTGCGTCCCTCCTAGGAGCAGCCCTTGGAGGCTGAACTGTCTCCGCATTTCTGGATTCCTCCCAGATGTGAGCAGTCTGTGACCACCTTTTACAACCCAGCCTCTCTGGGGCTTCTGTAGCCTGTCCTTGAAATGAGGGGCTGATTTGGCCTTGGAATGCTACACACTCCTCCACTTAGTGATTTTCAGTCTGGCATGCTCAATGCTGAATCCTGTTCGTGACTCTGGGAATGTGCACTGCTGACCACAGCCTCAGAGTCTGAAGTAGGGTGATGAGGCATCAAGGATCTGCAACTACAGATCTGCCACTCTTAATTTCCCTCCAGCTTGCACCGGAGAACACACTAATGTCCTTCCGGAAGGCACTCAACTGTGGTGTACACGTACTGGAGACTGATGTCTTGGTGAGGTAAGGGAAGAAGACAAATGAGATGTTTGTCTGAAAGATGGAGTTTTCTGGGTCTCTTGGAACATCCTTCAGAATCTTTCACTCATCCGTAATAATTTTTTTTTGCCTGGTTTAAAAAACAAAACAAATATTTTGCTTGTTGATGAATCTACTGTCTGGACAAGCCCTCTTTCTTCCTCCCTCCTTCCAGTGCTGATGGAGTCCCTTTTATCATGCATGACGAGAAGCTCACCCGGACAACGAACGTGCAAGAACTCTTTCCCACTCTGGCCCATTCCAATGCCAGTTCCTTCAACTGGACAGAACTGCAGCAACTGAATGCTGGCAGTTGGTTCCTGCAGGTGAGGGTCAAAAAATGGTAAAGCTGGAAGAAAATGGCTGAATCCTGCAGAAATTTGATTTAGAAGAGGGTGCAAGCAAAAGGTTGATCAATGGAATCTGCAGTTAAAAAGAGTTCTCTGGTAGCAAGGTATTGGGGAAGGTCTTTTTCACCAGGGCTCCTGTGGTGAGCCTCTGCCAGTTTCAGTAGACCATGCCGAGTTTGGACCACCAGCGGTCTGAGTCAGTGAGAAGTAGCTTTATATACTTACAAGTGGCTTGGCTTTTTTGCACAAGTCACCTGGAGTTAGTTGCTCTCTTCTGCAGTGCACCTGTCTTCCATTAAGTGGCATACTGTGATGCGGGTTATGGGGAGTCTGTTGGGTGAAAGGCCCACCCATGAGTAAGGGATGGGGAAATTCTGCCCCCCCCCATGCATTCAGCCAGAAGCAGGATGGGCGAGCTTAAGGAGCTTCTGGGGATCATGAAGCCTTTGTTGGGGCTGGATAGAAATGGGCCTGGATTGTAACAAGATAAGAGCAGGCAATGGATTCTGATGTGCTTCAATGGCTCCTTCTGCCCTCCCAGAAATACCCCTTCCCCACAGCACGAAGCCTCTCAAGCTCAGAACAGGCCATGGTGCATGCACAGAAGATCCTGTCACTAAATCAGCTGCTGGAAGAGGCCGCGAGGCACAATGTATCTGTCATGTTCGACCTACGACCTGAGGAGCATCCCCAGTATGAGCACCTTGTCAATATTACTGTGGAGACCATCCTCCAATCAGGCATTGCCCCTGAGCTGGTGAGTGTGCCTGGAGCCATGCATTAAGGCTAAGGATGCTTCTAACCAGCACCTCAGCAGGATGGGGGGCGGGGGGGGGGAGTAAATAGGCTTGAAGACTTTAATCTAGCTTAAGTCTTTCTCTTCCCCACCCGCAAAGGCTATGCAAAATAGATGCCATGAGAGCACTTGGACTACTCTCATGATGACCAATTGTCCAGTTAAATATCCATGCTAAATGCTTTGGTTATATAGTGCTATTCCTTGGGAACATATTTTATCGTCTTCATCATGCTTCCCCTAAGTCTTATAATTTTGGATACTGTATTGTTCCTCATAAGAGTTCTGTCGAGTGTGTCTTAGCTATTCCCATTGTGCAGACTGAAGAATTGAGGCTGAGTATCAGACTTGACCAAAGGTCCATCAACTTGGGCTCCAACATGGGTAGGCAGATGGGCCAGGGCAGCTCACAAGTGAACATAACAAAGTATCTATCTGATAATATGAACACAATGGGGGTACTTGCCCCAAATCACTCAACAAATCCTTGTTTGAGCTGGGACTTGAACCCAAGTCCAAGCCCAATTGTCTATTGGTTCAGGTCTGCTCTTGACTGTTAAGCTGGAACCCACAGTATGTCATCTTTCCTGCTTTTCATTTCAGGGTACCTGAGTAGCAAATGTCTCCCATTTAATCCTCTGCCATATCACATTAAGAGCACATAATGCATGACTTCATGCTCCAGAGTGTGCCTTGTGCCTCTTCGTTTTGTCTTCCACTTAGCAGGAAGACAAGAATATGACTGAAGATAATGGAGAATAAGGATGCATACCTTACATTTTATTTCCTCTCCAGGTTCTATGGCTGCCAAAGGAGTTTCGAGAGCAGGTAAAGCAGCGGGCACCCAGGTTCCAGCAGGTCTATGGCCGGAAGAGGCTCAACAATGAAACGAAAGAGCTGTCACATGTTAATCTACCCTACCAAAATCTGAGCAGCACAGAAATCAGGTTTGACTGGGGGTGGGGAGGTACTAGGGAGTGAGAATAGGTCTGTGCACAGTTCATGCAACTGTGTTCAACGTTCTCTAAATCTGTATGTATCTAGGCATTAATAGCTGCAGAAATAAAGGTATGGAAGTAGCACTCCATAAAATCTTCAAAACTAGAGAGGAACTAACCAAGACTGGAAGAGTTAAAGAAAATAGGACAAGTACTCTACATAGCTATCATCCATCACCATTGCCAGCAAAAGCAAAGTAAATTAGAAAATGTTGGGACATCTTGCCTAACACACAGGCCACAGCCTCTGGGCTGTTTGTTTAGTAAACGATGATCCCTGGGTGCTGAACAGTCCTGGAATGGGGTGGCAATGTTGAAAGTTGGACCTCTTCAGTTTCCCCGTCTCCATTTTCTCTTTTCTCTAGGGACATGTGTTTTGGGCAATGATAAAACTTCTATGTAACCACTTACTGATGATGTTGGTGCTACTGTGCCCCAACTACTACCACCCCATTCTTCCCTAGGGGATATCGCCGTGACAACATCTCTGTTAACCTGTATGTGGTGAATGCTCCATGGCTCTTCTCAATCCTGTGGTGTGCAGGGACCAGCTCAGTTACTACCAATGCCTGTCATGTGCTGCAGAAGATGGAGCATCCCCTCTGGCTCCTGGTGAGGTCTACCCCAGTATCCCCAGATACCTCCCCCCTTGCAATGTGGGTGCGTGTTCAGGGAGAATGACAACTGCCACTTCTCCCCTCCCAACTATTTCACCAATTACTATCCCCTTTGTTCCCACCAACCCAGCCACGTGCCACATACCAAATGATCTGGATTGTTACTGACTGTGTCTCCTTACTGCTAATCGGCTGGGCCTTCCTGCTGCTGAAGTAAGTAACCTTTGATTTGTTCCTTGGCTCCTGCTGCAATGCCAACTCCTTTCTAATATTTTAAAGAAGGCAAAGAGACCGCTAGCTGGCTTTACCAGCATGAGGTGGGTCTGTTGCTGGCAAAGCTACTGCCTCTTCTAGGCAGCAGATGCTTCCAATTGCCACCATATTTGCTTACATTACTATATATGCATTTGGGACTGGCACCATTAGCAGAAAAATGGGTGGGAAATGGACAGAAGTCCGGGAGCTTGAATAGACTTGGGCCCAATGCAGCTCATACAAGTAAAGCATTCCTCTTTACTTTAGCACAAAGGCAGACACCTCCATTCTGTTCTCTAGCTTCAGCTCAAAGGGCATCTTCATGCCCATAAATCAGGCACAAGTGCCAGGATATGCATCTCTTTGGGCTAACTCTTCCTCTTTGTCTCTTTATAGGAAGTGGTCCCGGAAAAAAGAATCAGCAGGTAAAGGAAGGCATTGGGTTTCTTGCTCCTGGTATCTTGCATGCAGTTTAAGCCAGTTAGATGCTAGAGACTGGCTTTGTGTATCATTGTTGATGGCTGCCAAACTGGAAAGGCAGGATATACATAAATAAGACCTCCCCCCGCCCCGCGCACACTCTTCTACCATTTCTTAGAACTGCTACAGTTGTGCTATTGCGCATTTGCATGCAATGTCCACCACCTTCCTTTTAAGACAAAACTGCTTCACCTTCAGCTGGTCCAAATACATCTCAGATGCATAAACCATTTTAAATATAATTGCACAGTGAGCTACTGTCTTTTCAAACAGAGGCTAAACAGCGGTGCTCAGGACCACTGCAGCAAGGCTGTAACTTTCCAGCTGACACCCATCTCCTTGTTCTTCCAGGTTCTGACTCAGATGTGCTACTGACAAAGATCCACAGCCTTCTGTCTGAGTGATAGGGAAGTAGTATGAAGAGTGCTCAGGAGAACATGCCCCTCTTTCTAGAAATAACTTCATGGGGCTCATTTGCTGCTAAGACCCAGTACTGCTGCAGTGGTATTTTGTTCCGGAATCCAAGAGCAGCTGCATTTGTGTTGCTTTGAGCCAAGACAAAGTGGACTCTTGTATTTCAGTCTGTACCTTCCTCCATGTGGCCCTGCTGGGGGACTTTGCAGGTGATCCCCTCCCACTCCAGAGTGTTTATGCCATCTGGGCCAGAGAGTGGGTTCCCCTTTCTCCTCCATGTGAGAGGCAACAGACTTTTTTCCATTGTAGCCGAAGCATTTGTAAATAAAGCATCCTCTGTGGGTTATTGTTGAAGCAGGCTCTGATTCGGGGGGGGGGGCGGGGGGGAGTAGCCTCTCTTTACAGCCACAGTAACTTCAAAGAGTTATTGCAATTTTCATGCCTTGCCATAGTGAGAGGACCATCTGCTGGAAGTCTGTGGTCTGCTCTTGCTCCCTGGAGGTAAATGATGGTTTGTAGCTAGAGCACTACTCTGCTGAGTCTGCTGTTGATAATTACCTTTTTCACTGAGATCTCAGCCCCAGAATGTGCCACACTAAGCCTCACAGAATGTAAGACAATTGCTTTTGTTGCAGGATGTGTCTCAGTGACTCCTTTCAGGTTAAAAAAGAACATGTGCCTGTCACTAATATAGACTGGAAGAAGGATAAGAGAATACAGTTAGGGGAAATAAAGAATCCAACTAATCTTCTTACTGCATATTTAGCAACCACCTCTTTAACAGCAAAGTACTTGAAGCTCACTTGGATGGCCCTCTTGAGGAAGCCCTGCACAATGTTAGGCAGCCATTGACAAGGTTGCTGCAGGCAGTTTTTCCTAGTTGAATTGACTGTGCAACTGACACAGAGCAGGCAGTCTTCAAAATATGTAGACCTGTACAAGTCTGACTGCAGCACCTTCAGTTATGCACAGAAGATAAGAAAATCCGTGAAGAAGCCAGAGCATGAGCAGGGTAGTTTATCACTGAAATTTCTGGGCAGCTTCTTTAATGCACAGTGCAGTGGCCACATCACTGAATGAGCTCTTATAGATCCTATTGGATTAGGGACCAATACAGTGCAGCAGGTGACATGCTCTCCTTGTAACTGGTTGCTTCTACCAAAACAAAGCTGGAGGGAGCTACTGGTGTTATTCCTATACAAATCAATCTGCCTTGTCATCAGATTGATGACATAGAAACCAATTTACCAAAATTATGAAAATAAACCACCTCCTCCTCAATGTTACAGTTTCAATACCAGCTGTAGCTCTATTCCCCTTCCACCTTTAGCAATGCAAACAGATCCAAAATTGAATATGCATCATATACAAAACTTATACAGGGTATGTATGACTTTCATGATGTAGAACTTTTTTCATTCTGCAGCTGAGTGACCTGTGCCAGAAGCTACTTTTCTATGGGCGCATACCCACTTTGGGTACACCTAATCCTACACCTCCCTGCTATCAGTACCGTAACTGCAGATAGCAGGTCACAGCTAGGCAAGGAATTAGAGAGTAAACTGCTTCCTAAGAGAGTACAGAGCAGCCACCAAACCTGGATGCAGTTGGGAGCAGGCGGTAATGTTGGCAGACACACACAAGGGCTGCTCCCAAGCCTGCTGGTGGGAGGAATGGAATGGAATGTGCTGGCTGCCTAAGAGCAACTCTCTGTGCTGGAATGCAGCCTGCCCAAGAAGTCATCCAAAGCAGGCAGGGCTGCTCTCACTACTGAGGAGGACACAAAGGCTGGCCAGAAGTGGAGGCGCCTCCTTGCAGTTGCTGCCTGGCTCTTCCTTCCCTAACATTATTTGCAAATACAAAAAGGGGGGAGGGGTGCAACAAGCAGCTGAGCATACAATCTCCTGTCACAATGAGAGTGGAGTTTTTACTTGTTAAAAATGTATTTGGGAAGCAGGAGGTTGCTTCCAAAACTTTTCTGTGTATTCTAGGAAAGGAATTAAAGGCTACATAAAAGTCATAGGACTCACCTCCCTGTAAGTTTGCCCCTCCTACAATCATCCCACATTCTTCAAGCAGCCTCCTTCCCACCATTCTCCAGGAACAGCTTTGCTTTCTTCCCAAACTGCATAGCTCTATAGCTAATAGATTTGTGTTTGGCTTTCAGCTCCATAACCTACAATCACTCTGCCTCAACAGTGCCTTGGTTAGATTAGTACAGCTATCAGAGGCTCAGTACCACTTTTCCAGTTGGAAGCAAGTGGACCAGATGTAGTTGAGTACAAGATGTTTCCTGCCTCTGGCAAAATGGAGCAGCTTTTTCACCACACAGGTTGCCACAGTCTATCAGGAAGGAGTTTCTCTACTTCCAGGCAAGGACAGCAACTTGATCAAAGAAACAGATGGGTGGAGCTAGTAGAAGGGCCACCAGAATTAGCTGCAGGTGTTTTAATTCCCCTTCCTCCAAATCAGGGCCCTGCCATCTTGAAGGATACAAGCCTTATCTAACTCTTAAGCTTTCAGACCAACTCACACCTTCAAGAATGAATATTATTTTTTGAGAGAGAGAACAAACACATTAGTTTTAAAAAATGGAACCTCCATGTTCAGAACAACTATAACTTTCATTACCAGATGCTAGGGACAAACAGAAGTCTGCATACCCCTTCATGCCTGGCTTTTGAGCCTTCCAGCAGCACCTAGAGGGTCACAGGCACAAAGTGCTTGAAAAACAGATTGTCTTGGTGTGGATCAACAAGGCAATTCTCACTTGCCAAGGCATAAAAGTGATGGGGGGGGGGAAGTATCCCAAACAACTTTTAGCCAGGAAGCTGCCACCCCCTCCAAGATAATCCTTGATGTGTGAAGACTGTCTGGATGGAGAAATGCACTCTACTCATATTCACATTTTTACTATACTGGTTGTTCCAAACACAGACCAGCATCAAAGCCTGGCTGCAGTCTAACAGCAGGCTGCTCTTTCTGGAACCACACGAGCTTTAATATTTTCCTTAAGTCCTGGAGAGTTGTCCAATTATTCCAACGCTATCAGAGAAAAAATGAACTCTGAAGATACGGAAAGAAGCTTTTTTTCTCATTTGCCCAACAACTTAACATGTTCTACTACCTAGCAATGGATTGTATAAAACCTTAACCCAACACACCAAGCTAGTTCCTTCTCAAAAAACTACAGGGAAGCTTCTGCCACCTTGTCAAATGTCCCCAATTCCTAGTATTCAGCAGCACCCTTCTTGCAGACTTGAGAGAGGTCTTAGCTAGCAGCAGGACATGAAGCATGAACTACAGTGAAACAGGCAAAGGATTACAGAGATTTATTTGTCACATTTCGCCCTCTAGCACATTCCACACAGCCTCTCTAGCAAAGGGGGATATTGGAAAACCCTGGAAGAGAACAGAGATTCTATTGCTACAGGGGACAAAAATGAAGTATAGCAAGGACAAAAATAATCCATCTGTAGAAACAAGGTAGGACCTATTCCAATCAGCTCCCCTCCTCTAACCCACCAGTCCAAGTGGAAAAGACAAGACCAGTCTAGAAGAGTATGTACACTGCATGAGCTCTACCACCTCAGGGGCTCACTCCACAACACAATATTAGGAGGAAGATCCCCCCCCCAAGGTCACCTGCTGTCTCTACAGCCTTCTTCTAGAAAGCACACCCCCCACCCTCAATCATGCACAGAGATGATCAGGTAACTCCCAGCTGCTCCTGAGTCTCAAATGCATCCCACAGACTTCACTACAAGCAATCTTAGCAACAGCCCCACAAACAGATATCCCATCAAAACTTGCGCGGATCCCCTGTATTTTATTATTCATCAAAGGCAGAAATACCTTAATTATGCTGCAAGAACAGTCCTTGTATGCCGCTCTACTTTATAACCCAAAGCAGCTGAGGAGGAAGAATCAGGGTGCCTATTCACGCACACAATGTGGGGGCAAACTGGTTGACATGGTTCACTCCTCCGGGGTATGGTTGTGTGTGAGGTGCAGATTTCAAGACCATTAGTAGTTGTGAGTATGAAAACATACGGGGCCAGTTAGAGAATTAATCAACCCTAATTCAGGCTTGCGACTGCAAACATACCAGTCTCCCCACCACAGCTCAAAGCACCCAAATGCCAATCTTCTGGCTGCAGTGACTCTTACCTACCTTGACCTGACCAAAGATTCTCAAGCTTTGGCTAATATTTTAAGGGGCAGGGAACCTCCTGAAGCAACCCTGACTCTGGATCAGATTAACTTTAAAATGCAGTTACTGCATTTACCTGAAAGGAAGACTTAATTCTTTGCCTAGTTGTGCTACCAAGAAAAAACAACATACTGTCTTGAATTCACACACAAGTTACAGGTATGCACAGTAATAAAAGGACTGTGTAGAATCTTTTCCATATTTCAGTGAGAGTCATCTTCCTTTCTGGTAAATATCTGCCTTGAGAAAGCAAAACTGATCCACCTCACTCATGCACCTGAAGGCTTCTAACTTCTGCCAGTTCCTTCTTTTTAGTCCTACTGCTGACTCAGTTCCACTGTCTGCCAGAGAAGACACCACAGGGCATGTTTTTGCTGACAAAGTGTGAAAATGTTCTTCTGAGTCAGACCAATACGGTGTGCCAGAGAAGTACAACAGGTACTAGTTACAAAATCCACGCCTGGCTACAGCCAAAAGTTTGGTACCAGAAACCTGTGCTGCCACTGCAAGGAAGCAGTGTTTGTCCTGTTTCTTCTTTCCTGCAAGACATGCCTTCCCATGTGACAACGTCTTAACTACAAGGAGACTTATTACAAGAATTTTTACACATACAGCCTGAAATTACTTAACTACAGGAAGAGAAGGCTGGGAAAGGGGGCTTGTGCCACCTGCTTCTCTGGTCAGTGCTTAGCCTGGCTTCAGGAAGATGAAACCTCACTATTTCCCCATCTCCAGTAATGATAGTGGATTGCCAAGCATGTCAAGGGAACAAAGGATAATCTTGAAGCATCACTCCTCATCAGGTGAGAGGGCCACTGCTAAAAGGGAGCCCATCCATATCCCCATTTCTGCCACAATAAATACTCCAGTGCTGATAGGGAGCCACCAGGCCTGCACCAGGGCTTCGCCTTGCTCCCAAGATTCTTTTCCAAGAGTAATGAAGTGACCCAACGTCCAAATCCAATCTGTTCTTTCTGAATCTATCAAACTCATCAGCAAAAGTCAACTCAAGTTAAAGCAAAAGATCCAGTAACTGCCAGGCCACTGAGTCACTAAGTGGAGTTGGGCTGTACCCCAAAGCGACAAGCCTGTGCCCCCCCATTCTACAAAGCAGTCAGAGTTCAAGAGGCTTCAGCTGACAGCTGTGATTCAGCCATTATAAGGCTTAATGGACAAACCCCTGCCCCCACCAATCCCTGCAGTGCAACATGTTGGCAATTCATGATTAGTTGCTGAAAGCGTAAGATTGCTGGCGGATCTCACCATGCAGGAAAGGCCTCTAAGCCTTGTCCATCCAACACTCACCCCCTGAGGAGCTTCCCCTAATCCCATCTCCAGACCCCCAGACTCATATACTGTAGTGTTTTGTCTGATAAAAGTATAAAGCTGCAAGAAAACAGTCTGTGCTTCTAGCCAATAATCTCACAGGGTTCTCTGTTAAAATATAATGACCTCTTCACACCCAAGGGTTACAAAAGCTTCTAGTAAATCTGCAGCTAACTTTACAGGTTACCTATAATGTACAATCCCTGCACTGCCCCAGTTCCAAAGAACATGACTTGCTCGATGCCCCTCTCTCCACCCCACTCCCCCAGCTACACACACAAGAAGGTGCAAAATTGTTGTTAATGCAGCTCAGAGAAGCACATCTCCAACTGGTACTGTCTTTGAGGGAAGGAAAGGCACCCAATATGGAGACACTTAAATTGGTTTGAAGGCTACCACAGAAAGCCCTGTCCAGATTACTTTATAAAAGCCTCCAAAATAGTTCATCTGTAGAAAATGCCCTTCTGGATTTAAAAAAAGAAAAAACCATGAACATTAGGGCTCTGCTTAAGGCCAGATCTGGGTTTTCTATTTCTCAGCTGCAGCAGGACAGCCAGAAACAAACCCAAAGAGAAGATTTGGTTTCTTTGCAACAGCTTTTAGCACCTGCTTGTCTGCTTTTAGGCAGTCAGTGTTTTAGGAAAGTGCTACCAATGGCTCAGGCAATACCTTCACTCAGACAGACTTCCATCTTTCAAATGGGCCTGATGACTGACACAGTCAAGAACAAACTTGACAGCCTTGTTTTCCCCGGAGCACAACTTTCTCTCTCCCACCCCTTGCTCCCACCAGACAAATACAGAAAGGGAAGAACCACATGACTCAGGCAGCCATGTGATATGCCCATCACCTTCCCACCCATTTTTTCATCAAGGCTTAGGGTGCCAAGTCAAAGGATAGCTGAGGCAGAGATCAGGCGAAGAGCTGATGTCACCAAAAAGCGGCTTCCTTCTGACCATCACTGATCCATCTCAGCTGGTGCTACCCCATCGATTCAGAGAATGCTTCTTCAGGGCATGAACAGTCTTTGGCCATGTTTGGAACACTTCCCAGGCTCCTTGCAGGAAGGCCTGTCTGGGGCTTGGAGGGCTTATGGTAGACTCAGGAAGAGATGTGGCACTTAACAGGATCCCCCTCTTCCTGTTGCAGTTAGCTCTTCTTCCCAGTGGTTTGAAGAGCTGTAAGACCAACTCCAGGTGCTCTCTGCATTCCAGACTTTTCTGGGGGGTGCAAAGCTCCGAAACCAGAAGGGCACTAGAGAGAGAAAGAAGCAAGTGCTTATTTGTCTGCAAAGTACAGATGGCAACAGAAGCACACATCAAGTCTTAAGGAAACTCAAGTTTCTATATATTCAGCATCCCCCTTTAGAGAACATCCCAGTTTATCAAGTTAGAATCTGCAGACCAGACCAGACCCAGTGTTCCTTTCACCTAGGAGTCTGTGTTTACTAACAGATGTTTCCAAGATTCAGCTCTCCCATACCAGACAAATGTAGGTTAATCTGCCCCCAAGTGAGGCTCCATCTTAATCCTCCAATGTCAGATTGTTTTTACTCTCAAAAGCTCACGAGGTTGTGCATTTTGTAATAAATTACATGTCTGGAAGTCCAAGCTGTTTCCCTTTCCAATTTCTGGCATCAAATACACCCTGCCACAAAATGTTCCACAACCTAATTCTGCCTTCCGCCTATCTTCTTGCTCTACTTTCCTTTCTTTAACCTTGAGAGACAGAGATGAACTCCCAACTCTATACAGTAGCTCCCAAACAACCTTCTTCAATAACTGGAACAGGACAAGTATCTGAGTTTGGTGGAAACCTGACATGGTTCCTGGCAATATTTTTCTGAACGTAACAGAAAGCAGAGTTAAAATTGGAACAGAAACACTGAAGAGAATTGTTCATTCTGAGTGCCAAAAAAGCCGATAACCAGATCACCCACAGTAAGCACAAGTTAAATCCAGGCAACCAGGTAGGGGAAACTTTATTGAAGCTGGCTCCTCTTCTGATATAGGTAATAAATGACAAGCATAAAATATATGCACAGGCAGACAGACTACTACACTTTGTGGCCCAGAAAATGTCAAAGATTTAATATTAATGAGAAAGTTTTCAGGACAATGCCTTCCTTCTCTGTAACTCCAAATTCCTCTGCCTATTAAGGAGGATGGCTATGGTCATTCTAGAAACTCTGTGTGTGATGAAATATCATTAGCCAGCAAGGGCTTGTAAAGAAAGAAACACAGGGATGATCTCTGGAATATCCAACTTCATTTGAAGTTTCTAATTCTGTACAGTGCATATACATGAAGTACCTGCTCTTTATACACTTTATATACACACACACACCTCTGTCTTGCTGCTGTGACTAACAGGACATCCTTGTCCAAAGACAGGCCTGCTGTCCACAAAGACAGGCATTTACAGCATGCTTTCAGTCTCTAATTAAAAGAGCCTCGCTGACTTGATGTCACATCTACCTGGATAAACTGGAAAAAAACCTATTATTTTTCCCACCACACCATTGTGTTTTGGTTTTTGTTGCTGTTCTTTTGCGCATCCCTCTTCTTCTGCACATCCACAAAAGGCAAGCTGCTAAAGACTAAGCACTGTGTGAAGCCTACTGGAATTAGGCATACTTTGTTAGGTGAGCAGAGCAAAGGCATGCAGATTACCCCCTGTACAGCCATCTGTGTGTCACCAACTGTTGTTTAAGTTGTTACCCTTGTGACATTAAAGCAGATTTAAGGTAATGGACATTAAACCTCAATCTAACAAGGTGCATTCATGTTTCAGGGCATTCACATAAAGAGATCTGGAAGACTGTATCTGCTCTTCTTGTTTATCATTCCCAGCTACCTATTTATAAATAGTTAACTGTGAAACTGGACAGATTTTCATTTGATGGAGTCAAAAGTAAGTAGTAGAAGGGGGAGTAAGAAGAAGCTTCTGAAAGACAGTGGTTAAGGAAGCAGAGATAGGACCGCCTACCATACCATTTTATTCTGCTCTTTGAAGTCACCTTCCACCAAGGTAACAGCTCCTCAAAATTGAAAAATGAAATTCTGCCCTCAGGTCATAGTTGACTTATGGCAACCCCTGGTGGGGTTTTCATGGCAAGAGACTAAGAGCAGTGGTTTGCCTGCCTCTGCAACCCTGGTCTTCATTGGAGGTCTCCCATCCAATTACTAACCAAGGCCAATCCAGCTTAGCTTCTGAGATCTGACAAGATCAGGCTCTACTGGGCTATCCAGGTAAGGACTTCCTTAAAGTTACCCTGAACATAACTGCCTTAGAGGCTAGAATAGCAAGCTGAATTAAATTCAAGATTGGATGATTCACACTAAGCTCTGTAAATAATTTTCAGTCTTATATAAGGCTGGCACAAAAATGCAATGATGGATCCTAGAAATATAAACTGCTTTCCCAAGCCCTGGACAAAGCAACCTATGCTCTGGGTCTTTTCCAAACCTATAACTGCCTGAAATAGGAGGAAACATTGCTTAAGTATAAGGTTAGGAGAACCCAGAAACAGACTGCGAGGTGGAACTTCAGGACCAGTTGTAATACATTCACCTACCTTTGTCAACCCTGAAGTTAACTGGGTACCCAAGTGTGGTTGGAGGCCTGCGAGGTGCTAGGGTAGGTGGGAGCAGAAGGAATGGGTTCAAAATTGAAGTCTAGCCCTTCACCGTCCATGAGGTCTGTATTGATAATGTAATCCACATCACATTCAAGGTTCTCCATGTACATATCAACATCCAAGTCATTAGGCAGCCTATCCTGACTACCTCCAAAAGGAGTAAGAGTGGCAGGAGACACAGGTGGCAGGGCACCCTGCTGGACCCCTTGGGTAGACTGTACTGGGTTGGATGTCTTCAAAGTGGACAAGCCACCTGCATTTTGCGGAGCTGTCACCATGGTAAGTGCAGAGGCCAAAGCAGTGGTACCGACCGAATCCAACTGCTGTTCCGAAGGCTTTCTGAGCAGGTTAACTGAGCTCATCTTGCTTTTGGAGGACTGGTCCCCCAGGAGCAAAAAAGTCTGGCTGTTCAACCTGCCTCCACTCTGTGGGAGGATAGGATCTACCTGCGTCATCATCACATCACTAGGAGGTGGTGAGTTGGAGGTCAGGAGGGCTTCCAGTGTCTGTGGACCAGAAAAATGGCCACCAGGGCTGTGCAGCGAGATATCAACAGGGTTGAAGAGGGAGCTGCCAAACGATGGTGCCTGAGTAGCCGTGCTCTGGGTCCGCAGGGGAAAGCTGGGAGTTCTCTGGGCCATACTGCTCGAAGTATGCTGTTGAGCTGACAGCAAGGATGAACTTGGTGACATCAGGTTTAGGCCATCAATGAGTTCCAGCTCCTCTGTCACAGTAGGGGGAACGTTGCTAGATGCACTGGAGTAGCCAAGGGAAGGGAGGAGCTCATCATCAGGAAGGTCATCCTGCTCTGTCAGGATTGGAGAAAGCCCTAAACTGATGGTGCTGGCATTAGAACTGGTCCGAGGCCGGATACTGGTCCACACATCAGAGTCCTCACTGCTTCTTGCAGAGGGGCTGCCAGGCCACTTGGGGTACTGAGTACCTGGGCTTTCAGCAGAAGGTTCTGGAGGCACTTGCAAAGCAGCTTTTTTCTTTGAGGCTTTCCCCCGGACTTTTGCCAGTTTGCTGCTGTTGTCCATGGAAGCAGCTCTCCTCCGTGGAGCTTTCCCACTTTTACCACCTTCTGGATTGAGCATCCACCAAGAGCTCTTCCCTGTAGCTTCATTGTGCACTTTAATGAATTTGCTATGCAGAGAGAGGTTATGCCGGATGGAGTTCTAAGGGGAAACAACAGGAAAGACAGCACATTAAGCATCATTTCAATCTTCCTTTCACACAAACTACATCAAAAAACAAGTATCCTAAGGAGACAAATGACCCACAGAGCTGCCTGCAAGCCTAGAGATGTTTCTTGGTTATCAATATGAAAGCCTGTTTGGCTTTCCAGTAAACCACTCAGACTCTCAGTGAGATCCACTTAAAACATCTGTTCAAGCAGCCCAAACTATTCCTGACTTGAGGCTATATTCTGCTGGGGATGGGGGATATTCAAAGTGCAGCAGGCCTGAGAGACTGGGCAAGCCAATACGCTATCTCCTCCTTCCTTTCAGTGTACTTCAAGCACCCTTCACTTGTTTTTCTTTTCCAAGTGTTTCCTCACCACTCCTCTGCCACCTCTCCTGCATGAGAAGCCTTGCTTGCACTCACTGGCATGTAGTCAAAGAATCAAACACACTACTAACCCTTTATCAATTCCAAGACTCTACAAGACATCATTCTTGTTGGGGTGACATGTTGCATTTTTGTTAAACAGCAAGGAGCCAGCTCAGCCTGCAAACAAGGTCAAAGCCAAATTCCAAGAAGAGTCAAAAACAGAAACAGTAACCCTCCCAGGCCTAGGTAAATCACAGGAATATTTACGTGACTAACCCCACCACTGATTTTACCCACCTAGCCAAAATAATAAGATAGCCTAGGAACATTATCCCAACTTTACCTAGGCCTGTCATGAAATACGTGGAGCCTCGCTTCAAAAAAATAGTAGGCCTGAAAAAGTCAAACTGCTCTCCAAATTGCACAGTGTCCAGTATTGCTAGCCCATCGACTACTGGTGACAACAGAAGCAATTGTATCAATTGGCTTATAAACTGTGACTTCAGTCAGGAGTTCATGGATTCCAAACCATAATACTGTTTTAAAATCTTTGGAGCAGCCACACCTACCTGGGATTCTTCTGCCTGCAGAGAACCTCTCTACAGTTTTCACAAGAAAAAAAATCTAGCACACCACAGACCACTCATGGAGGCTCTTGATTTAGAACGGGAGTCTCATTTACCATCCCAGTGGTTTGCAAACTGTGAGCTGCTACACAACCCCGCCCCAGAGGGAATCAGCAAACTCACTGGCCATGGACATCCTCCTCCCCACCCCCAAGGAATGGCTGCTGTCTAATTGCCTAACCACAAGACTTTGGCTCTGCTTACTTCAGTGTGACTTGAAACCAAGAGGTTCAGAACAGCATGTAACTTCCTAGGAATAGTAGTAAGGTTTTGTTTCTGGGTAACAGGCCTGCTCAGCCAGAACCACAATGTGCTAAGCCTTGCGTCAAGAGGAGTCTTTGGCCCTACAGCAGAACTGTTCTGGTACACTGGAGCTGCCAGATGAAGCCATCATGCCTTGATTTCTCTGGTGAAAAGGCACTTTTCAAGACTTCTGGTTTACAAATAAAAAGGCAGAAATGATGGCACGACAGCACAGAGAGACTGCACGCATCATACCACAGAAAACTTTGGATGCTGTTACCAGAAACAAAGCAAATAAGTATCACACAGCAAGCAATCACGGGAAAATCAAAAAGAAACTTGGAGGGGGTGAACTAGCAAAAAGCTTGGAGCCACATAGTTAAAAACAGGGCTGAGTTTGACCAAGTGACATTTAATCTAAATTAAGCATTTACAGTTATCAACAGCTTAACCTGCAATCCAACAGCACTCATTACTATCTTCCTTGCCCACAGAATTTTTTTTTAAAAAAACACTAAGCTAGGTCTATTCTTTCTTAGAAAGCTGAAGTAGTTCCTCCCCCTATTCCCTCTCTCCCTTTCACACAGATAGAAGTTGGGGGTGGGTAAGTGTTTTGATATTCCACTTGTTCTTGAAGGCAAAAGACACAAACAAATTGCACTGACATTCAAAATACCTTCCTACTGGTTTAACCCCTACCTAGCTACCCAAAGCCATCCACAGCAGAATAGGTCACATGCCATCTTTGGAAAATACATGGGCTCACGTTTCAGTGATCCTTCCAGGGAAAGCAGGCAGCAGAGTCACAAGACAGGCACCTTGAATGTTCCACCACATACCTTTGCCATTTCGACATCACACATATATGTATGATGGTGCCGATACTAGTGAATTCTAAATGAACCTAAACAAATTCTAACCATTGGCTGACATGGGGCACAGGGAAGGAGAGTCTCTAAATGTACAGAACTCATACCTCAAGATTTTATGTAGCCCCCCCCTCCCTTGCAAAAAACAGCTTTCTAATATAGCACACACTTCTGGGAAGGGAATTCAAAGTCTTGAATTCTCCACTGGCTAAATTTAGTTAATATGAATCAACCAGGCCTCTATCTGCAGCAACACCACAGAAGAAGAAAAAAATCACTAGCATCTATCTATTAAACCCCCTAAACAAATGTTTTAAAATATAAGTAAATAAAGGGATTAATGAAAAAACAAGAAGTCAGCCCCAAAGCCTTCTCATTAACTTGACACCGAGGGGAGAAGGGGTGACACAGCAGTGAATTCCTTCTGTAGCAATGTCCTTGCTTTAAAAATATCCCTTCTTATTTATGTACTCCCTTTGTTCTTTATGTGAGGGATGCTTATGGAAACACAGCCCTTGATCCAGAATGAAAGTGACTAGCAATTACTTAATTTGTTTTGCCACATTTTGATTACAGGGGCATTTTAACAGGCTTTTAAGAAAATTCAGTGTCAGAAAATACTTCTCAAGTAAATGCCGTTGCCTTACATTGACATTCACTCAAGTCTCCCTTAGGCCCTTTTCAACTTTATACTTTTTTTCCTTCCTCCAAATTTCCAGGAAATCCTTCTGCCTGCAAACTCACTAAATCTGAATTATGAATTTGTGCTGGAACCTCAAGTTCAGTGATCACGAGAGACCATAAAATTCATAGTTCTCTAGGACATACATTGCCCATCACTAGTAAATGTGTCATCTCCCAGCCACAGTAATTCTGAAAATGTCAGGTTAGCAGCACCCACCCAGAGTTCCTGAAACACTCCAAGGATTTGGCAGCAAACTGCTCTCATGAGGACAGAGAGGAAATTATGTGTTTTTAAAATAAAGTATGATTTGCCCAATGCTCAGACTTGCCTCAGAAAAAAAACACCTCCCCTATCAAATTGCAAAATCTTGCTACGTGCCAAGGAAGAAGCTAGCACTCTCCAACATGGCTGGAAGTCTCAAAGCTAGAGAGCATCAGTCAATTCACTTCATGTATAGTACCAATGTACGTTACAGCAGAAGTAAGAAGGGTAATCCCCCTGCCCCCCCCCCAAACACTTGCAATCTGAAGTGTGATATAGGAATGGAGGGTGAGCAAAGATAGCATGAGAGAACAGTAAAAAATGCATCCTGAGTGCTTTGGCTTCAGTGAGTCTAGAAATGAAAAAGTGAGAGTTAAGCACAGCTTCACAAAAACGTGAGAGTTGAGATGGTATGTGAACAGAAAGAGGCATTCCAAGACAGAGATGCAGGTTTTCTACAGAGAGAAAAAGCTTATTCCCCACCTCACAATTCCCACACTTCCCTACAAGCATAACACACTTTTGAAAATACTGCCAATGGGATATTTCCAGTTCATGAAACTGGACACATCAAGTGCCACTGTCTCAGCCTTCCGTCTCCACATACTACCTCCCAGTGGAAGCAAAGATCTTCCACACTATTCAGATGTGTAAGTAAAAAAGCTCCACCAAGTTAAATTGATTGAGCAACCAGTGGCTCTGTTTATGACTATTAATACCCCCCATAAACAATGCTTTCAAGTATTTCACACAAAAACTGCACCTTCTCAGTTCTACCTTGCCAGAATCCATTTCCTTCTCCCACAGAATTAAGTTGGGTAGGAAAAGAGAAGGGGTGGAAATATACATATAGTACATGCTAAAAAGTCTTTAAACCCATTCTCAAGCCATATAGAAAATATTAAAAGGTAGACGGGAAGGGAGGGACATCAGCAGGGGTAACAAGTACAGCTGCATTAGTGTTCTTAAAGCAGCTCTTTTTGGGATCCAACACAGATACAGAACAATCTTGGCACATACCCCGCAAGGGAAACAGCTTTCATGAACCGGCAAGAACAAAAGTAAGGTTTTCCAAGATAATTCAACCTGGGTTACAAAGAGCAGGCAGTACACTGTGTGAGGAAGGAGCAGGAAAGTGCCCTCTGGGACTCTGAACCCAAATGGCTCTGGGGTGGGGCATGTTTGTCCTGTTCTGTTCTTGTTCACTTAAACACACCCTGTTTTTAATCTACAGGCAAGGCTGACAACACCTCCAGAAGGTGCTGTCTATGGGTTCTCAAGCAAGGATGCCGACAGATGCTTGTGCAATTGAGCCAACCCCTCTCATTTCTCTTTCTACCTGTTACCCTCACTGGCCACCCACAGTCAGGCCTTCTTCCCATTCCCTCTCATGTCAGTCCAGAATCTCTCCTTGGCTTCCTTTGCAAACCCCTACCAATGTTTCCAGAAGCACAAATATTTGCAAGAAAAAAAAGGGTTACATGTTCTTCCTAATTTTCCTACCTTTTCCACTGCCAGTTTCCTGCTCATGCCTCAGTTTCATCCACATAGCTGACATGTGCCAATGGAGAAATTCTAGGTCAGGCACATCAAGCAAGCATATAAGTCAATAACAAAACTCCCACAGCACCATAAAAGAGCTTTTAAAGTCAGAACCGAGCATTATTACAGCCAGAACCTTTTGCAGAACACTACACCACCTTCTAGACATGAGCATGGTAGGAAGCAGCTCAAAGCACAAATTAGTGCTGTGACATTCATCTACTGCTCTCCACCTACAGCAAATCTTTCTAAATGATCTTGTTGCACCACTACATTTTTGGGATAAAACAGTCATTCAACATACCCCACAAAGAACTAGCAGAATATTTTTCCATTACAGTGTACAAAAGCTGAATCAAACACAAGGTTAGCCATTGGCAAATCTTAACAGAAAAATTAATACTTTCCTTGGTACTTCCAGGATGAACTCAAACAAAAGGATAATCAAACTTACGAAAAAGATGTCTAACAAAAGCCTGGTCTTTCATGGAGGAAATAAGTGTAGTTACTTTTTTTGTGAACTACTCCCTCATGTTTCAGAGTGCTGCCTGCTGTGCCTTCTTCTTCCACAACAGCCACACGGATGACCAATAAATCATGGAGAACTGCAAACATGGAAGTAAAGTAATTCTCTCCTGAACCCTAATAAATTTGGATTCATTCTGATTTTGATCTGAGTCAAACCCATCTTCCATTACTTTTCTCCTCCAAGGAGTCCAGCTCCAGGAAAGCACACTGCAAGACACAGTAGCAGCATAGGAAGCTAGCAGAGCTGTGCCTATTTTGTAGATTTGTGTATGGAGACTGGGTACCAGGAGCATGATTTCACATCCTAAACATTTTTTTTAAAAGTCTCTGTCCTTCATACAATGCCATGCTCATAGTATGGATATTCCAAAGGACATTTCCTCTGCTTCCATTTAATCAATAGAAGGCACCCTAATAGATAACAAGACACCTTAACCCCAGCCAGTTAGTAAGGCAAGAAGGATTTAAACTTTTATTCATACAGCATCAACAGAAAAATTACATAGGAGCTTACAGACATGACCACTAAATCTACTCTTGAATGTCTCTCCTTTTACATCCCAGTTATTTCTTAATTTCTACACAAAAAAGAGACAAGTTACAAGGCTAGCACCTCACAATCTTTATATGTTTTTCTGAAAAAGACTGCAAATGAATAGTAAAAGATAATATTTTTATGATGGATGTCTACATTGTTATACTTCCTGCACTAAAGGTGCATAGTACACATATAAGCACTAGGAATGAGCTTTTGAACTGCATGCCTGAAACCTGTATGGGAGAAGCCTGCAGCAGGCACTACTTGCTCCAGATCAAAACTATTTTCACTGCCAAGAAATGTATTTCAGTTTCATTTCATACAAGACATTTAGCGATCTGATCATACAGAAACATAGTTTTGGTTATTCTAAAGCAAGAGAGAATTCCCTAGACATGAATAAGTTTTGAATTTTATAAAAGAATGCCTGCAGAGCCATCATTAAGACAACTTTAAACAGTGTTCACCTCTATTCAAGTATGAGAAGTACAAGCAAATGAAGAAGCAGTTTAAAAAAAACAACAGCAAACCAGTGTGAAGAGGTAGAGATCGCTAAACCCGCATGCAGGAATCAGGGTTAAAACTCCTGCTAAACTGGGAAGCTCATGTGGTATCTGGCAAAACCCAGCCTCTCAGATTAACCTACATGCTAAGGATAAATAGATCTATTGTAACCTTGTGATCATTCACAAGCTCACATTTAAGGCAGCACAAAATATTACCCAAACCACATAACAGAGGACAGGAAAGAGGATCAACAGTCTCACTCAGCTGTGAAGCAGCGCGCTCAGAACATTGCAGCCTTTTGCAGATACTGTACTATAGAAGATGGCAAAGGCAACAGAGAAAGTGCAGCAGTTTTTTTTTAACTACTTGAAATGCAAGTTTGGAAAGTGTGGATAATCACACAGGTGGTGCTATTCTGAGATTCAGACTAGGCATGGCATGGAGGGAGAGAGAACACTCTCTACAGGAGCCAACTCCTTTTAACACTGGCATTTCCCATTTTTGGAACAAACAAGGCTCATATTTTAAAATAAAGAGAGTCTTCTTTCCAAGTGCTTTTCAGCCTGAGCTTCCTCAAGGGAGGGCAGACATATTCTTTGCCCAGAGCTCCCTTTCTGAAGGAATGGCTGTGTAAGCTAGGAATGCATGTTATGAAGGAGTTATTTATACCAAGCATCAGCACAGCTGGGTGACAAAGAACTGAGGCCCAGTATTGAAATCAATTCAAATGACACTTGGCCTTACACAGCAGCCTGGCCTAGAGTCTCTGATTGAGCTCCTGCCTTTCCAGGAAATCTCCAAGAACATTTACAAAGGGGGCAGGGAGTGGCCTTTCTTGGAAGTACTGAAACAAAGTGAACTGAAGAGCCAAGCACATGAGACAACATGCATATACGCCCCCCCCCCCAATACCTTTTTCTGAGAGCCAGGGGTATGGGAGCAATCAGCAGTAATCTCACCCCCTCCATTTCTTTAAAGCAGTAGTTTTTAACCCATGGGTTGAGAACTTCAGGTTAGTCATGCTAAGCTATCAACCCCTACAGCTTTTGAAAATGCCCTAAGGCTAGTGCATATGCAGCTAATGCGCATGCAGACAGAACAAGGGTGTCATGTCCCTTGTCTTGCATTGTACATGCCCACTCCTCAGCATTAGGGCAGCAAGATTAGACAACTCAGTAGTGGAGAGGATTCTTTTTCTAGCACAGAGATGTCCAGACACCCCCAACCCCCCCTTTCTATTCTCCTCTAATCCCCACAACCCACAGTTCATTACTGCAACATCACACACATCTGCTTGCTGCACAGAACCCCCCTCTCCCCACAAAAGCTGTTCTTTGCTTGTTCTCATCACAAGTCCAATGTCACTGTTTCCTTTTTAGACATTTGCTTGTAAATTAGACCAGTGCTGCTTTCTGGGGGGGGGGGGGGAGATGGGTCATTAATCTAGAAATCTAGATCACTAATCTAGAAGGCTGAAGACCTCAGCTCTAAAGGTAATATAGCATCCATTGTGAGCTGCTAGATGAAAGACTGTAGAACCAGAAGAAACTGTATGCCGATCCAAGCAAGAAAGTTATTATTATCCATTGAGGAAGTCTGAGAGATTATGGAATATATGGATGGGAAATTATTTTTGTAAATTTGTTAAATTTTGAGAAGCCAGCACCTTTTAAGGCATCAGCTGGGGAGGGGGGTCACATTACATTTATAGACATCTGAAATTTTTCTGAGTTTTGGAAGAACCATTCCTTATTACTCTTTCCAAGCAATGAGAGCAGAAGTATTCCCTAAACTTGCACTGCTAACAGCTACAGATGGGGTGATGGTGTCCAAGCTTTTGCCTCAGAATCAAATTGCACTGCACAGAAAAACCAGGACACAGACATGATGATAAGGGGGAATATAAGGCCTCTTGTATTGAAAAACTCCCTGCAAAAATCATCAGTCACAGGAACTGCAGAAAAAACACAATGCAGGAATTCCTAGTCAAATACACTTGCCTCATGCTGTGGACCATGACCCATACAAGGGTTAAGCTACAGCATCCCTACCAGACACAAGGGTCCGTGCTAAGCAATCTCATTGGTGCCCAGCAACCTAAATATACTTAACAGGGCACTCAGGACACAGCTTCTTCAGTACACCCTTCTCTCCTAGTTTCTTTAAAGCTCTGCATTCAATATCAAGAACCCAAGATTTGGGGGAAAGAAATTCCATCTAATCCAACCTTCTGCTACACCACCACCCCTCAAAGTCAGTCTAAACTACTAATACTTCACTTTCTGACTAGAAAGCTTTCCTCCTCATCAGAAATGTTTTAGAATTATAATTGCCACAATAGTTCTTTAGCAGTGTGAAAGAGTTCTAGTTCAATGCTGACTCAAATTCAATCCCATCAAATGGCAGTACAGTAACTACCATTGTTAATTCCAGACCTGCTGATAAATCACACCCAGAACCCATAAACCTTGCAGCCTAGTTCCACATCATGGAAGAGAGTTGAGGTTACCCATATCTGAAGCACAGATGCTTTAAACCTTTTTAAAAGAAGCCATATGCCAGAATTGCAATCTAGCACTGAAAACTGGTTCCTTTGGAGGATCTAAGCAACCTCAACAGCCATGCAATACTCAGCCCCACCTTTGAACTTCAGACTGCCTAACCCCCTAATGCTGCCATTTTCTTATCCTTTGCTGACAGAACTCTTACATTTTTTTCAGCAACATAAACAGGGCCTCAACAGGTACTTTCCTCCCATTACTGCCCCTCTGACTGAAGAATAAACTTCACCTGTTGAACTTTATTGCATGCACTTCCTAAAAGTAAAAAAAGACTACCATACTGTTATTTTGAGCTTTATAAGTCACAAGACAGGGAAAGAATGGAGAGAGGCACTCCTGGCAAAAGGCAAAGCCCCTTCTGCAAGCAGTTCACGGTGCAATACCTGGAGTAACTCCGCACAGAGTTGCACTGCCAGAACGGAAGAGAACCTTGCCAGGAAAGGAAAGAGGAAGGGGAAAAGACATAGAAACTCTAGTCTGGTGTAGCCTGGTGACAACGGATCGGGAAGTCCCCTGCGTGAATCTCGCCTTTAACTGTGGCCTTAGGGAACTCTCGCCGGCTGCAACGTACAGGGCAAATAAAAAGCGACAGCGCTACCGGCCTTCCTCACAGAGCTGATGCAAGGAATGCAGGATCACGCTGCTAATCCTCCCCCCCTTCCCCCCCGTCCTTCGGGCCTCACCTTCCACCCGGCGGAGCTGTTGCTGTCTCCCTTGTCGCGGAAATAAGGCACGGAACGGACCATCCACTCGTAGATCTGCGCCAGGGTGAGGCGCTTATCCGGGGCGCTTTCGATGGCCTGGCTGATCAAGTCGGCGTACGACTGGCTGCCCCAGGCATTGCGACGCGCCCCGCCGCCGCTCCCACCGCCGCTCTTCCGTGTCCCGCCGCTCCCGGGCCCTCCCGCCGCCGCCGCCGCCGCCGTTGTAACCCCGCCGCTGCCAGGCTCCTCGGGGCTCCCAAGGCCGCTGCCGGGTCCTATCCCGCCGCCGGGCTCTGGGTCTGGATCCGCCGGCGGCCCTGCCAGCTCCGGCCGGGGCAGGGGCCATGTGCAAGAGCGCGGCCGACTCTGCGGAGGGAACTCGGGGTCCAAGGCCGCCTCTGCCGCCGAGGGGCTGCCGGACGCCTCCGCCATGACGCCCCTTCCGCTCTCGCGCTCACTCAGCGCCGCCACATCACCGCCGTCTCCTCAGGGCCGCAGAACGCTCGTCGAGTGACTAGCGCGCACGCGCCCCCACGGCCCCCCTTCTCCCCGAGGGGTGGTATCGCCCAAGCTCCTCAGGCCGCGCCGAACGTCCCCCCCCCCCTTAATCGATTAATGGCACCGTCCGCTAGGCCTTTCTCCCCAGTGGCTCGGCGTCCGGCCTTAGCTCTAGAGCGCGCACGCGCTCCCTTCTTCTCTCTCGTCGCTCCCGCCTCTTCGCTAACCAGAGCAGCCAGCCCCACGGCGATTCTCTGTTTACCAGAGTTCGGGAAAGACGTGTCTACGCTTGCGCACACCGATGTGTTTTGGGAGATGTAGTCTTAGAGTTGGATTGCCCGGAGAAGCAGGCGCTCGAAAGGACTCGCTGTCCCGTTGAACACAGCGCAAGCCGAGCTCAAGAAAGAGAACCGTGGCAGGCAGTACCACCTGGAGAAACTGCAACTCCCAGAAAGCGCAGCAGCAGCTTCCCCTTTTATTCTTCATTAAACTTGTATAACCAACCAATCGGCTTGCTTCAAAACAAACCTTCTGTGCTGGGGTAGGCGACGCTGCTGTTCTGGTCGCCAGACGCTACGCCCTCCCCTCCAGCTGTGTGTACTGTATGACTCCTAACTATAAAATGTTGCACCTAGATTTGCCAGCTCTAGGTTGGAAAATTTCTGGAGATTTGGGGATGGAGCTTGGGAAAGGCGGGGTTGGGGGGGAAGGACGTCAGCAGAGAATAATACGATATAGTCTAGCCTCTAAAGCAGCCATTTTCCTTCAGGGGAATTACTCTCTGTCTGGAAATCAGTTGTAATAGCCGATCTCCAGGCCTCACCTGGCGGTTGGTAACCGTCGTTGCACAAACTTTTAAACTGCATTTCTTCCATGCATTATTATGTTTTAGTGCCTCAACGATCAGTTACTATTACGAAAAAGTATGATCCGACTGGGTAGTTCTATGTGGTTTAGAATAGCTTATACTCTCAGCATCTCTTCAAGTCTGTATTGAATTTTTGCTCTTATGTCCTTGTAAACTTGTATTTATTTACCCTGTAACACTGTTTATTGAAATGTCATTGATACTGACTGTACTAATCTCACACTATATAAGCTGCCTTGAATCTCAGTGAGAAAGGAGGACTATAAATGACAAATTAAATAAAAAGAAAGGCGGTCTATAAAAAGCAAGATTTGAGTCCAGTAACGCCTTAAACAAAGGGGGAGGGAGCTTTGATTCTCAAAAGCTCATACACTGGAAATCTAGTTGGTCTTTAAGGTGTTACTGAGCCCAAACTTTGCTGTTCTACTACAACACAGCTACCCATCTGAAGCACTCTGTAAATCAACTAAAATAAAATAAGCTATTCTGGTTTGCTTGCTCCTTACTGTCCATTAACTTTTGGCTTCTCAGCCAAAACTTGGTGATTTTGTGTATCCTCTGTGATAGTGTGAAGAGCTAGGCACACCTTAGAAGAGTCTCCCAAAAGTGTCCTTGTTTGCTGAAACTTATCCCAGTATTGTTTTTTATAACTGGAGAGACAAAATATGCTGCGTTTGTTTACTGTTATGTAAATTTCTGGTTTTACTCTGATATCATTGAGGACAGAGCTTCTTTCTCTGTATTAAGGGAAGCTACATCCTCAAAACTCACACAACCCTCCCTCCCCTATCAACAAATATATGCACAGCTTTATCACTAGTCTAACAAACTGAATGTTTCAACAAAATTTTCAGACAATAAAACAAGAGATGCACCATAAAAGTTAGCTGGCAACATTGATGAGAAACAGTTTCCAGAATATACCAATGTTAAGGCTGTGCCTCCCCCTTGTGAATGCTATTGCAGCTCAGCAAAATTCAAGGCAAGTAGCACCTTGAAGCCTAACAAGGTTTTCAGGGTATAAGTTCCAACCCTCAAAAGTTCATACTTTGGAAATCTAGCTGATCTTTAAGGTGCTACTGGATTCAAATCTTGCTCTTTTACTACAGATCAACATGGCTACCCACCTAAACTATTGCAGCGCAGAAACCCAAAAAGAGCCAATTTAAATCTGAGTGTCCATTCTAGTCAATGTACTATTTTTAATTCTAATTACAAATACGAAAAATACCAAAACTGATTTTTAAACATCACTTATGAAAATAGTCTGAACAGTTGTTCACAGAGTCCCCCCTCTTTGTTAGTTTTAGTTTTCATATATGCTTTGAGATACAACTAGTCTTGGCCACACATTTTATGGCAGAAGCCTTTCCCATCTCGAATCCAAATCTTCCAACTTGCTGTGGCACACAGATAAATTCTCAGTGTACTATATTTAACTGGCAAACATAATATGGAAACAGAGTACAATGTGGAAGCCAAACTTTACAATGCTGCTAGTGTGAACCAAATTTTGAGCTCTCACAGTATTTTAATTTTGGAAAGAAGATGTAAGAACTAAAATTTTGAACTTGTGACATCCTGAAACTGCAATCTATGCAGTGTTAGGCACTGTTAACTCTGCACAGGATCAGTCTGCACCAATGAAAATGTGCATACGGGACTCTAGAAAATGCCAATTCTCCAACACCCAACTAAGGTTAAATTTGAACCTACAGCTTATTTCTGAATATATAATAATCATAATTGGGACTTTAGTTTTCCCTTTGAACAAAACTATACATAATGATATACTGTTTATGATTTGTTTTGAATGAGCCAAATTTCCTTTAACGAATGATAATTTGTTCCTGCCAGCTGTGGGATGTATCATGGTTAGTCTGGGAGATGTGGAGATTAGGTTAGACATTTTGAAACAATTCCCACAGTTTAAAAAAAATGAAATGCTGAACATTAAAGGCTGCTGACAAGCAGAATTCCTAAGATGTTCTGAGCCCCAGATGAAGTTTTAAACTACATTTTAGAGGTTACAAAACAAGTAACCCTCTCCAGAAGGCATAGAACATTTTAATGGTGCTAAATGGCTTAATAAGCATCAGGAACAATGCTCCAGTGGGAGCAAATTCTTCTACCTAGCCCCTGAACACACATAATACTGTGTGTGTGTGCGTGTGTGTAACAATAATATTTTAAATGGGAATCTTGAGACTCCTTAAAAAGCTTTTAATCTAGCATAAGCTTTCATGGACACATTGTCAGATACGCCACTATTCCATAAATGTTTATCATGGAATAAAACACTTTAAGAATAAAGAATAAAACATTTTAAGTGTTACAGACTGCTGTTTATTTTGGCTGCAACATACTAACAGTATAGAAAAGAAAGGCTGCATGGTATAGTATGGCGAGGAAAGCCCGCACTATCCAAACCACCATAGAATACAGTGGAGATCTTGGGTTGCTGAGGTCAACTGGCTGAAAGCAAACAAATTTAAACTGAACCCCAACAAGACAGAAGTGACACTCATTGGGAAGGCTGAGATCTTAAAGGACTCCCTGCATTCAATTGAATTCACTTGACTTTTGCAGACTCAGTTAAGAGCCTTGGAGTTATACTGGATCCCATCACTATTTCTAGAAAAACAAATTAAGGCAGGTGCAAAAAAATGCTTTCTACAACCACAGTCTAGTCCGGAAGATGGCCCCCTATCTTGACATGGGCAATCTGGCCACCGTGATCCATGCCATGGTAACATTGAGACTTGACTACTCTACAGAGGTTTCCCTTCTAAACTGAGACTCCAGTTTGCATAGAATGCTGCAGCTCATTTATTTACGAGAGTTAGGAGGAGCATAAATATTTTTCCCATTCTGCAGTCATTCCACTAGCTGCCTATCAGTTACCAAGCTCAATTCAAGGTACTATCACATACAAACCTCTTCACAGCCTTGGTCCACTATATCCATAGGACCACCTTTCTCCTTATGCTCCACCACGGCAGCTTCACTCATCTGAACAAGGCCTTCTGCAGGTGCCACCTTGCACATGGGCAAAATCAACTGCTGCCCCTATAGGTGCTTTCTCGGTGGTAGCCCCTACCCTATGGAACAACCTACCTGAAGAAGTCAGGAAAACACTCACTCTTCTGGCTTTCTGCAAACAATGCAAAACTGAGTTACTCAAGAGGGCTTTTTACTCAGATAGGAGAGATGTACTGTAAGTTTCAAAGAGATGCATAAATAAAGGGATAGAGACTATAGACTTTACTGCAATGTACTGTTTGTTGCTGAAGTATGATCCTACTGAATAGTTTATACATTGTTTAATATGTCAGAATTGCCTATGCTCTATTTTAGCATTTTTTTCAACTCTGTATTAGATTCTTGCTAGTTTTAAAGCTTTACAAATTTGCATTTATATACCCTATTACATTGTTTATTGAAATGACATTGAAATTGACTTATCCTGTATAATCCTCTTTAAGTCTGTTGCAAAAGGTGGGCTACAAATAATGTGAATAAATAAATAAAATATAGTCCAATTTTGTTAGATCAGGGAAACTAAGCAGGGTCGGTACTCGGATGGAGGATCATCAAGGAAAACTGCAGAGGATGGTAACCGCCTCAGCTTCTTATTTGCCTTGAAAGCACCTTCCTGGAGTAACCATAAGTCGCTTGCGATTTGACTACACGTGCGTTAAGCATACAATAATACAGTCGTATGCAAAGTTACTAAGTCCATTAAAGACTTACACCAATGAGATTGTACACAAGACTGCACAGTAACGCACCTACCCGCTACATATAAAAACAGCAGATCCACTAACAAGGTCAACAAGGTAAAAGCAGACCTTTTAAAAGAACAAAACAAGGTAGGTACATGCACAAAAGTAAAAACCAGTTTTCTATAGACCAAGGAAATACCTACACACGCGTACACAATTGAGTTCAGCACCGTTCTAAGTCAGCGTCCCCTTCTGCAGAAAACTCTTCCCCTCTTTTTTTTTGGCACTGCAAGCCACAAAACTCCGCATTCCCTCGCACACACACATTTAAGAGCCCAGCAGAACAACATCCCTCTCCTTTTACAGGACACCGAGAAACACCGTTGCGCACGCGCACCAAATACAGCGCCTTGCGGCATCTCTGTGGATATTTCCTCCAATTATGCAAGTCGTTTCAGGAGTAGCCCTTTCCGTACAGAGTTCAGGAAACTGACAGGCGCCCGGGAATATGGATACCGTCCTTCCCTTCCACATCGCACGAGCAGTATTGCTGAAAAATACATGTTCCGAGCATGGGCAATCGAGTGCCCCATACCATGGATTAAACAATCCCTACTGTTGCACATATCCCATTGTCTGTCTTTATACAGAGTGCGGGGCGACAAGACCAACAACCCTAAGCCCTGAATTCCTCCTAGTGTTATGCAGGGCGGAGGCAGTGTCGCGCCCTTCCACGCACGTTCCGGGGTGGCGCTATGTATTGCGGCGCCGCGGCGCTGGGGGAGACGAGAGTGGCGGTTCCGCTGAGGCGGTTCTGAGCGTGAGAGACCCTCATCGTCCCTCTCGCAGCGCCCGCGATGTCTGAAGCGGCGGTGGCCGACACGCGGCGCCTCAACTCGAAGCCGCAGGACTTGACGGATGCCTACGGGCCGCCCAGCAACTTCCTAGAGATCGACATCTTCAACCCGCAAACCGTGGGCGTCGGTCGGGCCCGCTACACCAGCTATGAGCTCCGCATGAGAGTGCGTAAGGGGGGGCTGGGGGCGCAAGGGGAGGAGCTACAGGGCGCAAGAGGCGTGGTCTGACGTGCTGGCAGGAGGGGTAGGGTGGAGAGCGACCCTGAACGGTCTTCCTCGTTAGAAAAAGCACCCTGCAGGTAGAAAGTTAGCGCATCACGGAAGTGGCTGTCTACGTGTAATTACTTTTTTGAAGCATAGTTCCAAAATGTTGGAATAGTCCACTTGACAGTCTGAAGTGGTGCGGCCCTTTCTACCTACTCAGCATTTTCTGCCTCTTCTCCATTTTTCCTGCATGTGTGATAACAGTCTGTCTGGATCTCGTCATTGTACTTGGGAGACTATATGATCTCCTATCCTAACAGTGACCAGACTTACACCTGCCTGGCTTGAACAATGTGGTTGTGTCATGCGCCTTCCATTGGCATACAGGACATTTTAAAGCAACAAAAACAAATCACAGGGTCCTGGTCTGAGATGCTTGCAGTCTAAAAGGGGTGTGGGGTATGCATGCATAAATGATGGGTAAATACCGTTCTTCTAGGGCTTAATTATAGATGAGGAGTAAGAAAGGTTCCTTAGAGAAGTGTTGTTTTAAAAAAAATAGTCCTATTCTGAAAGCTAAGGACCAACAGCCTCCATTTAATAATTACAGAGTAGTTTTGATTCCCCTGAATATTTTCTCTTGTTATGAGACACCTGGAATTGGAGCTTCTCCTGAGCATGGGCAGAACAGTTCCTGTATCCCTTTTCTATACAGGTGGAAAATGGAAAACTGTATAATGGGGCAGTTGTATAATAGTTCCACAGCTATGCCTACTCAGGGCCTGATACTGGTCTTGCTCGTGCTACTGGTTGGCTAGTTGCACAAAGCAACTTTGCCCTTGACCAAAGAATTCATTTGAATCTCCAACAGATGTTACAGACGTTTGTTAACTGTTTGTGCAGATCTCTTCCCTAAATGTTCAGGGCCAAGAACTTGTGGATCAGCTGACAAACTTGAAACTTTTGCAGAATACATAATTCATAGTGGAATTCAGAGGTCCATAAACTCTAGCTGGGCATGGTAGTCAGTTGTTTTTAGTAGCAAACGGGCTCTGTTTTCTGCTCTGTAAAGTCTGCAGCCAAGCAGGAGGACTTTAGGGTAGTTGGTGCAGGGAGATCATTTGTGGTGATTACCCCCTGTCTCTCTGTTGATATAGTATTTTAAAACTTGTTACTCATGTACTGGTGTATACTGTTTACTATTCTGCCTTTCTACAATATAACTAGTATTGAAGGCTGGTAGTACAGTGTGAAAATAGCATAATAAACCAAATACAATCAGCAATAAAATGTGTCACTACAAACCTCACAGTAACCCCAGATCACAGAATATAGCGTCAGAAACTTCAATAACATATCCACTGCCAAATAACTCTCTGCAAATGAGGTAGGGGTTAAAAACCTGATGCCTTAAGACAAGGATTGAGGGACCAAGCTATGCTTCTTTGTGCAGAGTTCTGGAGTCGGTGATTAAACTCGCTGTCCTGTGCATCAGGGTATGGTTTGAACAGAAGCTACAAGATCATGGGTGGAGAAAGGACTCCAGTTACCCTGACCTAAGCCTTTTAGAAATTTAATTCATCCCCCAACACTCTGAATCAAATCCAGAAAAAGATTGGAAGCCAGTGAGGATGATTAACTTTGTTGTTCATAATTATGCTGCTGTATTCTGCATCAACTACAGTTTTTGAATACCTTCAAAGGCAGCCTTATAGAGAGTGAATTACGTTAATCTAATCTGAATGTCACAAGGCATGTATTGGTGTTGTCATTATCTGCCATGCAGAAGCTTTTTCTGCTGGTTGCCAGAACTAAATTTAAAGTGATAACAATATTGGTGGATCCCATGTACAAATAACTTAGCTCTGTACTTATCACTTGCAGAAAACATATCGAGAAACAACTGGAAATTAATTTTTAATATGCCTCTGTGTTTTGCTCTTGATAGAAGTCTGTTCTTTGATTCTTTTTATCAAGGAAAGGAGGATAGTAAATTTGCTCCTGGACTGTACCGTTGCATTCATTGTAGAGCTGAAGGACTGGTTTCCAAAGCAACTGCTAAGCAATGTGTCTTTTTGCAGACAAATCTGCCCATTTTCAAACTGAAAGAGTCCTGCGTGAGGAGACGATATAGCGACTTTGAGTGGCTGAAAAATGAACTGGAGCGAGACAGTAAGGTGAGTGCAAAGGAGAGAGCACTTGCTTTGTGCAGCCTTATGTATACAGTATAGACACAGACAAGCCTCTTCCCATCTCCTGTAGAAATGGTTTTTCTCATCAAACTGTAGTCTTGAGGGTTCAGGGTTCTGCTCTTCTGTTAAGTGTTCCCTCTGCTTCCAGATTGTAGTGCCTCCACTGCCTGGCAAAGCCTTGAAACGCCAACTTCCTTTCAGAGGAGATGAGGGCATCTTTGAAGAATCTTTCATAGAAGAAAGAAGACAGGGCTTAGAACAATTCATAAACAAGTAAGGTTGACACTGGTATCCATTTCTGAGGGAAGCGGAGGACTGGGGGAGAGGGGATAACTGCTTGGTTGCCAAGTTGCATAGCACAACCAGTATGAGCATCATCACTATTTTGCTAATGGGAACGGTTGTGGCAGAGGAGACTATAAATATACACCAAAGGGTGTATGTCATGAGGATGGATTCTGTGAGGCCGACATTGGCAGAAGTCTGCCGTGAAAGAAAGAAAAAAGTACTTCCTTCCCATTGCTGCAGTTGCCATCAACTTAGGGCATATCAAGGGTTGCCAAGGTAGTGCCCCTTCCCTTATCTCTAAATTCATGCCACACTGGGCAGCCCCTAGAGTCTGAGGCATGGTTTCTACCCCCCCCCCCCACACACACACACATGCACACTTTTCCCCTTAGGCTGAGAGTTGGGGGAGATGTAAGATTAACTTCTCATCATACTGTGTGAAGTCCAAGATGAGACTTTTATCAGTCCCCAAGAGTTTCTGTGCTTGGCAGAAAATCTTGTGAAGGATAAGTTCAGAGATAACCAGAAGTGATGGCCTACTGAACTCTAACAACCTTCTTGATTGTTCCTGGCAGAATCGCTGGACACCCATTGGCACAGAATGAGCGATGCTTACACATGTTCCTGCAAGAAGAGACCATCGATAGGAATTACGTCCCAGGGAAAGTTCGCCAGTAGGGGAGCCTGGCATTCTCCATTTCTCTCTCTCTCTTCCCCCTGCAAAAATGACATTTATTTTTACAATGTCCCTTCTGAACCAGCTTTTTCTCTTTGAACCGCCCCACTAGTCCAGTGTTGCCTGCCATGCTGTCCCATTCCACCCCCTTATCAGGCAGCAGTGTTTGGTTCTGTTGGTCTTTGGTCTCTGCATTAAAGATGAGAATCTGCACCTATTGTTTGTTGAAATTGAGCCAAGAACTAGTGTAAGGTATTGCAGCAAGCATCAGATGTGCAAAGATGGGGAGAGTTCTGAAGCCTAGACATCTGTTCCCCTCTCAATGCCGCCACAGACCTCTGTTGGTGAGTAAATGATCCTGGAGCTCCTCCCCTTGCTGTTGTGGATGTTTCTGTGGCTGTTCCTATGCCCTTATGGTTAACATTCATCCCAGACTTAAGCCTGGCACTGGAAAGCAACAGGTGTTTTCCTTGTCTGCTAGGCTGATACTGCAGGCCAGATGCACCTTGACGGCTTCCTTGTTCAGCAAAAAGGGCTCTTCTGAGGGTCCTCTCTCCATGTTACAGTATGTTTGGAGTTTTTAGCTGCTAATCCTGCTCCTAAGAATATCTTTAGCTTTGCATCTCCAAAGTCAAGGAGGGATTATTTTTTTTTTAAATCCAGGGTTTGAAGCGCCTCATTGAAAGCCTCTGGTTCCCATAGCAGGGAGACACTCCACCCCAGGCTGTGATTTGCTTGATGCCAGAATCTTGTTCAGGTCTGGGTAAATAAGGTTGTTGGTTTCTTGTGAAATTTGACTTTAATGCCTGCAGAGCAGTGTTTCTCCAAGGATTGCCAAGTGAGAGGCATAGTAAGCAGCCAAAGCTAAAGTATGTTCAACATATGGATTCTGTGGCTGATAGATGTCTTCAGTTACACTTGTTTGCCTCCATCTGTGGCTACAATGTACATGTAACTATTTATTATTCATTAGCAATGTATATTAGAAGGTCTTGCACTTACTGTTCAGGTCATCTAAGGAACCTCTTCACCTGATTTGAAGAAACAGGCATCCTTAATCCTAGATTTTGTGGATGTGCGGGTTACAGACTTCAGAAGTTGTATATCTCATGTCTTGGGATGGGAGAAACAACATCAGAGGGCAGAAGGAACCTCTGTAAAAACTCTATGCCGGAGGGGGAGGGGCGAGAGACAGGAGTAATTCACTACCTAATGTGTGAGGCTAATGAAAAGCAGAAAATATATCTCCTCTGGGCTGCCACTGAAAACACTAGGAAAAAACAGCACTAGGCAGTCCTGTCTGTTGGTGGAGAGGTGCTAACTGGTGTGGAACCTTATTTTTCTGTTTGAAGCAGCCTGCTGCTTCCTCCTGGATCAGCATTAGCTAAGGGTTTTTCAAACCCTTCATCAGTGCACAAGGCTGAAGATCAGAGGCTGTTACTGCTGTGCATACATTCTGATGTGGGGCTTATAATTCAGCAAACTGTCTTTGGTTTACTGTCTAATGTAATGTCCAAGATTTGTTCATATTAAACCACTGTGAAGCCAATATGTGTCTGTGTATTCAGCAGTGGTCTGCTCAAAATGTCTCTGGACAAAGCATTCTATGGGCTACTATCCGCTGTCTCTGTTCCATTCCATTTCCACAATACCTGTGGAATGCCAGGGAGCATTGTAAAGGTTATCCAAGGGCTGTAACCTTGCGCAATTTGGGTTTGAAGAAGCCCCACTATATTGAATAGGCCTTATGTCTAAATAAATATGCACAGGATTGGACTTTGTGTTGTCATAAATAGAGTGTTCGATTGTGGTAGAAGCATGAGGAAAGTAACTGTTGCTCTGGCATTTAGAAATATAAAGTCCTGCTTAAACTAGGTTACTTGTTTTGAGATTTCATTGTAAAAGCAATTTGAATCTTAATACTTTAAATGATGCATTAATACCTCCACTGTGTTTTGTGTTGTCCATTCTAGAATGACCTGTTGTTCTTTAGTGGCTTTGCAGAGTAGACTTCATCCTTGCCTTGAAGGGCATACAGAGCTATAGTTTTCCAAGTGATAGGTAAATGAATAGGTTCTGAGGCTCTGGAATGTAGTTTAACCAACACTAATTAGTAAGGGAGATGAACCCCATACATAATTTGCCCTATTCTCATGTTTCTCTTGCCTTGCCCCTCCCACTTCCATGTTGGTGAGGAAAACCTTAATGCTGTTGGAATCGAGTGCTAATTGCTGATGGAACTTAATCTGGGACTTAATGGTGGGTGCCAAAGTTCAGCTGTGGGCCATGTAATAAGGAGAAATATGAAGGAGAGGGAAATAAGACAGATGTGGGCCCTGGCATCCTTTTAGAAACCAATTACTGATCCTTATCAATTTCGTTTGACTTTTTGCTTCAGTGAGCTCAGAGGGCCTAGTCTTCTTTCTGCCCCTACCCCATCTCTTACCTTAGAGCATTGAGAGAAACTAACTCAAGATCACCTAATGAGCTTTATGGCAGAGTCAGAGTTCTAAGCTGGGCCTCTAAAGTTCTAGTCTAGTACCACTATACCCTCAAGTGCTTCTGCAGGGTCACTTAGAGGTGCTGTATTTATTTATTTAAAACATTTCTAACTCATGAAATTGCCTTATACTGAATCAGATCATTGGCCCATCAAAGTCAGTATTGTCTACTCAAACTGGCAGCAGCTCTCCAGGGTTTCGGGTTGAGGTCTTTCATATCACCTACTACCTGATCCTTTCAACTGTAGGTGCTGGGGATTGAACTTGTGACCTTCTGCATGCCAAGCAGATGCTCTACCACAGAGCCACTGCCCCTCCCATATCCTGTTTTATGCTTATACTCTCCGGTTGCCTTAATTTGAAGTTTCTAAATATCAGTTGCCCTCAGTATAAACCACAATGATTATATGGTGTGTTGCTGGTAAAAAAAAATACAGAAACTGAGTTTATAAACTGACCTTGGTACGTTATTGCTGATAGTGGATATATATTATGCTTAGTTCATTATGGCTCGTTTTTTCTTGTGAGGTCTCTGTTCTGTGATTCTCTTGTTTGTGGAACAGAACAGCAAAACACATCCACTCTCATGGCGCAAATTGGAGCATGTAGTTTCCTTGTAAAGCAGAAAGGGGAAATAAAGAAACGTGGTAGCTCTTCTGTTAACATAGCTGGAATTTAATTTTAAGTTCTAAAATTGATCTCTAGATGTGGGAAAAGAAGGGCTGCCATTTTTGTTTTACTTTCTACCTCACAAGGGACCTGTGTGGATAAGGCAAAAATCTGGACATCAATTGGCTTTTATGTTTAGGGAGCAACTGATTTTCTTTTGTTTTAGCTGGCTTTATTTTATCTAGATTTTTTTAAAAAAAAATATACACTATCTGATTAAATGTAACATCCTAAGTCCCATGCTGTATACCTTGACCTGAGCCACATTTTCCCCTTCTTTTCCTTTGAACTCAATGAGTATGATGAGTTGTATAATGAGTCAAAAAGCTTATTGCTGTGACATTTTGGGTATGCCTAGTGGGAATTATCCAACTGCTTTCCTGACATCTCTTTCAGCAGGAAGTTACAGTAGTGGGGATGCCAGTATGGTCAAACTATTCAGACAGGCCATACAGGCCGTATTTAGCCTGCTGCCTCTGGAAATACAGCTGTTCTGCATTCCCATTTACAGTATACAGATTCTAAAAGTCATGTAAATACATTTATTATGGCATATGCTTTTGAGAACTAGAGCCCACTTAATCAGGTACATGAAGTGGGGGGAGGGCTCTTGTATTAACTCGGTTACCATTCTTGAACAAATGACAGTCCACTGTCAAGTAGCTGGAATGGTATTTTTTAAGGAAATTTAGCAAAGAGTCCAGTAGCACCTTTAAGACAAACCAACTTTATTGTAGCATAAGCTTTCGAGAGCCACAGCTCTCATCAGATGCATTTTAGGAAATTTGTTATTATCCAACCTAGCCTCTCACAGTGATTAAATTGAGGTTAGATTATAAATACTAAAAAAGTCCGGATTGTTGAGAGTTACTGGTGTTGTGAACAGTCACTTTGTTTAGGTTGCATACTTTTGACTTTTTGCAGGGCACTATCTCAGATTATCCCTTCTGCATTTCATAGGTGTGTGGTCTTGTTTACTTTTTTCCTCTCTCTCTCCTGTACCTTTGTATGTGCATATAATCTGCTAATTGAGGAATATACCTTATGTGGCTGATAAAGTGAACTCAGTTTTACAGAAGCTTCTGCCATCATACATATGTTAGTCTTTAAAGGTACTAAAAGACTTTCTGCTATATGGGAGTTCATAGGTAACTTGTAAAGCAAAACCCCACGTCTCTCTGGTGCAGCCTGTCTTGTGGCTTCCTTCTGCCTCATTTCCGGCAGTCGCCTGTTGAGCAAGCTCTGGCAGCCGGCCAGCGCGCCTGCCTGCTGTCATGGACAGAGGAAACCCTACTTCCTATTGTCTAGATAAGTTTTTCGGGGTGGGCTAAAACATATCTATAAATATAAGTCGCCAGCTCCACGTTGGGAATTCTTGGAGATGTGGGGGGAGGGGGGAGCCTGGAAGGGCAGGGTGGGGAGGGGAGGAGCCTCAGTGGGTATAATTCCATAGAGGTCGCCCTCCCACGCAGTCATTTTCTGCAAGGGAACTGGTCTCTGCCGCCTGGTGAGCAGTTGTAATTCCGGGAGGTCCTTTGCCACCACCGGAAGGTTGGCAACCCGTAATGCAGTTGACGCTCCCACCCACTCCTCGAGGGTGCTTTTTGTTGGAGAAAAGGCGGAAGGGGCGAACCCGAGCAGCCTGATAGGTGGAAACCGAGCCAATGGGGAGGAGGCGCGGAATGCGAAAGAGCCTGTTGAGACCCGAATCGGCCTGAGGGAATTGCCAGCCGTTATGAGGCGGCTGAGTAGGCCGCAAAGCCCGGGCTCTTTCCTGGAGCCGCCGTCTCAATGGTGCCTCAGCCCCGTCCGCCAGGGAGGCCCCGACCGGGTCGCGCCTACGCCCAGCCTCCTCTACCGCAGCGGCTTCGCCCAGGAGTGCGAGGCCGTCGTGGTCCAGCTGAGCAGCGCCGCCACGGGGATTCGGCCGCGGTGCGCCTTCACCGTTCAGGAGGAGACGCTGACCCCGCTGGAGCCCTCCTGCTCTTTCTTAGACAGCCCCGATGGCGCTTCGCGGCCTGGCCCCGAGGCTGCCTCCGACGGCCTTAGCCCGCCCGAGCCCTTCGTCACAGCGCCGAGCATCGAGCAGCAGAGCCTAACGGGGACTTCCCCGGGCCTGATCGGAGGACCGTCGGGGCCTGAATGGAAGGAGGACGCACCGCCGCCTAGAAGGGCCAACGCCACATTTGAATGCGACAGTGCCGGTGGCTCTGCCAACGCCACCTACGTCTGTTCCCGGTCGCCCTCGCCTGAGGGGAAAGTGACGCCGGTAGACGCAGCGCCCACCCAGTCTGCCCTCGGTGTTTGTAAGCAGGAGCTGCCCTTTATCACGTCGACCCCATTGATGGTGCCTCCTTCTTCAAAAGACGCACCTCCTACAGCTTTGTATACACAATGTCCTCCGAGAGCGGCAGGCTCTGGGTCAGACTCCACCTTTGGATCCAGCTGTGGGAGCCTATCCGCTGCTGTCAACCATGGGGCTGACCAGTTACCTCCTGTCTCCAGGAAGGCCCCCCTCGCCAAAAGAAACCTGTTGCAAGGTGTCCCTCGAGTCCTGAGACCTCGAGGGGCTCCGGGCATAGGAGCCCTTCCTAAAGGCACTGGTACAACAAAGAAAATCCTGCAGCCAGCTGGTGGAAATCGCTTGCAGAACATGGTCACTCTGCCAACCAGATCAGGATCAGCTGTGCAGAGCCAGCCTGTTGCCCAGGTAAGCAATATCCGGGGGGCATTGTGTTATCTTTTACTGGCTTCAATTAAGTGCATGCAAATGCCCAAATATGAAATCTAAGAGAGTTATAGCTCTCCTGCCTCCTTCTGAAAATCTGCCCTTGACTTTTTGTAGGAGGTGTCTCTTAAAGATCAGCCAGATGAGATACTAATGCAGTGAGTTGGTTAGGATGTAGAGGAGTAAGAGTAGGTTCAAAGATCTGTCCATCAAGTCGCTCTCATTCAGACCTAGCAGACAAATTTGTTACAGTGCAAAGGAAAGGGGAGAACAATGCATACCTCCCGGAGATCCTTGGAGGAAGGTCAGTATAAACATGTTGATGGGATGTAAGCAACTGACCCACCCACTCTCTTAATAACTTCTCCTGGGTGTTGTCATTTAACACACAAAGCTTTCTGCTGGATTTTTAGTTCCAGTATATGTCACTGATTCTGGTAGTAAAAGTTCTGTATGCAGGTACAAGTCTGACTGTTAGAATTTCTACAACTAGATCTATGGCCAGTTGCTCACAAATAAGAAGTTAAAAGGCCTCTTTCTGGCAATGATGATGATGATTGCAGCTAACTGTAGCAGAGAGGGATTTTCCCCACCAGTGGTAGGCAGGTATAGATTTTTGGTTTTATTATATACTGAAAACTTGAAGCATCCACTACATGCGTAAGAGGGCCTGCTCATATTGCTAGAAACTGTGTAGTTGTTGCCACAGCTGCTTGATATCAAGTGTGATAAAGCTACAGTAATCCTCCAGAGACAAAATTATTTCTGGAGAGTTCAGTCTTTTATCTAAGCATCGACCAAGTGGTGTTGGTCTCTTTTCTTTGTGAATTTACAAACCATTTGGTGGTGTGGTTAAGAGCAGCAGGACTCTAATCTGGAGAACTGTGTTTGATATCCCCACTCCTCTCCTTAAAGCCAGCTGGCTGACCTTGGGTCAGTTACAGCTCTTCCAGAGCTCTTTCAGCCCCACCCACCTTACAGGGTGATTGTTGTGGGGATAATAATGACATACTTTGTAAACCACTCTGTAAACCACTCTGAGTGGGTGTTAAGTTATCCTGAAGGGCAGTATATAAATCAAATGTTATTATTCATAGCTGAGGAGTCCCCTGAGAATGCTGAAACCCTCTCCTTGTCTGTGAGAGATCCTCACTACTGTATTGATAAACACAGGACCATCACCCTTGCTAATTGGTAGTTTTTTGCAAAGAAAATGCATAGGAGGGTGAAAACTTACTTTAAGCTGTGTAAACTAGGCTGTTCATGGAGCTCTGTACTGAATAAGAAACTAGCTTCATTCTCTGTCATAACCTGCCTTCAGAATTCCTGGCTGTTAGGAACTGTTCACATGGTTTGATCTTGTGTCTTTGAGCTTAATTGCTTTCTAGCTGTTAAGTTGCTGACTGGACTGTTACATATGTTTACACAAAAGGGTTTATTTGCACTATCCTATCTTTAAAATTCACCTTTGATATGGTATGACAACATAATTAAATACTGTTCAAAACCATGTTGGTGATGTAAGTAGCTTTCTTTAAAAAATGAAAGCATTTACAGTTCTCTGGATTCAGCAGATAATAATAACAACAACATTCGATTCATATACCGCCCTTCAGGATGACTTAACACCCCCTCAGAGCAGTTTACAAAGTATGTTATCATTATCCCCACAACAACAATCATCCTGTGAGGTGGGTGGAGCTGAGAGCTCTGAGAAGCTGTGACTGACCCAAGATCACCCAGCTGGATACAAGTGGAGGAGTGGGGAATCAAACTTGGTTCTCCAGTTTAGAGGCCTCCGCTCTTAACCACTACACCAAACTGGCTCTCAAACTGTGGTCAGCAATACCAGATGTGACGGAAATATTCTTTTTAATCTGTGGGGAAGGAGAAATAGAGATTATTCCTCACTGCGTTTCCGTGTCCCATCTCTGAAAATGAGCAGGATTTTTTTTTTTTTGGCTTACCTATTAATGAAAGGCCATTGGAAGCTTGTGTAATGAACTGCAGTTTGGACAACTGAACTTATGTACTCCGTTCCTGCACTTCCTTTGGCAATGAATTTAGTTCTGTATTATATTCGGATGCATTATTTATCACCATTATAATCTGTGATCAAATAGAGCTGTTAAATCAGCTTATTGTAGCAGTGTTCAAGTGTCTGGGACAATAGAGAGGGGTTGATTCACACCTGCTTTTAAAGCCCATCTAATACTTGGGTCTTGTATCATGTAGAAACTCTTACCTGATGAGAAGACAGATTTGACAAAACTGCCCTGCAACAAGAAGCCCCAGATTTCCATCCATCCTCCTTCCAAACTTGCTGATAGATCTGGAGTTCAAGGGTACCTAGCGTGTCTGGGTATGAAGCTTCATGGAGCATCAAGATATGATAATGCTTCAGGAACAAGACTTCCAGTTCCAGCAGGTGATCTGGGTTGGCTTCTGGATGAGTGGATGTGGGTTACAAGGAGGCTGGTGTGTCTGTCAAGAAAGGGTTGAAGTGTATGATTCTGACCTGACTAGATTCTGACCTGGCTTGCATATTTCCTTTATTTCTTCTAAGAGTTACAATTAGGTAACAATCTGGTGCTCATCAGCCAGCTTGTGCATATATACTGGAGGTCCAGTATTGGAAGGAGTTTTGAAGGGGCAGGCAACATTCAGAAACTCATGAGCTGAGAGGAGAATGGATCTTCAGAAGACTGTGTGAGAGGTCTCTCAGCTTTCCTTGATTGGGTCTAGTATTGGATTAATCACTTCATTATGGCCTGGAACATGCTAGTACAGGGCTTGACAAATCCCAGGACCCATTGAGCTTAGAATGTTAAGTGATGAATTTACTGTAGTGTATCTTGGATATCCTCAGTTGAGATGCAAAGCTTATTATTTCAGATCAGAAAGGCTGAATCCACACTTCCCTACCTTCCACTTTTTATGTGCATTAATCGCGCTGGATTCTATTCTGCAATGTCCCAGTCTGTGTTCACATCCCTTCTCTTGCGCTATACTTCGTCCACATTCCTGGTAGAATCGCGCAATACGAGGCGGGTTTAGATCCAACGTCGCTGATGACGACATCTTGTTCATTTTTTTTCCATTTTTTCATCAGATTTCCGCTATAGTGTTTTTTTGCTAAATTACTATGGCAAGGCCACACCCCTGCGATGCCTGTGATTAGTTAATGTTATTCTATGCCTTCTTTGAAATCCATTGGACCATTATTCTGGCGGGCTAATTTGAACTGATATTTAAGGTGGAGGTGATCCAAACTCTCCAAACAGGCAGACTAATTATTTGATGCTTGAATGTTATGTTAGAATGACGGATTTCCGCTATAACGGTAATTTCAACAGTTAAAAAAAAAAGTTTTGTAGTATGACATAAAAATACATGTGCATGAAATTCTTGTCATTGCTTGTTTATATGTTAACTTTGCACCATTCAATGTCAGTGAATCAAATAATTTCTTAATCAGGTGCTTTCAATATTCAGTTCAATGAAGCTTCTTGAAGCAATAATAAATTAGAGGTTAGCTTTTTGCTGTCACGATGGCAACCAGGGTTATTCATATTTACTTAGGAGGGTAGATATGTTGGATTGCAGTAGAACAGGATTTGAGTCCAGTGGCACCTTAGAGACCAGCAAGATCTTGGATTCAAATCCTACTGCCCATATTTATTTATACACTACAACACTTTTGTCAGATCTTTAATAAAATTATAAGAATCTGCAAAGAGTTTAGGGTTAGGTTTTGTAACAATAATTAGAAAATATGCTGGAATTGCCAAGATTAGCCTGAAAGCTTGGAAGCTAAGCACTGTCTGTCCTGGTTAGTACTTGGATGGAAGACCACCAAGGAAGACCAGGATTGCTATGCAGAGGAAGGCAGTGGCAAACCAACATTGTTCATCTCTTGTCTTAAAAACCCCTTGAGGGGTTGCCATAAGTTGGTTGCAAATTGACAGCGCTTTATTATTTTTGTTGTCGTTGTCATTAAAATACAAAAAGCTGCTGAAAAATTAGTCTGGTTCCTGAATTTTGGGGGCTGGCTCCTAAAGCAGAATAATATTTGTCAAGACCTGTGCTAGTATTCAAGCAGCAGTTGTGAGAGCTGATAGTGGTTAAAGTGTTGGACTAGGATCTCAGCGTTCCAGGTTCAGATCTCCACGCTGCCATGAAAGCTTGCTGCGTAACTGTGAGTAAGTCTCATAGTCTCATCCCAACCTACTTCACAGGGTTGTTGTGTGAATAAAATGGAGAAGCTAACAATGTAAGCTTTCAGTCCCCACTGGGGAAAATGGCAGAGTATCAAATAAATAAATATGTTCTTCAACTTAAGTACTTCTTCCATTGGAAGAAGGCTCCTTCGGCTGGAGGAAGGCATTACGCTTTGCTCAGCAACATGGTAGGATACATACCACCATGTGTAGGGTTCAGAACACTTCTTTGTCAAGCCATGATTTGTACAGAGATCAAAAGCAGCTCTGGAGGCATTCTTCTTCTTGTGTGTCATTCAGGCAACAAGATAACAGCTAATACAGCCAATCAAAAGCGGCCTTGGGAGAAACCATCTGACAAAGCTACTGCATCCCCCTTGGAACAACCATTTCCTAAGCGATCCCGAATATGCAAAAGTAAGTTGGGAAGGATACTTTACTTCAGCAGTAAGTCCTTATTTAGGGTCAGGGTGAGAACTTTCCTCTTCCAGGCTAGGGATGCAGGAAATGCCTAATGATGGGTTATTCCATGCACTGAAATGCAGGTTCTTCTCAAGCACAATACTATACATTCATAGCTGCAACAAAGGTGCTGTCATCCTCTTTTGGGATATAGCAGTTCTCATGGGGTTTTTTTTTACTATGGAATGGAATACATGCTTGCCTAGAGAGTGGCTACTGTCAGGATACTATGTATTAGGTGCAGAGGTGGTTCATTGCCAGTAGAGGGCAGCAGCAAACTAAAAGCTTCTCCCCCTTCCCACAAGCAATCTTCTAAGGTAGGTTTCTTAAGTGGGCATCCTGACATGGCAGGGGAGGAGAGACATGCCCAGCCTTCACAGAAACAGTAGGCTAGGGGGTCCATGGAACAAAACTCTTAGGCTCTTTGCAGATCAACAAAGAAGGAAAATTTCTTGTGTCTTACATCCAGGTCAGAAAGAGAAGCCCACATGCAGTGATCTGCTGGCTGTTGGACAAATCTCAAGTGCTGCTCTGGAGAATAAGCTTACTGCACCTTGCTCACAGGTGAGGCCAGCAGGGTCGATGGATTTAAATCACCCAAGAAAAAGGACATAGACAGACAGACAGACAGACAGACAGATATAAAAGAATAACATTTCCAGTGGGTAATTTGTTTTCTGAAGAAGCCTATGTTCTAGCAGTTAGTTGTAACAATTTATTTGTTTGCAGCTCAAGCACTATGGTGCACAGTGGTGGGATATTATAATCATACAAACTTGTCATGCTGTACAGAATTTATATCTTCTTTTGTTTGGCATTTATGAAATTAAGGATTTGTTTTGATTTTCCATAGGGATGCACATTAAACATCAATTAGTTGAGTGTCCAGTTCTTCCAGGAACAAGAGTTGGTATATATATGAATGGATGTTAGTGTGAGGCCACTAATGTGCATAGTCCGTTATTGCTTTCTGTGTCTGGCTGTAGCTCTCCAGATAATCATGGGTTGAGTAGGACCTTTTTCAGCCCTGCTGCTTCAGAACCTTTAACTGCACATTCAGAGCACTGAACCTGGAACCTTCTGCTAGCAAAAGAGTCCTTAGTCCTTCATAGTCAGAAATGTAGCCATTCATTTTAGTAGTGAAAATCATGTACTGTGATGGCTAAAATGGCATGTGTTTTTCAATTTCAGTGTCAACGGCTAGCTGAAGAGAATCAGCAGTTGAAAAGCATGTTAGAGACATGTCGAAAGACTATTGCCTTCCTGGAAGGAAAGGTAATCTTCTTGGAACCCCGCATTTACAGTCTGAGGGGCTTCTGTATGCAGAGTGTATAATGCAGTGCAGTCAAATCACTAGCAGAGCAGAGCTTATCCACAGTTCAGATAAAAAGATTGTAGTAATCTATTCATATGACCTGGTTTCCCAAATCAGTACAATCATACCCTGTCACTGGGGCAGTTACTTTGGGAGTATATACCTGGGTCCCAATTCGATGCAGTACTCCAACTGGGGAAGGAGAAATAATCATTATTACTCTAAACAAATAAAAGGCTAAAAAGGTTAAATGCAAAGGAACGCAAAAACATAAAACAAAGTTGCAGAGCAGTAACAATGCTTCCCTTGGTTGTTGCATAAATTGGGTAAATGGGGAATCTAAGGGGAAATAAATAAAGGAAAAATGGCCATCCTTTACTCCTAAACTTTAGGACCTAAAGAGAAGAGTCTGTTGTGCTGAGGGTCAGGGTTTAAAAAAACCCATAAAACTGACTATGAAATCAGGGAACTAAGGCAAGTGATTCAGTGAATGGTGTTTCTAGTATAGAATGAACCACAAAGTTGGAGGGGCTTGAGATGCCCTCTTTATGGATTAGGAAAGGAACAGGTGCACAGAAGATCCACATCTATGCAGACAGTGGGACAATTTAGGGGTGATGGTGGACCAGCTGGGACTAGTCTGAAAGAGGCTGAGCAGCAGCTTGAGTACATTCCCCTGGGCTTAGAATTCAATCACTGTGGTAGGCTGTAGAGTAAGGAGGGTTCTATAGCCAAATGTTATTATATAATTTGAGACAATTACTCGTTAGTGTGATGGAGACTGAAGGTGGGGCATTTAATCAATTTGCTGCTGGGGACATGTTATGTGCCTTTGTTCCAAATGCTGGCCATGAACAATTTTTGATAGAAAAATCATGATTATAACAATTGAAATTCTATATATTATATAACATGAACCAATTTTAACTTGTTCTTTGGTTTGGGTTGTCCCTTTCTACCTTTTTCTTACTCTTTCAGCAATCGGTGTTAGAAAATGAAAACTGTCCTCCTCAGCAACTAGATGAAGAACATTGTCAAACTGTGCAAATGAGATTTCTTAAATGAAGAGTATCGATGGATATTTGCTAATGGACAAAGCATATCTGGCTATATATTAAGAGTTAATAAATTCAATAAAATGAAGTCTTGTTGTAAAATAAGCAGAGTCCCTGTAAATCAGGGACTGTTTTATTGCATGTAAACTGCCTGAAGGGCTTTGAAGGGCAGTAAGGGATGTGTATAGTTTTAGCCTGCCTGTTTCAAGCCAATGCTTGCTTAGCCTTTTCTGGTCCCTACACCTTATCCATAGGTTGTAATCCTTAGTGTACAGGGACATAGCAGAGTGCTCTTCTGTAAATTCAGCTTTGCTCTCCTCCCCTCCCAGTTTTAGTGCCTTGCTGTGGAAACGGGGGGGGGGGGGAAAGGCAATGGTGAATCCTTTGTTCCATCTTCCTGCCTGGTTCCTGCTGTCTCACGGGCTGCGGCCCTGGAAGATGTCCAGCTGATGGAGCCTAAATCTAGTTAAAGCACTGGCATTGCTGATTCTCAGGATATAGCAGAATGACTGTTCTGAAACTGTCTCCCTCAGGGGCGAATTGCTGGAGTCCAGATCTACAGACAGCAAAGCCATTTTAGACAAGAACCAGCCCCCTTTCCTCTCCTGTCAAGCTTGGCTTCTTTCATTTCAGCACATTGCTGACCTGTACAAAGGTCAGCAAATGTGTGGCTCTTGCCTGTGCCATTCATAGTCTAGAGCAACCTGTTGAATTGGGCTCTATCTCCTTTAAAGATGACCCTAGCTGCATAATTTCTACCGTTTTTAGAACTGAATCAAAGCAGCCGTGCTTTGGAATGTATACCAAAGTACGTAATTCTGTCTAGTGGAGTTGAGGTTTCCCTGGTGAGTCCAAATTGGTCATTCTGAACTGCAGGAAGATATTCATTTGTGAACAAGGATTGGCCTTTGTTATCCTAATAAAAATTCACAATCTTTTCTGAGTGTTGATAACACTCCTCTGGCCTGCAAGTTCACATCTCTCTTGTTAGAGTGCCCTGGCACTCTTTAGGACTTGGGGACTGAGTTGTTTATGACTCCTCCTACCCTCTGCACCATACATAGCTAGGGCAAGAGTGCAAGGAAGCTGCATACTACTGTTGGTCCAACAGAAACAAAGGAAAATACAATTTTTGTCCAACCCATTTTTTTAAACATTGCATGTCATGTTCATGTAACATAGAAGTTTTTGTTTCCGGTGTGAAGTTATATGTTAAAAGACCTTTTTACCTACATTTAACCCCAGCTGGTACTATGGAACATAAGAACCTATCAAGCAATTGACAGGAAATTATGTAATATAGTAATGTGATGAGGTTGTGTGACAGGAAAGGAGGAGCCAGAGTTATGACTTTACCTGGTATCAAGTTGTTGTGTATGCAAATTAGATAAATTTGCCACAGAGGCCAGGACAGTATCTAGTAGACTCAAAAGAGCTGGGAACAGGCACCACAAACCTAGCAGTAGCATGGTAAGGAACAAGCAGTGTTCAGTCACAAAGGAATCTTCTCCAGTGAGTGACCCCATTGCCATCCAGCTACTTCTGGCCCCCTTATTATTCTACCTGTACATGCTAAGAGCAGGTCCTTCAAAAATGGTGGCTCTAGGGGCCTGTGACCTAGCTGTTGGTGGTTTGCAACCCATCTGATGATCCCAATTCATGGACACAGCCATGAAGCTGTCTTAACTGAACAGATTCTTTGGTCCATCAATATTAGCCTGGCAGCAGCGCTCCTGTAAAGGTCTTTTACATCACTGGCTGCTGATCTTTTTTAACTGAAGATGCCAGTGGTTTGAACCTGGGCCCTTCTGCAGAGTCTCTTCCACTGAGCCCCCGTCTCTCCTCATGGCTTGAACTTCACTGTTCTAATGTATATTTAAGCTGCTGTAGGTACTTAATAAATATAATTATAAGCCCAAGCAGTTGTTAACTTGGGCTAATTCCATGGAATTCTTTACATTACTTCCTCCTCTATTACTTTAGTATGAACCTACCTGTAAATTTCTATTACTGAGCAGTAGAAATATACAGAAAGGTTTCCTATTAGACTTTTCTTTTGGAAATGGGTTACTTATGGAAAAGACATACTCTAGGCTGGAGCTATATTAATAAAGTTTCCATACTTTTGGCACCAGATCAGGCTTTCTATAGCTCTGCTTGAATGTCTGAATTTGAGTTTCTGCATGAAAATCATCAATGTTGACCTCTTTGGAGCATCCTGGATTATTTTCTGTCAAAACAGTAGCAACATCTTTTATGAAAGAACCCAGCAAAGAGGTTTCTATGTCCACAGCATCAATATGACTATACAGCCGGGCTTACCTTATCATCAGCACAAACATTGTATACCTAAATATTTTCCAAAATAAAGTATATAGATTGTCCACTCTAAATATGTCATTTGCTCTTCTCATAAGGGGAAGGGGCAGAAAAAAACATCTTAGTGAACAGCGGTCTTGGGCACTATTGAAAATTAAACACACCGGCAATAATCATTGCAGTAATAAGTGTTTACTGCATCTTATTTATAACTTAAGAGTGTGTGTTCTGTCTTCTTTAAAAGCACCATTCCTG